>NC_058524.1:293190774-293792202 GCF_904849725.1 Hordeum vulgare subsp. vulgare | reverse complement strand
TCGCTACCCCTTCTGTCACTGGGTGATGTCACCGCACTGTATGAACCCAAAACCAAGCATTCTCCCATTGCAAGAATCATAGATCTAGTTGCCCAACCAAAACCCACAACTCGAAGAGAATTACAAGGATATGAAATCATGCATAAGAGAGATCAGAAGAAACTCAAATAAGATTCATAGATAATCTGATCATAAATCCACAATTCATCGGATCTCAACAAACACACTGCAAAAGAAGATTACATCGGATAGATCTCCATGAAGATCATGGAGAACTTTGTATTGAAGATCCAAGAGAGAGAAGAAGCCATCTAGTTACTAGCTATGGACCCGTAGGTCTATGGTGAACTACTCACGCGTCGTCGGAGAGGTCATGGTGTTGATGGAGAAGCCTTCCGTGTCCGAATCCCCCCTCCGGCAGGGCACCGGGACGTGCCCCATATGTGATCTTGCGGAGACAAAAGCTTGTGGCGGCAGAAAAGTGATTACGATGCTCCCCTGGTTTTTTTGGGAATATTTAGGAATTTATAGGCGCAAGATCTAGGTCAGGGGACCTCCAGGGGCCCACAAGCCTGCATGGTGCGCGCCCCTGGCCGCGGGGTGGGGGCTTGTGGGGCCCCTGGGGCTCTTCTGGCTTGGCCCCCAAGCTCTCCGATCTTCGTCCGTTCCAGAAAACATCTTTTCTGGGATTCTCTTATGTTTGGATTCCGTTTCAAAATCTCATGTGAAAGGGGTCAAAAATATGGAAAAACAGGAACTGGCACTTGGCACTGAGTTAATAAGTTAGTCCTAGAAAATAAATAAAAGGCATGCAAAACATCCAAAGTTTGACAATATAATAGCATGAAACCATCAAAAATTATAGATACGTTGGAGGCGTATCAAGCATCCCCAAGCTTAACTCCTGCTCGTCCTCGAGTAGGGAAGTGATAAAGAATTAATTTTTGATGTGGAATGCTACCTATCATAGTTGTCCTTTGCAACTTCTTTCACGTGGCATGAATATTCAGATCTGTACGATTCGAAACAATAGTTTGCTATTGACATGAAAACAGTAATACTTCAAGCAAACTAGCAAAGTAATCATGAACTTTCAAAATAACAAGGCCAAAGAAAGTTATCCCTACAAAATCATATAGTCTGGCTATGCTCCATCATCCTCACACAACTAATGTAAATCATGCACAACCCCGGAATTGGCCAAGTGATTGTTTTCGCACTCTTACTTTCTCAAACTTTTTATAACTATCACGTAATACATGAGCGCGAGCCATGGATATAGCACTATAGGTGGAATAGAGTGTGGTGGTGGTTGTAAGACAAAAAGGAGGAGATGGTCACATTGACTCGGCGTATCATTAGGCTATGGAGATGCCCATTAATAGATATCAACGTGAATGAGTAGGGATTGCCATACAAGAGATGCACTAGAGATATAAGTATGTGAAAGCTCAAAAGGAAAACTAGTGGGTGTGCATCCAACTTACTTGCTCACGAAGACCTAGGGCAATTTTGAGGAAGCCCGTCATTGGAATATACAAGCCAAGTTATAAAACGAAGATTCCCACTAGCATACGGTGGTGACAAAGCAAGAAGCTCTGAATCTTGAAGAACATGGTGCTAACATGAAGCACGAGTGTGGAAAAAGATAGTAGCATTGTGCCTTCTCTCTTTCTCTCATCTCTCTTTTTTTATTTGGGCTCTTAGGCCTCTTTTTTTCTTTTCTCTCTTTTTTGTTTTGTTTTTGGGCTCTTTGGCCTCTCTTATTTTCTCACATGGGACAATGCTCGAATAATGATGATCATCACACTTTTAGTTACTCAAAGCTCAAAAATCCCAATGATGATGACTCCATAGGAAATGCCTCTGGCAGTGTACTGGGATGTGCAACGATCTAGTATGATCATGCAATGGCAATATGAAAGTGACGACACAAGTCATGAGATGGAACGGTGGTAGTTGCATGGAAATATATCTCGGAATGGCTATGAAAATGCCATAGTAGGTAGGTATGGTGACTGTTTTGAGGAAGGAATTTGGTGGGTTTGTGCACCAGCGAGAATTGCGCGGCGCTAGAGAGGCTAGCAATGGTGGAAGGTGAAAGTGCATCTATACCATGGGCTCAACATTAGTCATAAAGAACTCACATACTTGTTGCAAAAGTTTTTATTAGTAATCGAAACAAAGTGCTAAACGCATACTCCGAGGGGAAGGGTTGGTAGGTGTAAACCATCGCGCGATCCCGACCTCAACACAAAGGATGACAATCAATAGATCAATTATGCTCCGACTTCCTAACATAGCGGTTGACCATACGTGCATGCTACGGGAATCACTAACTTCAACACAAGTATTTTTAGATTCACAACACCCTACTAACATAACTCTCAATATTACCGAATCTGTGTCTCAAAACTAATTGAGAGGAATCGAAACTTCTCTTTCTACTCAATGCACATGAAGATGGAGGTTTTTGCATCCTCTTTGGGTACCTAGCACATGGGACTACTTTCATAGCATAAGCCAACTATCAATTCAAACACCGTCGTGCTCTAAAGATATAAGTGAAGCACAAGAGCAAAAGTATCTAGCTCAAAAGATATAAGTGAAGCACAATGAGCATTCTAGCAAAATCATGATGAGTGCATGTCTCTCTCTCTCTCTCAAAAAGGTGTGCAGCAAGGATGATTGTGACACAACAAAAATAAAAGACTCCTATGATACAAGACGCTCCAAGCAAAACACATATCATGTGGTGAATAAAAATATAGCCCCAAGTAATGTTACCGATGGATTGAAGACGAAAGAGGGGATGCCTTCCCGAGGCATCCCCAAGCTTAGGCTTTTTGGTGTCCTTGAATTTGGCTTGGGGTGCCTTGGGCATCCCCAAGCTCGAGCTATTTCCACTCCTTATCTCTTTCTCCGTGAGAACATCACCCAAAACTTGAAAACTTCACAACACAAAACTTAAACAGAAACTTGTGATAACATTAGTACAAGAAAACAAACTACCACTTCTTTTGGTACTGTAGAAAACTTAAATTCCATCTATATTGATGATGAGCTACTGTATTCTCGGTTTTCCATGGCTAGTAACCCCCGATACTAACCATAGTTTCATCAAAACAAGCAACCAACTCAATAAAAACAGAATCTCTCAAAAACAGACCAGTCTGTAGCAATCTGTATACTTCATATACTTCTGGTACCTCAAAAAATCTGAAACATTACGACGGTCTAGGGAAAAAGCATATCAATCAGAAGCAAAAAGAATCAACTCAAAATCTCTTTCTGAATAAAAACGAAAAATCATCTCGTGAGCGAAAAGTTTCTGTCTTTTTCCAGCAGGATCAAACAACCATTACCAAGACTAGTCATAAAGGCTTTGCTTGGCTCAAACACAAAAAGGAACACAAAAAACACAATCACAACAGAATTATGAAAGTGTTGATGCAACAAAACATAAAGAAAAAAGATAAATTCATTGGGTTGCCTCCCAACAAGCGTTATTGTTTAACGCCCTTAGCTAGGCATAGTAGCGATAGAATCACGTATCATCTTTCTTGCTAGATGATTCACCACTACTTTTAGGAACAAAGACAGGCTTGGTGATTTTATTGTGGGCAAAATTGGGAGTATTCTGCACAGCGGCAAAAGCGGAACCAAAGTTGGTTATAACATCCTCTAGTTTGCCAATCCTAGCGGAATCATGACCTAGCTTCTCGCTAACTGTCGGTTCCTTCTCCTTTAAATTTTTCAAAACCATTCCCATCTTGGACCCGTACTGAGTGATTTGATTGTGGATCTTTTTATCCAAATTCTCAATGAGTTCAATCATAGAAACTTTATTTTCAATAGCGTCCAACCTACGCATCACATGTTCCAGAGTTAAGGTAGTTCCATTAACCATGAGTGGGGGTGAGCCTACCAAATTTATCACAGCTCCGTAAGAATCAACGGTATGGCTACCCAAGAAATTTCCACCTACGATGGTGTCAAGAATATACCTATTCCAAGGAGAAATACCCACATAAAAACTGTGAAGCAAGACGGTAGTGGATTGCTTATGAGTAAATCTACTCTGAGCATTGCAAATCCTATACCAGGCGTCCTGTAAGTTTTCTCCCTCAATTTGTTTGAAATTGAGAACTTCGCTCTCGGAAGTATCGTTCGAAGTGGTGGATCTAGCCATCCGGATAGACTATCCCACACAGATGAGCAGAAAACAAGCGAGAGAAAAAGGGCAAACGAAAAGTCGAACGAAAAAGGCAAATTCGTGAAGTGGGGGAGAGGACAACGAGAGGCAACTGGCAAACAAAGTAAATGCAAGAGATGAGTTTGCGACACTTACTTCTATGAGTTCTTGACTTGATATTCCTCCGCAACGGCGCCAGAAATTCTTCTGCTGCGGCAACAAACGTCCTTCCCTGGCGCGTAGGAATTCTTCTTGTTACTTCTCTGGTTTGCGTTGGTTTTTCCCTTGAAGAGGAAAGGGTGATGCAACACAGGAGCAGTAAGTATTTCCCTCAGTTTGAGAACCAA
This sequence comes from Hordeum vulgare subsp. vulgare, assembly GCF_904849725.1. Classification (NCBI taxonomy): domain Eukaryota; kingdom Viridiplantae; phylum Streptophyta; class Magnoliopsida; order Poales; family Poaceae; genus Hordeum; species Hordeum vulgare. The sequence goes on along the minus strand of NC_058524.1, from coordinate 293,787,660 downwards.
GGTATCGAACCAAAAGGAGGGCCTCGTCAAGTCCAAAGTACCTGCGCAAAAACAAACAAGCTTGCACCCAACGCTTCAAAGGGGTTTTCAATCCCTTCAAGATTGTTTGCAAAGTGAGATCTGAAAGCGTAAAGTGCAACGAAGTGAAAAGTGTAAGGCTGAAAATATGGTGTGGAGTAGACCCTGGGGGTCATAGTGTTCACTAGAGGCTTCTCTCAAAATAGCAAATATTATGGTGGGTGAACAAATTACTGTCGAGCAATTGATAGAACCGCGCAAAGTCATGACGATATCTAAGGCAATGATCTAGCATATAGGCATCACGTCCGAGACAAGTAGACCGATACTTTCTGCATCTACTACTATTACTCCACACATCGACCGCTATCCAGCATGCATCTAGTGTATTGAGTTCATGACGAACAGAGTAACGCTTTAAGCAAGATGACATTTTGTAGAGGGATAATCACAAACCAATGATGAAAACCCCATCTTTTTACCCTTGATGGCAACAACACGATACGTGCCTCACTACCCCTTCTGTCACAGGGTGAGGTCACCGCACGGTATGAACCCAAAACCAAGCACTTCTCCCATTGCAAGAATCATAGATCCAGTTGGCCAAACAAAACCACAACTCAAAGAGAATTACAAGGATATGAAAGCATGCATAAGAGAGATCAGAAGAAACTCAAATAAGATTCATAGATAATCTGATCATAAATCCACAATTCATCGGATCTCGATAAACACACCGCAAAAGAAGATTACATCGGATAGATCTCCATGAAGATCATGGAGAACTTTGTATTGAAGATCCAATAGAGAGAAGAAGCCATCTAGTTACTAGCTATGGACCCATAGGTCTATGGTGAACTACTCAGACATCGTCGGAGAGGTCATAGTGTTGATGGAGAAGCCTTCCGTGTCCGAATCCCCCCTCTGGCAGGGCACGAGGACGTGCCCTAGTTGGGATCTTGCGGAGACAGAAGCTTGCGGCGGTACAAAAGTGATTACGATGCTCCCCTAGTTTTTTGGGAATATTTGGGAATTTATAGGCACAAGATCTAGGTCAGGGGACCCCCAGGGGCCCACAAGCCTGCATGGCGTGGCCCCCCTGGCCGCAAGGTGGGGGTTTGTGGGGCCCCTGGGGCTCTTCTGGCTTGGCCCCCAAGCTCTCTGATCTTCTTCTGTTCCAGAAAAAATCTTTTCGGGCATTTTCTTCCGTTTGACCTCCGTTTCAAAATCTCCTCTGAAAGGGGTCAAAAACATGGAAAAAACAGGAACTAGCACTTGGCACTGAGTTAATAAGTTAGTCAAAGAAAATAAATAAAAGGCATGCAAAACATCCAAAGTTTGACAAGATAATAGCATGAAACCATCAAAAATTATAGATACGTTGGAGACGTATCAGGCATAAGCTAGCAGGTTTATCAAAAGGAATATCACTCTCATTGAATCTACGAAGAGAATTTACTTCTACTACGTGTATCGGGTTATCAAGACCACGGATCTCTTCGATAGGTGGTAGATTTTTGACATCTTCAGATTTAATGCCTTTCTCTTTCGTATATTTCTTAGCTTCTTGCATATCTTCAGGACTGAGGAATAGAATACCTCTTTTCTTCGGAGTTGGCTTAGGAGGAGATTCGGGAATAGTCCAAGCATTATCATTGCACAAGATATTATTCAATAGGATCTCAGCTTGTTCTACAGTTTGTTCCCTAAAAACAAAACTAGCACAACTATCTAGGTGGTCTCTAGAAGCATCGGTAAGTACATTATAGAAGATATCAAGTATTTCATTCTTCTCAAGAGGGTGATCAAGCAACGCATTCAGCAGCTGGACGAGCCTCCCCCAAGCTTGTGGGAGACTCTCTTCTTCAACTTGCGCAAAGTTGTATATTTCCTGCAAGGCAGCTTGCTTCTTATGGGTAGGGAAATATTTTTCAGAGAAGTAGTAGATCATATCCTGGGGGCTACACACACAACCAGGAGCAAGAGAAGTGAACCAAGTCTTAGCATCATCCTTTAGCGAGAAAGCAAATAGCTTGAGGATATAGTAGTGGCGGATCTTTTCCTCACTAGTGAATAGGGTGGCTATATCATGCAGTTTGGTAAGATGAGCTACAACCGTTTCAGACTCATAACCGTGAAAAGGATCATATTCGACCAGAGTGATTAACTCAGGGTCGACAGAGAATTCATAATCCTTATCGGTCACAAAGATAGGCGAAGTAGCAAACTTCGGGTCGTATTTCATCCTAGCGTTCAGAGATTTTTCTTTCCACTTGAGCAGTAATTTCTCAACATCATAGCTATCCTTACAAGAAAGGAAGTCCTCAGCTATCTCTCCCTCCATAACATAACCCTCAGGCATATCAGGCAATTCGTATCTAGGAGAGCTAGTTCTAACAGGCAAAATAGCAGGTTCTACTTCAATAGTATCAGCAGTTTCAGAAGTATCATCACATCTAGCAGCAACTCTAGCAATTTGTGCATCAAGGGCACCTAGTGGCAAAGCAGTATCAAGCATAGCATCATCATAAGCATCATGGGCAGCAGAAGTAGCATCATCAAGCACAGGCAACATATCAAGATTTCTAGCAGGAGGTGGTGTCGCAAACTTACTCATAACTGAAGGTGAATCAAGTGCAGAGCTAGATGGCAGTTCCTTACCTGTCCTCGTAGTTGAGGGCAAGACTTTAGTTCTCGGATCTTTCAGATTCCTCATAGTGACCAGCAGACGTAAATCCCAAGTGACTCAGAGAATATATCTATGCTTCCCCGGCAACGGCGCCAGAAAATAGTCTTGATAACCCACAAGTATAGGGGATCGCAACAGTTTTCGAGGGTAGAGTATTCAACCCAAATTTATTGATTCGACTCAAGGGTAAGCCAAAGAATATTCTCAAGTATTAGCAGTTGAGTTGTCAATTCAACCACACCTGAAAGATTTAGTATCTACAGCAAAGTATCAGTAGCAAAGTAGTATGATAGCAGCAGTAGCAACAGTAACCAGTAGCAGCGAAGTGACAGCAGTAGGAACAAAGTGACAGGAGTAGCAACAGAGTAACAGTAGCAGCAGTGACAGCAGTAGCGACAAAGTAACATAGCAAGGACCAGTAGGAAAAACTCGTAGGCATTGGATCGGTGATGGATGATTATGTCGGATGCTATTCATCATGTAACAGTTATAACACGGAGAGATATGTAACTAGCTCCAGTTCGTCAATGTAATGTAGGCATGTATTCCGTATGTAGTCATACGTGCTTAGGGAAAAGAACTTGCATGACATCTATTGTCCATCTCTCCCAAGGCAGCGGGGTCCTAATGGAAAGTACGGGATATTAAGGTTCCCCTTTTAATAAAGAACCGGACCAACGCATTAACACTTGGTGAATACATGAACTCCTCATACTATGGTCATCTCCGGGAGTGGTTCCGGCTATTCTCACTCCGGGGTTGCTGGGTCATAACACATAGTAGGTTACTACAATTTGCAAGATAGGATCAATAACACACATATATTGGCGACAACATAATAGGTTCAGATCTGAAATCATGGCACTCGGGCCCTAGTGACAAGCATTAAGCATGGAAAAGTAGTAGCAACATCAATCTCAGAACATAGTGGATACTAGGGATCAATCCCCGTCAAAACTAACTCGATTACATGATATATCTCATCCAACCCATCACCGTCTAGCAAGCCTACGATGAGATTACTCACGAACTGTCACACCCTGTTTTTGCTATCACTTGTCTTGTTGTAAAATTCTGAGATTGTTAAAACTTTTTCAAAACTAATGTTATGAGTGCCATGCTTGACATTGTATGCTTGTATGCTTGATCATGTGAGGTTTTAAAACCCTAAGTACCTTGGTATTATACTGATTTCCAAAAACCTTTGATAACCATAGTAAAACCACCTTGAGTTGCACTACATGTCTTTGATAGCAAGCAGTGCTACTACTCATATTTGGTAATCTGATTTTTACCTATCTATATATTTCAAAACCACAAAAATAATTATTTTTGTGAGTATTTTCCTAATTAACTAACCTGTCCATTTCTAAGGTCGGAATTGGTATTCCAACATGGAAAAATACTTTTCTTCTTTGGAAAAATCTGATTAAATTTAGAGATGATCAAAAGGACATATATTTTCCATACATAGGATTTTAAACCCCATTTTATATTGTATTTATTGATTAAAACTATAAAAGCTATTTCTGTCTGGTTTGGCATTTTGAGATATTTCCAAAGGAAATATTCTCAATAAATTCCTAAAAAATTCCAGTGTTGTCCCTAAGCCTTGTTTGGTGCCCACATAAAGTTTCACCTTGATCAAAGGTGGATAAGGACCCCAAATAACCCAAAAACCGTGTCTGTCCAGAATCAAGTTAGAGCAACTCTACATAGAAAAGTTTGTCCAATGAGGCTAAAACTTTGCAGGACTGCATAATACCTCAAGTGAGGGTTCTACACCAAAAATGGGATTTGTGGGACTTAGTTTGCCCACACTCCCTTTGGAAGGAACAGATCTGGTCATATTGGAGTGATTTCAAGTTTACAAAGCTAAACTTGTCCATTGGAGCTCAAATTTGGTGGAACTCCATGGTTTATCACCAAAACCAAACCTGTTAAGTCTCAGCACCAGTGGTGGGGTGCAACCCCCTCTGACCACTGTCGAACATCTTCTGGCAGATAGGAAAAGGCCACCTTAGCCACACCTAAACCAATCTCCTTTGCTTCAAACTCTTAGGTTAAGCAGCCAGCACCTGTATCTAACCCCAGTCAACTGGCCCCTCACTGGTTCCAAGTGGAAAGGCCAAAACCCCAATTTAGACCTCAGTTCATGACTGACAGCACCAGTATTTCTTGCCTCCTTTGACCAGCCGAAGCTCCCACTAAAACCAAACGGCTAGCCACACCCCCAGCAAGTGCCAGGACATGCTCGACATGTCCAAAGTGCCTCAGAGCGCACCAACATGTCGTGGCATGCCAAAACTGCGCTTTGGGCGCGCTACACGGAGTCACCGAGGTGGGGGCGACGCCCTCGACCAGTTACAGCCTCCCCTGAGATGTCCAACCTCCTCCCTAACAGTCCCTCTGTGTCTGGCAAGCCTCAGGGCCCCTCCTCTCTCGCACTAGAGCTCACGCGACGTGTGCTCGCGTGCTCCAGTTTCGGCCAAGCTTGCGCGGCCACGAATGCACGGCTCTCCTCCCTCTCTCTGCAGCAGACGGTTCGGGCAGTCCAATACCACGTCCTGAGACCGTGGTTTCAAGCCCAACGTCTCTCTACACCCCCATGCATGCCACGGTGAGTCACCGGCCCTCTCGAGTCTGCTCACCGTCGCGGGCCTATAAATAGCCCTCCCCCTTGCTCCAGCACCCCTCAGCTAGCTTCGCCGCATCCACTAGCACCTCCCTAGCCACCCCAGCAACACAGTAGAGCCCCGGTGCTCGAGATCGACCGAGGCCCCTCCGCGTCGGAGCTCCGGTCGATCTCCGGCTACACGACCGCTCCTGCGCCCCTCGACCCACCAAACTGACCCCCTTGACCCCAGGAAGCTCTCCCCTAACTCGCCTGAGTTTTTCTGTGTCTCTAGCCACCCCCTCGACCACTTCCCGAAACCCCTCCGCCACGGCCTCCTCGTCACCGACGATCCCCCTGCCTCCCGTCGTTGTTTCGGCCACCAACAGGTAGGCGACGGTCACGCGAACCCATTCCCGTGTTCATTTGGGCTTGAGCACGTTGGCAACCTCGTTGGTGTCCTCCTCCTCCTCTCTGGCTGGAGGTAGGAGACGACCCCGACAGGTGTGCCCCACCTATCGGTGGCCCAGCCTCCTCCCCCGTGCTGGCCTTGGCCACTGACCGAAGGGCCCCACGCGTCAGGTTCAAACCTGACGGCTCGCGCTCCTGGGCAGGCCGTCGGCTGGCCATGGGCCAGCCCAGCTCTGGGCCGAGCAAGGCCAGGAACTGGCATGTTTTTATTTTTATTTTTAAACCTAGATTTCTAAGATTTTTATAAAAACATTTAACCATTGTAAAAATATAATTATTTCATTGTTATTCTTCTAAAAATGTGTAGTATTTAATGATATGCTTAGATGAATTTTTCCAGCAACTAATCTATTTTACAATATTAATAAGGGCTAAAATGGAATAGTTTTGCTTCTGCTTGGTTGTTTTCAAAAATATTCCTTCAAGGAAAATTAAGGCAAGTATTTTTTAAATGATATCTTAGATTTATCAGTAATAGGGAACATTTTTAAAATGACTTTGTGGACTGTTTCTGTGTGAGCTATTCCTTATTATTGTCGATGATAGAAAACCCGTGTGACGAGGGAATCGGAGCGGAAGACCTCGAAGACCCCGGATACTTAGATGACCAAGGCAAGCAGCCCTTTGACCATGACTGAGCATATATTAACTTGCATGATTATAATAGCAAGTAGTCCCGTTGCATATGATCATAAGTGCCGGTAATCATTTGATATGATTTTACCGAAGGCTCCCCCGGAGCACATGCATTGAGCTTGACTCTACCCATTAGTGTCATGCTAATACCATGTTGACAAGTAAAGATAGAAGTTGTATTATTCATGAGCATGATGTTGTCATAAAGCAAGAGTTTATGAAAACCCCGTCGGGTGCCACTAATGCCCGAGGGTGATGATGAGTTAGGTGGTCACTTTTGGTGAAGTGATGCACCCGGTATTTGTGTGAGTAAGGTTTCGGAAATGGGATTAGATTTATGATGTGTCGACCGTCCCATCCTTACCAGTACGACCATGTTACCCCTTATGGGACGGGGCTATGTTAATTACTCTGGTCAATGCTAGCAAAGAGCCACATTACTAGTGGCGGGAGTGATATGTGGTCACTCTCGTGATGGGGTCGTGCCGGGTAGGACGACTATGCCATTTTTATGAGTTCCAGTCACACCGTTGGTCCCCACATGGTTGGTACTGTCCAAAGTTGGTGCTCGTAAGATGTACAACATGTGGGCTGGGCACCAATCGAGTGGACCTCTTTGTCTAGTATCATCAGGGGAAAGGCATTGATCGGGTACTTACCTCGGGTATGTGATATACCGCGAGTCATGGATGACACGGAAGTTTCCCGGATCTCGTGGATCCAGCATACTACCTCTGCAGAGTGTAAACTATTCGAATATCCATGTCCACGGTGAAGGACAGTTGGGTAATCCTGCTTTAACTACGTCCTGATATTTCCGCATAAACCAAGTGTGTGTAAGTGTGAGTGTGTGTGTGGTGATGAGAAAGTGTTGCTATGATTGCAATGATACGACCAAGTTTGGAGACTTGGCATATAGGGTGAACCCGAATGGTTCAGCCCTCAACAGATATGTTGATATCTGTAACCTTTTCTTCAAGAGTAATTAAATTGATGCATATACATGATCATTCCACCCCGATGAGTTATACTAGAAATGCATGATATTGTTATCCTTCACTTTCATTGTTCATATCATGGGCTGTTTGCGAGTACATTCAAAGTACTCATTGGCTTGCCACTAGTTATGTTATTGACCAGACATGGAAGGACCGGAGTTTGGAGATGAGTACGTCTTCGGAGACACCCCTGCGAACTAGGACGCTTCCGAGTTAGAATGCCTGTCGGTGTAGGCTTGATGGCATGGGCACCCGCTTAGCCCCTTTGTTTTCCGCTATTAGTGTACTCGTGTGATTTGGCCTTAGGCCCTGTCTTGTGAACTTGACCCTTCGGTCACGTGTTGTAATAATCGGTACTCGGATGTAAGACTCTTTAGTCAGTATCTGTGTTCGGTGAGCATTGATCTCTGGGATCACTGAGCACGGCGATTCTCGACTAGTAAGTTGGGGTCCCCACAGAGCTGGTATCAGAGCCATCCTGACTATAGGAAGACTTAGGTAGCATGGGCGATAGCCGAACAATTAGTGCACATAGATTGACCCGAGAACCGCACCCACTATATATTTCTAACCCTCTCCTCTACACCTTGTAGATGGCCGCCATACCCGAGACGCTACTGGAAACGGGCTTTCCTCTGCTTTTGAGTGATAGCCTCGAGAAGTGTCAAGTGCGTCGCACGCCCGTCTTTCTCTACCACGAACACTGGGTCAACGCCGACACCAAGGAATAGCACGTGGACGTGATAGTGAAGGCTAATGACTCCCCAACTAGTTGGTTCTTTGAAGGGCCACAAATGGAGGATCTGATGTTGGCCGTGGAGACTGCAGCACGAGAGGCACTCATGCGACTCCGCGACATCCTTCCTGAGATGGCGAACGAACCTGCTACTCGTCACTTACCTTTTGTTAAGGATAAGATAGACGGGAGCTTGACACTCAACCCCTCATCTGAGGACGGGATGCCATTAAGATTTCAGACCTACTTCAGCCTCTCCTCAGACACCTTGACACATCTTTTGATCAAGGAGTCAACTAGGATTCGCCAAGAGCTGCACCAACTTAAGGACCTACTTCGTATGCAGAAGATGAAGAACAGCAAGGTGAAGAAAGAAGGAGCACCTGTGATATAACCTGGCTTTGCTTTCCGAGGAGGAATACCCCCGCTTTAGGCGGTTCCTCTTCATAGTTGACGCTTAACCGCAGAAGAGTACACCGAGCTTTTCGCTACCTCACCAACCAAGAGACGTCAAGATGGTCTACTTCCTTCCCCTACCCCTTCGAGGAAGGGAAGCACTAATGAAGATGAAGACAGAGATGAAGATGAAGACGAAGATCCCATAGAGCCGGCTTATGAGACCACGCAGTCGATCGCGTAGCAGCATAGGATGTACCGAACGTAGGAGTTCTTGTATTAGGATTTTATGACCCGGATGTTGTGTGAACCTGTTGGATGCAAGTTGCATTCTACCTTGAGCAGCGTGTGAGCGACTGCATCGTTTGCTTTTAAATTAATGCAGTAGTTCTTTCAAAAACCTTTGTCATAAAACCTTGCACACTAGCACACACCAGACCCCCTCTTTACTAGAATGTCATCCCTTTCAAGTGCAACCGGTTCAGTAGAATTTGACCTGTCTACTCCCATGACAGGATTGTGAATGCAACTCACCACAGCACTTTCGGCAACCCCGGCTCTGCCTCTTCAGGACAGCAGCAGGGAACCGGAGGGGAAGCTCAAGCTGGAGGTCACCATGTGCAGCAAGACGATGTTCCTCCGCCGCCGCCTCCCCCTGAAAGCTTGACCATGGCTTAGTTCCTTCAAGCTCTTCGGGAGGAGCGCCAAGCCAACAATGCCGCTATCCGGCAGTTGGCTCAAACTTTGGTGAACCACCCGCCGCAGAACGGGAATGGCAACGGTCGCTCAACTCTCTCTGAGTTTATGCGGACTACGCCGCCCATATTCACGGAGACGACTCAGCCCTTGGATGCTGATGACTGGATCCGCACTATCGAAGACCTTCTCGCGCTGGTCAAGTGCACTGACGACAACGAGAAAGTTCTCAATGCCACCCACTGTCTCGGAGGCACAGCCTGAGCTTGGTGGGATGGATTTCAGATCATGCGAGCCGGGCAAGTCATCACTTGGGCCGTGTTCAAGGATGGATTCTGCGCCGCTCACATTCCTCCGGGGATGATGACCATTAAGAAGCGGGAATTCCGAGCCTTAAGGGAAGGCAGTGGATCAGTCAAGGAGTATTTGCAGAAGTTCAACCTTCTATCAAGGTATGCACCTGAAGATGTCAGCACTGAGGCTGCCAAACTGAGCGCTTTATGGAAGGACTACAGCAGTCACTCCAGTATCAACTGGTTGTTTGCGAATGTCGGACCTTCAGTGACCTGGTTAATAAGGCTCTTATGTTGGAAGACAAGCGTCGTGCAATGGACGACACCCGTAAGCGCAAGCTAATAAGTAGTGGAGGACCAATCAACTCAAAACCAGGACCATGGCAGTTAGCCCCAGCAAGACCCAACTATCAGCAACAGCAGTACAAGCACCCAACATTTCACCAGAATTACCAACCTCAGCAAGTCAACGTCAAGCCAGCTAGCACTCCGCCAAACAACGGTGGGAGCAAGACCAATCTTCCAGCGCAAGTTACCTGTTTCGGGTGTGGACAACCAGGGCACTATTCCAGGCAGTGCCCCAATAAGAAACCCGATGATCCGCGCCCCAATGCCAAATCCAGGCCAAGGAGCACCAGGCAGGAACCAGGCTCCCCGCAATCAGCAGTATCACAGCAAGGGGCGGATTAATCATATTTCTGCGGTAGAGGCACAGGAAGACCCGGACTACATTCTGGGTACGTTCCTCGTCAACTCTACCCCAGCAATAGTATTGTTTGATTGTGGTGCTTCACATTCCTTTGTTACACAAAAGATTGCGGAAAAGTGTGGTCTAGAACCTACCTTGCTTCGTGGGCATATGGCAATTCAAACCCCGGGAGTAATTTTGAGAACCAACCTAGGGGGTAGGAAGGTTGGGATAGTTATCAATGGGACGAGCTTCTCAGCGGATCTCATTGTGCTTAAGTCGCAAGGCCTAGAAGTAATCCTCGGTATGGACTGGTTGGTCAAGCATCAGAGTATCTTGTACTGTGCTAACAGGGCCATTACCATGACAAGTGACCAAGGGGTCAAAGTCAAGTATGTCTCTGAGCGAGTACCCACTTGAGTGCCACGAGTTACCAGCCTATCACGGGAAGGACTCGACCAAGTGCCAATAGTCTGTGAGTACCCGGATGTCTTTCCTGATGAGCAACTGATACGTCTCAAACGTATCTATAGTTTTTGATGGTTTCACGCTGTTATCTTCTCAACTTTGGATGTTTTATGTACCTTTTATATCTTTTTTGGGACTAACTTATTAATTCAGTGACAAGTGCTAGTTCCTGTTTTTCTGTGTTTTTTACTCTTTTCATATCTGATTTTGGAACAGAGTCCAAACGGAATAAAATACCCGAAATAATTTTTTCCAGGACAGAAGAAGATCGGGGGACTTGAGGGCCAAGGCACGAGAGCCACAAGGGCCCCACAAGCCGTGTAGTCGCCACCAGGGGGTCGGCGGCTACCAAGCTTGTGGCCCCCCTGGAGCTCCCCTGTCCTAGCTCTTTCGCCTATATATTCCCTAAAATCACAGAAAAAATCAAGGCATCCACGAAAACACTTTTCCGCTGTCGCAGGCTTCCGTTTCCGCGAGATCTCATCTGGAGACCCTTCCCGGTGCCCTGCCGGAGGGGACTTTGGATTTGGAGGGCTTCTACATCAACACCATCGCCTCTCCAATGACTCGTGAGTAGTCCACTTCACACCTACGGGTCCATAGTTAGTAGCTAGATGGCTTATTCTCTCTCTTGGATCTTCAATACAAAGTTCTCCATGATCTTCATGGAGATCTATCCGATGTAATCCTCTTTGGCGGTGTGCTTGACGAGATCCGATGAATTGTGGATTTGTGATCAGATTATCTATGAATTATATTTGAGTCTTTGCTGATTTCTTATATGCATGATTTGATATCCTTGTAAGTCTCTCCGAGTCTTGGGTTTTGTTTGGCCAACTAGATCTATGATTCTTGCAATGGGAGAAGTGCTTGGTTTTGGGTTCATACCGTGCGGTGACCTTTCCCAGTGACAGAAGGGGCAGCAAGGCACGCATCGTGTTGTTGCCATCACGGGTAACAAGATGGGATTTTATCATAGATATGAGATTGTCCATCTACATCATGTCATCTTGCTTAAGGCATTACTCTGTTCTTATGAACTTAATACACTAGATGCATGTTGGATAACGGTCGACGTGTGGAGTAATAGTAGTAGATGCAGAAAGTATCGGTCTACTTGTTTTGGACGTGATGCCTATAGATATAATCATTGCCTTAGATAACGTCCTGACTTTGCACGGTTCTATCAATTGCTCGACAGTAATTCGTTCACCCACTGTCTACTTGCTTTCATGAGAGAAGCCACTAGTGAACACTAAGGCCCCCAGGTCTATTCACAACTATCGTCTCCACTTTCACTTTTACTTTGCTTTGTTTAATTTTTGCTTTCAGTTCTCACTTTGCAAACAATCTATAAGGGATTGACAACCCCTTCATAGCGTTGGGTGCAAGCTCTTTGTGTTTGTGCACGTACTTGTGGCTCGACGCGATCCTCCCACTGGATCGATACCTTGGTTCTCAAACTGAGGGAAATACTTACCGCCGTTGTGCTACATCACCCTTTCCTCTTCAAGGGAACACGAATGCAAGGCTCCAAGGCCACGGGGAAATCCCTTGCATATTTGCCAAGGAAGTCCCTATAGGCGTAGCCGGTAGCAGAAGGATTCCTGGCGCCGTTGCCAGGGAAGGTCTGTTGACGCAGTAGCAGAAGGATTTCTGGCGCCGTTGCCGGGGAGGAGGATCGCTTGCCGAGGAAGATCAAGACAAGAATAATCTCCCGTCAACACGCCTATTTCTGGCACCGTTGCCGGGGAGGAGATATCAAGTCAAGATCTATCCAAGTAGGTGTCACAAACTCATCTCTTGCATTTACCTTTTTTGCCAGTTGCCTCTCGTTTTCCTCTCCCCCACTTCACCAATTTGCCTTTTTTGTTTGCCCTTTTCTTCGTTTGCCTTCTTTGTTTGCCTTTTTTTGTTTGCGTTTTTCGTTCACCCTTTTCTTTCGCTTGCCTTTCCTTTGCTTGTGTGCTATGTGCCTTCAATATGCTTGCATCTTCGCTTGCTTAAAATCTAGTGATATGGATCCTCATCCACTTGCTAATCTCTTTAAGAGATCCAATTATGTTGATCCAATTGCTAGTGAGTTGAGTGCACTTGACTATCTTTATGGAGTTTTGCTTGAGATACGTGAATCTGAAAATCGTGATGAAGAAATTTATGAAGTGATTCACGAGGGCTCCTTGATTGAAAAGCATGATTGCAATGGTTTCACTATAAATCCTATTAGTGACAATCATGCTAAAACTATGCAAAACCCTAAGCTTGGCGATGCTAGTTTTGCTATGTCCACTACTTGTTGCAATAATCATGATTGGGGTGATGATCTTTCTTATGATCTTGAAAATTTGTTTAAACCTCATGATGAATATGATATTTGCAATAATATTGAAAGTGGGTTTGGAGAATTCATGACTTTGGTTGATGATAATCCCACTATTTTTGAAGAGCGTCAACTTTGCATGCATGTGGGTCATGAAAAGAATATCCTATGTGATAGTTACATTGTTGAATTCATTCATGATGCTACTGAAAATTACTATGAGAGAGGATCATATGCTTCTACTTATTGCAATAGTATCAAGCTTCCTCTCCATGTGTTGAAATTTTTGAAGTTATGCTTGTTTTGCCTTCCTATGCTAGTTGATTCTTGCTCCAACAAGTTGTTTGTTCACAAAATCCCTATGCATAGGAAGTGGGTTAGACTTAAATGTGCTAGCCATATGCTCCACGATGCTCTCGTTGTGTTTCAGTCCTTACCTTTTATGTGAGCATCATTGAAATCAATGCCTAGCTAAGGGCGTTAAACAATAGCCCTTGTTGGGAGGCAACCCAATGAATCTACCCTTTTTCTTTCTGTTTTGTGTTTTCCACACTTTCATAATTATGTTATGATTTTGTTTTTGTGTTTCTTTTGCGTTTGCACCAAGTAAAACCGTTATGATTAGTCTTGGCGATGATCGTTTGGTCATGCTGGAAAAGACAGAAACTTTATGCTCATGAAAAGAATTTTCATTTTTTTTATGTAACAGATTTTGAGTTGATTCTTTTTTATGCTTATTTGTACGCAAATTCTTCAGACTGTCCTAATATTTCAGAATTCTTTAAGTACCAGAAGTATACGAAGTATACAGATTTCTACAGACTGGTCTGCTGTTAAGAGATTATGTTTTTGTTGAGTTGGTTGCTTATTTTGATGAAACTATGGATAGTATCGGGGGGTATTAGCCATGGAAGATCGAAAATACAGTAACCCAACATCAACATAAGTAGAATTTAAGTTTGCTACAGTACCGAAGGAAGTGGTGGTTTGCTTTCTTATACTAATGATATCACGAGTTTCTGTTTAAGTTTTGTGTTGTGAAGTTTTCAAGTTTTGGGTGAAGTTCTTATGGACAAAGAGATAAAGAGTGGCAAGAGCTCAAGCTTGGGGATGCCCAAGGCACCCCAAGTAGTTTCAAGGATGCCGTAAAAGCCTAAGCTTGGGGATGCCCCGGGAAGGCATCCCCTCTTTCGTCTTCAATCCATCGGTAACGTTACTTGGGGCTATATTTTTATTCACCACATGTTATGTGTTTTGCTTGGAGCGTCTTGTATCGTAGGAGCCTTTTATTTTTGTTGTGTCACAATCTTCCTTGCTGCACACCTAGATATAGATACATGCACTCATCGTGATTTTGTCAAGCTTCACTTATATCCTTTGGTTAAACAATTCAGCTCACATGTGCTTCACTTATATCTTTTGAGCTGGTTGATTTAGCTCTTTGTGCTTCACTTATATCTTTTAGAGCACGGAAGCGCGTGGCTTGGTAGTTGATCTATGCTATGAAAGTAGTCTCAAAAGGGGTAGTTATCAAAAGGGATATGAAAACTTCCACCTTCATGTGCATTGAATAGTTAGAGAAGTTTGATTCCTCTCAATTAGTTTTGAGATGTGGTTGTGGTAATATTTAAGTTATGTTAGTATGGTGTTGTGGATCTAGAAATACTTGTGTTAAAGTTAGTGATTCCCGTAGCATGCACGTATGGTGAACCGCTATGTGATGAAGTTTGAGCATGATTAATTTATTGATTGTCATCCTTTGTGTAGCGGTCGGGATCGCGCGATGGTTTATACCTACCAACCCTTCCCCTAGGAGTATGCGTTGAATGCTTTGTTTCGATTACTACTAATACTTTTGCAACAAGTATATGAGTTCTTCATGACTAATGTTGAGTCCATGGTTTAGATGCACTTTCACCTTCCACCATCACTATCTTCTTTAGTGTCGTGCAACTTTCGCCGGTGCACAAAACCCACCATATAGCCTCCCTCAAAATAGCCACCATACCTACCTACTATGGCTTTTTCAAAGCCATTCCGAGATATATTGCCATGCAACTACCACCATGACATGTGCCACAGCTTCTACATTGCCATTGCATGATTGTAAGATAGCTAGCATGATGTTTCCATGAATGTCTATGCCATGCTAGATCATTGTCACGGTACACTACTGAAGGCATTCCATATAGAGTCATCATTGCTCTAAGTTTTGAGTTGTAAGTGTGATGATCATTATTGATGGAGCATTGTCCCATGTGAGGAAATAAAAGAGGACAAAGATGCCCACCAAAAAAAGAGGCCAAAGAGCCCACCAAAAAAATGAGAGAAAAAGAGAGAAGGGACGATGCTACTATCCTTCCACACTTGTGCTTATTAAGCACCACGATCTTCATGATTGAGAGTCTCTTGTTTTGTCACCACCATATAGCTAGTGGGAAATTTTCATTATATAACTTGGCTTGTATATTCCAATGATAGGCTTCCTCAAATTTGCCTTAGGTCTTCATGAGCAAGCAAGTTGGATGCACACCCACTAGTTTTCTTTAAGAGCTTTCACATACTCTTAGCTCTAGTGCATCATTTGTATGGCAATCCCTACTCATTCACATTGATATCTATTGATGAGCATCTCCATAGCTCATTGATATGCCTAGTTAATGTGACCATCTTATCCTTGTTTGTCTTGCAACCTCCACCACACTCCATTCCACTTATAGTGCTAAAACCATGGCCTACGCTCATGTATTGCGTGAGAGTTGAAAAAGTTTGAGAAAGTAAAGGTGTGAAAACAATTACTTGGACAATACCGAGGTTGTGCATGATTTAAATTCGTTGTGCAAGGATGATAGAGCATATCCAGACTATATGATTTTGTAGGGATAACTTTCTTTTGGCCTCGTTATTTTGAAAGTTCATGATTACCTTGCTAGTTTGCTTGAAGTATTATTGTCTCCACGTCGATAGAAAACTATTGTTTTGAATCTAATGGATCTGAACATTCACGTCACATAAGAGGAGTTACAAAGGACATCTATGCTAGGTAACATGAAAGCATCAAAAATTCATTCTTTATCACTTCCCTACTCGAGGACGGGCAGGAGTTAAGCTTGGGGATGCTTGATACGTCTCAAACGTATCTATAATTTTTTAAGGTTTCGCGCTGTTATCTTGTCAACTTTGTATGTTTTATGTACCTTTTATATATTTTTTGGGACTAACTTATTAATTCAGTGCCAAGTGCGAGTTCCTGTTTTTTCTGTGTTTTTGACTCTTTTCAGATCTGATTTCGGAACGGAGTCCAAACGGAATAAAATCTCTGAAACAAATTTTTCCAGAACAGAAGAAGATCGGGGGACTTGAGGGCCAAGGCAGGAGAGCCACAGGGGGCCCACAAGCCTTGTAGTCGCCACCAAGGGGACCGGCGGCTACCAAGCTTGTGGCCCCCCTGGAGCTCCCCTGCCCTAGCTCTTTCGCCTATATATTCCCTAAAATCCAAGAAAAATCAGGGCATCCACGAAAACACTTTTCCGCCGTCGCAAGCTTCCATTTCCGCGAGATCTCATCTGGAGACCCTTCCCGGTGCCCTGCTGGAGGGGACTTTGGAGTTGGAGGGCTTCTACATCAACATCATCGCTTGTCCAATGACTCGTGAGTAGTCCACTTCAGACCTACGGGTCCGTAGTTAGTATCTAGATGGCTTCTTCTCTCTCTTGGATCTTCAATACAAAGTTCTCCATGATCTTCATGGAGATCTATCCGATGTAATCCTCTTTCGCAGTGTGTTTGTCGAGATCCGATGAATTGTGGATTTGTGATCAGATTATCTATGAATTATATTTGAGTCTTTGCTGATTTCTTATATGCATGATTTGATATCCTTGTAAGTCTCTCCGAGTCTTGGGTTTTGTTTGGCCAACTAGATCTATGATTCTTGCAATGGGAGAAGTGCTTGGTTTTGGGTTCATACCGTGCGGTGACCTTTCCGAGTGACAGAAGGGGCAGCAAGGCACGCATCGTGTTGTTCCCATCAAGGGTAACAAGATGGGATGTTATCATAGATATGAGATTGTCCATCTACATCATGTCATCTTGCTTAAGGCGTTACTCTGTTCTTATGAACTTAATACGCTAGATGCATGCTGGATAGCAGTCGACGTATGGAGTAATAGTAGTAGATGCAGAAAGTATCGGTCTACTTGTTTTGGACGTGATGCCTATAGATATAATCATTTCCTTGGATAACGTCACGACTTTGCGCGGTTCTATCAATTGCTCGACAGTAATTCGTTCACCCACCGTCTACTTGCTTTCATGAGAGAAGCCACTAGTGAACACTATGGCCCCCGGGTCTATTCACAACTATCGTCTCCACTTTCACTTTTACTTTGCTTTGTTTAATTTTTGCTTTCAGTTCTCACTTTGCAAACAATCTATAAGGGATTGACAACCCCTTCATAGCGTTGGGTGCAAGCTCTTTGTGTTTGTGCAGGTACTTGTGACTCGACGCGATCCTCCCACTGGATCGATACCTTGGTTCTCAAACTGAGGGAAATACTTACCGCCGTTGTGCTACATCACCCTTTCCTCTTCAAGGGAACACCAACGCAAGGCTCCAAGGCCGCGGGGAAATCCTTTGCATATTTGCCAAGGAAGTCCCTATAGGCGTAGCCCGTAGCAGAAGGATTCCTGGCACCGTTGCCAGGGAAGGTCTATTGACGCAGTAGCAGCTACCAGGGATGCCTCCTGACCGAGACATCGAGTTCATCATCGAAGTCATGCCCAGATCAAGGCCTATCTATAAGAAGCCTTACAGGATGGGATCTGAAGAGCTAGCGGAGTTAAAGAAGCAACTGGATGAGCAACTCAGGAAGGGTTTATTCGTCCAAGTGCGTCACCTTGGGGATCGCCTGTTCTCTTCGTGTCCAAGAAGGATGGGACAATCCGACTTTGCGTCGATTACCGTTCACTCAATGAGGTCACGATCAAGAACAAGTATCCACTCCCCAAGATTGAAGACTTGTTCGACCAGCTTAATGGAGCAAAGGTATTCTCCAAGATCGACCTCCGATCTGGATATTACCAACTAAAGATTCGACCCAAACACATTCCGAAGACGGCATTTGTGACCCGGTACGGTCTTTACGAATGCACTGTCATGTCCTTCGGATTGACAAATGCCCCAGCTTACTTCATGTACCTCATGAATAAGGTCTTCATGGAATATTTGGACAAGTTTATTGTCGTATTCATTGATGACATATTAATCTTTTCCAAGTCTGAAGAAGAGCATGAGCAACACTTGAGGTTAGTACTGGAAAAGCTTCGAGAGCACCAACTGTATGCCAAGTTCAGCAAATGCCAGTTTTGGCTGAACGAAGTTGGATTCCTAGGTCATACCATGACAACAAGTGGATTGGCAGTTGATCCCTCTAAGATTACCACGGTAACCAACTGGGAATATCAAATCGACGTGAAGGAAGTCAGGAGCTTCCTTGGACTCGCAGGATACTATCGCAAGTTCGTAGAAGGATTCTCCCGCACCGCGCGACCTATGACTCAGCTCTTGAAGAAAGGCAAGAAGTTTGAATGGACACCGGAATGTGAGGCAAGCTTCCAAGAATTGAAGAAGAGGCTAACCACCGCCCCGGTATTGGCCACTCCAGATATCAGCAAGGAGTTCGTGATAGATTGTGATGCCTCAAGGACCGGGCTAGGTGGGGTTCTAATGCAGGATGGCAGGGTCGTGGCATACTTGTCGCGACAACTGCGCCCGCATGAGGAGAATTATGCCACCCATGATCTCGAGTTGGCAGCAGTAGTGCATGCCCTGAAGACATGGCGACATTACCTTCTGGGGAAGCGATGTGAAATATACACCGACCACAAGAGTCTGAAATATATTTTCACTCAAAGGGAATTGAATATGAGGCAACGGAGATGGTTGGAGTTAATCAAAGACTACGACCTCAGCATTTAATATCACCCCGGTAAGGCAAATGTAGTGGCCGATGCCTTGAGTCGGAAGACCAGCACCTTAAACGTCATGCTTAAGGAAAGGCAGCCCGCCTTGTACGAAGAGTTGGAGAACTTTGGATTGGAACTGGTGGAACTAGGATTCCTAGATAATCTCGAAGTCAAACCAACGCTGGAAGACGACATCAAGGAGGCCCAGAAGGGTCACAAGAGCATCGAAGGTATCAAGAAGAAGATTCCAGAAGGCAAGGCCCCAGGATTCTTGGAGGATGATCAAGGAGTGGTGTGGTTTGGGAAACGTTTATGCGTACCCAACAAGGCCGAACTCAAGGAACTCATCCTACGGGAAGCTCATGATACACCCCTACTCCATTCACCCCGGTGGTACCAAGATGTATCAAGATCTCCGAGAAAGATTCTGGTGGCACGGCATGAAGAGGGAAATCGCGTCGTATGTGGCCAAGTGTGATGTGTGTCAGCAAGTTAAGGCTGAGCATCAGCGACCCGCAGGACTGCTACAACCTCTCCAGGTGCTGGAATGGAAGTTGGACAAGGTAGGGATGGATGTCATTACCGGTCTACCAAGGTCTAGCAAGGGCCATAACTCGATATGGGTTGTTGTCGACCATTTGACCAAGGTGGCCCATTTCATCCCTGTCAACACCACATATGACGGGAACAAGTTGGCTAGTCTCTATATCGAGCGCATAGTAAGCCTTCATGGAGTTCCCAAGGAAATTGTATCTGACCTAGGCACGTAGTTCACCTCGAGGTTTTGGAGGAAACTTCACGAAGCCCTCGGTACCAAGCTCTCTTTCAGCACCGCCTTCCACCCGCAGACGGGAGGACAGACGGAAAGGGTGAATCAGATACTCGAAGATATGCTCCACGCATGTGTCCTAGCGCATGGAGCCAAATGGGAAGATTGTCTGCCATTCGCTGAGTTTTCATACAACAACATCTACCAGTCTAGTCTCCAGATGGCCCCGTTCGAAGTGTTGTACGGACGGAAATGCCGCACCCCGCTAAACTGGTCAGAAACCGGAGACGAGCTGATTTTCGGACGAGAAGTTTTGCACCAGACAGAAGAGAAGGTGCAACTAGTCCAAGAAAATCTGACGGCAGCCAAGTCGCGACAAAAGAGTTATGCGGACTCTCGCCGCAGGAATGTGGAGTTCATTCCCCGAGATCTGGTGTACCTCCATGTCACGCCTCTCAAGGGAACCAAGCATTTCCACGTTAAGGGGAAACTCTCTCCAAGGTTCATTGGGCCATTCAAGATCATGGCAAGGCGTGGAGAGGTCGCTTATCAGCTGGAATTACCTCCGGAATTTTCGGGTGTGCACAATGTTTTCCACGTGTCACAGCTTCGGAAGTGTCTCCAGACGCCAAGTCGTTCCGATCCTTATAAGGACATTGATCATCGGGCCATTGACCTGCAGTCTGATCTCACCTACCGCGAGAGGCCAATCCGCACTCTGGATGAAGCAGAGCGATGCACTCGAAGCCGCACTATCAAGTACTTCAAGGTTCAATGGAGCAACCACACCGAAGCCGAAGCTACCTCGGAGCATGAAGACTATCTCCGATCTGAGTTCCCAGACCTTTTTAGCACCTAGCATAGGAATCTCGGGGACGAGATTCTTGTAACGGGGATAGGTCTGTCACACCCTGTTTTTGCTATCACTTGTCTTGTTGTAAAATTCTGAGCTTGTTAAAACTTTTTCAAAACTAATGTTATGAGTGCCATGCTTGACATTGTATGCTTGTATGCTTGATCATGTGAGGTTTTAAAACCCCAAGTACCTTGGTATTATACTGATTTCCAAAAACCTTTGATAACCATAGTAAAACCACCTTGAGTTGCACTACATGTCTTTGATAGCAAGCATTGCTACTACTCATATTTGGTAATATTATTTTTACCTATCTATATATTTCAAAACCACAAAAATAATTATTTTTGTGAGTATTTTCCTAATTAAATAACATGTCCATTTCTAAGGTCAGAATTGGTATTCCAACATGGAAAAATACTTTTCTTCTTTGGAAAATTCTGATTAAATTTAGAGATGATCACAAGGACATATATTTTCCATACATAGGATTTTAAACCCCATTTTATATGTATTTATTGATTAAAACTATAAAAGCTATTTCTGTCTGTTTTGGCAGTTTGAGATATTTCCAAAGGAAATATTCTCAATAAATTCCTAGAAAATTCCAGTGTTGTCCCTAAGCCTTGTTTGGTGTCCACATAAAGTTTCACCTTGATCAAAGGTGTATAAGGACCCCAAATAACCCAAAAACCCTGTTTGTCCAGAATCAAGTTAGAGCAACTCTACATAGCAAAGTTTGTCCCATGAGGCTAAAACTTTGCAAGAGTGCCTAATACCTCAAATGAGGGTTCTACACCAAAAATGGGATTTGTGGGACTTAGTTTGCCCACACTCCCTTTGGAAGGAACAAATCTGGTCATATTGGAGTTATTTCAAGTTTACAAAGCTAAACTTGTCCATTGGAGCTCAAATTTGGTGGAACTCCATAGTTTATCACCAAAACCGAACCTCTGAAGTCTCAGCACGAGTGGTGGGGTGCAACCCCGTGTGACCAATGCCGAACACCTTCTGAGAGATAGGAAAAAGCCACCTTAGCCACAGCTAAACCAAACTCCTTTGCTTCAAACCCTTAGATTAAGCAGCCAGCACCTGTATCTAACCCCAGTCAACTGGCCCCTCACTGGTTCAAAGTGGAAAGGCCAAAAACCCCAATGTAGACCTTAGTTCATGACTGACAGCACCAGTATTTATTGCCTCCTTTGACCAGCCGAAGCTCCCACTAAAACCAAACGGCTAGCCACACCCCCAGCAAGTGCCAGGACATGCTCGACACGTCCAAAGTGCCTCAGAGCGCACCAGCATGCCGTGGCATGCCAAAACTGCGCTCTGGGTGCGCTATAAGGAGTCACCGAGGTGGGGGCGACGCCCTCGGCCAGTTCCAGCCTCCCCCGAGATGTCCAACCTCCTCCCCGACAGCCCCTCTGCATCGGGCAAGCCTCAGGGCCCCTTCTCTCTCGCGCTAGAGCTCGCGCGACGCGTGCCCTCGTGCTCCAGATTCGGCCAAGCTTGCGCGGCCACGAATGCATGGCTCTCCTCTCTCTCTCTCTCTTTGCAGCAGACGGTTCGGGCAGTCCAATACCACGTCCTGAGACCGTGGTTTCAACCCCAACGTCTCTTTGCACCCTCATGCGCGCCATGGTGATTCATCGGCGCTCCCGAGTCTGCTCACCGTCGCGGGCCTATAAATAGCCCTCCCCCTCGCTCCAGCACCCCTCAGCTAGCTTCGTCGCATCCACTAGCACCTCCCTAGCCACCCCAGCAACCCAGCAGAACCCCGGTGCTCGAGATCGACCGAGGCCCCTCCGCCTCGGAGCTCTGGTCGATCTCCGGCTACACGACGGCTCCTGCGCCCCTTGACCCAGCAAACTAACCCCCTTGACCCCAGGAAGCTTTCCCCTAACTCGCCCGAGCCTTTCCGTGTCTCTAGCCACCCCCTCGACCACTTCCCGAAACCCCTCCGCCACGGCCTACTCGTCGCCGGCGAACCCCTGCCTCCCCATCGTTGTTTCGACCACCAGCAGGTAGGCGACGGTCAGGCGAAACCATTCATGTGTTCATTTGGGCTTGAGCATGTTGGCAAGCTCGTCGGCGTCCTCCTCATCCTCTCTGGCTGGGGTAGGAGACGACCCTGACAGGTGTGCCCCACCTGTCGGTGGCCGAGCCTCCTCCCTCGTGCTGGCCTCAGCCACTGACCGCGCAGCCCCGCGCGTCAGGTTCAAACCTGACGGCGCGCGCGCCTGGGCAGGCCGTCGGCTGGCCATTGGCCAGCCCAGCTCTGGGCCGAGCCAGGCCAGGAGCTGGCCTATATTTATTTTTATTTTTAAACCTGGATTTCTAAGATTTTTTATAAAAACATTTAACCAGTGTAAAAATATAATTCTTTCACTGTTATTCTTCTAAAATGTCTAGTATTTAATGATATGCTTAGATGAATTTTTCCAGCAACTAATCTATTTTACAATGTTAAAAAGGGCTAAAATGGAAAAGTTTTGCTTCTGCTTGGTTGTTTTCAAAAATATTCCTTCAAGGAAAATTAAGGCAAGTATTTTTAAAATGATATCTTAGATTTATCAGTAATAGGGAACATTTTTTAAATGACTTTGTGGACTGTTTCTGTGTGAGTTGTTCCTTATTATTGTTTTATCGACGATAGAAAACCCGTGTGATGAGGGAATCGGAGCGGAAGACCTCGAAGACCCCGGATACTTAGCTGACCAAGGCAAGGAGCCCTTTGACCATGACTACGCATATATTACCTTGCATGATTATAATATCAAGTATTCCCGTTGCATATGATCATCAGTGCCGGTAATCATTTGATATGATTTTACCGAAGGCTCCCCTGGAGCACATGCATTGAGCTTGACTCTACCCCTTAGTGTCATGCTAATATCATGTTGACAAGTAAATATAGAAGTAGTATTATTCATGAGCATGATGTTGTCATAAAGCAGAGTTTATGAAAACCCCGTCGGCTACCACTAATGCCCGAGGGTCATGATGAGTTAGGTGGTCACTTTTGGTGAAGTGATGCACCCGGTATTTGTGTGAGTAAGGTTTCGGAAATGGGATTAGATTTATGATGTGTCGACCGTCCCAACCTTACCAGTACGACCACGTTACCCCTTATGGGACGGGGCTATGTTAATTACTCTGGTCGGTGCTAGCACAGAGCCACATTACTAGTGGCGGGAGTGATATGTGGTCACTCTCGTGATGGGGTCATGCCGGGTAGGACGACTATGCCATTTTTATGAGTTCCAGTCACACCGTTGGTCCCCGCATGGTTGGTATTGTCCAGAGTTGGTGCTTGTAAGACGTACAACATGTGGGTTGGGCACCAATCGAGTGGACCTCTTTGTCTAGTATTGTCAGGGGAAAGCCATTGATCGGGTACTTACCTCGGGTATGTGATATACCGCGAGTCGTGGATGACACGGAAGTTTCCCGGATCTCGTAGGTCCAGCGTACTACCTCTGCAGAGTGTAAACTATTCGAATAGTCGTGTCCACGATCAAGGACAGTTGGGTAATCCTGCTTAAACTACGTCCTGATATTTCCGCATAAACCAAGTGTGCGTAAGTGTGAGTGTGTGTGTGGTGATGAGAAAGTGTTGCTATGACAGCAATGATATGACCAAGTTCGGAGACTTGGCATATAGGGTGAACCCGGATGGTTCAGCCCTCAACAGATATGTCGATATATGTTACCTATTCTTCAAGAGTAATTCTTTAAATTGATGCATATACATGGTCATTCCACCCCGATGAGTTATACTAGAAATGCATGATACTGTTATCCTTCACTTTCATTGTTCATATCATGGGTTGTTTGCGAGTACATTCAAAGTACTCATTGGCTTGCCACTGGTTATGTTATTGACCAGACATGGAAGGACCGGAGTTTGGAGATGAGTACGTCTTCGGAGACACCCCTGCAAACTAGGACGCTTCCGAGTCAGAATGCTTGTCGGTGTAGGCTTGATGGCATGGGCACCCGCTTAGCCCCTTTGTTTTCCGCTATTAGTGTACTCGTGTGATTTGGCCTTAGGCCCTGTCTTGTGAACTTGACCCTTCGGTCACGTGTTGTAATAATCGGTACTCGGATGTAAGACTCTTTAGTCAGTATCTGTGTTCGGTGAGCATTGATCTCTGGGATCACTGAGCACGGCGATTCTCGACTAGTAAGTTGGGGTCCCCACAGAGCTGGTATCAGAGCCATCCTGACTATAGGAAGACTTAGGTAGCATGGGCGATAGCCGAACAATTAGTGCACATCGATTGACCCGAGAACCGCACCCACTATATATTTCTAACCCTCTCCTCTACACCTTGTAGATGGCCGCCATACCCGAGACGCTACTGGAAACGGGCTTTCCTCTGCTTTTGAGTGATAGCCTCGAGAAGTGTCAAGTGCGTCGCACGCCCGTCTTTCTCTACCACGAACACTGGGTCAACGCCGACACCAAGGAATAGCACGTGGACGTTATAGTGAAGGCTAATGACTCCCCAACTAGTTGGTTCTTTGAAGGGCCACAAATGGAGGATCTGATGTTGGCCGTGGAGACTGCAGCACGAGAGGCACTCATGCGACTCCGCGACATCCTTCCTGAGATGGCGAACGAACCTGCTACTCGTCACTTACCTTTTGTTAAGGATAAGATAGACGGGAGCTTGACACTCAACCCCTCATCTGAGGACGGGATGCCATTAAGATTTCAGACCTACTTCAGCCTTGATTTTTTTCCGGACGAAAGGAACTAAATAGAGCTGAGATTGGAGGCGGTGGAGCAACGTGGGCCCCACAAGCCTATCAGGCGCGGCCAGGGGGGCCACGCCTGGTGGGCTTGTGGGCTCCACGCTCCACTTCCTCCGTTGATTCTTGCGCTAGTATTTTTCATATATTCCCCAAAAATTCTCCGTAAATTTTCAGATCATTCTGAGAACTTTTATTCCTGCGCAAAAACAACACCATGGCAATTTTGTTGAAAACAGTGTTAGTCCGGGTTAGTTCCATTCAAATCATGCAAATTAGAGTCCAAAACAAGGGCAAAAGAGTTTGGAAAAGTAGATACGACGGAGACATATCAGATTCTTATAAGTAGTCCTATAAGCCCACAGTGCATCATCGAGCTTCTTAGACCAATTCTTTCTAGACCTATTGACAGTCTTTTGCAGAATTAGTTTAATCTCTCTATTACTTAGCTCTACTTGACCGTTGGGCTGAGGATGACAGGGAGATGCAATTCTATGGTTGACATCATACTTAGCAAGCGTTTTACGGAAAGTACCATGAATGAAATGTGAACCACCATCAGTCATTAGATATCAAGGGACTCCAAATCTAGGGAAAATAACTTCTTTAAGCATCCTGATAGAGGTGTTGTGATCAGCACTACTAGTTGGTATAGCTTCTACCCACTTAGTAACGTAATCAACAACAACTAGGATATGAGTATAGCCGTTGGATTTTTGAAAAGGTCCCATATAATCAAAACCCCAAACATCAGATGGTTCAATGACAAGTGAATAATTCATAGGCATTTCTTGACGTTTACTGATATTACCCATTCTTTGACATTCGTTACAAGACAAGACAAACTTATGGGCATCCTTGAAGAGAGTGGGCCAATAGAAACCTGATTGCAATACCTTGTGTGCAGTTCTATCTCCCGCATGGTGTCCTCCGTAAGCCTTGGAGTGACACTTCTCTGTAGGATCTATCCATGTTCATGTTCAGGTACACAACGTCTAATAACACCATCTACTCCTTCCTTATAAAGGTGAGGATCATCCCAAAAGTAATGTCTCAAATCAAAGAAGAATTTCTTCTTTTGCTGGTATGTGAAACTAGGTGGTATATATTTGGCAACGATATAATTTTCATAATCAGCATACCACGGTGTACTACATGAAGTATTGATGACATTCAATTGCTCATCAGGAAAGCTATCATCAATAGGTTGTGGGTCATCAAGAACATTCTCCAACCTAGACAAGTTATCTCCTACGGGGTTCTCAGCACCCTTCCTATCGACAACATGCAAATCAAATTCTTGTAGCAAGAGAACCCATCTGATAAGTCTAGGTTTAGCGTCTTTCTTTTCCATGAGGTACTTAATAGCAGCGTGATCAGTGTGAATAGTGACTTTGGAATCAACTATGTAAGATCTGAACTTTTCACATGCAAACACGACTGCTAAAAATTCCTTTTCCGTAGTAGCATAGTTTCTTTGGGCACTATCTAGAGTTTTACTAGCATAGTGACTAACATTCAACTTCTTATCAACTCTTTGTCCTAGAACAGTGCCAACAGCATAATCACTAGAATCACACATGATTTCAAAAGGTAAGTTCCAGTCAGGTGGTTGAACAATAGGTGCAGTTATCAAAGCCTTCTTAAGTATTTCGAAGGCTTCCTCCCAATCATCGTCAAAAACAAAAGGAATACCCTTTTGCAAGAGATTGGTAAGAGGCCTGGAAATCTTAGAAAGGTCCTTAATGAACCTTCTATAGAAACCAGCATGACCAAGGAAACTTCTTATACATTTGATATCAGTAGGGCATGGCATTTTCTCGATCGCATCAACCTTAGCCTTATCAACTTCAATACCTCTTTCAGAAATTTTATGTCCTAAGACGATACCTTCATTAACCATAAAGTGTCACTTCTCCCAATTCAAGACAAGGTTGTTGTCTTTACATCTCTGCAAAACTCGATCAAGGTAGCTGAGGCAATCATCAAAAGAAGACCCGTAAACGGAGAAGTCATCCATGAAAACCTCAACAATATTTTCACAAAAGTCAGAGAATATAGCCATCATACATCTTTGAAAGGTAGCAGGTGCATTACATAAGCCAAAAGGCATACCTCTGTAAGCAAAGGTACCAAAAGGGCAGGTGAAAGTGGTTTTCTCCTCATCAGATTGTGCAACAGGTATTTGGGAGAAACCAGAATAACTATCTAGAAAGCAGAAGTGTGTGTGTTTAGACAGTCTTTCTAGCATTTGGTCGATAAAAAGCAAAGGGTAATGACCTTTCCTAGTGGCTTTATTCAATTTCCTCAAATAGATCACCATCCTATAGCCAGTAATAATCCTCTGTGGGATCAATTCATCCTTATCATTAGGGACAACGGTAATACCTCCCTTCTTAGGGACGCAATGCACCGGACTCACTCGATCACTATGAGCAACAGGATAGATAATACCTGCTTCCAGGAGCTTTAGTATTTCTTTTCTTACTACCTCTTTCATCTTAGGATTTAATCTCCGTTGATGATCGACAACTAGTTTGGAATCAGGATCGGTTTTAATCTTGTGCTGGCATAGAGTGGGACTAATGCCCTTAAGATCATCAAGAGTATATCCAGTAGCAGCACGGTGCTTTCTTAGAGTTTTTAGTAACTTCTTTTCTTCATGCTCTGAGAGGCTAGCACTAATAATAACATGATATATCTCATTTTCATCAAGATAACCATACTTAAGAGTATCAGGCAACTGTTTAAGCTCGAACACAGGATCACCCTTTAGTGGGGGTGGATCTCCAAGCAGTTCAACAGGCAAGTTATTCTTAAGGATAGCATATTGTTCAAAGATAACTCTATCTATCTCATCCCTTTCATCCATATGCATATCATTTTCATGCTCAAGCAAGTATTGCTCTAAAGGAACAGTAGGAGGCACGGCAATAGAAGCTAGGGCAATAATTTCATCCTTACTAAGCAACTCTTTTTCATGAGGTTATCTACCAAACTTGGAGAAATTGAACTCATGTGACACACCTTCAAAGCCAAGAGTGACAGTTTGCTTCTCAGAGTCAATATGAGCATTGACAGTATTGAGGAAGGGTCTGTCCAATATGATGGGACAAAATCTATCTTGTGTGGTAGAAAGAACGAGAAAACCAGCAGGATACTTCGTTTTACCACACAAGACTTCAACATCTCTAACAATTCCCAAAGGGCAGATAATATCTCTATTGGCAAGCTGAATAGTGACATCAATAGGTTCCATCTCAAGTGCAATCTCGTCTTTAATTTCATCATATAAGGATTGAGGTATTGCATTAACACTAGCACCCACGTTACATAAACCATGATAACAATGATCTCCTATCTTAACAGAAACAACATGCGTGCCAACAACACGCCTATGTTTGTCTCTAGCATGTGGTTTAGCAATTCTAGCAGCATCTTCACAGAAGTGAATATCATGGCCATCAACATTGTCAGACAGGAGATCTTTGATAATAGCAATGCTAGGTTCGACTCTAATTTGCTCAGGGGGTGTAGGTGTTCTAATGTAGCCCCTACGTATCACATTTGAAACTTTAGAATGATCTTTTATCCTAACAGGGAAAGGTGGTTTCTCAATGTAAGCAGTGGGAACAATAGGATCATTATAAGAGATGACTTTCTCTTCAACTGGATTGGATTTAACTACATTGACTTCTAAGGGAGGATGATATTTAAACCACTTCTCTTTAGGGAGATCAATATGAGCAGCAAATGATTCACACAATGAAGCTACTATCTCAGAGTCAAGTCCATATTTAGCGCTAAAATCACAAAAAGTATTTGTTTCGACAAAGGATTTAACGCAATCAAACTTGAAATTCATACATGACTCCTTACCTTCATCAAACTCCCAATCTTCAGAGTTGCATTTAATTATTTCCAATAAATTCCATTTGAAGTCAATATCTCTCTTCATAAAAGAACCGGTACAAGAAGTGTCAAGCATGGTACGATTGTCATGAGAAAGCCGAGCATAGAAGTTATGAATGATAATTTCTCTCGAGAGCTCATGGTTGGGGCATGAATATAACATTGATTTAAGCCTCCCCCAAGCTTGAGCGATGCTTTCTCTTTCATGAGGCCAAAAATTATATATATAATTCCGATCACGATGTACTAGATGCATAGGATAAAACTTTTGATGAAATTCCAATTTCAAACCGGTTTTAGTTCCATGATCCAGTATCATCACATAGCCTATACCATGTCAATGCTTTATCCCTCAAAGATAAGGGAAATACCTTCTTCTGGACCTCATCCTCGGGCAAACCTGTAAGCTTAAATAAACCACAAACTTCATCTACATAGATTAGATGCAAGTCGGGATGTGATGTTCCATCTCCTGTAAAAGGATTAGCCAACAGTTTCTCAAACATACCCGAAGGAAATTCATAACAAGTATTTTCAGTAGGTGCAGCAGGATGAGGAGAAACTCCTTGTGCTTCTGTTCGAGGTGAAGATACCCCGAACAAGCTCCTCAAAGGATTAGTTTCCATAGTGACAAGTGACAATAAATTTCAGCACACAATATAAATATTTCCCTGCCAAATTCCGCTACCAAAGGCGCTTCACTTCCCGGCAACGGCGCCAGAAAAGAGTCTTGATGACCCACAAGTATAGGGGATCTATCATAGTCCTTTCGATAAGTAAGAGTGTCGAACCCAACAAGGAGCAGAAGGATCTGACAACTGGTTTTCAGCAAGGTAATCTCTCCAAAGCTTATGTTTTGTGAAGGTGGTGTCTTGGGATATATATAATGCGGAGGGTAGCGGAGTTGCTATACCCGGGATGCTACAAGTTGGTACTAGAGCCTAGGTTACGGAGTCTTAGCCACTTTGTTACGAAATGGTTAATGAAGCAATGGGGTCTGCATATGCATGTAGGATAACCAAGGTGATGAACCCGACTTCGGACGTTGGATCCAAGGGTATGGTACACAAATAACCTTAATGAATAGTAAAATCTAAAAAATAGCAAAAATCAAACAATTCTAAAATTTTAGGTTAACAAACATGGTTGATTGTCCTATCCATATGTGAAATTTGTCTAAGAAATGACATTTGATGTATTCTTTGTGAAGAAAAGAAAATCAAATTTGGATATTGCTTCAAACATTAGATTTCTATAGCACCAATTTTGTCCTTTTTACCCAGAATACAACTGATATTTTCTCTGTAAAACTTCACACGTGAAAGAACACTTGACCATGTATGTTAAAAAAGCTGAATTATTTGATTTTCAACCATTTTATTTGATTTTAATATTCATAAAGGATGCACATGTGATGAGAATTGAACGTATCAAATATTTTACCACTTGGTCCCGAGTTTGTGGGTGGCATTATGATTAAGGTTTCTGTGTCTCGTGCGTGCCACGTTGATGACCCACAACTATAGGGGATCTATCGTAGTCCTTTCGATAAGTAAGAGTGTCGAACCCAACGAGGAGCAGAAGGATCTGACAAGTGGTTTTCACCAAGGTAATCTCTGCAAGCACTGAAATTATCGGTAACAGATAATTGTGTGACAAGATGATTCGTAGCAAGTAGCAAGTAACAATAGTAACAAAGGTGCAGCAAAGTGGCTCAATCCCTTTAGAAGAAAGGGACAAGCCTGGACAAACTCTTATAGGAGGTAAAGCGCTCCCGAGGACACACGGGAATTTCTGTCAAGCTAGTTTTCATCATGTTCATATGATTCACGTTCGCTACTTTGATAGTTTGATATGTGGGTGGACCGGTGCTTGGGTGCTGCCCTTACTTGGACAAACCTCCCACTTATGATTAACCCCTCTCACAAGCATCCGCAACTACGAAAGAAGAATTAAGACAAAGTCTAACCATAGCATTAAACTAGTGGATCCAAATCAGCCCCTTACGAAGCAACGCATAAACTAGGGTTTAAGCTTTTGTCACTCTGGCAACCCATCATCTACTTACTACTTCTCAATGCCTTCTTCTAGGCCCAAATAATGGTGAAGTGTTATGTAGTCGACGTTCACATAACACCACTAGAGGAGAGACAACATACAACACATCAAAATATCGAACGAATACCAAATTCACATGACTACTTATAGCAAGACTTATCCCATGTCCTCAGGAACAAAAGTGACTACTCACAAAGCATAATAATATTCTTGACCAGAGAGGTATTGAATAGAATCAAGGATATGAACATATAATATTCCACCGAGTAATCCAACTAGCATCAACTACAAAGAGTAATTAACACTACTAGCAACCTTACAGGTACCAATCGGAGTCGCGAGACGGAGATTGGTTACAAGAGATGAACTAGGGTTTGGAGATGAGATGGTGCTGATGAAGATGTTGATGGTGATGAGTCCCCTCCGATGAGAGGAGTGTTGGTGATGACGATGGCGACGATTTCCCCCTCCGGGAGGGAAGTTTCCCCGGCAGGACGACCCTGCCGAAGCTCTAGATTGGTTCTGCTCAAGTTCCGCCTCGTGGCGGTGCGATTCCTCCCGAAAGCCTCCTCTTGATTTTTTTTCTGGAATGAAACCCTCCTTATAAAAAAAAGAGGGGAGCCAAAGGGCCAACAGGGAGCCCACAAGCCCCCTAGGCGCGGCCAGGGGTA
The DNA here is from genome assembly GCF_904849725.1 of Hordeum vulgare subsp. vulgare. Lineage (NCBI taxonomy): Eukaryota > Viridiplantae > Streptophyta > Magnoliopsida > Poales > Poaceae > Hordeum > Hordeum vulgare. The sequence goes on along the minus strand of NC_058524.1, from coordinate 293,755,646 downwards.
TGTCGCGCCTAGCAGGCTTGTGGCCTCCTGCTGGCTCCCCTTTGGTACTTCTTCGGCCCAGTATTTTTTATAAATTCCAAAATAAATCCTCGTTGATTTCACGGCTTTTGGAGTTGTGCAGAATAGGTATCTCAAACTTTCTCCTTTTTCAGGCAGAATTCCAGCTGTCGGCATTCTCCCTCTTCATGTAAACCTTGCAAAATAAGAGAGAAAAGGCATAAGTATTGTACCGTGAAGTGTAATAACAGCCCATAAAGCGATAAATATCAACATAAAAGCATAATGCAATATGGAGGTATCACACTGTTGGAAATATGCCCTAGAGGCAATAATAAATCAGTTATTATTATATTTCTTAGTTCATGATAATCGTTTATTATCCATGCTATAATTGTATTGATTGGAAACACAATACTTGTGTGGATACATAGACAAAACATTGTCCCTAGTAAGCCTCTAGTTGACTAGCTCGTTGATCAAAGATGGTCAAGGTTTCCTGGCCATAGGCAAATGTTGTTACTTGATAACGGGATCACATCATTAGGAGAATCATGTGATGGACTAGACCCAAACTAATAGACGTAGCATGTTGATCGTGTCATTTTGTTGCTACTGTTTTCTGCGTGTCAAGTATTTGTTCCTATGACCATGAGATCATATAACTCACTGACACCGGAGGAATGCTTTGTGTGTATCAAACGTCGCAACGTAACTGGGTGACTATAAAGATGCTCTACAGGTATCTCCGAAGGTGTTAGTTGAGTTAGTATGGATCAAGACTGGGATTTGTCACTCCGTGTGACGGAGAGGTATCTCGGGGCCCACTCGGTAATACAACATCACACACAAGCCTTGCAAGCAATGTGACTTAGTGTAAGTTGCGGGATCTTGTATTACGGAACGAGTAAAGAGACTTGCCGGTAAACGAGATTGAAATAGGTATGCGGATACTGACGATCGAATCTCGGGCAAGTAACATACCGAAGGACAAAGGGAATGACATACGGGATTAAATGAATCCTTGGCACTGAGGTTCAAACGATAAGATCTTCGTAGAATATGTAGGATCCAATATGGGCATCTAGGTCCCGCTGTTGGATATTGACCGAGGAGTCTCTCGGGGCATGTCTACATAGTTCTCGAACCCGCAGGGTCTGCACACTTAAGGTTCGACGTTGTTTTATGCGTATTTGAGTTATATGGTTGGTTACCGAATGTTGTTCGGAGTCCCGGATGAGATCCAGGATGTTACGAGGAGCTCCGGAATGGTCCGGAGGTAAAGATTGATATATAGGAAGTCCTGTTTTGGTCACCGGAAAAGTTTCGGGCTCATCGGTAGTGTACCGGGAGTGCCGGGAGGGGTGCCGGGGACCATCGGGAGGGGTGTCACGCCCCAAGGGATCTCATGGGCTATGGGAAGAGATAAACCAGCCCCTAGTGGGCTGGAATAAGTTCCCACTAAGGCCCATAAGGTTTGAGAAGGAAAAACACAAGGTGGAAAGAGTTTCCAAGTGGGAAGGTGGAATCCTACTCCAAGTAGGATTGGAGTAGGACTCCTCCACCTCCAATTTCGGCCAAACCTTGAGGGTTTGAGGCTGCCTCTTCCCTCCCCCTCCCTCCTATATATACTGAGGTATTAGGGCTGATTTGAGACAACTTTTGCCACGGCAGCCCGACCACATACCTCCACGGTTTTTCCTCTAGATCGCGTTTCTGCGGAGCTCGGGCGGAGCCCTGCTGAGACAAGGTCATCACCAACCTCCGGAGCGCCGTCACGCTGCCGGAGAACTCTTCTACCTCTCCGTCTCTCTTGCTGGATCAAGAAGGCCGAGATCATCGTCGAGCTGTACGTGTGCTGAACGCGGAGGTGCCGTCCGTTCGGTACTAGATCGTGGGACTGATCGCGGGATAGTTCGCGGGGCGGATCGAGGGACGTGAGGACGTTCCACTACATCAACCGCGTTCACTAACGCTTCTGCTGTACGATCTACAAGGGTACGTAGATCACTCATCCCCTCTCGTAGATGGACATCACCATGATAGGTCTTCGTGCGCGTAGGAAATTTTTTGTTTCCCATGCGACGTTCCCCAACAGTGGCATCATGAGCTAGGTTCATGCGTAGATGTCTTCTCGAGTAGAACACAAAAGTTTTTGTGGGCGGTGATGTGCGTTTTGCTGCCCTCCTTAGTCTTTTCTTGATTCCGCGGTATTGTTGGATTGAAGCGGCTTGGACCGACATTACTCGTACGCTTACGAGAGACTGGTTTCATCGCTACGAGTAACCCCGTTGCTCAAAGATGACTGGCAAGTGTCGGTTTCTCCAACTTTAGTTGAATTGGATTTGACCGAGGAGGTCCTTGGATGAGGTTAAATAGCAACTCATATATCTCCGTTGTGGTGTTTGCGTAAGTAAGATGCGATCCTACTAGATACCCATGGTCACCACGTAAAACATGCAACAACAAAATTAGAGGACGTCTAACTTGTTTTTGCAGGGTATGCTTGTGATGTGATATGGCCAATGATGTGATGTGATATATTGGATGTATGAGATGATCATGTTGTAATAGAAATATCGACTTGCACGTCGATGGTACGGCAACCGGCAGGAGCCATAGGGTTGTCTTTATCACTAACGTTTGTGCTTGCAGATGCGTTTACTATTTTGCTAGGACATAGCTTTAGTAGTAATAGCATGAGTAGCACGACAACCCCGATGGCGACACGTTGATGGAGATCATGGTGTGACGCCGGTGACAAGAAGATCGTGCCGGTGCTTTGGTGATGGAGATCAAGAAGCACGTGATGATGGCCATATCATGTCACTTATGAATTGCATGTGATGTTAATCCTTTTATGCACCTTATTTTGCTTAGAACGACGGTAGCATTATGAGGTGATCTCTCACTAAAATTTCAAGACGAAATTGTGTTCTCCCCGACTGTGCACCGTTGCTACAGTTCGTCGTTTCGAGACACCACGTGATGATCGGGTGTGATAGACTCAACGTTCACATACAACGGGTGCAAAACAGTTGCGCACGCGGAACACTCGGGTTAAGCTTGACGAGCCTAGCATGTGCAGACATGGCCTCGGAACACATGAGACCGAAAGGTCGAGCATGAATCGTATAGTTGATATGATTAGCATAGAGATGCTTACCACTGAAACTATTCTCGACTCACGTAATGATCGGACTTGAGATAGTGGATTTGGATCATGTACCACTCAAATGACTAGAGAGATGTACTTTTTGAGTGGGAGTTCTTAAGTAATATGATTAATTGAACTAATTGTCATGAACATAGTCTAATGGTCTTTGCGAATTACGATGTAGCTTGCGCTATAGCTCTACTGTTTTATATGTTCCTAGAGAAAATTTAGTTGAAAGTTGATAGTAGCAATCTTTGCAGACTGAGTCTGTAAAACCGAGGATTGTCCTCGTTGCTGCACAGAAGGCTTATGTCCTTAATGCACCACTCAGTGTGCTGCACCTCGAGCGTCGTCTGTGGATGCTGTGAACATCCGACAGACACGTTTCTGATGACTACACGATAGTTCAGTACAAAAATACTTAATGGCTTAGAAGCAAGGCGCCGAAAACCTTGTAAAACGTCACGGAACATAAGTGATGTTCTAAAGAGATGAAATTGTGATTTCATGCTTGTGCCCTTGTTAAGAGGTACGAGACCTCCGACAAGATTCTTTGTCCACAAAGCACAGGAGAAAAGGCTCAATCGTTGAGCATGTGCTCAGATTGTCTGAGTACGACAATCGCTTGAATCAAGTGGGGGTTAATCTTCCAGATGAGATAGTGATAGTTCTCCAAAGTCACTGCCACCAAGCTGTGAGAGCTTCGTGATGAACTATAACATATCAAGGATACATACAATGATCCTTGAGCGATTCGCGATGTTTGACACTGCGAAAGTAGAAATCAAGAAGGAGCATCAATAGTTGATGGTTTGTAAAACCACTAAGTTTCAAGAAAGGCAAGGGCTAGAAGGGATACTTCGTGAAACGGCAAAACAGTTGCTGCACTAATGAAGAGACCCAAGATTAAACCCAAACCCGAGACTAAGTGCTTCTGTAATGAGGGGAACAATCACTGAGGCGGAGCAACTCAAGATACTTGGTAGATAAGAAGGCTGGCAAAAGTCGAAAGAAGTGTATTTGATATACATGATGTTGATGTGTACTTTACTAGTACTCCTAGTAGCACGAGGGTATTGGATACCGGTTCGGTCGCTAAGTGATTAGTGACGCGAAATGAAAGCTACGGCATAAACGGAGACTAGCTAAAGGCGAGGTGACGATACGTGTTGGAAGTGTTTCCAAGATTGATATGATCAAACGTCGCACGCTCCCTCTACCATCGGGATTGGTGTTAAACCTAAATAATTGTTATTTGGTGCTTGCGTTAAGCATGAACATGATTGGATCGTGTTTATTGCAATACTATTATTCATTTAAAGAGAATAATGGTTACTCTATTTTCTTGAATAATCACCTTCAATGGTTTATTGAATCTCGACATGTTCATGATATCGGTGCCAAAAGATACGAGTTGATGATGATAGTACCACTTACTTGTGGCACTGCCGCTTGAGTCATGTTAGTATAAATTGCATGAAGGGGCTCCATGCTGATGGATCTTTGTACTCACCTGATTTCGAATCACTAGTGACATGCGAATCATACCACATGAGCAAGGCCTTGTTTTCATTGAGATGAAATAAGATAGTAACTTGTTGGAAGTGATACATTTTGATGTATGCAGTCCAATGGGTGCTGAGGCACGAAGTGGATATCATTATGTTCTTACTTCACTGACGATTTGAGTAGATACAGGAGTATTTACTTAATGAATCACAAGTCTAAAATGTTGAAAAGTTCAATTCCGTTTCAGAGTGAAGTTCGTCGTAACAAGAGGATAAACTGTCTACGATATGATCATGGAAATGAATATCTGAGTTACGAGTTTTGGTACACAGTTAAGACAATGTGGAAATTGTTTTGCAGTTCATGCCACCTGGAACATCATAGTGTGATGATGTGTCTGAACGTCATAGCCACGCACTATTTGGTATGGTGCATACTATGATGTCTCTTATCGAATTACCACTATCGTTTATGGGTTATGCATTAGAGACAACCGCACTCACTTTAAATAGGGCACCGCGTATTTCCGTTGAGATGACACAGTATAGACTGAGGTTTAGAGAAATCTAAACTGTCGTTTCTTGAAAGTTTGGGGTTTCGACACTTATGTGAAAAAGTTTCAGTCTGATAAGCTCGAACCCAAAGCGGATAAATGCATCTTCATAGGATATCCAAAACAGTTGGGTACATCTCCTATCTCAGATCCGAAAGCAAAGTGTTTGTTTCTAGAAACGGATCCTTTCTCGGGGAAAGGTTTCTCTCGAAAGAATTGAGTGGGAGGGTAGTAGAACTTCATGAGGTTATTGAACCATCATTTCAACCAGTGTGTAGCAGGGCGCAGGAAGTTGTTCATGTGGCGCCTACACCAATTGAAGTGGAAGCTGATGATGATGATCATTGAGCTTCGAATCAAGTTACTACAAACCTCGTAGGTCGACAAGGTCGCGTACTGCTGCAGAGTAGTACGGTAACCCTGTCTTGGAGGTCATGTTGTTGAGCAACAGTGAACCTACGAGTTATGGAGAAAGCGATGGTGGGCCCAGATTCCGACAAATGGCTGGAAGCCATGAAATCCGAGAGAGGATCCATGTGTGAAAACAAAGTGTAGACTTTGGTAGAACTACTTGATGGTCATAGGACTATTGAGTAAAAAATGGATCTTTAAAAGAAGACAGACGGTGATGGTGATAAGTCACTATTAAGAAAAGCTCGACTTGTCGCAAAGATGTTTTCGATAAGATCAAACAGTTGACTATGATGAGACTTTCTCACTCGTAGCGATGCTAAAAGTCTGTTAGAACTATGTTAGTTGTTGATGCATTATTTATGAAATATTGCACGTAGGATGTCAAAACATTGTTTTCTCGACGGTTTCCTTGAGCAAACATTGTATGTGATACAACCAGAAGGTTTTGTCGATCCTAAAGATACTAGCAAGTATGCAAGCTCCAGTGATCCTTCAATGGACTGGTGCAAGCATCTCGGAGTTGGAATATACACTTTGATGAGATGATCAAAGATTTTGGGTTTGTACAAGGTTTATGAGAAACTTGTATTTCCAAAGAAGTGAGTGGGAGCACTATAGAATTTCTGATAGGAATATGTGGTTGGCATATTGTGGATCAGAAGTAATGTAGAATTTCTGTAAAGCATACAAGGTTGTTTGAAAGAAGTTTTCAAAGGAGTACCTGGATTACGCTACTTGAACGTTGAGCATCAAAGATCTATGGAGATAGATCGAAAGCGCTTAATAGAAGTTTCAACAAGATGCATGCCTTGACAAGTTTTTGAAAGAGTTCAAAATAGATCAACAAAGATGGAGTTCTTGGTTGCGTTGTGAGGTGTGAATTTGAGTAAGACTCAAAACCCGACCCCGGCAGAATAAAGAGAATAGACGAAGGTACTCTTCTATGCCTTAGTCGTAGAATCTAAAGTATGCCATGCTGTGTACCGCACCTGAAGTGTGCCTTGACTCAAAGTATGTTGAGAGGTACAGAGAGTGATCCATGATTGAATCACTAGCAGCGGTCGAAATTTATCCTTAGTAACTAATGGACTAAGGAATTTTTCTCGATTATGGAGGTGGTTAAAGAGTTTGTCGTAAAGGGTTACGTCAATGCAAGCTTTGACACTAATCCGGATAACTATGAGTAGTGAAACGGATTCGTATAGTAGAGTAGATATTTGGAGCATTTCCGAATAGCACGTAGTAGCAGCATCTATAAGATGACATAAAGATTTGTAAAGAACGCACGAATCTGAAAGTTTCAGAACCGTTGACTAAAACCTCTCTCACGAGCAAGACGTGATCAGACCCCATAACTATATGGGTGTTGGATTCGTTGGAATCACATGGTGATGTGAACTAGATTATTGACTCTAGTGCAAGTGGGAGACTGTTGGAAATATGCCCTAGAGGCAATAATAAATCAGTTATTATTATATTTCTTAGTTCATGATAATCGTTTATTATCCATGCTATAATTGTATTGATTGGAAACACAATACTTGTGTGGATACATAGACAAAACATTGTCCCTAGTAAGCCTCTAGTTGACTAGCTCGTTGATCAAAGATGGTCAAGGTTTCCTGGCCATAGGCAAATGTTGTTACTTGATAACGGGATCACATCATTAGGAGAATCATGTGATGGACTAGACCCAAACTAATAGACGTAGCATGTTGATCGTGTCATTTTGTTGCTACTGTTTTCTGCGTGTCAAGTATTTGTTCCTATGACCATGAGATCATATAACTCACTGACACCGGAGGAATGCTTTGTGTGTATCAAACGTCGCAAAGTAACTGGGTGACTATAAAGATGCTCTACAGGTATCTCCGAAGGTGTTAGTTGAGTTAGTATGGATCAAGACTGGGATTTGTCACTCCGTGTGACGGAGAGGTATCTCGGGGCCCACTCGGTAATACAACATCACACACAAGCCTTGCAAGCAATGTGACTTAGTGTAAGTTGCGGGATCTTGTATTACGGAACGAGTAAAGAGACTTGCCGGTAAACGAGATTGAAATAGGTATGCGGATACTGACGATCGAATCTCGGGCAAGTAACATACCGAAGGACAAAGGGAATGACATACGGGATTAAATGAATCCTTGGCACTGAGGTTCAAACGATAAGATCTTCGTAGAATATGTAGGATCCAATATGGGCATCCAGGTCCCGCTGTTGGATATTGACCGAGGAGTCTCTCGGGGCATGTCTACATAGTTCTCGAACCCGCAGGGTCTGCACACTTAAGGTTCGACGTTGTTTTATGCGTATTTGAGTTATATGGTTGGTTACCGAATGTTGTTCGGAGTCCCGGATGAGATCCAGGACGTTACGAGGAGCTCCGGAATGGTCCGGAGGTAAAGATTGATATATAGGAAGTCCTGTTTTGGTCACCGGAAAAGTTTCGGGCTCATCGGTAGTGTACCGGGAGTGCCGGGAGGGGTGCCGGGGACCATCGGGAGGGGTGTCACGCCCCAAGGGATCTCATGGGCTATGGGAAGAGATAAACCAGCCCCTAGTGGGCTGGAATAAGTTCCCACTAAGGCCCATAAGGTTTGAGAAGGAAAAACACAAGGTGGAAAGAGTTTCCAAGTGGGAAGGTGGAATCCTACTCCAAGTAGGATTGGAGTAGGACTCCTCCACCTCCAATTTCGGCCAAACCTTGAGGGTTTGAGGCTGCCTCTTCCCTCCCCCTCCCTCCTATATATACTGAGGTATTAGGGCTGATTTGAGACAACTTTTGCCACGGCAGCCCGACCACATACCTCCACGGTTTTTCCTCTAGATCGCGTTTCTGCGGAGCTCGGGTGGAGCCCTGCTGAGACAAGGTCATCACCAACCTCCGGAGCGCCGTCACGCTGCCGGAGAACTCTTCTACCTCTCCGTCTCTCTTGCTGGATCAAGAAGGCCGAGATCATCGTCGAGCTGTACGTGTGCTGAACGCGGAGGTGCCGTCCGTTCGGTACTAGATCGTGGGACTGATCGCGGGATAGTTCGCGGGGCGGATCGAGGGACGTGAGGACGTTCCACTACATCAACCGCGTTCACTAACGCTTCTGCTGTACGATCTACAAGGGTACGTAGATCACTCATCCCCTCTCGTAGATGGACATCACCATGATAGGTCTTCGTGCGCGTAGGAAATTTTTTGTTTCCCATGCGACGTTCCCCAACACACACATCTAGCACATCTGGTGGCTTTGGGGCCAAGGAGGTGTAGTGGACCCTAGTCTTTGCCAACAAGAGGGCTCCAACTCATTTCTAGTTACATTTTCACTTAAGTTAGGGTTTATGCCCTGATGGGGGCGCGAGGCGGCGCCATCTCCCGGATAACGAAACAAGGTTCTTTCCATCTAGCCGCCATCTCGTTGATGTATCGAGTGTCACCGGAGGGTGTGTGAAGGTGTGTCTCTCAGTTTTCATGGGTTGTTCTTCGCTGGATCTGTTTGGATCCATTTGTCTGTTCGTGTGGTGTCACATTGGATTTTTCCGATTTAAACTTCTCTTCATGTGCTATGGGTGCTATTCTGATGCACTAGTTCTACGAATTCTTAGCAGATGACTTTCCAACTATATACTACAACAAGGTTTTAGAGCATCTCTAGCATACCCCTTAAAAGCTCGCCGCCCCATTAAATTCTGGTGGATATATGGGATGCGTAAAAAACGTCCCGTTCAGATACTGAAAAAGATGGCCCGACCCAAGATTTTATGGGAGGTCCGTAAACCGTGTGCAATTCCGCTACATATCCAAGAGGTCGTGATTTATCGTTTCCATCCGACATTTCCCTTAACCCCCTCTGAAGAAACTGTGAGATTCGGCGACAAATCCTCCATCCTTCGGTCGCAGTTTGCCACCGCGCGCAGCCACCCAAAGCTTGCCCCGATGTCGAGCCCTGGTCACAGGAGTGGTGGCCGAGGGGCCGCGGCGGTGATCGCTGCCACGACGACGAGGCCGGGAGGTCCTCCATGTGGGATCAAGAAGGGACGTCTAGAGGGGGTGAATAGACTACTTGGCAAAATAAAAACCTAACCTTTTCCCAGTTTTATTGGTTGGCAAGTTTTAGCAATTCTAGCAACTCCAGTGCACTCGACACATGCAAGTAAATGAGTATACGAGCGGAAAGTAAAGACATGCACATGTAAGTATGGAGTAGAGATAGGAATATCAAATGCAAAGATGACATGGAGATGTTTGGTGTTGTTCCGATAGGTTGTGCTATCGTACGTCCAAATTGATGGAGACTTCAACCCACGGAGGGTAACAACTATGCGAGTCCACGGAGGGCTCCACTCACAAGGGGTCCACGAAGAAGCAACCTTGTTTATTCCACCACGACTTACGTCTAAGAAGGACTAGCCTCACTCACGGTAGATCTTCACGAAGTAGACGATCTCCTTGCCCTTACAAACATCTTGGTTCAACTCCACAACATGAAGTAGGAGGCTCCCAAGCGACACCTAACCAATCTAGGATGCACCACCCTCCAAAAGGTAATAGATGTGGTAGAATGGTGAACTACTTGCTCTTGTGCTTCAAAAGATAGACTCCTCAACACTCAATCACTCTCTCTCAGATTTGGCAGGGGTATGAGAGATTGATCTTGTGGAAAGCAACTTGGGGACGCTAGAAGTCAAGGTTCAAATGGTTGGAATGGAATCTCTTGATCTCAACACATGAGTAGGTGGCTCTCTCTTAGAGAAATGTACCTGGCAAGTGTAAGTGTGTTCTGGGTGCTTCCTCTATGAATGAGAGATAGGTGGAGGGGTATATATAGGCATCCCCAAAGTCCAACCGTTACAACATTATTTCCCAACTCGGTGACACCGAAATGAATCTTGGTGGTACCAAGTTGCCCTAAATGTGGCAACTTTTGAATTCTCGGTGAGACCGATATATGAATCTTTGTGGTACCGATACGATGACCTAGACTGGTTTCCAAAACTCAATAAGACCGATTTCAAACTTGGAAATTTTAAAACTTGGAATCATCTCAACAGAATGTTGGTCACCCAATCTCGATGGCACAGATAGGAATGTTGGTTATACCGAGAAGGCGGGTTTCGCATAGGATCTGTCTAAGTGTAAATTCGGTATGGCCGAGTAGAATTAGTTGGTGGCACCGATTCTGTAGGTTTGGGTTTGGACTGAGATATTTTGTGGGAGAATGGATGAGTATTTTTGGTGTCTATCTCTAAGCACTTGAGCAACCAATTCATAATAATACCTCATCCCCTTTCAATAGTATTGGCTTTCCTATGGACTCAAAGTGATTTCTCACAAATATAAAATGTACAGTCTTCGTGCTTGAATCTTGAGCCAATCCTATTCTTACTTGCATCAAGGGTCTTCTCCTCACAATCATATAGCCAAAGCTCTCTATGGACTATACGTGAAATATACTAGGTAAAAGTGTTAGTTCAAGAGATAATGTACGCTGTCATGAATTATCAAAACCACCAAGGGAGCATATGTGCTTTCAATCTCCCCCTTTTTGGTAATTGATGAAAACATACAATCAAAGCTTCATATAAAGATAAGCATTAGAATATGAGAGCTTTGAAATATACATGACTAGTACAAGCTCCCCGTAAATGTGTGCAATCCCTTTTAAATGATAGTTGCTTTGGACGGCATGGGCACACACATGGTAGAAGGACAAGACAAGTCATGTAGATCTCGGCTATATGCATCAAACATATGTGAATGAAGAACTTCCATGTTCAAGACTCACTGTTGCAAACAACATGTGCAAGAAACAAGAGATCATCATGAACAAAGATATGATGCATATACTTACCTTGAGGTTCTTGAGCGTCTTAGAAATAGAAGCACAATTGGGAAAACAAATGTTAGATAACACAAGAGTACTCTATTATAAAGATGCAAAGAACTTCCAAAGTACCAAGATATTGAAGACATATTAAAAATAGGATTTTATGATAGATATGTCTCCAAGAGAATTTTTAGAACTGTCTCCCCTAAGAGTGAATATGTAAGAATTACATCTCCCCCTGAATCATAGCATGTTGATACTGGGAGTAGGTAGGGCAAGAGAAGTTCAATCTCTCGTCAGTTTTTTCTTTGGATTGAACAATCATGTATAGTGAAAATAAAATATATCTGAAACAATTTTATCTCTCTCCCCCTTAATATGTAAGGTTTGATATATCTCCCCCTAGGTAGATCTCCCCTTAGGTAGACCTTACTTTAGGAACGATATCTCCTCCTTGACATTTCTCCCCTTTTGTGTAAGATTATTGGTGATATTTCTCCTCCTTTATATAGGTTTATTGGAGGCTTTGATATTTCTCCCCCTTTAGCATTAATTGCCAAAAAGGTCAGAGGGTAAGGGCTCATTGAGAGAAAGGGATCCTTGGTACTTCTCTCTTTGATAAGGGTTCCTTGAATTTGACTTTTCTCGCCCTTAAAAATTTGGTAAGAGTTCCTTGAACTATCTCCCCCTATGTTAGGGATCCTGGATGATTTTCCCTCTTATATTGTATGGGATCACTGAGGTTTTATCCCCCTAGAGAAGTTTTCTCCTCCTTGGAAATAATGCTAAAACTAATTTTGTTTGCCAAAATGTTCACTAAGATCTTAGAAGGTAATGAAACTTGGGATCATTGAAAATATTTCCCCCCCCTAAGACAGAAGTCCAGAAAATATCTGAAAATCAAAGGCAGTGATAAATTTCAGAGTCACCGAGGCAATATGGCTTAGTATAACTGAGAATGATAACAGGCCCGTGAGAGAAATCGGTTGGACCGAGTTTCTCAGATCGGTGAAACCGAGTTGCAATGGATATCAACTCCTAAACTTAAAATATACAGAAAATAATCTAAAGATTGTTATAAGATACCAATTGTGAAAGAAAACATAAAACAATACCAAATAATAAGTTTTTTTTGAAATATACATACATATAGATGAGAGTTGAATGGTTCCAAGGAAGTATGCGATGAAAATGTGAACCATACAAGAATCTCCATCTAGACATAGGGGGTGACTAGGTCACCTCTATTAGAGTATTTGACTTGAGGAGTCAAGCAGAATGCTTGACCATAGGTCATACTCATCATTAAGCACAAAATGGGGTTACCATTTTTCGATTAAGTTTTTTTAATGTCTTCATATCACTTGAGTTGCTTTACCTCATGACTTGGTGCAAAGCTTTATCAAGTATATGAGTACATACCTTCGAATGATGTTGATGACATGGCATGTAGGTGAAATTGTTGGGGATGCTCAAAGTTTATGATGATCATCTTGAGTTGGGAGCTATCCTTGTCGTTTTGGTTTACTTTTCACCTACAATGGTTAGTCGTGCAAGGAAGAACATAATATATCCTAATGACAAGAGTGAATTTCATCATATAATTGTCAAGGATATGATTTTGTTGTCTTCTTCCTTCATCTCCGAAGAAGGGGTTGTTGATACTTGGCCATGAAAATATTGCTTTTGATGTGGGTTAATGGTAATCTCGTGAAGTGTAGTTCTTCCAAGTACCTACAAAATATTAGATGCAATACAAGGGAGCATAGTTTTCCAATATATAAGATAGTATCAAACCAATGGCATCATGGAATTGTCAATCGAGCTCATGCCCTTGCATCCATCTGAGTGAGTCTAGCTCAAGTTTCAAGCATCAATGATGTTCAACTCACTCCTCAAATGACAAAATACTTGATCATCAAGTGGTTTGGTAAAGGTGTGATCTAATTGTTTGTCGGTACGAACATGCTTAAGATCTATATCTCCTTTACCAACATGATCACGGATGAAATGATGTCGCACTTGAATATGTTTTGTTCGAGAATGTTGCACATGATTATAGGCAATTTTAATAGCACTTTCATTGTCACACAATAATGGAACATTTCTAACATGAATGCCATAATCCGTAAGAGTTTGAGTCATCCATAGTAATTGCGCATAGCATGATCTGGCGGCTATATATTCAGCTTCAGTAGTAGATAAAGATGCCGAGTTTTGTTTCTTGGATGACCAAGACACAAGAGATCTCCCAATAAATTGACATGTATTGGAGGTGGATTTTCTATCAACCTTATCTCTAGCATAGCCCGAGTCGGAATAGCCAACAAGATAAAAAGAAGATCCCTTGGGATACCATATGCCAAAGTTTGGTGTATCTATTAGGTATCTCATGATTCTTTTTAATAGACAATAGATGACACTCTTTAGGTGCCGCTCGGTATAGGGCACACATGAAAACACACAACATGATGTAAGGATGGGAGGCACATAGATATAGCAATGAACCAGTCATTGATCGATAAACTCTTTGATCAACGGGTTTGTCCTCCTTAGTGAGGTCAATATGTCCACTAGTAGGCATGGGGGTTATCATACCTTTGCACTCTTGCATACTAAACTACCTGATCGAGTCCTTGGTGTACTTGGTTTGAGATATAAACATACCTTCTCTCGATTGTTTGATTTGCAATCCAAGGAATAATTTCAGCTCGCACATCATTGACATCTCATATTTCTCTGACATCAACTTTCCAAATTTCTCACTAAAATGTAGATTAGTAGAACCAAATATAATATCACCCACATATATTTTGCACACAAATAGTTCGCCATTAACTCTTTTAATTAATAATGTTGCGTCAATTTTTCCAATCTCAAAATCCTTTTCTATGAGAAACTTTGTTAGGCATTTGTACCAAGATTTAGGGGCTTGTTTAAGACCATATAAAGCTTTGTGAAGTTTATAAACATGATTATGTTTCTTGGAGTTCACAAAGCTAGGAGGTTGTTTGACATAAACCTCCTCCTCAATTTCACCATTTAGAAAATCACTTTTGATATCCATTTGGTAAAGAGTAATATCATGGTGATTGGCATAAGCGAGAAGAATGTGAATGGCTTCAAGTCTAGCAACGGGGGCATAAGTCTCACCATAGTCCATACCTTCAACTTGCGTGTATCCTTTGTCTATGAGACGCGCCTTGTTGCGTACAACTTGTCCATCTTCATCTTGCTTGTTCTGAAACACCCATCTTGTACCGATGATGTTTTGCTCGCCTTCGGGCTTTTCAACAAGTGTCCACACTTGATTCCTCTCGAAGTTGTGTAGCTCTTCGTGCATGGCATTCACACAATTCGGGTCTTGAAGGGCTTCTTCTACCTTCAAAGGCTTGATGCTAGAGATAAATGAACAATGCTCGCAAAATTTAGCTAAACGAGATTTAGAGCGAGTGATTCTCCCAGTTGTATGTCACTGAAGATTTGATTCAGCGGATGATCTTTGTCCACTCTTGCTCGAACTCGTGACAACTTCTTCTTGTTGGATGGTGGAGCTTCTTCATCATCATCATCTTGCTCGTTGTTGTTGACAGTGTCAACTCCTTGAGGTGGTGGTGATGATGGTTGAGGTGGATCATCACGTTGTACTTCTTCCTCTTCTTCATCATGTCGTGTACCGCTTATGAATGCCTCCATATCGTTTTGTGGTTCGCCTCGACGTGAAGTAGGAGCTTATGCTTGAGTTGATGAAGTACTTTCCTTCACCTCCATGGGACGAATCTTGCTGATAGGTAGATCTTGGATGGCTTCCGAGGGTTCCTTATCTCCTACATCATTTGGCAATTGTTCGACTTGCGAACCGTTAGATTCATCAAACTTCACATCTACCGTCTCTTCAACTTTTCGAGTGAAGTTGTTCTAGAAAAGGTAAGTGTGAGAGTTTGATCTGTAACCGAGTACGAAACCTTCATGAGATTTAGGAGCAAATTTAGTGCAACAATGCTTATCAAGAATGTAGCACTTGGAGCCGAATACTCGAAAGTATCCAATTTGGGGTTTGTTATCGATGAGTAGCTCGTATGCCGTTTTACCGAGAAGCTTGTGTAAGTAGAGTCGGTTTATGGCGTGACAAGTTGTTTCCACGACTTATGCCCAAAAGTGTCTTGGCGTCTTGTATTCGTCAAGCATCGTTGTGGCCATCTCTATGAGAGTTCGGTTCTTCCTCTCAACAACTCCATTTTGCTGAGGTGTGTACGTCGCCGAGGTATTGAAACGAAAGTATGCTAGTCTAGATACGAAAATAAGATTGTAGCCAAGGGATTCAACAAGCATGGCATTTTGACTGGAACTATCATGAGATATGGCCAACTTACCAAGACCAAGTACCATACCCTTGGAGTTGTCTCCAAAAGTCACATACCTTCAAGGTCCACGGTTTGGTGTGATCTCATGGAACATGTCTTTATCTCCGGTCATGTGATTGGTGCATCCACTGTCAAGAAACCCACTCCTTTCCTCCAAACATGTAGTCTCTAAGGTTTGCCATAAAACTAAGGTTCCTCATGGTCTTCTCATACTCGATGTCAAACTCTTCATCTTCATTGTAGTGGCCATGCTCCACATTGTCATCGTCGGACGAAATATCCTCATCATAAGAAGCAAGAATTTCATCAGAATTTTTACTATGACAATGTTCGTGTTTATGCATGCAAATGGCTTCAGCAATGACATTGTTAATGGTAATGACATCTCCTTTAGAACGCATGAGGTCACGAAGCTCAAAGAGGCATTTATCAAAATTAGGATCGGTTGGCTTCATTTTGTGAAAGGCAATGCATTTGTGGAAAATGATCTCAATATTTTTCAGTGAATAGTCGAGATATCTTTTCTCTAAGTTTCTCCACAAAGTGTGAGCACACTCAAAAATCTACAATTGATTAAGCACATTTCTTGGTAGTCCTCTAATGGTTAGATTTACAGTTTTAAGATTACCAAGCATATCAAGTTCTTCATCATGAGAAGGATGAAAAAGGATCAGTGTGAGGCTCATAGGGATATTCAACATACTTGCACAGAATTTATCAAATATATCAAACATTTCGTCTTTCCATTGTATAAAATATTCCCCATTAAGAATAGGCACTCTACAACTAATATTACCCAAACTAGGCACATCCATCTTCCTCCAATGGTGTTTAAACAAAGGTTTTGGAGACCTTGCTCTCATACCAATTGAGAGATCGATAGAAGAGGTGTCTAGAGGGGGAGGGTGAATAGACTACTTGCATAAATTAAAATCCTAGCATTTTCCCAATTTAATGGTTGTCAGATTTTAGTGATTCTGACAAGTCTAGTGCACCCTACACATGCTACTCAACAAATATGGCAGCGCAAAGTAAAGACTTTGCACATGTAGTAAGGAGTAGAGTTTAGGAAGATCAAACGCGAAGAAGTTGACACGACGATTTTTGGCATGGTTCCAATAGGTGGCTCTATCGTACATCCATGTTAGTGGAGACTTCAACCCATGGAGGTAACGACTGCGAGAGTTCATGGAGGGCTCCACCCACAAGGGGTCCACAAAGAAGCGTCCTTGTCTATTCCACCACAGCTTCCATCCACACAAGAATAGCCTCACTCACGGTAGATCTTCACAAAGTAAGCAATCTCCTTGCCCTTACAAACATCTTGGTTCAACTCCACAACACTAAGTAGGAGGATCCCAAGTGACACCTAACCAATCTAGGAGGCACCACCCTCCAAAAGGTAATAGATGTGGCACAATGATGAACTCCTTGCTCTTGTGCTTCAAAAGATAGTCTCCTCAACACTCAATCACTCTCTCTCAGATTTGGCAAGGGTAGGAGAGATTGATCTCATGGAAAGCAACTTGGGGAGGCTAGAAATCAAGGTTAAAATGGTTCGGATGGAATCTCTTGATCCTAACACATGAGTAGGTGGCTCTCTCTGAGAAAAATGGATCTGACAAGTGTAAGTGTGTTCTGAGTGCTTCCTCTATGAATGAGAGGTAGGTGGAGGGGTATATGTAGGCATCCCCCAAAAGCCAACCGCTACAACATTATTACCCAACTCGGTGACACGAAATGAATCTCGGTGGTACCGAGTCGCACTAAATGTGGCAACTTTTGAATTCTTGGTGAGACCGATATTGGAATCTCGGTGGTACCGATATGATGACCTAGATTGGTTTCCAAAACTCGATGTGACCGATTTCAAACTCGGAAGATAAGAAACTTAAAATCATCTCAAATGAATGCTGGTCACCCAATCTCGGTGGCACCGATAGGAATGTTGGTTGTACCTAGATGGTGGGTTTGGCATAGGATCTGTCTATGTGTAAAATCGGTATGGCCGAGCGAAAATAGTTGGTGGCACCAATTTTGCAAGTTTGGGTTTGGACAGAGATATTTTGTGGGAGAATGGTTGAGTATTTTTGGTGGCTATCTCTAAGCACTTGCGCAACCAATTCATCGTGATACAACATCCTCTTTTAATAGTATTGGCTTTCCTATGGACTCAAAGTGATTTCTCATAAATTTAAAATGTAGAGTCTTCTTGCTTGAAGCTTGAGCCAAACCTATCCTTCCTTGCATCAAGGGCTTCTCCTCAGAATCCTATTGACAAAGCTCTTTGTGGACTATACCTGAAATATACTAGGTAAAAGTGTTAGTCGAAGATACAATGTATGTTGTCATGAATTATCAAAACCACCAAGGGAGCATATGTGCTTTCAGTAGATCTTCACGAAGTAGGCGATCTCCTTGCCCTTACAAACTTCTTGGTTCAACTCCACTTATTTGGAGGCCCCCAAGCAACACCTAACCAATCTAGGAGACACCACTCTCCAAAAGGTAATAGATGATGTATGGATGATGAACTCCTTGCTCTTGTGTTTCAAATATATTCTCCTCAACACTCAATCACTCTCTCACATAATTTGGCTGGGTAGAAGAGATTGATTGGGTAGAAAGCATCTTGGGGAGGCTAGAAATCAAGATTCATATGGTTGGAGCGGAGGATCTTGATGTCAACACATGAGTAGGTGGTTCTGTCTCAGAAAACGAATGGTGGAAGTGTTTGGCATGTTCTAAGTGCTCTCTTTACGAATGAGAGGGAGGTGTAGGGGGTGTGTGTGTATCCAAAAATCCAACCGTTACAACATTATTGCCCAACTCGATGGAACCATAGGAAAAAATCAGTTACACCGACTAGTGTAAAAGGCTGCAACTTTCAGCTTTTTGGTGAGACCGATATACAACTTCTTGGTGAGTCCGATTTGGCTGGCCTCGGCAATTCTTCACCTTGGTGGCACTGATTTGTAAAACTAGGAAATTCCGATTTTTAGCATATGGACACCAGAAGGTTGGTCACTGCTCTTTGGTTGTACTAAGATGGAACTTGTTAGCACTGAGTTGCTAGGGTTTGGCTATGGGATCTGTCTAAGGAAAACTTGGTATGGCCGATTCGGAAATGTTGGTGGCATCGAATTTGGTTTCTAGGAATTTGACAAAATGTATTGTGGGAGAGTTCTTGATGGTTTTTGGTGGCTAATCTCTAAGTACTTGAGCAACCAGATCATCATAGGTACCTCATCCGCCTTTAATATATTGGCTTTTCTATGGACTCAAGTGTGATTTCTCACATAAATATAAAATGTACAGTCTAGACACTCGAATCTTTGCCAATCCTATCCTTTCCTTCTTCGGGATCCTCCTCACAATTCCCAGCCACAACAATCTTTGGACTCAATCTAAAGTAAAATAGGTAGAACGATTAGTCCAAGAGATAATGTATGTTGTCATGAATTATCAAAACCTCCAAGGGAGCATACATGTTTTCACTCCCTCCTCCCGGCGATGGAGGAGTGACACAGAGTGCAAGAGGAGGAGCGCGAGACACAGTCCAACAATGGTGGATGATGGGCGTGGCGGGAGTTTGGCCGCCTCGTCTGCATATTATGGCCAGCGACCAAGCGCCTCTCGGAGGCGGAGCTGGTTTGGTTCGAGGCAAAAGGAGACGATCGCCGTCGGAGAAGAAGTTGTCGCGGGGTAGTTGGAGGCGGTGGAGGAGGAGTACGACCTTGCATTCTCCCTCTCCAACTCCCTGATGGAGTGCCATCTCCATGTCAAGAAGCCTGGTGGTGATGGTGGGTAGATTTAGGTTTTTTAAGCTAGTATGTTTGAAGTTTGTCGTATGAACTTTGTTGAATTTCGGCGATGTATGTGGCACGAACTAGGAGTTTAGATATGCGACATGTGTTTACTATATCTCTTTTTTCGTGCCGTCTGCGGTATCGCAAATTCGGCTTATAGGATCCCGTAAACTAAATTTGTGGTGATGCGGTTTGCGATATCTGCTAGAGATGTTCTCAACGACTCTAGTTAGGAAGGGTGTCGGTGTTTACTCACAACATAAGCCATGGGTAGGCTAAATATGGTGGGAACCGAAGTGACACCGGTGGGCGCTGGGGACGAGGTTGGTACTAATAAGTCCATTTTGCATCATGTTTTCATGTTGATATTTATCGCTTTTTGGGCTGTTATTTCACTTCAGGGTACAATACTTATGCCTTTTCTCTCTTATTTTGCAAGGTTTACATGAAGAGGGAGAATGCCGGCAGCTGGAATTCTGGCCTAAAATTGGAGCAAGTTTGAGATACCTATTCTGCGCAACTCCAAACGCCGTAAAAATCAACGAGGATTTTTTCCGGATTTATAAAAAATACTCGGCCGAAGAAGCGCCAGAGGGGCGCCAGCAGGTGGCCACAAGCCTGCTAGGCGCGGCCACCCCCCCAAACCGCGCCTAGGGGGACTGTGGGCAGCCTGCTGGCCCACTGGCCCCCCTCTTCTACTATATGAAGGGTTTTGTCCGGGAAAAAAATCAAGAGGAGGCTTTTTCGTGGATTCGCCGCCGCCACGAACCGGAACTTGAGCAGAACCAGTCTAGAGCTCCGGCAGGACGATCCTACCGGGGAAACTTCCCTCCCGGAGGGGGAAGTCGTCGCCATAGTCATCACCAACACTCCTCTCATCGGAGGGGACTCATCACCATCAACATCTTAATCAGCACCATCTCATCTCCAAACCCTAGTTCATCACTTGTAACCAATCTCCGTCTCGTGACTCCGATTGGTACTTGTAAGGTTGCTAGTAGTGTTGATTACTCTTTGTAGTTGATGCTAGTTGGATTACTTGGTGGAAGATTTTATGTTCAGATCCTTCATGCTACTCATTACCTCTCTGGTCATGAATATGATTATGCTTTGTGAGTAGTTACTTTTGTTCCTGAGGACATGGGATAAGTCATGCTAATAGTAGTCATGTGAATTTGGTATTTGTTCGGTATTTTGATGTGTTGTATGTTGTTTTTCCTCTAGTGGTGTTATGTGAACATCGACTACATAACACTTCACCATTATTTGGGCCTAGAGGAAGGCATTGGGAAGTAATAAGTAGATGATGGGTTGCTAGAGTGACAGAAGCTTAAACCCTAGTTTATGCGTTGCTTCGTAAGGGGCTGATTTGGATCCACTAGTTTAATGCTATGGTTAGACTTTGTCTTCATTCTTCTTTCCTAGTTGTGGATGCTTGCGAGAGGGGTTAATCATAAGTGGGATGCTTGTCCAAGTAAGGGCAGTACCCAAGCGCCGGTCCACCCACATATCAAACTATCAAAGTAACGAACGCGAATCATATGAACATGATGAAAGCTAGCATGACAGAAATTCCCGTGTGTCCTCGGGAGCATTTTTCCTCCTATAATACTTTGTTCAGGCTTGTCCCTTGCTAAAAAAGGGATTGGGGCACTTTGCTGCACCGTTGTTACTTTTGTTACTTGTTGCTCGCTACGAATAATCTCACCACACAATCACTTGTTACCGATAATTTCAGTGCTTGCAGATATTACCTTGCTGAAAACCACTTGTCAGATCCTTCTGCTCCTTGTTGGGTTCGACACTCTTACTTATCAAAAGGACTACGATCGATCCCCTATACTTGTGGGTCATCAGGTACAAGCATGGAGCGCACGATGTACCCAGTTTAGGGCTCTCCGTAGAGATAACACCCCTAATCCTGCCGGAATGTATGATGTATCATTGGGACTACAATGTGCTCCTGGAGCTGTTCTGCGGAGGAGGAAGAAGGAGCAGCCGGCTCGCGTCTACCTCTCATGTATGGAGTGTGTGTGTGTGTGCAGAGTTGACCGACCCTCTGCATGGAGGGGGGTCGGGAGGTTTTATAGGCGAACCCATCGACCTACAATAAAGGTAAAAGTACAAAAGTGGGACCCGGTTGGCAGCCTCGCTGACTGGCTAGGGGACCCACGGGGGTCTTCTCTTGTCACTGGAGGGGCACGCCGGCTGCGAGGTCCCGTCTGGCTGTGGGACCCGCCGATTAGCCAGTGAGGCTCTCGCGTAAGGTTGACGCATGACACATGTAGTACATCCGGCGTCGTCTTGCGAGATTCGTCATGGGCCACGAGTACGGTCGTCTCCACTGTTCCCACGCCGAGTGCAGTAATGGAGTGGGAGTTTGACGGGCCGACACTGTGCAGGATGATGGATCGGAGCCGGAGTAGGTCAACGGCATGGCCGCCGACGCTGTACCTATCGTGCACCCCAATCCAGTACCTTGGCTCACGCGTAGCCACCTTTAACCGTAGGGTGACTTGAGCTCCCTAGCCAACTAGTTGTTTAACTAGCCGGCCTGGGCACGGCCACCTCGCCTCAATCGGTCGGCTTGGCCTAGACGACCAGAGGGAGGTAGCCGTCTCGCCTCTAGCTGGCAGGAGCTTCCTGGCCGGCCAGAGAGAGTTGGCCATCTTGCCCCCAGTTGGAAGGTGCTTCCTAGCCGGCGAGGGGGACTTGGGCTTTGTAGAATGATTCGTGTTGTTCCTTCATGGAAGAAGTCAAAGGATTAGGATCAATGAGCCTACCCCGGGGTTATTCCCCCGATAGTAGTCCCCGAAGCACGGGAGGCCCGCCGCCTTGGAGCGGGTGGCCTCGCCGGCTTGAGTTGTTTGCCGTTGATTTTCCTTTGCCGCCTGCGATAGGAGACGTCGGCTCAGAAGCCGACTGGCTTCCAAGAGACGCCTCGGCTTCGACGCAAGTTGCCTAAATTGCGCCACGTGCGAGGCCCCGGCCTGACGTGATGATGGTTTGTTCAGATGACGGGACTGGGCCTGAGCCCTGGGTCCCGCCACGATGCCTCCTCGGTCCGCGCGTGGAGGATCCTCTGTGGATTTACTCCGCGACGGTTGGGTTTCAGGAAACGTAATGTCGGTGTAATAATCGGGGAGGTGGGCCTGGTGTGCACCGGATCCCCTCCCCACGATCCATCGTAGGGTTTAAATGGGGTGCGGGGGTACCGAGGAGGCCATTCGCCCCCTTCTCGCCCCGCACTTGCGCCCTCTCCTTCCCTGAGCCCACAGAAAGAGAGAGCTTCGCTTCGTCTTCGCTGTCGTGTAGGCCGTCGCCGCCAACCACCAAGCCTCCGTCGCACGCCGTCATGTCAAGCGGCGCCCCCAAGAAGGGTCAACACAACGGTGCTTGGCTTGGCAGCGACATCAGCAACGACCATATCGAGGGCTCAGGAGCCGATATCGCCGCCTGTTTCCTCCCGCGTCGATTGTGGTGGCGCGGGTGCCAGGAGCCGAAAACTCCCCAACGCCTAGGGCGGGAGAGGTACTCGTGTTTAATGAACACTTCTACCGCGGCTTCGGGCTCCCGGCGAGCAACTTCTTCTCCAACTTCCTCGTCTTCTTCGGCTTGTAGCCGCACCACCTGGCGCCTAACGCCATTCTTCAACTGGCTGCCTACGTCGTCCTGTGCGAGGGCTTTCTGGGCATCGAGCCCCGCCTCGATCTTTGGCAGAAACTCTTCTTCTTCAAGCAGCAGTCCATAAAGATGGACAAGGCCGAGGCAGAGAAACTCACAGGACCCCGTCCGATGACCCCGTGCGGCGCGGCACTGGTGCATCACCGAATGACGTGCGGCTTCCCCCAGATGCCGCTCCAGGACTCCATCAAGCTGTGGTAGAGGATGTTCTTCTATGTGAAGAACGTCGACCCCTCCCGCGACGGCCTCAACTTGCCGCCCTTCGTCATCAATCCTCCTACAACGAGGAGGAACTGGAAGGCTTCGTATCCGAACCAATCGACGAGGTGGTGCAGATATGCACCTACCTCAAGACCATGAAGACTCGAGGCCTCCTGGACCGCGACTTGCTCACCACCATGATGACCCGCCGGGTCCTGCCTCTGCAGAGGCGACCCCATCTGATCTGTCAGATCGGCGGCCGACACGATCCTTGCCGGCTCTCCACCAAGAACTTCCAGGCCGGCGCGTTGGCCCGGAATGTGAACTTGATCTCCTTCGCCACTCCTTCGCCAACATGGACGAAGGTGGAGATTGGGAGTGGGGAATGCGCCGTTACGACCTAGCCCATCCGGCCCCAGTGGTAAGCTCCTTCCCAAACTTTGTCTTGTTTATCTTTGAACTCGCTGTTCTTTCTTCTGAGCCGGCTACTGACTCCCTTGCTCAGTTGTTCGAGAGCCTGCAAGAGCTCAACCCACCCACCGCCGACGTGGAGACGTCGGACCCCTCGGAAATCGAGGATGAGGGGGTGATCGAGCCGCGAGCCACCGCCTCCGAAGGATCGCAGGAAGCGCTTGAGTCGGAGGGCTCCGAGCCGCCTGGTGAGCACCTAAAGCCCTCCATTCTTGACTGGATAGATGATGAGGAGACGCCGTCTGCCTCATCTGGTGTAGTCTTCAAGGAGGATCCAGAGGATCTGGAGGAGGTCACCAGCCCTCCCCTGGCGAGGGGCCGCCGTAAGGCAAGCGAGACGGTAGCTCCTGGCGAGACGGACAGTAACAAGGGCAAGGGAGCAGCTACATCCAAGCCGCCCCCAAGCGTGCCACAACGGGACCTCCCGCCGGAGGACGAGGATGTGGCGCCAAGAAGCACCATGCCAGCGCCGGCAGGAAGCGAGTGCCCGTCGTGGCGGGGTAAGAGTCCTTTGTTATCTCTTTTTTGTTTCGTTTGTGTGAGGATGGGTTCCTCAAATGGTGCTTGGCAGGGAGGCAGAAGACGTGGAGGAAGAAACCGCCTCCGCCGCCGAACGAGTCGGTTGGGCAGCTGCACACGCTGCCAAGAAGGCATTGGACGACGAGTTCGCCCTTCGCTGGGAGGCTGCGGCGAACAAGACGGTCGCGGGCCAGTCCAAGCCCAGCCGGGCTCAGAGACCCAAGGAGAAACGCTCGAAGGCCAAGCATGACACCTCCAAGCGAGCGCGCGTGGAGGAGCCAGCTAGCGAGGCGGCTCCGAGGCGCGCCCAGGGAGCCGAGGCGGCCAAGTCTCCCGAGCCGGCCGCCTCCACACCTGCAGACCTCAAGGTGATCCCCGACACGCCGGAAGCTGACGTAGACGGCACGCCAGAGATGACCATGGATGCGCCGGAGGTGACCATGGATGCGCCGGAGACGGCCGATCCACCCCCGGCTGCAGAGACAGCGCCGACCAGATCGCCCACGGAGCCGGCCACCAACCAGCCACCTGGAGATGTCACCATCGTCGTGGCCAACAGCGGCCCAGCGGCTCCAGGAGCCGACCCCATCGCCGGGAGCCGACCCATGAAGACTTGGCGTGTGGCCAACGCTGAGCGCATAACGCTGCCCCCAGGCACCGAGCTCAGCGGTGTCCCGGAACTGATGGCGTTGTTCTCCAGTAGCTGGGACAAGGTGAAGCAGGTGGCCCGGGAAGCCCACAACAATCTGGAGACTCTTGAAGAATGCGCCAAGGTGAGTCCTTCATCTTTTGCATCTTCTCTGCCTTGGTTTTGCTTTTTTGCCTTTTCCGTTCTTGAATTAGTGGGGGCACACCAGCGCACCCACTAGGTGTAGCCCCCGAGAATTGGGACGGCCAAGCATTGTCCGGGCCGAATCTTCTTGTGCTATGTTCATCTTTGCTTTTTTAGTGGGGGCGCGCTAGCGCACCCACTGGGTATAGCCCCCGAGAATCGGGCCGACTATGAGTTAGCCGGGCCGAATCTTACTTCTTGCTTTCTTTGCTTTGCTCGTAGGAGCTTCATGACGCCCAAGTGCAGGCGTACAACACGCTGCGGGCCCAGACCCAGGCGGCTGATGACCAAGTTGTTGATCTTTAGGGCCGGCTGGGCGCTGCCGTCTCGGAGCGAGACGCCTTGCACGAGGCAGACCAACAGCAACTGAGTCTTCTCCAAACAGAGAAGAAGGATCGCGAGGCGGCCCTTCAGGCCGAACTGGGGCAGCTGCGCGCCACCCTTCGGGAGAAGGACACCTCCTATGCTGCTAACAAGGAGCACCTTGAGACGGCCCATCTCGAGGAGATGAAGCTCAAGGACGTTGCCTTGAAGGAGAAGGAGGATGCCCTAGTCCAAAGGCGGGCGCAGCTGGCTAAGGCAATGGAGGTGGTCGAGGCCCTCCGAGAAGAGCTCTCCCGCGTGACTCGAGAGAGCACGGTGTGGGAGCGCGAGGCCCTGGATGAGGCTCATGAGACCGACATCAATTTCAATCATAAGTCCTTCTTTATCTTGTCTTGATATTTTCTTCCTTGTTGGCCTCCCTTCTCATTTTTCTTCGCACCCCTTCCCCTACCACAGGAATCTTCCTTGGGACACGGGAAGCGGCTGAAATGGCTGTGGAGACCAGCCGCAAGGCGCGCCGCGCTGCTGGTGAGGAGGTGGATGCCCACGCCTGCTGGACTGTGGAGGAGGTTCCATTGGCATCCGGGCCCGCCTACTTGTTCTCCCCGAATCCGTGGAGCGGCTCCAGAGCGTCGGCTCATCGATGATAAGGGCTTTGTGGCCCGATGCCGTGGAGCCGGCGTCGATGAGCCGGATGTCCCGCTGGCTCGAAGACGGAGGCGCCCGCCTCGATGCCTGGAGCACCTTAGCCGCCCGCGCATGTGCCTACCTGGCGCTGCGCTTGGCCAAATCCTGGTATTGGAACCTGGACTTGGGCAAGCTCGCCGCACAGCGCGACGACTCGGAGGGGGAGCTGCAGGCCATGGAGGGCCAGCTGCGGATGAGGGCGAGCGACATCGCTTCTTATGCCGCCTGGGACGAGCTCAACTTGGAGCGGGATGAAGATGGCAACGTGGTCCCTGAGGACTTGCACCATCTTCAGCCATATGACGCCGATGGCAGCTCCACCGAGGCGGCCCTTGAGGAGGAAGCTGCCGACTCCAGCAGCGAGGCCTATGCGGACTCGGCCACAAGGGGCGGAGCCGGAGGCTCTCGTGGTGGAGACGGCACATCCGCCTCGGGAGCAGCCGGCGAGGGTGAAGCCACCACTTCAGGAGCAGCAGACGGAGCCGCCGTCCCTTAGTTGGTCCTTTTGTTTTTTCATTGTCTGCAATGTATCGTCAGTCCAATAGTTCCACCCACTCGGGGTGTTTATTGTAATGAACTTCAGCCGTGGGCCTTTTAAATGCTTTTGAATGTATATATTCTGCATTGAATTCGTAAACACCATGCTTGTTGCCTTGTATTTTCATCTTTTGATTCATGTTTGACTCCTTTTTCTCCAACTCCTTTATTCCCTCTAACATCGACCTCGCGAGCCCGACAGCCGGGAGCCGGTGTGTGACTGGGACGAGACTTTCTGCCTTTGAGAATATTGGACTTAGATTTTTCGAAGCCATCAAGACTTCAAGACTCAAACACAAGCCAGCAGAGGCCGACTAGAATAATAAGATCGAAAGATGATCAAACCAACCCAAGCCGGCAACCCTTTTTGTAGTTGAACTTTTCATGCAACCAACCTTCCCTGCCATCGCCTCGCTAGTCGGATAGCCAGGAGTCGGTCTGTAGCTGTTACGAGACGGTAAGGGTTCGACCCGACGTATACGCTCATCTAGAACTAAGGAAATCGTTCGTGCCGGCTAGCGAGCCCCCGAGCCCGTGGAGCCGGACCAAGGGACTCACAAATGAGTGAAGACTCTGGTTATGAATCCAAAAGAGGTGTGTCCCAAGCATCAGCTTGGAACACCCATTGCATTCATTGGAAATCCCGAAGAGGGAGGAAGATACATACGTACATGCTCTTTTCATTTTTCTCTCTTGCAATCTAGCAATAGAACGGGCGAAGCAACGCCGCGTTCCATGGACGCTCCGTCTCCTGGCTGGAGTCGTCGCTCTTGCGCTTCCTTGGCTTCTGGGCATCGATCAGGTAGTATGCATTGTTATGCAGTGCTCGGCTGATGATGAAGGGCCCCTCCCATGGGGAATGAGAGCTTGTGCTGGCCGGCAGTTCACTGGATTCTTCTGAGCACCAAGTCCCCCTCCCTGAAGGAGAGAGGCTTGATCTTCTTGCTGTGGTAGTACCTCAGATTTTGTTGGTATATGGCCGTCCGGCTCAAGGCCAGATCACGTGCCTCCTCGAGCAGATCGACGACGTCTTCTCTTGCCTCCTTCGCTTCTGTTTCTATGTATAAGGTGACCCGAGGCGAGTCAAACTCAACATCCGTGGGGATGATTGCCTCGGACCCGTATACCAGAAAGAATGGGGTGAAGCCGGTTGACCGGTTCGGCGTGGTGCGAAGGCTCCACAACACAGCCGGTAGCTCTTCGATCCAGCAGCCGGCTGACCTGACAAGTGGCGCCACCAACCTTGGCTTGATGCCGGCCAGGATCAGGCCGTTGGCCCTCTCCACCTGGGCGTTGGATTGCGGGTGCGCCACCGAAGCCAAGTCGAGTCGGATGCCTTCCTTGGAGCAGTAGAGTGCCAAAGCACCCTTGGCGAAGTTGGTGCCGTTGTCGATGATGATGCTGTGGGGGATGGCAATAGCGGACATCAATGTCCTTGATGAACCTGACGGCCGTGGGGCCATCAAGCTTCTTGATGGGCCTGGCCTTGGTCCACTTGGTGAACTTGTCGACGGCCACCAAGAGATGCATCATGCCGCCTCGAGCGGTCTTGAATGGCCCCACCATATCCAACCCCCATATGGCAAACGACCATGACAGGGGGATGGTGTTTGAGGGTTGAAGCCGGCATGTGGCTCTGCGTGCTCAAGCGTTGGCAGCCTTCACATTTGTTGACCATGTCCATAGCCTCCTCGAGGGTTGTGGGCCAGTAGAATCTGTGGCGGAACGCCTTGGCCACCAGGGTTCTGGAGGCGGCACGATGCCCACACTCACCCTGGTGTATGTCTCTGAGGATCTCCTGTCCCTTTTCTGATTCGACGTAGCGCTGGAACACGCCAGTCACGCTATCCCGAACTAGCTCACGATTGATGATGGAGTAGGCTGTTGATCAACGTTGAATCTGCCTTGCCTCCGCCTCATCTTGAGGAAGCTCGCCGCGAAGAAGGAAGGCCAAGATGGGTTGAGCCCACGATGGATCCGACACAAGGGCTGGCTCCATCTCGACCTGGGTATCAGGGGCTTCTGCAGCCCCCGCTCTTGATGAAGCAGTCGCAGGCTCGAGACTTTCTGTCTCTGATGTCGTCGTGGCAGCCGGCACGCCGTCTACCTCCATGACGTCACCCACTGGGTGTCGAGACGACGGGATTCGAGGCTTGGCGTACCCGGAATTGTTGTTGTAGCCGGCGAAGTAGTTGTAGCCGGCGCAACAGTTGGAGTCAGCAGAGCGAGTGTAGCCGGTACAGGGGCTATAGACGGCACAACTGGCGTAGCCGACGGCGCTGGTACTGAGGGATGTGCCGGCACAAAAATTGATGCCGACTCCGGAGACGGCTTGATGGAGGGCTTATGCAGTAGCCTATCTTGTAGAGCCGATCTGGAATAGCCTATTTCGTAGAGACGATCTTGGCCAATGTATCAGCCGCCTCGTTGTCCGCCCTGGGGACATGATGAAACTCACAACCCTTGAAAGGGCAGCTCAGCTGCTGGATGAGGAAGCGATAGCTCGCCATGTTGGCGTCCCTGTCGTCCCATTCGCCAGAGACTTGCTGCACTACGAGATCCGAGTCGTCGAAGCAAAGGAGCTGCCAGGCCAATCTCCTTGGCAAGCCGAAGGCCATGAGCGAGTGCTTCGTACTCGGCGACATTGTTGGAGGCGGGGAAGTGTATCTGGAGAGCGTACTTGATCTGGTCTCCTTTTGGACACGTCAAGACAATGCCGTCTCCCAGACCAATTCGCATCTTCGAGCCGTCGAAGTGCATCCGCCAATGAGTGGAGTCTGGAGGTGGCGGCTCAAATTGGGTTTCAGCGCAATCGACAAGGTAGTCGGCCACCACCTGGGACTTGATAGCAGTGCGTGGCTCGTAACGGATGTCGTGATCGGCCATGGAGATGGACCACTTGGCAATCCGGCCGGTTGCATCACGGTTGCCCATGATTTCTGAAAGTGGAGCAGTGCTCACCTCAGTGATGGCATGCTCTTGGAAGTATTGCTTCAACTTCTTTGCGGCAAGGTAAACACCATAACACATTTTTTGGTAGTGGGGGTAGTTTTGCTTGGAGGCGGACAAGACCTCGCTGAGGTAATAGATAGGGTGTTGCACTAACAGTACCTTGCCCTCCTCCTTGCGTTCTACTACCAACACTACACTAACCATGCGAGTGGTCGCTGTAATGTATATGAGAATGGGTTCCCTTTCAACCGGCGCCGCCAAGATTGGCAGGCTTGAGATGTCGCGCTTGAGGTCGCGGAAGGCTTCATCCGCCTGTTCGTTCCACTCGAACTTGGTTGTTTTCTTCATTAGTTGGTAGAGTGGAAGCGCCTTCTCGCCGAGCCGGCTGACGAATCGGCTAAAGGATGCCAGGCAGCCGGCGAACTTCTGGACGTCGAGGATTCGAGCCGGCTTCACCATCCGCTCGATGGTGCCAATCTTCTCAGGGTTCGCTTCGATGCCACGAGTGGACACGAAGAACCCCAAGAGCTTGCCGCCTGGAACCCCGAAGACGCACTTCTCCGGGTTGAGCCGGATCTTGTACTCGCGTAGGTTGGCGAACGTCTCCCACAAGTCATCAAGGAGACTGAAGTGCTTCTTGGTCTTGACGACGATGTCATCCACATAGACGTGGATGTTTCTGCCAATCTATGGCAGGAGGCACTGTTGCATGTAGCGTTGGAATGTCGCACCAGCGTTCTTCAGACCAAACATCATGGTGGTGTAGCAGTAGGCCCCGAAGGGCGTGATGAAGGAGGTCTTCAGGCGATCAGCTGGATCCAGCTTGATTTGGTGGTAGCCTGAATAAGCGTCCAGAAACGACAGCAGTTCGTAGCCGGCTGTGGAGTCGATCACTTGATCTATCCTGGGCAAGGCGAAAGTGTCTTTCAGGCACGCCTTATTCAAGCATGTGTAGTCGATACACATTCGCCATGTGTTGTTCTTCTTCAGCACCAGGATTGGATTCGCCAACCAGTCCGGGTGGAAAACCTCCATAATGAAGCCGGCTGCGAGCAGCCGGGTGATCTCTTCCCCAATTGTGCGTCGCTTCCCCTCGGCGAAGCGGCGCAAAGGTTGTTTCACCGGCTTTGCATCCGGCCGCACGTAAAGTTTGTGCTCGGCGTACTTCCTCGGAACCCCTGACATGTCTCTGGGAGACCATGCAAAGTTGTCCCGATTCTCTCGGAGGAAGTCGACGAGCTCGCCTTCCTATTTGGGGCTGAGGTTAGCCCCAATGGTGACACACTGCTTGGGGTTCGCAGGGTCGAGTGGCACCTGCTTGGTTTCTTTGGCCGGCTTGAATCAGCCTTCGCCGGCCGACTGGGATGGTGGAGTAGGGATCGCCGGCTGCTCGGTAGCCTGAGCCACGAGCCGGTCGATCTGCCTTTTCTCCCCAGCAATCACCATGGCATCGGCCAGACGACTGCTGTCCTGTGCACACTCGAGCGACTTCTTATAGTCGTCGGCAATGGTGATGATGCCCTTTGGACTCGGCATCTTCATTTTGAGGTAGGCGTTGTGGGGGATGGCCACGTGGGGGATGCCCAACAACGCGTGATACGGGATGTTGAGATCCACCACCTCGAACCATATGGACTCTCGGCGGAAGTGTGCCTTGTCGCTGAAAAGGACGTCCAGCTGAATTTTGCCGACCGGCGAGCAGTACTGTCCCAACACAATGCCGTGGAAGACAGTGTTGGTCGGCTGGAGGTCCTTCTCCTTGAGACCAAGCTTGACCAAGGTGTCGAGGTAGAGGATGTTGATGCTACTGCCGCCGTCGACCAACATCCGGGAGAACCGACAGGTGAGCCTGTGGGAGGCGAAAGTGGGGTCGAGGACGAGCGCGTATGAGCTAGGATTTGGCATCACCGCAGGATGGTCAACCCGGCTCCATGTAATTGTCTTTTCAGACCAATGCATGTATTGGGGAACCGGGGGAACCATGGCGTTCACCTCACGCCGGCGTTGTCGCTGGCTGTGCTTGTCGTCACCCTCACTGGTGAAGACAACATAAGCTCCATCTTGATGGGGGTAGTCATCGTGGAGACGACCGTCGTTGTGAGGCGGCGGTGGCGGAGCCGGAGCCGGAGCATGAGGCGCCGCAGCTGCAATTGGGGGAGCCGGCAGGCCCTCTCCTTGCGACACACGCCGTGCAAAGCTGCAATGTCGAAGGGTACGAGTAGCGGGCTTCGCCCGAGCGTGCATCTGCTTTGCCCGAGTGTGCATCTTGCAGGGCGCGTCAAGCATTTTCTCAAAGGAGAGCTTGGGCTGCCAGTCGTTCTTGCCGGTGCGCCTCCGCTAGGAGCCAGCTTGAGTAGCCGGCGCATGTCCCTCCATGTTAGCTACCAGCTTGTTGTTGGAGCGTGAATCAAGTTGATCCGCCTTGCGCTTGTTGTTGTTCTGGCCGCCTCGATTGTCGCCGACCGGCTTGGGAGTAGTCGGCGTGGGGACAACTTTGTCCGAGGCGGTCACCTTGACCCGCATAGCAGAGTCGGAGGTGGCGTACTTGTCCGCCTTGGCCATGAGCACCGCCAGAGAGATGGGCCCGGAGCACATGAGCTTGTGCTTGAGGAGAGTGCCGTCTCGGCAGCCGTCGATGAAGTACTAGATGGCTTGTACCTCATTCACTCCCTCGCAGGAGTTGCGTAGCTCGGTCCAACGGGTGACGTAGTCGCGAAGGGGTTCGTCGGGCCTCTGGACGCACATGGCCAGCTCGCGAGGCCGGCTAGGGCGCTTGTAGGTGACAGTGAAGTTGCGGACGAACGCCTCCTCGAAGTCAACCCAGGAGTTGACTCTGCCGGCTGGAAGGCTGTTAAGCCATGTTCTAGACGAGCCGACCAACATGAGTGGCTCGTAGCGGACGGCTACGCGCTTGTTGCCCCGAGCGATGCCAATGACGGTGGTGTAGTCGACCAGTCAGTCTTCTGGCTTGGCTGTGCCGTTGTACTTGGGGGTGTCCCGAGGGAGAGTGAAACCTCGGGGAAACGGCTCCCCTCGGATCCCGGGGCCGAAGCACGCCGGACCGATGGGGTCGTCCTCTTCCAGGAGAGCCGACTGCGCCAGGGCGTTGAGGCGCCTGTGAGCATCGTTGTCGCTGTGCGGGACGCGAGGCCCGATCCGAGCCGTGATCGGAAGGGTGTCTTGTGAGCCGACAGCATGCGTCCTCCCCGGACGAGGAACCTCATACACCGAATCACTCTCATCGCCACCATCTTTGCGACACCGGCTTGAAGTTGGCTCGCTCTGGCGCTGAGAACGCCTATCTAGGCTGCCCTCGGCCTTCCGACCGGAAGTGCGATGCGAGGAAGATCCCTCGGCTTGATGACGACCGATGGGGTTACGACGTGCTCTGGGATTGGGTCCCGGAGACTCCGACTGTGCCTAACCAGGGTCAAGCAGTGCCTGCTGCTCATTTGCGGCGTCAAGGAGATCCTTGACCCGCTTCTCCTAAAGGGCGCGCTCCTCGCCCTCCAAATCTGGCATTTCTGCCATGGCCGCCTGAGCAGCCCGTAAGTTGGCCGCAGGGGTCTCGTAGATGGGCTGCTTGCCGCCTAGAATTTTGGCAATGACCCGGCCACGGTCGTGGACCGCGCCGAGCCGGCTTGGACCCTCAGCAACCGGAGTGAGGCCATAGGCGGAGTTATACTCGCGTTGAGTGGCCTCCATCTGGCGTTTTGCCGCGGCGATGGCAATGCCCTACTCCAAGATCTGCATGCGAGCCTCCTCCAGTGAGGCCCGCGCGTTAGTGGGGTTTGTCGAAGTGGCGATGGGTGTCTTCAAGCCGGCAAGGGCGGCATGAAGCGTGTCGGCTGATACCGCAGCGGGATTAGCAGCGTCGGCTGACGCCTTGCCATGAGCCTTGGTGGTGCGAGCACCAATGACCATCACCTCCACGACGTTGGAGACGACGACAACGTGATACGGGGCAAGGCACCACGCAAATGATGGTGGACCGTTGAAGATGAGCACATCGCTGGGGTACTCATCAAGTGCAGGCGTCTCCGCGAGGGAGAGCCTACTGAAGCTGGCGCACAACGCATCGACGTCGATGTCCTCGTCAGGATAGCGAGGGCCATCGTCGAGGCACAAGTCACTGAAGAGAACGCTGAGGTTCGCAACAGCAGCGATGACGACGCTGGGGAGTGACTCGTCGTCTGACTCCCCATCAGAATCCACGTGACGGACTGGGACGTCGATCAACATCGGAGAAGCCTCCTCAAGAGCAGGCTCCACGGGCATGCTGATCGGTCCGGACGCGATGCGTCCGACGGTGTAAGCGCAGGGCCCCGCCCAACGCGTAAATCCGGCTGATGCCGCGGACAGCCCCACGGTGGGCGCCAAATGTCGGTGTTTACTCACAACATAAGCCATGGGTAGGCTAAAGATGGTGGGAACCGAAGTGACACTGGTGGGCGCTGGGGACGAGGTTGGTACAAGCATGGAACGCATGATGTACCCAGGTTCAGGGCTCTCCATAGAGATAACACCCCTAATCCTGCCGGAATGTATGATGTATCAATGGGAGTACAATGTGCTCCTAGAGCTGTTCTGCGGAGGAGGAAGAAGGAGCAGCCGGCTCGCGTCTACCTCTCATGTATGATGTGTGTGTGTGCTGAGTTGACCGACCCTCTGCATGGAGGGGGGTCGGGGGGTTTTATAGACGAACCCACTGACCTACAATAAGGATAAAAGTACAAAAGTGGGACCCGGCTGGCAGCCTCGCCGGCTGGCCAGGGGACCCATAGGGGTCTTGTCTTGTCGTTGGAGGGGCCCGCCGGCTGCAGGCCCCGTCTGGCTGTGGGACCCGCCGGCTAGCCAGTGAGGCTCTCGCGTAAGGTTGACGCAAGACACGTGTAGTACGTCCGGCGTCGTCTTGCGAGATTCGTCATGGGGGGCTAGTACGACCGTCTCCACTGTTCCCACGCCGAGTGCAGTAATGGAGTGGGAGTTTGACGGGCTGACACTGTGCAGGATGATGGATCGGAGCCGGAGTAGGTCATCGGCATGGTCGCCGACGCTGTACCTGCCGTGCACCCCAATCCAGCACCTTGGCTGACGCGTAGCCACCTTTAACCGTAGGGTCTCGTCATGACCTATGGTCTGATGTGACTTGAGCTCCCTAGGCGGCTAGTTGCTTAACTAGCCGGCCTGGGCACGACCGCCTCGCCTCTAGCCGACCGACTTGGCCTAGACGACCAGAGGGAGGTAGCCGTCTCGCCTCTAGCCGGCAGGAGCTTTCTGGCCGGCCAAAAAGAGTTGGCCGTCTTGCCCCCAGCTGACAGGTGCTTCCTAGCCGGTCAGGGGGACATGGGCTTTGTAGAATGATTCGTGTTGTTCCTTCATGGCAGAAGTCAAAGGAGTAGGCTCGATGAGCCTACCCCGGGGTTATCCCCCGACAAAGGGGGATGACGGTGACACGTTTTTGGCTTGTTTCCGTGCCTGTAGTCGTCACTAGCTCATCTAATTCTCTTTTTTGTTACTTCTGTTATTACTTTTACTATCTTGACGGATCACAAGTACCACCTCGTTCAGATTTTTAGTCCCTTTGTATTTTGGGTCGAAATTTTGCCCTTTGAATTAATTATAAAATATATATTTTATATGCTTTAACAATAGTATCATTGAAAATCTCTTTCAAATATGAATTCAATAATATTAGTTTGTGACAATATTATGTTAATTAAAATTTATGATGAAAATTGACATAAAATACGAAGGAAACAATAAACTCAGACGGAGTTAAAATGATCGTAAGGCCTTGTTTGATACTAGGGTTTTTAAGAGGATTGGTGGGATAATTTCCACGGAAATTGGATGAAACCCCAACCTTCATTCAATTTCTTCAAATGTTCATTTATCCTCAATACACTAGATATGAATAGGTATTGGGTATTGAGAAAAATACGCTAGAGTTTAAGGATTTATGAAGAAATATAAAGATGAAACATATCAAATATACTAAAACTAAAATGATGTTTTGTGATATGTGGGAATTCAAAGATTTGACTGAATAATTCTCACCAATTTTCTAAAATACCAAACAACGCCGAAGGGTTTTCAGAAAAAAGCGAGAGCGTGTATCCCGGTTCCAAAATTCGGCTTCCCCACGCACCTGCCTATAATAACGAGAAAGCCCTTCTTCTTATCTCTTCCAGCTTTCTCAATCTTTGAGTCTCCAGCAGCGTGTCCTCCCCTCTCCACCTGTCCTCTAAAACCCCAACGCCCTCCTCCAATCCCCCTATCCTCACAGGAAATGGTGGTGGTGGGCACACGCGGAGAAGAGACCTCGTCCCTGTGATGCCCTGCCATGTCTGCCCGCGCGCTGGTCGCACCCCCTCTGCCTCCCCCTCCCCCTCTGGGTACCATGCGGGCACCTCCGCGCGCCGCCGCCGGTCTCAGCTCAGCGCTGACCGGCCACCGGGGAAGGTCCCTTCCTGGATTTCATCCTCATTTGATTGTGTGGATATCGTGCTGACACCGAATCTTTTTGTGTGGTTTTGCTTAGTGGCTTGCTTCTGCCCATGCTTCTCGCACATTATTAGAGTAACAGTTCAGAGTTCCTGTATTTATCGTGAAAACATTGTGAGTGAACTCTTGGATTAGTCTTATGTTTGTAAGATGGCCCTGAAACAATCTTTGGCTAATAATAATAATTCTATGGATGGCAGTGAGAAGAGTTCCTGGATTGTTTCTGATTCTAGTAGGCAGTAGAACAGTATCTTTCTTTGCTTAGATGAACGGAGGTAGGAGGGCATGGGCTTTAGCTACGGAGGTAGGAGGGCATGGGCTGCAGGGATGCGTAGTGCTGCCGGCGATCGGCACTAAGGAGGCGCGGCGATCTTTTGGGACAAGACCTTAGTCGACGTAGTTTCTAAGCGATTAGGTAGCTTCTCGATCACTGCTAGGATAGAGGAGCTCCACTCCGGTCTTCGGTTCTGGATGACAACCGTGTATGGCCCGACTGACGACGCGCAAAAGGACAGCTTCCTTTCCGAGCTTGCGGCAGCTGCACCACCGGCGGGAGAACCTTGGATGATAAACGGCGATTTCAACATGATCTATCAAGCAAGGGACAAAAACAACTCAAATATAAACAGAAGGATGATGGGGAAATTTCGTAGAGCCATTGATCTGGAGGGACTGAAGGAGATCAAGTGCAAAAATCGCAGATTTACGTGGAGCAATGAAAGAGAGGATCCTACTCTCTGCAGCATTGACAAAGTTTTTTGCAATGCACAGTGGGAAGAGTTCCACTCTGAACACTTGCTGGTGGCGGCATCCACCTCTTTATCAGATCACTGCCCGCTAGTTCTTGCTGCTGCTGCCATGCCATTCAGGAAGGCGCGTTTCAGATTCAAAAATTTCTGGCCAAAGTTCCCTCACTTTACAGAGACAGTTCTTCATGCTTGGCAAAGGCCGGTGCCGCATGACTGCCCCTTCATCAGAATCAAAAAGAAACTCGAGAGGGTAGCATATGATCTGAAGATCTGGAGCAAGGCCACTTTTGGGAAGGCAAAAATGCAGCTCCACATTGCAAATGAGGTTATCCTCCTCGACATGGCGCAAGAAAACAGGAGGCTATCGGCGGCAGAGTTCAACCTGAGAAAGCAGCTCAAGCTTAAAGTTCTCGGTTTGTCTGCCATTGATAGGGCCAGAAAGAAGCAGGCTTCCCGTATCACCTCGCTGCGGGCTGGGGACGCAAACACCAAGCTTTCCATGCCAAGATAAAATCATGCAGAAGAGAAAACTTCATCCACTCTCTCTCAGTAGGCAGCAGAGAAGTTTTTGAACATGGCGAAAAGGAGAAGATTATTCATGATCACTTCGCTGAGTCCTTGGGCAAACACGAGGCGCGTCAAAATACTCTCAACTGGGACCGACTCACCATCCCCTCGTCCGAGCTTCAAGGAATGGATTCGCCCTTCTCTCTGGCCGAAGTTTGGACTGCGATCATCTCCTCCCCGACGGACAGAGCCCCTGGGCCCGACGGTTTCACAGGCCAGTTCTTCAGGTCGTGCTGGCACATCATTCAGGAAGATATCATGGCTGTTTTTCACAAGTTACCAACTTGCCGGGCAAAACTTTGCTGAAATCAACACCGCCCTCATTGCTCTGCTGCCGAAGAAAAACGGGGCTTTTGAAATCAAGCATTTCCGACCCATCAGCCTGATACATTCAGTTGCGAAGCTCATATCCAAAGTGCTCTCGACAAGGCTGACTGGCACACTCGGCGGACTCACCTCCCCGGCACTGACCGCGTTTCAAAAAGGCAAACGGATCCACGATAGCTATCAATATGTACAGAGCTGCGTCAAGAGGTTGTGCAGGGAAAAAAAGCAGGCTCTGTTCTTCAAGTTGGACATTGCAAAGGCATTTGATTCTGTATCCTGGGAATATCTGCTGGAGCTCATGCAGAGGATGGGTTTCTCAGCGAGATGGAGGGACTGGATTTCGCTGCTTCTCTCCTCGGCCTCCTCCTCCTGCATGCTAAATGGGACACCGG
This sequence comes from Hordeum vulgare subsp. vulgare, assembly GCF_904849725.1. Classification (NCBI taxonomy): domain Eukaryota; kingdom Viridiplantae; phylum Streptophyta; class Magnoliopsida; order Poales; family Poaceae; genus Hordeum; species Hordeum vulgare. Next base: position 293,717,272 of record NC_058524.1, on the reverse strand, counting down.
GGCCGTCCTTCTTCCATGGGCGTGGATTCAGGCAGGGTGACCTTCTCTCCCCTCTGCTATTCATCATGGCAATAGACCCACTGTACCGTCTGCTTGAGACCGCAACAACTGAAGAAATGATCGCTGCTCTGCCGGGCCGAGGAATCAACATGAGAATCAGCTTATACGCCGATGATGCAGTCATTTTTGCAAACCCAGAGAAAGATGAAGTGGACACTTTGCTTTTTCTGCTGAATTGCTTCGGGGAGGCCATGGGGCTAAGGCTCAACCAGGCCAAATCCTCTGTCATCCCAATAAACTGCAATGTGATACCGCTGTCGGAGGTGTTGCAAAATTTCAGCGGCCAAGTATCAGATTTTCCAACAACTTATCTCGGGCTGCCAGTTACTCCAAGAAAGCTGCGCCTGGTGCATCTACAGTTCATCATCGATCGGGTGCGCTCGCGATTGGCGGGATGGAAAGGCAAACTTATGAGCATGGCCGGCAGGCGGGTGCTTGTGCGCGCAGTCCTCACAGCTCTGCCCATCTTCGCTCTGTCCGTCCTCAACGTGCCCAAAAGAAAAACTCAAAGAGGTGGACAAAGCGCGCCGACAATTCCTTTGGGCACAGGACGAGAGCATAACCGGCGCCAAATGCAAAATGGCTCGGGATAAGGTCTGCTTCCCTGTTGACAAGGGGGGGGGGGGGCTCGGCATACTGGACCTCCATTGTTTTAGTACGGCACTGTGGTTGAGATGACTTTGGCTCGCATGGCAGCAACCGTGGCGCCCGTGGATGAGCTTCCCGGCTCCTTGCGACCAGGGGGATCGGGAGCTGTTTTTTTCGAGAAAACGCAGAGATTTGCGTTTCTTTGTATTGAAAAGAGGGGAAGTCAGCCTCCAAGGAGACGATTACAGCAGGTTACAAGCAGTTTAATGGACATCCCAGGATGGGGGCAAGACTACACTAAGCCCCTTGTCCCCGGCTCTAGCCCAACACCTCATCTCATCTTTGATCCTATCCGAGAGCTCGGAGAGCGACGGAGTGACATGATCAAATACACACGCATTCCTATGTTTCCAAATCATCCAGGGAACCAACAGCGTGGTGGACCTCAGCACCTTGCGGAGCGATGGTGGTGTGGCATCTCTCGCCCTTATCCACCAATCCTGAATGGAGATATCCTGCTCCGGCGTGGGGGCTGGTAGGCGCAGCCAGGAAAGAGCCTCGTGCCAGGCTTGCCGCGCGAAGGGGCAGGCAAGTAGCAGGTGTCGGATGGTCTTCGGCTCTTGATCGCAAAGCAGGCAACGGGTGTGATGGGGGAGGCCACGACGAGCAAGTCTGTCCGCGGTCCAGCATCAGTCCAGGTTCACAAGCCAGTGGAAGAACTTGTCCTTCGACAGAGCCCATCCCTTCCAGATTAACTGCCAAGAATGACATGTGAAGGATCCGTGGAAGGTTGCCTGATAGCAGGACCTCGCCGAGTATACGCCATTGGCCGTCCATTTCCAGACAAGCTTGTCTGGCTCAGCGGACAAGGTAGTGTGCGCGACGCGCTGCCATGTCGTCAGGTATTGGCCAATCTCTTGCAGCCCCACTACGCCGCGGATGTCTCGAGCCCAGGCATTGCCGGCGAGGCCTTTCGCCACCGTCCGCGCCCTTCTCCTGTTCCTGGGGATGCATGGGTAAAGCAGGGGTGCTAACTCACGAATCGACTGCCCATGCAGCCAGCGGTCTTCCCAGAACAGCGCCGTGTGACCGTCGCCTAGCACCATGAAGGTGGAGGGTAGAAGAGGCCGAGCTCCTCACGGGAGAACTGCAGGTCAAGGCCTTGCCAGGCTCTGTCGGCGTCCGTCCTCGATAGCCAGAGCCACCGCAGTCTGAGCGCGAGCCCTGTGCGCTCCAGGTCACGGATGCCCAACCCTCCAAGCGCGAGCGGCCGGCTGACCGTGTGCCAGTTCACGTGACAGTGTCCTCCATGCGCAGCCGCGCGACCAGCCCATAGGAAGCCGCGCTGGATCTTCTCTAGTTGCTTCAGGGTCTTCTTCGGGGGCGCTAGGGCAAGCATCTGGTGGATTGGAATCGCACTGAGGACCGATTTGACCAATGCCAGCCGCCCGGCTTTGTTCATGAGCCATGCTTTCCATGTCGGGAGGCGGCCGACCACCGCATTGACTAGCGGCTGCATCTGAGCCGCAGTGGGTCGCCTAGTGGTGAGCGGTATGCCCAGGTAGGTGATGGGCAAGTTCGCCGCCTGGCAACCCAGCGCCTCCAACAAGGCGGCACTATCCTCGTCGCCATGCAGGGTCGTGACCGAGCTTTTGCCATAGTTGACCTGTAGGCCCGATGCGGTCTCAAATATGCCTAGAACGCTCTTCACAGCGAGCACCTCATCCATCTCAGCATGGCAAAACAGCATCACGTCGTCGGCGTATAATGAAATGGCCGGAACATTACGGCGGGGGTGCATTACGGCGGGGGTGCAGTCACTGAAGTATGCCAGTCTGGAGCGCCCGGTGCATGAGGCGGGCAAGCGCGTCGACAGCCAGAACAAATAGCTGTGGCGATGTGGAGTCCCCTTGGCGCAGCCCTCGGCGGTGCCATATCGGGGGGCCAGGCACTCCATTGAGCATGACCCGTGTGCTGGACGAGGATAAGAGAATGGCTAGCCATTCCCTGAACTTGTCCCCGAACCCATATTGGCGCAACATCTCGAAGAGGAACGACCAAGATATGGAGTCAAAAGCCCGCGTGAGATCGAGCTTGAGCATGATGCACGGTGCGCCCAGGTGATAGAGCATCCGGAGAGACTGCCGAACGAGCATGAAGTTGTCGTGGAGAGAGCGTCCGGCGATGAATGCGTTCTGGTTGCGGCTGACTAGGCTATCCAGCTTAGGAGCAATGCGCAACGACAGAACCTTCGCGAATAACTTGGCCACAATGTGAATCAGGCAGATTGGTCGGTAGTCACCCAGCTTGTGGGCATCCGCGCGCTTCGGCAGCAGGGTCAGGAGGGCTTGGTTGAGCTTACCAAACCCTCTCCCACGAAGCAGGTATAGCTGCTCTGTTTGCAAGCGCAACCTCGCTATAGGTCGGAAACGGGAAAACTGCAAGCTTCTGGACAACCACTTGGCTGGGATCCGCGACGCTGTGCTGAGAGTTTGCGAATTTGTTCAAGCATACAAGAAGAAAAAACAGGACAGTAGAAGCTGCGTTGACAAATGATCAATGGATACCGGATCTGCGTCATGGAAACACGGCCAACATTGCAAGCGATTTTTTGCAGCTGTGGCGGAAGATTGAGAGGGCAAACATAGTTCTTTCCCTAGAAGAGGACAAGATCAGCTGGGTGGCCGGAGGAGGAAACTCATATTCAGCTAGCTCTGCCTACAATCTTCAAACCCAGGGCTCCATCATCGGAATCAAAGCTGCAGTATGGAAGGCCTGGGCTCCAGGCACCGTGAAAATGTTCGCTTGGCTGCTGCATCATGACAGGTTGTGGTGCAATGACCGGCTACAGCGGCGTGGATGGCCAAACGGATACTTCTGCACCCTCTGCATTAGAAGCCTGGAGAGCTCAACACACCTCTTTTGGGACTGCCCCTTCTCCTCTTCGATCTGGAAGACGGCGTCCTCCAGGGTCGGCTGCACGGCACTGAAGGAGAAGTGGGAGATGCACCATGGTTCCCTCAGGCACTGCCAGAGGCTGACAGCCCTCACCCAGGCTGGATTCAAGAAGGGCCTCAAGTCGATGCTGTTGATGATTACCTGGGAAATCTGGAAGGAGAGAAATGCTTGCATTTTCCGAAACAAGCTGCCGCAAACTGATGATGTCCTGCATGCCGTCAGGGGAAACTTGGAGCTGTGGCGGCTGGCGGGTGCACGCTGTCTAGAGCCCCCTTTTGGGGAAGATGTACTGAGATAATCGCCGGCGAGGATTTTTTTCTTTTTTCTGCACTTTCTCTGCAATAGTCACTCCTCTTGTAACCATGATCACTTGATCACCATCGTTTTCCTGCTTGCTTTCCCCTAAATCAATCAAGCCGGAAACCCGGATCTTTCAATTTTTTTTCCCTTGTGCCACTTGATCCCGTGGTTGATGGCAACTCTTATTTATTCAGGCACACTTTGTGTTCAGTGCAACTGACAGAATCCCCTAGTGGCAATCTTCAAGTGGAAGCAAACTCGTCTCATTCCCCAACTCAACTGATGTCTACAAGACGTGGTAATTTCTTTAACTTAGGTTGAATAGGCTCATATCTTTTAGGTACCATGCGATAAACCTTGAGAATATATGGATGGTTACATTGAATTCCGGACTTTTTTGTTTGCAATTCCATTGTATTTGAATTAAATTGCACAAGTAAAACATTCAATGAATTGCACACCTTTGTTTTTAAATTGTAAAATTGATTTTTCTGTTTCAGTAAAGTTTTCATTTTTATTTAGTGTTAATATTAATTTGTACTCCTTTTGATATGTTAAAGTTAAGCTTGTACCTAGGTTAAAAACATGTGCACCTAAAATACTTCATCACATTGTGGATATTTTGAAGTTTATGTCATCCCCAGTTGGTTTCTTACAGATGACTCAGCCATAACATGTAAAGGATTCTGTACGATATCATGGAGCCTCAAAGCAGATGTTATGGATGGTTACATTATCTTCATAACAGGCGATCCAGTTACCCTGGGTTGTTGGGAACCTGATATGGCTGTTCAGTTGAATCCTTCTGTTAAAAGTAGCAATAAATGGACGGCTGTAATCAAGGTAACTCTTCCAGCAGAAATAACTTTGTGCCAAACTAGTCAAGTGAGATGGTACATCCTTGGACAGTTTCCTAAACTTGCTATAATATCATCTAAGCAAGTTAATAATGAACAAGTTATATTCAATAAGGCATGCTGTGGTTGGTCTGGTCAAGGTAAACTAGAAAATGAACTGGACCGTCGCAAACTAATTGAGTTTAGCATTCTCGAAGGGATCTTGCTTAGTAAATAAAATATGCCTATTTATGTATTTGTACTACCTTTTCTGTGTAAAAGTGATGCATATGCTTGAAACATACAATGGTTTTCAAGGGAACAACTAAAATTTTTAGTTACGCTTTTTCAGCCTATTACAACAATCAGATTATATCCTGTTGTTCATTTCAAGTGTTTTGCCCACTCAAATGTTTTATTTTGTTTCTGTTCCTTTCATTTCCTTTATGGTTTCGCATTGAGACCATATCATTCTTTTCCTCAGTGACTAATAAAATGTGCTACTCCTGGGCTATTACATCGACCAACCATGTCTGCGGCATGTTTCATGACTAACCCGAAACTACCTTTATAACTACCTACTTACGGAGTAAAGTTTGATAGGTACTAAGTAAGTCGATTCACATCCCGAGTACATGCGAAGATCTCAAGTCTAGGACATGAAATATAAGTTGTACTCGAGACTAACAAATAACAATATCTCGACGCGTCTTGAAGTGGATATGTTTGACTCGGTGATCCCCGTCCCCGAGTTCATACTATTGGGCCCGCATGTCTATGTCCATGACTTGCGAAACATAGCCATTAACCGAATCATATACTAGTCAGAGGATATGTGTCTGTATAATCTTATCAACTAGGGATGGCAGTTCCCCGCTCCCCGCTCCCCGCTCACTCCCTAGCCTAGCCTAGCCCACCAGCCTCGCCGCCGTCGAATCCCCGCCGGTAGCCCTCCCCCTCCCCCTCCCTCCGGCCATGGCCTTCGCCGATGCCCGCTCCGGCGACTCCAGCCCCGACGGTCGCATCCGCTGGAGCGGCTCTGCGGGCAAATCCTCTGACTTGCGCACCTACCGCGAGGTCGTCAGCACCCCGCCGGCCCCGCACGGCCCCCCGTCGCCGGCCGCGCCGCGCCTGGCCCCTGCTTCCTCGGCCCTGGTGTCGCTCCACTCGACCGCGCCGGCCGCCCGCGTTCCTGTCGCCGCCCGCCTGGGACCGCGGTCGGAGGTCCACCGTGTGTCTGGAGGCCCTATACTCGACGCCGATGGATTCCAGCAGCCGCGGCGGAGGAACCGTCACCCGCGCGTGCGTCGCGCGACCACCCCTCCTTCCTAGCGCCGCCGTCGCAGCCCGTCGCTCGAGGAAGTCGCCGGCCTGTGCTTCAGGTGCCTGGAAGGCGGACCCCGGGTGCGAGCCTGCACCAACCCCGTGCGCTGCCGCCGCTGTCTCGATCTCCGGCCACGAGTCCAACTGCTGCGAGACACGGCTGCCCGGTGACCACCGTGCGCAGCCTCCGGCGGTTCACCGGCCGGTGCCCAACTCCCCGTCGCGCAACCCCCCCTCCTCGACTCCCCCGCGACGCCGCGCGGCCTCGCAACGCCGCGCCGCCCCAGCCGCCCGCCCCCGCGCTGGCGCGTGTCACCATCGCTCGTTCCATCGAGATGGAGGAAGCGGAGGAGGTGCTCGCGCGTGGCATGGTGGCCACCATCACCGGCACCAGGCCCCCCGTCTCACCGGCCGACGTGGAGGCTTCCTTGCATGCTATGTTTGATCTGCAGCCCGGCGACTTCACTGTGCACAAGCACGCCCCGGAGGACTTCCTCATCATCTTCTCACGGCTGATCATGGACCGGATGGCCGGCGACCACCTCATCAACGCCGCCCGCTTCTCCCTGCTGCAAGCTCGCCCACGCCACTGCTGGGAGCTTTGCATACTCTATGCAGCTCGAGCTCCGCGGCATCCCGGCGCAGGCGTGGCACCTGTCCACGGCCGAGCACATCCTCGGGACTGGCTGTTGGGTTGATCGGCTGCACCCGGACACGCGCTCCCGCGCGGACCTTGCCGTATTCCGGCTCACCGGGAGCGTGCGAGACCTGGCCTCCATTCGCCGAGATGCCATCCTGGAGATTGTCGAGCACGTCCCCGCCATCCGGCCTGACCTGCCTCTGGCTGTCCGCACCCTGGAGTACCCTATCTCCATCCGGCTAGTGAGATCCGCCGCCCTTCCCAGGGCGGTTGACGATGCTACCAATGGTGATGGCAATGGAGATGGAGAGGCTCATGGCAGCACGCATGACCCTGCAGGCCATGGTCGTGGACGCGGGTAGCAACGCCGCCGTGGCCGGAAACGTCGCCGACCAACCTCCGCCCCCGATGGACGCGCCGACGGCATGGCAGTAGACTCTGCCGGCTGGACTTGCTCCGGAGGCCGCCTACGGGCCGATGGCGAGGCGGTCGACCCTGCCTGGCCGGCGTCCCGCGCCGCCGCGGCTGTGCATGCGCCTCCGTCCGTCCCGTCCCGTGCCAGATGCATGGATGCATGGCCCCAGGCTGGGACCCACCTGCCTCGTCGCAAAGCCAAAAGGGGAAAGCGTGGGGGAAAGAAAAAGCGCGCCAGGATTCAGGCGGCGCTGGCCAACGCTGCAGCTGCAGCGGATCCCAGGCCGACCGGGTCGCCCACCCCACCGTTGGTCCTTGCCACCCCGACAGCTGGCACCTGCCTATTGGTGCCCGCCCGCCCTCCTCCTGCAGCCGGGCCCGCAACGCCCCGGTCGTGCGCGTCGCCTAACGCGCAGGGAGACACCCCCTCGGGTGATGGACCCACCACGGCCAATGCCTGCGCGTTTGGGGATCCGGAAGGCTCATCCTCACCACCTGTGGCTCCCGAGGCTGATCCGCTGTCGGGGCAAAGCGATGCTTCGCCCTCGTCAGCTCCTGTGGCTGATATGTCACCTACTGCTTTGCATGCCGACCCCGCCACTACTACACAGGATGCAGTGCCCACGTCCACCCCTGCGGCCCTGCCGGATCTGCATGGCCCCCTCTCCTCGCCAACGTGGGACGCGAGTGGTGGGACCCCATCCATCGCGCCTTCCCCTCCTGCAGCTGCCATCGGGGACGCTGACTTGGGCTGCCCCTCCCCCGCGGCCCAGGAGCCCAGGAGCATACTGCGAAGGCCCACGCCCGCTTCACCAAGCCCGTCAACGCCGCAATCCACCCCTGCGTCCCATGCGCCTCAGGTGCGCAGCGCAGGGCGCTTTGCCACGCCGCCAATCACTCTGCGACGTACCAGACAACCGGCCTCTGTCAGCTCCTGGACCCTTGGAGATTTCCTCGCCGCGGCAACTAAGCAGACTTGCTCTGCCCTACCCAACCCCGGATGCAAACGTCGCCGACAGCCCCTGAACTTCTCGCCGCGCCGCGGACGATCTGCCACCGCTGTGAAGACCAAACCCGGCGTGCCGCCCACCGCTGGGCGCCGTGCGCAGGTCCAGATACTGCGCACCCTCGGCATCATCGGCACCGATCAGGTGATCTCCGCCGAGGCTATGAAGGCTTATGATGGGGTCTTTGTTGCGCCCCTCTCACATGCTGTGTTGACGGCCATTGCCGTGCTCGTTGGCCGCGCGCTGCCCGCCGACCCGTCCACGGCGCCTGTCACCATGGTGATATCGGGCAGCCTGATCGAGGCCTAGCCGCGCCGTCGCGTGCCCATTTGTCGACCTCTGCCTAATGGATCACGACCTCAAAATCATCAACTGGAACGTTCGGGGCCTCAACGCCCGTGCCAGACGTACGACAGTTCGCTCGCTAGTTGTAACTTCCAGCGCTTCGATCGCTTGCTTCCAAGAGACTAAAATGGAATTCGTCTACTCGTCGACTGTCCTTGAGACGTTGGGCTCTGAGTTTGATGAATATGTTTATCTCCCAGCGAACGGCACCCGTGGCGGGATACTATTGGCGTGGAAGAGCCGGGACGTGACGATCACGGACCCGATGTTCACCACCAATACCATCTCCGCCCAGGTTAGCACACCTGGTAGCACGAGCTTGCCGTGGTGGCTATCTATCGTCTATGGCCCCCAGGACAACAACGCCAAGATAGCTTTTCTGCAGGAGATTCGCGACGTCCGCGACGCATGCCCCGGGCCATGGCTCATCTGCGGGGACTTCAATATGATCTATCGTGACGAAGACAAGAACAACGACAATCTCAATCGGAGAATGATGGGGCGGTTCCGTCGCGTTCTCAACGACCTCGCGCTCAAGGAGATTTACCTCAGCGGCCGGCGCTATACATGGTCCAACGAGCAGAACCCGCCCACCCTGGTCCATCTTGATCGGGTGCTGTGCTCCATGGACTGGGAGGAGCGGCACGGCGAATGCCACCTGCGTTGCCTGGCCTCGGTCGTCTCGGATCACTCCCCCCTCTTGCTTGACTGCTCGCCACTCCCAGCAACGCGTCGACGATTCCACTTCGAGGAGTACTGGACTTGTCTCGCCGGTTTCCTGGAGATCGTAGCGGCCTCGTGGCATTCGGTGGATGATGCCGACCCGTTCCAGCGGTTCATGCGCAAGCTCACCAGCTGGAGCGCGCGTTTCGTTGGCAACGTGCGAGACTAGCTTGCGATCACTTTCGACGGCGCCGCTATCACCGATCCTACCGGCATGGCCGCGACCACTTTCGAGCACTTTGACAGCCGGATTGGGACGAACATGCAGCGTGACTGCACCATTAGCCTGTCGCAATTCATCGAGCCCTCAAACCTGGAAGATCTTGACGCGCCATTCAGCGAGGATGAGATTTGGCAAGCCATCAAAAGCATGCCGTCCCGCAAGGCGCCCGGCCCCGACGGCTTCACCGCAGAGTTCCTCCGATCCTGCTGGCAGATCATCAAGCATGACCTCCGATGCGTCTTCGACCAGATTTACGCGCTGCGTGGACGAGGGTTTAGCTGCCTTAACCAGGCGCTGATCACGCTCCTCCCCAAGCGCGCCGAGGCCACTGGCCTGGGTGATTATAGGCCCATAAGCCTAATTCACATCGTCGCCAAGGTCCTGGCCAAGCTGCTTTCGCTCCGCCTAGCCCCCAGGCTCAACAACCTCATCAGCAACGTCCAAAACGCGTTCATCCCCGGGCGAAGTCTTCACGACAACTTCATCCTAGTGCGTCAATCCTGCCGGCCTATCCAGTTTGGGGGCCTCGGTGTTCACGACCTCGAGCGCACTGGCCTCGCCCTTCGCATACGGTGGCAGTGGCTCAGCCGAGTCGATGCTGGCATGGCCTGGAGCGGCCTTGACCTGCACTTCGCGCCCGAGGAGCACGCGCTCTTCTTCGCCTCTACCACCATGGCTATCGGCAATGGCCAGCGCGCCTTGTTCTGGGAGGACCGATGGATCAACGGACGTGCAATCCGAGAGATCGCGCCTCTCCTTTTTGATCTCATCCCCAAACGGCGTCGCAAGTCAAGAACTGTTGCGGACGGCCTTCACGCGAACCAATGGGCCGCAGACATTCACGGCATGATTGGCATCCCGGAGATTGGAGAAGCTAAGCTAGGACAGAGAGAGAGAGGGAGAGAGGGAGAGAGGGAGAGAGAGAGAGAGAGAGAGAGAGAGAGAGGACTCCGATGTATGGCTCAAGAGGCCTATACATGGACAAAGGGGGGACAACAATTTTTTAGATAAACTGCGAAAGCTAGGACTTGAACTCAAGACCTTGGACTCTACAAGCAAACGTGCAGTGCCACGATCCACATTGCTCGCGCCATCCCACTAATGAATCGTGCCACACATCTCGAGCTAAAGCGGTGCCACGAGATGAAAAAGCACTAACTGAAAACTAGACACTGCCGTTGAAGCCTAAATGCACTGCCATGGTGAGAAAAACAAGCTGTGCCTGTGCCTGGTTTTATTCAACAATAGCATGCCGCAAGATGACAGATGCTCGTCATGTGGCAAATTTATTCTTTTCGAGAAGTGGTCAGGCTTCATGGTGTTCCAACGTCCATTGTCTCAGACCATGATAGCAAGTTTCTTGCTGCATTCTGGCTCACTTTACGGAAGCATTTCAACACTGAAATAATTTTTTCTAGCATTGCCCATCCACAAAAACGACCAAAGTGCTGAACAAATTTTTGGGTATGATTCATTGCATTTGTGGAGAAAGAAAGGGCCTCATTTTGCTCTAGGATTATTCATTTTTGTGGGCCATTTATGGTATGCAGGAAGAGCCTGAGCTGCTGCGTTCTCCGGAAAAAAGAAGCCAACTCCCCACGCAGAGATGTTACGCTAGGGATGGGGTCGAGAGCTTCTGGTTCAGAAGCTCCAGCACCACGTCATATACATCTAGAAACCGTATGCTTTGAAGAAGCTCGTACAGTTTGGAAAGGTTTTTTTTTTTTTGAAGCAATCTATGCTTCACACTAGTATATATTTTGTAGGAGTCCTAGATAGGAAAGTAGAGTAGGCACATATCCTCCACAAAAGGCAAAATGTAGATGATAAAAAGTTTGATTAAACACAATGGGATTTGGCTTTATCTCTAGCTGAGTTCTCCTATAACAACTGCAGACATAGAAACACTGGAAGGAGTCCTTTCTCAATTGTCTACACTAAAGTCCCAAGACATGTACTTTGCTGGGCCTGGTGAAGTACATTAAACTATTTGTAGAAATATGCAGTGTTTTGGAAGCATAGAATCAGAAGTACAAGCAGTTAGCTGACTGCAAACAGAGGTTGAAATCATTGCAAGTTGGTGATAAGATGATGGTATACCTCCGAAAAGAAAGACTGCTTTTAGGTGTTAGCTTAGGCAGTGAAATTGTGGATCCTTCTCTATTCCGAGGAAGATAAACGATAATGTTTATGTGATGGATCTTTCATGCGAGATGGATATATCCAACACATTCAGTGTTGCGGGCTTGACCCTCTACCACCCAAAACAAGCGGTTAATGAAGATAACTCAAGGTCGACTTCCAAACAACAAGGGGAGAATGATGAGGAACATTAGAGAAAATTAATGAGAAAAATTCGCCGAAACCATTTGACTTCTAAGTATTTGTAATCCATTCTAGATAAGTTGGTTCATAAGTCACGCGTTGTTATATTTATCTTCTTATCGTATACTCCCTCCGTTCCTTAATATAAGGTGTATTCGTTTTTTGAAAAGTCAAAGGATGTCTATGTTTGACCAACTTTATAGCAAAATATATACTTCCTCCGTCTCGGTGCATTAGGCATCTTAGAAGGCGCACTGCAACCTAGGCACACAAAGATTGGATAGAAGAAGAAACTGAATTACAGATGAAGCCAATCACAATATTCCTTTCTCAACTAAAAATGTGCTATTAATTAGGAGACCTCTTCAAAGTCAAAAAGAGTGCCGCATAAGTTAAATGCATTGGTCCTTCAATTAATAGATGGAGTCTAATTAATATGCATGCAACTAGTACTATTGTAATGTGCCTTAGTGTTTTGGGATTATTTTATTTTCGTAAGATGCCTAATGCATCGAGACAGAGGGAGTACGCATTTACAATACTAAAAATACAAAATATAGAAATATATTTCATGGTGAATCTAGCGATAATGATTTGGTATTCTAAACATTGATATTTTTATCAATAAACTTGGTCAAAGTTAGAAAAGTTTGAATTTTTGAAAAAATAATACACCTTATATTTAGAAATGGAGGGAGTAGATAATATTTTCTAGAGTCTTGCTGAGATGATAATTAAACATTTATTTTCTCAACTGTTTTCTTTAAGGCTACTCGTAGTGGGGAGTATCACACATTAGTATCATGCATATGATACTAAGTGTATGATACTACCTTCATAGTGCATAGTATCATAGAGTAGTATTTTAGATGATCTCATTTATGCATGACACACAATAGCATAGAGTTTATTATGATATGGTATCATAATATGATACTCAACCCTCTTTTTCTACATTTAATTCGATGCCACGTCATCAAAATTGCCTAGTTGGCATGCATGATACTAGCTATGATACTCCCAATACAGGTAGCCTAATGTTGAGCTCAGGATAGCTTCATGTTCTGTTGGACACCACTACATAGTGGCACCGCATGGATGCCTTCCCATGTGGATGCCTCCCCTCCTTCTCTTGCATGCAACCATGACATATAACCATCACATCATCAAAAGATTCTTTCCAATTTGAATATAAAAAAGTTTTATCTCCCAAATTGTTAACCTGATTGACGATCAGCTTTCACCTTAGCTTTCTCATGGCGAGATCTTCAAAACTATATCCCATGTCGGTATGTTTCGACAAACTTTTTTTGGCGATACTTGCAGATTACTATCACTTACTTGCCATGTTATTAGTCAGATAGTTACCGGATTTAATTAACTTAGTTGCCAGATTGCTCAACTAAAGTGTAGGCTGATACTTCTTACTCATTGTTAACACTTGAGTAATCACTATCTAGCTTTGCATGACATTGCAAAGTTTAAAAATATACAAAAATATTGTCTGGTAACTACTCATAATTTTTGTGGCAACCGTTCCCTGTTAAGATGACAACTATGGTGACATAATCTGGCAGCTCGTGGCAGCGTTTTTTTTCCACTGGAACATGTCAACATGGGATCTTGTTTCATAGCTCTCGCCGAGGCGAACCCAGCGGTTAAGGCGGATCGCTATTGGATTAATGGTTTGTGAGATAAATCACTTTAAAAATTCAAAAAAGCAACTAATGTGATGATGTCAGCATGAGGTGTAAGTTTTTTGCATGCCTGCTTGTGCTCTCTCAATATAGGAAAAATCCCGTTGATATGCGTTCAGTGAACGCATGCACGCTTATGCAAAGTATAATTTCCTTTTCCTTTATGAGTTGCTCAGTTTAGGTTTTACTTTGCAAATTCCTTTGTTTAATGGATTTGTGATAAGAAACATCGTGTTATATGGAACCTATATTGGGAGGATGAGGCACATCTTTCTGTATTTCATACATCTGACAAACATTTTAAATTCACAACTTTACAAAGAGGTTTTCGTGTCAAATGCTATGGGTAATTGATTTAATTGACATACCTGCCTATTCATTGTTATTATCAGAAACACAACAGTCACTTATTATGATTGTTAGAAAAATGATATCATTCTTTTGACATGTTACACACTTTCAGGTACCATATGGCGTGCATTTCAAGTATAATTATTTTGTTCGAGAGGAATTTTTTTCCTCTAATGACATCATATGGAGGCCTGGTCCTGAGTGCTCCTTGTCGATACCTTCAGTTAGCCAGAAAAATCATGTCATCCTTGTAAAAGATCAGTGGATGGAAACCAGTGTGGCAGGTATTTCCTCTCCTTCCTGGGGATCATGGCTGATGGAAGCTGACTCTGTTGAAGATCAAATTGCTGAGAGAGGGAAGCGTGACAGCATTGTGAAAGGCCACTCTGTTATAGATATGGTGGACGGAGCTTCATCTGTAGGTAATGTTGCTCTACCACATATTTTCATTTAATCAGTATTGACTGAGACCCTTAGAGTTGCTGAACACTTAAATGTTTTCAGTTGATTGGCAGGTGAGCATATTATAATGAGACTTTGGAATGGCACTCCTTTAGATGCAGTCAGTCCATCCATCAGTGTGCATGATGATTTTGCTGCAGCTGATAAACGCAATGCAATTAAAATAAATGTAAACCAACAGGAGATAAATCAGCCTGTTGAGGAGCCATGGGTTCTTGGACCTATCATCTCAGCAAAGAACTCTGTTGCACAAGTGAAACGCAAGAAAGACAGAAGGAAGTTTTTGAATACGGAAAAGGATTCAGGTGAAATAACTGAAAACATGCCTGAACAGGATCAGCCTGTGGAGGAGCCATGGTTATCTCAGTCTTGGGTGACAGCAAACAGAGCTGGTGTTATATCGAAACGGAAAGTAGAATCAAAGGATATTATGAAAAGGTTAAAAGAATATGATAAACCCTCAGCAGCTTCTGAGAAGGATATGCCCGCCACCGGTGAACCGCCAAGAGTCATATTAATTAACTCCTCTATCTGCAGTACACAGAGAATTGCAGTATTGGAAGATGGGAAACTAGTTGAACTCCTGCTGGAGCCCATAAAAAACAATGTACATTGTGACAGTATTTATTTAGGTATAATAACGAAACTTGTGCCTCATATGGGAGGTGCTTTTGTCGACATTGGAATTTTGAGACCTTCACTTATGAGCATAAAGCAAAACCGTGATCCATTTGTGTATCCTCAAATTGTCAAGGATATTAAAGGAGGTTCTGCTAATTACTCCGGTGATAACAATGAGAGCCTTTTGACATACGATGATGATGATGATGATCATGATGATGATGATGTTGCTGACGATGAGTTTGCAGATGAAGAAAATGAGGATGATTCATCAACATTTCTGGCTCAGAATGTTAAAGAAAATGAAGAAGGCTTGGACATTGTCTCCCATTCTAAGATAAAGAGGATTGATGGTGCTGAATTTGAAAATGTCTCTGGTTGGGATGATGAAATTGATGATCACTCGGAAGATGAATACAATGATGATCACTCACCAGGAGATCGGTCAGAGATCTGCAATGATATTAAGACATTATCTTCCATTCAGCATGCTTTGAGGGAATCTAACGATGATACAAATGGATGTAGATGGTCTCAAGTTCGCAAGGGCACAAAAATCATGGTTCAAGTTGTCAAGGAGGGATTGGGCACGAAAGGTCCAACACTGAGTCCCTTTCCATGCTTAAGAAGCCGATTTTGGGTATGTAAGATTAACATAGTTCATTAGTTCTCATGCACTTTGAGCATTACATTTTTAAAGCTTTATAATCACTTGTTTAAAAGATTTAATGCTTTATAATCTCTTGTTTATCACCAAAGAACCAGCCATGGACAGGGGTGCGTGTTAGCTATCCACATGCCAGAACCATGAGTTGGTTTCGAGATCTTATGTGTTTCAACTCTAGCCTACCCCTACTTGTTTGTTTTGTTTGCCATTGGTACAACAGTCACACAAAAGGAATATCTCTGACCGCTAAATGCATCCTGGTTACTTCACAGAACCACAACTATATGTTTCTGCACCCTGTTGCAAAAATGCATGTTATACACATGAAAAAAAATGTGAAGAAAAATCAAGTATCTACAACATCCTTAACATGTGCATTTGCAAAACATGCCATAACAAGCTGTTTCCTGCTTCACTATCTAACAAACCTTTTCGAGTTCTGATCTTGAATAAAGCAATGATCTTAACTTACCTGGATTATGTTGCTTAAGGACATTTGCCATGATAACATGTTAATGATATCACCGACAGGTGGCAACTAACTTTTCGAGGCACATTCTGATGTAAGTACCAAAACTTTCCAAAGAATGCCCTTCTTCTGACAGACCCCAAATTGTATGGTGCATAGGTGCTCAGGTAGAAACCTTTTTAACTTTGGGATAAGCCTTCCATTTTGAATTGCAGATATTGGTCTCCCGTGGCAACAAAGTTGGAGTTTCAAAAAAGATTACTGGGATAGAACGCACCCGGTTGAAGGGCATTACAAAGTTATTACGTCCTCCTGGATTTACTCTGACGGCCCGTACAGTTGCCGCTGGCCATTCCTGGGAGGAGTTAAACAAGGACCTTGATCGCTTGTTATCTACCTGGAAAGGAATAACCGAACATGCTCAATCTGCTGCCTTGGCTGCCGAGGAGGGTGTGGAAGGTGCTATTCCTGTGATGTTGTATAGATCAAAGGGCCAGGCTCTATCTATTGTTCAAGATGATTTTAATGAGAAGGTGAGTAAAGTTTGCATACTATTCAAACACAGCAGAACCAATAAAATTATGTCACCAGTTCATTTCTTTTCAAATGCTTTACTCGAATCCCGATTAACTGGTATTCTTCACTTAGGTCAAGAGGTTGGTTGTGGATTCTCCTCGCACCTACCATGAGGTGAGTAGCTTGACATATGATATGTTTATAGTCATATAAACTCTTGAAAAAATATTTTTTGTAAATTATTTTTCCTTCACACTGATGCATGCTTTATGGTGTGTGCCTCTATACAGAAGTTGAGTTCTATATGCCTATTTTTTCTGTAATCCAAGAAGTAAACACTTGAAATATATTCTCCAAAAATTTGCTGCACATTTTTTGTTGTCACATAAGCCTGTTGAATGAATGGCCCATGTGGCCCATTTACTGCTGGCCCAGGATGGCCAGGCCCGTACTAGAGAGTGGCCCGATCTTCACAAAGTGGAGGTGGATTTGAGGAAGAACACGAAGAACACGAGAGGAAACACAAGGGGAACTAGTACAAATCAACACACAAGTTGCAAATAAAGATATACATAGATGGATCCTTGATCCACATCATCCACAAGAGAGAGATGAAACAAGATAGTGTTCTTCCCCAAGTCCTAACACAAGAAGGGCTTGAATTCCTAGAGGAATCTTCACCCGTAGGTGGCCTTGATACACCACAAGTCTTCTCCCTTGGGTGGCCTTGATACACCACAAGTGTTCTCCATGAGGAGCCATCTCCATAATGGAGGGATCCCACTAGGAGACGTAGATGAGCTAAGCTCTATCAATGAGTTTTAATCTTAGCTAACCCTGGATCGAAGGTGGGGGAGAGGTATATATAGGTCGTAAGTGAGGAAGGGATGCATGGTCCGTGGGCCCAAAACTTTGCGCAGACAGTATTACCAAACAGTCTGGTCGTGGAGGACTGGACAGTCCGGTAGTGCAAATCTTCGGAGGCTTCGGTGCAGGACCGGACAGTCTGGTCGGTTGGCCGGACAGTTCGATGGCGAGTCTTCTGGACAGCCCGGTGGCAACAGAAGGTTTTGAAGCTGCGCAGACCGACACCGCACCACACCTCTTTTTCCTTTGCTGCCTCTTCTTCCGTCGCTGTTTCCATGCTTCCCTCTTGGATGACGTAGTCGTACTCTTGTGCTTGCACTCCCTCAACATGCGCGAAGCTCAGCTTAAACCTATATATGCACTAGGAGGGAGAGTCAAATAGTATACCATCCTCAAAGGGGGCAAGTAAACACAGTGTAAAGGAGAGAAATTCACCTTTATATGCATGATGTGCGAGCTGCATGTGTCTCTTGACGATGGGGCACTTGACATGGTGATGTCCGGGGGATGCTCCGCATCAAGATGGGAATGAATGGTATCTATCGCCTCTCTTGAGGGCGACTGTTGTATGAGTGGCCCATGTACTGCTGGTCCAGGAGGCCCAGGCCCATACCAGAGTGGCTGACCTAGTTGAGGTCGAGCTCCAGGCAGCAAAGGAGCGGGCCACCAGAACAATCTATGAGTTCGACCACAGGCGTGCCTCCACTGCCCTATAAAGCATAATAACCAAATATGGATAGTTGCACTGTTAGCATATTAGTGTACCTTAAAGCAAAAATGTACAATTTACATTTTACTGTTAGCATATTAGTGTTTCCTATGGATATAAAAGTAAAACATGTATTGTGTGCTCTACCTTTGTTACATTGAGGGGTATTGTCCATTCTTAGTAGAAAATCACATTTTCCAGACCTGTTGATGTAAACAAAAAATGCTTTTCTTCTTTCGTTTCTAGGTTACGGGCTATCTCCAAGAGGTCGCACCTGAGCTCTGCAATCGAGTTGACCTCTACGAGAAAAGAGCTCCCATATTCGATGAATATAAGATTGAAAAGGAGATCGACAATATTCTGTGCAAAAGGTATGATGTCCCTTCCTGCATTACCGATGTTCGTTTTACAGCTGCTAATGTTTTTGCTTCCTGTGTGTAATATCTGGGAGCCATTCTACTGGAGAGCAAAATTGCATCTGTAACTGTATATTTGAGTTTGATAAGTAGCTTCACTATGTCTGGATCAAGGAGCTGCTTCTGTGGAGTAGTGCGGATGTTATCTCTGTATTGCTGTAACCATAGCTTTTATCACTTCCTAACCAAGAACAAATTAATTAATAATAACTAATCCAAAGAGTTGAGTGCAAGGTACTTCTGCGTCGAACTTGCTCAAAGAGTTAACTTAGAAGTTGGTTTTGTAATAGCTGATCCATCATGGGCCAAACAAGTCAATTGGCCCATGACCGAATTGACATTGGCACCCAAGGGAGCCAAGGAAAAAAAAGAAAGATGGCAGAAAAAGGAGGTTCCCAAGGGAATGAATGAACTGTCCCAACCCTCTGGCCAGCAAGCAGCCAGCCTTGCAGCACTGGCTCTGACCCAGGCACAACCTTCAAGAAGGATATCACTGAGAAGGGTGCGATCGTTCGGTTGTGCGTTGCCGAAGGTGCAGGCGTTCCTGTGCTTCCAGATCATCCAAGATGTTAGGAGTACAGTACTAGCGAGGCCTTTCCGCCGCTCCTTGGAGGTTCTCTGCTTGGTTTTCAACCACTAGTCGATGAGGGTCTCGCCAGGATCAGCCCCCTTGGAGGAGGCAAGGAACCAAGGCATGACCTCGTGCCAAATATCCCTGGCGAACGGGTAGTTGACCAGGAGATGCTCCATGCTCTACAAAGTTTGGATGCAGAGCAAGCAAGCAGGATTATGTGGCAGCGCTTTGTTGGCAAGGCGCTGCACAGTCCAACAACGATCCAGACTGGCCAGCCAGAAGAAAAAATGACTTTTTTTTCTTTTGAGAAAACGCAAAAGACTTGCGTTTCATTGCATTGAAAAGGTAGAGTTTTGTTACAATCCTCCTAGGAGGTCAAGTACAAGGAGCCCATGTCATCAAAGTAAGTTTCCAGGCACGACAGCGGATAGACCCATGGAAGGTTGCCCTATAGCATGGTCTGGCAGAGTAGACACCAGACTCAGTCCATCTCCATACGAGGCATTCAGGCCCATCGAAGAGTTGGTAGGCTCGCCAGAGCGTCCTAAACTGTCAGAGCCCCAACAAGGAAAGCTCGATCAGGATGTTGTCAATCCAGGCACCGTTGAGAAGCCACTGAGCCACGATGTGAATTTCACCTTGACGGCTAGGAACCTTGGCGAGGATGTCAGTTGATAATTTTGCCACCGTGCTGCCGCCAAGCCTGCGGTCATACCAAAATTCGGCAAGAAGACTGCCCATTGCCAATGATAGGCAGTTGGGTGTCCTGATCTTCTGATGAGAGGTACTCCTTTTATTTTGTTGGAGTTGATTTTGACGATCCGACTACAATGTGCGTCGACGGTGCGCCATGCAATCGCCAAACGAACTCCAGAGTTGTTATTGACCAAGCTAGAATTATGAATAGCAATGCGAGTATTACGAATATGAGTTGGGGTTCTGAAAAGCAGTTCGCCGGCGGTCGTTGGACTCATCAGTTTACATGAAGTTGCAGCAATGTTGTGTGTGTGTGTGTGGGGGGGGGGGGGGTGACCCTCGGGTAGGCTCAAGGATTAAAACATCGGGGTGGCTAACGCCCCCTGGCCTTGCTACTTCGGCTAGCTCCCCAGTCCGGCTAGCTCCCAGTTGGCCGGCTCCAGGGCTGACTGGCTCCACGACCCCCGGTCCGGCTACCCCGCCTGGCTCCCCGGTCTGGTTGGAGCCCGTCCGGCTAGAGCCTTGTCGGCTGCTGGCTGCTTCTGGCCGACTGCGGGCTACAGGCTACACACGGCCGCTAGAGCCTGTCCGGCTGGAGGTTGCTCCTAGCCAATTGCGGGCTGCAGGCTACACCTGACCGGCTGGAAGCCGATCCGGCTGGAGCCTGTCCGGCTGCAGGGTGCTCCTGGCCGACTGCGGGCTGCCGGCTGCACCCGTATATCCTCGTGCCGGACACAAGAAACGGACCCCCCTCGGTCCGATTGCCCCGGGTAGGCCTCTGTCCAGCTGGCTCCTAGTTGGTCGGCTCCCCGGTCCGGCTGCTCCAGCTGCCTCCCCGTTCGGCTCCTCCACCTGGCCAGCTATGCGGAGTTCCCGGCGGACTCCGCGTTCGACAGCGCCACACGCCCATCGACCAGCGGGCTCCGCGTCCGCCCTCGGTAGGGCTCCACGCCCACCAGCGGCGGACCCCGCGTCCGCGCCCGGCAGGGCCCCGCGCCCATCGGACCGCGGACACCGCGTCCGCGCCCGACATCTTCGACGCCACCGCCTGCTTTAGCAACACAAAGACCCTCCGCCCGACTCTTCCGAGTCCCCGGAGGCTGGGAGGCTACACCCAGGGGGTGCGCTTGCGCGCCCCCGCTGGAAGCAGCCTGCTGGCGGACTCCGCGTCCACGCCCGGCAGGGCCCTGCGCCCACCAGCCGGCGGCCCCCCGTGTCCCCGCCCGGCATGGCTTCACGCCCACCAGCCGGCGGCGTTCGTGGCCGGCAGGGTCCCGCGCCCATCAATCGGCAGACCTCGCGTCCGCGCCCGATTTCTTTGACGCCACCGTTTGCTTCAGCAATAGTAAAGCCCCGTCGCCTGACTCTTCGAGTCGCCCGGAGGCTACACCCAGCGGGTGCGCTTGCGCGCCCCCGCTGGAAACAGCCAGCCGACGGACTCCGCGTCCGGCAGCGCCACACGCCCATCAACCGGTGGACTTCGCGTTCGCGTCCGGCAGGGCCCCACACCCATCAGTCGGCGGGCCCCGCGCCCATCAGTCGGCGGACTCCGCGTCCGTGCCCGACATCTTCGACGCCACCGTCTGTTTCAGCAACATCAAAGACCCTCCGCCCGACTCTTCAGTCGCCCGTAGGCTACACCCAGCGGGTGCGCGTGCGCGCCCCCGCTGGAAACAACTAGCCTGCAGACCTAGCGTCCGTGCCCTGCAGGGCCCCGCGGCCACCAGCCGGCGGACCCCCGCGTCCCCGCCTGGCAGGGCTCCGTGCGCATCAACCCTCGGACTCTACACCGACGCACGACAGGGCTCCGCGCCCACCAGACGACGGTCTCCGCGTCCGTGCCCGACATCCTCGATGTCGTTGATTGCTTTAGCAACTATGAAGACCCACCGCCCGACTCTTCGAGTCGCACTGGAAGCAAGCCACGTTGACCGCATCCCGCTGCCGACCGTCACCAACGAACTCTGCTACAACAATAGCGAAAACCCTCCACCCGACTCTCCAAGTCACTCGGAGGCTCGGATGCTACTGTCAGGGGGATGACCCCAGGTAGGCTCAAGGAGACGACTCAACATTTTAAAACATTGGGGTGGCTAACGCCCCCTGGTCCTCCTGCTCCGGCTGGCTCCCCGATCCGGCTGGCTCCCCAGTCCGGCTAGCTCCCAGTTGGCCGGCTCCAAGGTTGGATGGCTCCAGGGTTGGTCGGCTCCACGACCCCCGGTCCGGCTACCCCGGTTGGTTCCCCGGTCCGGCTGGAGCCTTGCCGGCTGCTGGCTGCTCCTGGCCGATTGCGGGCTACAGGCTACACCCGGCCGGCTGGGAGCCTGTCCGGCTAGAGCCTGTCTGGCTGCCCCTGGCCGACTGCGAGCTGCAGGCTACACCCGGCCGGTTGGAAGCCTGTCCGGCTGCAGGCTGCCCCTGGCCGACTGCAGGCTGTCGCCTGCTTGTCACCCGTCACGTCAAACAGTAAAGTTCATGTGGGCCACCCTTTGTCCCATGGGCATCCCTTTATAAGGTGACCTAGGGAGCCGGCTCACGGAGGCTCTCTCCCATTCTCTCACCCCTCTCATGCTCACACGCACACACACCAGGGGAGGAGAGCTCACAACCTCCTTCTTCCTCCAGACAGCTCAAGGAGCAACTATGTACAAACACATTCTCTTCATATACATTAGACATGCAGGAGTAGGGGTGTTACCTGCACGCGAGGGCCCCGAACCTGGGTAAACCACCGCGTGCTACTACCTTATCCCGTCCCGGATCTTCCACGGCAGCCTTGCTCTCACCTCGATTAGCCACCCCCTGGCATCTGTTGTGAGAAAACGACGACAAATGTTCTAGGGCGGTATTTATGGAGGGACAGAGGGGAAATTCAGCCAACCTTGGGAGCCAGAGGCGCCGAAATCCACCCTAACTTCCTCCACTTATAAAGACTCTAAAACTGCCAAAAAGTTAGGTGGCACAACATCTATGGATGATTATTGACGGAGTTATGAAGTGTCATCTATTATATTTCGTCCATGCCTTCATTCAGCGGCTGGTTTTCTTCCCTTGGCTAGTTTTCAGGGGTTCGAACACCTGTGTACCAAAGTAAAGAAGCCCAGCCCATGTAACATTGTGGCCTGCCATGTGTTTGTTTTGCCCGGGCTGTGCCAACGGTCAATGTGATAGATATGATTAATTGATGTACCACGTCTCGCTGCAGGGAGTCTAGTAGGCCTGCCATTGCCTCTGCCGCTCGTCACGACGCCATCCATGATGGCATACTAGTACACAGCTGGACGCCAAGCGAGTGTTCAATTTGCCTGCAACAGACACCACTTATTGAGTCACCAGCTTTTCGCATGTCTGTACCACAACTCTTGCCTGAAAGGATGGCAGAGGACAATGATGTTGTTAGCGTACAGGGATTTAGCCAGGATTTTCCTACGAGGGTGAAGAAGAAGCCAAAGTCCAGGGCAGGCTGAACCAAGCGGCAGATGGTGTCGACGGCCAGTATGAAGATTTGCGGGGAAAGGGAGTCCCCTTGCCGCATGCCCTTCCAGTGCCAAATCGGTGCGCTGGGCATGCCGTTGGACCCTAGTGTTGGTGTAGGAGAACAATATGCACAGCCAGCCGCATAATTTCTTGCCAAAACCATAGCGACAAAGAACCTTGAGGACGAATGTTCAGGAGATCGAGTCAAACGCTTTGGTTAGGTCGAGCTTTAGCAGCTCCCGCGGTAACTTGAGCTGGTGAAAGAGCCACGCCAATTGATATTAGAGATGCTTATAAATTTCTGCCTTATTATATTTATATGATAGTGTTTCCTTTGTTGCAGGGTTGTGCTACAGAATGGGGGTTCTTTAATTATAGAACAGACTGAAGCTCTAGTTTCCATTGATGTGAATGGTGGCCACAGTATGTTTGGTCAAGGGACGTCGCAGGAGAAGGCTATTTTAGATGTCAATCTTGAAGCTGCAAAGCAAGTATGTGCTTTATGCTGTTGCTTTGCAGGAAAACAGTATACTCCCTCCATCTCGGTTTATAAGTCATCTTACGAAACCAAATAATCCCAAAACACTTAGGCCCGGTGCATTAACTTTTACCTCGTTTTTTGTTTTTTTGACATGAATAAAGGGATCAACCAATAAGAGACGTGGACGTGTATGATTTTAATGACTTGAGACTAACTAGCACGACATGCAGTGGTCAATTCATTGCATGCAATGGTATTAATTAGCAAATTAACATTATTTTTTCTTGTTTTCCTCTCCGTCTTGGTCGCGTGCATAACCTAAATGACTTATAAACCGAGACGGAGGGAGTATTTGCTTCCAATTTGCCTCACAGAATCTATCTGTGTCATGAACTTATCCTTCTGTTGTGATTCACTTTCATTGCTTTATTAATTGCTACAGACGCAACTCATTGCACTTTGTCGTACACAACCCAGGTTTGCTACGAAAAGATTGCTCTTGCTTCTTGTTATGAATGAACATATTTACGATGAAACTATCGACTTTGCAGTAGCACTTAAGGGACGCAGTTCGTGTATGTGGTAGAGCTGTTACTCCTCCCATTATATATAAGGGGTGTTTGACTTTTCAGTCTCCAGTGCACAATCTTGAGTACGATTTTTTACTTTATAATATGCTTACAAAAATTAGTAAAAAGATATATGACATACAAATATCTTGCAAGACAAATACAACGACATTAGTGGTCGAAGTTTTAAAAAGTTGATCACATGTATGTTTATGTGCCTTATGTTTTGAATAGAGGTAGTATATCAGTAGTTTATACTTAGACCAGCGCCTGTCCTGGTTGTTTGTTGTGTTTGGCTATTCTATTAATTTTATATTGTTAGCTATATATTAGTATCAATGTATTGAAAGATTGTATGGAGCGTCTCAACTCATCCAGCAGGAGCCAGCGCTATGTTTTATATACCGGAGGGAACAGCCTTCCTGATCAGATTACAATAGGAGTCCAAAGAGAACAAGGAGAGAGATTTGACAGGGAGATAGAGATAGAATACATGTTTAACTAGATAGAGGAAATCTATCCTAACTACCTAGGAGTAGCGCACAAGACAAGTAAAACCTGGACCTGGCGCAACCTCAACCGGCCCATGTATACGGTGTTTAACACCCTCCCTTAAGCTAAACCACTCCTCAAGTTTAGATTACGTTTGAACTCCTCAAATTGGCGTGTGGCCAAGGCTTTTGTGAACCCGTCCGCAACTTGATCTTTGGAATGAACAAACCGTATGTCAAGTTCCTTGTTGGCAACACGTTCCCTCACAAAATGATAATCTACCTCAATATGCTTTGTCCTTGCATGAAAAACAGGATTAGCAGCCAAGTAGGTAGCACCAAGATTATCACACCAGAGACAAGGAGTTTGAGTATTATGAAGACCAAGTTCTTTGAGCAAGGACTTAACCCAAATAATTTCTGCTGTCTCATTTGCCAATGCCTTGTATTCTGCCTCAGTGCTTGATCTTGATACCGTGGCCTGTTTCTTTGCACACCATGAAATCAAATTAGGTCCAAAGAAAATTGCAAACCCTCTTGTGGACCGTCTGTCATCTAGACATCCTGCCCAGTCAGAATCAGTGAAGGCACTCACAAGAGTGGATGAGGATTTACTGAAGGTAAGACCAACATTCAAAGTATGCTTCACATATCTAAGAATGCGTTTGGGTGCAGTCCAGTGAGCAGTAGTGGGTGCATGAAGAAATTGGCAAACCTTATTGACTGAAAAAGAGATATCTGGTCTAGTGAGGGTCAAATACTGAAGTGCACCTATCAAGCTCCGGTATCTGGCGCCATCTTCTTGGCTCAATAGTCCCCTTGCAGTGAGAGAAAGTTTTTCGGAGCTAGACAAAGGTGTGGGTTAAGGTTTACAGCCCTGCAGTCCAACTCTTCTCAAGAGATTTGCTGCATACTTTTCCTCGGAAAGATGAAGACCACCTTCTTTGTTTTTCTGAACCTCAATACCCAGAAAAAAAATGCAAATCACCCAAATCCTTGAGAGCAAACTTAGAGTTCAAGTCAGACAAAAGAGCTTTTACTGCATCATTGGAGGAACTGGTCACAATTATATCATCAACATAAATAAGCACAAAGATGGATATGTGTGGAACAGTGATGTGTCAGACTTTGAGGGAACAAAACCAAGTTGCTGCAATTTTGTGCTCAAACGTGAGTACCATGCTCTCGGGGCCTGCTTTAGTCCATAAAGAGACTTATCGAGTCTGCACACATAAGATGATTTGTTCTTATCTTCAAACCCAGGAGGTTGTTTCATATAAACATCCTCTTCCAGAACACCATGAAGAAATGCCTTCTGCACATCTAGCTGTCGTAGACTCCATCCTCTAGATACAACAATGGACAAAACAAGGCGAATGGTAGCGGCTTTAACAACAGGACTGAAAGTATCCTCATAGTCGATGCCATACCTTTGCTTGAAACCCTTGGCAACGAGTCTGGCTTTATACCGATCAATTGTACCATAAGACTTTCGTTTGATCCTGAAAACCCACTTACAATCAATCACATTTTGACCTTGACGTGAAGGGACCAAGTGCCAGGTCTGATTATCCTGAAGAGCCTGAAATTCAGCATCCATAGCTGCCTTCCATTTTGGATCCACAAGAGCCTCATGTTGGGTACGTGGTTCTCCTGTAGAGGCTGCCAAACCAAATTTAACTTTGTAATTAATGGGCTTAATGACATTTGCTTGTAAACGTGTGCGAGGCACCGTTGCAGCAGCTGTGTCTGTGTCCACAGAAGCCGCAGGTTCAGAGGGAAGACCCGAGGCAACACCTGGTCCGTCCGCCAGATCCTCTGTGACCAAGGGAGCAACTGATGGTGGCGAAGGACCCGCGGAAGCAGGCTCATATCGCCCACATGCGGGAGCATCCCGCGCAGTCGACAAGCGCGGCTCCCGCCTGGTGAAGACGCGCGGCTCGGTAGCAAACCGCATTAGCGCGGCAGCAGACAAATAGGCGAAGCAGGTGGAGTGTCGGACACCAAAGGCGATACTGGCAGCCCTGGCACGATTAGCGGGGGCAATTCCGAGGGAGATTGCTGCTGATTTTGTGGGACACCAACTGGGCAGGTTTGTGCACCATTTTGAGCCGGATTTGCACCATGGAGCAGCCTGTCCTCGGCACTGTGATCACCTGTAATAGCACACTTAGATACAGAATTAGGAGAATTAGTTGTAAGTGAATCAACACAATCATCATTGCCCACATAGTCAGTTCCAGATAAGTGGGAAGGAGAAGAATCTCCTTGCGGAGAAGAGCATCGGCATTAGGATGAAGATGAGCAAAAGGAAACTGTGTCTCATCGAAAACGACATCACGTGAAATGTATACACGACCAGTGGAAACATCGAGACACTTGACACCTTTGTGTTGGGCACTATATCCAAGAAAGACACATTGGGTAGAACGGAACATGACTTTGTGAGTGTTGTAGGGACGAAGATTTGGCCAACATGCACAACCAAAGACACGAAGGGTACTGTAATCAGGTGTGACATGGAGAAGGCGCTCTGTTGGGGTTTCATTATTAATCGTGCGGCTGGGCCACATATTGATAAGATGAACGGCAGTGAGAAAAGCTTCGTCCCAAAATTTTGAATGGCATGGAGGCTGCAACGAGAAGTGCTAGGCCTACTTCAACAATATGTCTATGTTTTCGTTCAGCAGAACCATTTTGTTGATGAGCATGGGGGCAAGACACATGATGAGAAATACCTATCTGTTGAAAGAAAGAGTTCAGCTTCTCATATTCCCCGCCCCAATCAGATTGCATAGCAAGAATTTTACTATCAAACTGACGTTCAACGAGAGCTTGAAAGTTGTGAAAAACTTGGAACACATCCGAACGTTTTTTAAGGAGGTAGATCCAAGTATACTTGCTGTAGTCATCAATAAAGCTCACATAATAGGAATGACGACCAACAGAGGTGGGTGCTGGACCCCATACATCAGACAAAATGAGTTGCAAAGGTTTAGTAGATACACTAGTAGAAACAGGGTATGGCAATTGATGACTCTTTGCTTTTTGACACGAATCAGAAATAGTTTCGGGATTTCTCTCACCAATAACCGGGAGAATATTTCTACTAAGAACTTGATGAACTGTAGTGAATGATGGATGGCCTAAACGACTGTGCCATCTTTTAGCGGAGAGTTTGACGGTACCATAGAATTGTTTATTAAACTTGCACTATTGAGGAAGCAAAGCATATAGCCCTTGAATACAGACACCCCTCCTTGATCAAAAAGATAAACGGGTGAAATTCTAGGAAGACATTATTATCAAGGGCAATACGATGGACAGAAAGAAGGGTTTTGGAAGAATTAGGAACATGCAAGATTTATTTTAGTACAAGATCTTTATGCGGGGTTTTGAGAATTGATTGACCAATACGATTAATCTCCATACCTGCAGCATTCGCGGCCGTGTAGATTTGATCATTGCCACGATATTTCTCATGCATGGCCAGCTTCTCCAATTCTCCAGTTATGTGGTTTGTTGCTCCAGTGTCCATGTACCAATTGGTGTCTACACCATAGGATCCATCTGCTGCAGCTGCAACTTTCTTTTTTTGGGAATTGTCATTGGTGTAACGCCAATCACAATCCTTAGCAATGTGATTTGTTTTCTTACATATTTGGCAGTTGCCTTCGTAGCCGTCATAGCCTTGGAAAGGCCGTCGGTTGTTGTTGGAGGAAGATCGCCGATTGGTGGTGTTGCCATTGTTGGGGTGGTAGTAGCCACCACCACCCCGTTGGCCGCCTCCGTAGCCACCATTGTTTGGGTAGCCGCCACCGCCGCCACCACTTCCTGGATAACCACCGCCACTGCCACCAGGATGGCCTTGAGCACCGTTGCCACCATAAAATCTGCTGCTGCTGCTGTTCTTCTGGTTGCGGTAGCCCCCTCTCCCTCCCCGTCGACCTTGGGAGGCAGAGTTGGCCGAAGATTTGAAGCCACCAACGCCGGTTCCATGGTACAACTCAACCCGCTGGTCAAAGTTGGCCACCAAGAAGATGAGATGATCGACAGTGATGGGCTCGGTGCGGACATCAAGCACAGAGATGAGTGGTTGGTACTCCATGTCAAGGCCGGCGACGATGAAGGAGATGAGTTCCTGCTCCCCAAGTGGTTTGCCCGCCGCCGTGAGCTCGTCGGAGAGGGAACACATGTAGCCGAAGTAGGTCGAGGCTGATTGTGTGCTCTTTTGGGCGTTGGTGAGGGCTGCACGCAGGTTGTTGACGCGAGACAGGGAGACCACCGCAAACATGTTGGACAGTGCCATCCATATTGCGTGCGATGTCTCCAGGGAAGCCACCTGAACCAGAACCTCTTTGGAGAGATTCCGAAGGAGGTAAGCAACAATTTGCTGGTCCTGGACAAGCCAGGGGGCGTAGGCAGGATTCGGAACCTCCTGTTCCTTGCCCTCTTTATCCTTTGTGGCACTGTGCTTGGGAGGCTCTTCGATGGTTTTGTCGATGTACCCGTACAAGCCGGCACCCATTATTTGGGATCGGGCTTGAGCTCGCCAGAGGACATAATTCGTCCTGGTGAGGGGCTCGGAGATGTTGTAGTTGAGGCCGGTGGAGGGAATAGCAGCGGAGGTGGACATGGTTGTGGTGGTGATGGTCGACGGAGGTTGGTAATGGAGATCGGTCGAGGTGGATGAGCTAGATGTGCTGGGAAGGGCCAGCTCTGTATACCATGAAAGATTGTATGGAGTGTCTCAACTCCTCCAGCAGGAGCCAGCGCTATGTTTTATATACCGGAGGCTAACAGCCTTCCTGATCAGATTACAATAGGAGTCCAAAGAGAACAGGGAGAGAGATTTGACAGGGAGATAGAGATAGAATACATGTTTAACTAGATAGAGGAAATCTATCCTAACTACCTAGGAGTAGCACACAAGACAAGTAAAACCTGGACCTGGCGCAGCCTCAACCGGCCCATGTATACGGTGTTTAACATGTATCACATGCTCTTATCACAAAATTGCACTAGTTCTTTTAAATGTTGGTTATCTAATCCCAAGGCAGGATGACCTAACGAGTGGGCTGCTCAGACGCCAGTAGCTATATTGCACATTCAAAAACAAATGCATCCCTTCGGGTAGAATATAACATCAAATAATAGCGCAGTATTAGGATTTTATCATTTTATGAGTGTTACTGACTTACTGTCATTTAGGTGATTGTGTTTTGAGAAGTGATATCCGTGTATGGTTCACAAAGGAATTGTTCCTTATTTCATTTCAAGTACTAAATAAAAAATTCAGAGTCCTATGGCCCACACTTTACTTCATAACCTTGTGCTTTTTAAGATGAAATAGTGCATATTTCTCTTTTCTTTCAGCTGGGACAATCAGCCTTCATCAGGATATTCTGTGCTCCTCCATTTCATAATATAGTGCACATTGGTTTTCTCAGAAGTTAAATTTCATCTACTTTGACCAAGTTCATAGAGAAAATTATCTATATGTACTATACCTGATATATAACATATGAAACATATTTCATGATGAAAATAATGGTATTGGTTTGGTATTCTAAACACCGATAAATTGTTCCTATAAACTTGGTGATAGTTTAAAAGTGTGCCTTCGAAAAAATCTAATACATCCTATATTTTGGAACGGAGGGAGTACCATTTATTACTGAAATTATACTTGCATTGATATCCCTATTAGAGAATTGCTTTGCACAATGACACCATACCTGCAACTGGTAATTGTGTTTTG
Organism: Hordeum vulgare subsp. vulgare; assembly: GCF_904849725.1. Taxonomy (NCBI): domain Eukaryota; kingdom Viridiplantae; phylum Streptophyta; class Magnoliopsida; order Poales; family Poaceae; genus Hordeum; species Hordeum vulgare. The sequence continues at coordinate 293,686,706 of NC_058524.1, read as the reverse complement.
TAGTAACCAGCAACCATACACACGCTATGGAGCAAGATAATAAATATTGCTTGCATAAACTGATTGTGTATTTGAAGTATGGAAGATTATTCAAGTACCGTGTTAGGAATATGCAACTTATCTATATTGAAGGCCCAAGGGGCATATATATATTACACATGACTTGAGGTGCAAGGAAAGTAAACATAGACTAATAAGGACTCCTAGACTAATACTAATAGACTAATAAGGACTCCTAAACTAATACTAATACTTCCTAACCCCCCCCCCCCCCCCCCCCTCAAATGCAAAGCGTATGCAATAGCATTGCATTTGAAGAAGTGTAATACTAAAAAAAATGATAATCCAAATCCGCGTCTTGAGAGTGTCGTCGTAGCATGAAGAGTCTTCAAAACTTGTCGAGTCGCCGAAGAAGAGAACGAAGAGATGGCACATCAGAGGTAGACACCGCATCACTTGAAGATACAAGATAAGTATTAAGAGAAGATGGGTTGTCAAAAGAAGATGGCACATCAAGAGAATAAAGCATTGCGCAGAAAATCATAGTCCACGACAACCGTCGGCGAAAGAAGCTCGGCGGATAAGGCACGATGAACGTAGATCGACAATGCAAAAGAAGTCCAGGAAATCATATAAAAGACAACAAGGGCAAGTAGGCCTCAAAAGTTGCATAGAAAGGATCAGGACCGGAGAAAGGCTGACGGACTAAGGTATGGTGGACTCGCATGACATGAGAAAACACAAAATATCAACGGATTTGGTGGACGCAGCGGAAAGAAAAAAAGCACATGCTAGATGAAGATGCGATGGCAGAGGAAAAACTAGCGGCAAAGGCAGCAGAAGAAACATGAGTTTTTTTTTACTGTGGAAACCAGATTTATGGTGTGACTAGCAGCACCACGTGGCTGATAGTAGCACTAGCAGCAACGCACAACAGGAAACACAGTAGATAATCCTGCAGGCAAGCGCATCAATCTGGATGGAAGACCTGCTGCAGGGTGGTTGACTTCTAGCGGCCACCCGGGGCTGTGAGGAGACGTTGCAGCGGGGGGAAGCAGCGGGGCCGGCGGCCAGGAAGTCGACGGCGGCGTACATCCTGGAGGGAGTAGCGGCCAGTGCAGGCACCCGTGTCTGTATCGATCTAGGGGCGACAAGCACCCGCTCTTCGGGGCCCTCCTCGACGAGGCATCCCATCCCCTGCCGCGTCGACCGCTTCGTCCACGTCGAGCGCCTCATCGACCGCGACCTCGGCGTGCAGGGCCACCAGCTCGTCGACCTCGACTACGGCGCCACCACCGCAGCATGAGACCTGCAAGATCCACCGAAATAAGGAGGGAGGCGGCGGGATCTGGCGGCGGCTGGGGGCGCGAGATCCAGCGGGATGAGGCGGCGGCGGCTGGAGGCGGATGGCGGCTGGATCCGAGGCAGGAGACCGGCGCGACCTGTGGCGGCTGGTCCTGGACCAGCGACGGGAGACGAGGCAGCGCGAGACGGCGAGGCAGGGAGGAGCCGACGCGCCGGGGTGAGGGAGCATGACGGGGAGGACGAGATCGACCCAGAACAGATCGATCGAGAGAAGAAAAAAAAAGTTGGATCGTAAGGACGAGTTGCAGCGTCCGGAGACCTAAACCTAGGCTCTAATACCATGTTAGGAATATGCAACTTATCTATATTGAAGGCCCAAGGGGCATATATATATTACACATGACTTGAGGTGCAAGGAAAGTAAACATAGACTAATAAGGACTCCTAGACTAATACTAATTGACTAATAAGGACTCCTAGACTAATACTAATACTTCCTAACATACCGGATTTGATTGCTGATCTTGAAATTTCTTCAACACAGATTGCTCGCGAGCTGCGCTTGAGGGATATTGGTGGGATCATTGTTGTTGATTTTATCGACATGACAGATGATTGTAAGATATTACCCTTGACTCTGGTAGAACTAATAATGTCATGTAAATGCATATCCAGGATTGTGCATTGTTTTACAGATTCTCACTAAACTTGCATTTATGTTTTTTTTCTCTGCCAACCCGTTGATACTGGACTATCTCATACAATTTTATATCGTATACTAGCATCCAATTTTTCCGAGTCGAGTCATTCTGGGGTAGCGACTCTTGGCAAGTCGACCCTGCAGTTGGGACTCGTCAACTAGTCAACATGGTGAGTCGACCTTGCGGTTGCGACTACTAGTCGCAGCTAGTCGTTCGACTCAAAAACAGTGTTAGTATCATTTGCGCAGGCTGATGTTTTAGAATTTACAAGAATGCAGTTTCATCGAATACCATTCTGTGACCTGTACCTTCTCATGTGCTCATATGCTAGGTAAATTACCTAGCAAATGATGTTGCTTGTTGATGTTAAATTGCTAGTTTGTCTGTAAAAAACAAGTATAAGATTTCATTTAACGGCATTGGTTTATTAGTGAACAGTATATTACATTTTGTACTCAAACACTTGCATATCATTAGTCCTGTCAGTAAGATTTAGTCTGGTGTTTGTCCTACAAATGCTTCTTTACCTGTTAAGTTGTTATTTGTAACTGGATGCTGTAAATTTAGTTGGAGTATCAACAAAAAATGATTTAATTTCGCTCAGTATATCTCTAGAAGAATATTAGGCATCTGATCTGGATACTTTGCAAAAGTTAGATATTGTTTGACTAGATTTTGTGTGGGCCATCATTCTCGTTTGACGGGAAATTCATGATGTGTAATTTAGAAAGTGCATTCAGTTCAAAACTGAATCTTCATGGAATTTTAAGAGCTTTGCTTATGCTCTGAATTAAGGCCACTACAGGTAATAGAGAACACCCCTTTTACTTGTACCATTTGGGCATCGTGCATAGTTGGTTAGATTGTTAGCTGACATCGTGGCCAATCTGTTATGTCATTCCCATTTTTCTTCTGATGGTTGAGACAAATTCCTTCCTGGTTATTTTATCAATATTTCTTGCGCTTAATGATGCCCATAAGATTATGCGTATTTTCTTGCTCCTTTTTTTATTCTTGATCTAATCTAGCATTTCCCACCAGCAAACAAAAGATTAGTCTATGAAGAAATGAAGAAAGCAGTAGAAAAGGACCGCTCAACTGTTGGTGTTTCAGAATTGTCAAAGCTAGGTTTGATGGAAATAACTAGAAAAAGGGTAAGTGCTACTGACACTTGGCCAGCATGCTGACACTAAGTTCTTGTACACTGGAAACTTCAATTTTCAAACTCGTAATTGTTTGGATCACTTTTGCCAGCATGCTGACATTTATCTAAGAGGTTCACAATAACATGAACACATATTTATCTGATTATACAGTACATATTGAGCAACAAGTTGATGAAACCAAGGGTATCCAAAGAAGGCTAAATAAACAAAAAGAAATAAGAGAAATCACTATTGCCACATTTGTGGTCCATTTTCCTTTTTAAGTTTAAGACATAAATACAATAAATTGTAGGTGAGGTATCCTGAACTGATTAATCATCCATCGTTCTGATCCACAATTTGCCTTACCTATGCTTGTTAGGGTGCAAACTCTGACTAAAAAGGGCATAGTTTTAATGAGAATACCTATTCTCTATATTGAAATTTGTGAACATAAAAGAGTGATTCAGAAGTTCATATTGTTGTCAGTGTGCGTTCAAACTTTTTCTTCTTGTCTCAAGGTTTGTCTTTTCTCTCCCAAGGTCATGGTTTATACTGAATTTCCAGTATACGGGGATTTTGGCAGAAAACACTCTATGTCAGCATCTGAATACTGCCAAATTCAGAAGTTCGAGTGCATCAACTGTTAGAACTCAGGCTGAGATAGAGAGGCAGATGGGAGCTGGGGCTGAACACAGGATAGTGTGTTACTGAGGCTATTGCCTGTATTGCTGCCCTGAGGTCTATATATAATAGGAGTACATGGGCAAAGTGGGTTGCGTATGCTAAAACGATCATGCAGCTCTAGCAGCTGCTAGTACATCCAAAAAGCAAATTGACTACTAGCTGTCTACCTGCATACAGTATCTTACTAAGAAAGCTCCAGCCGGCCTATACTAGTACTAGCTAAGTAAATACTCCCTCTGTAACAAAATATAAGACGTTTTTTGGTGTAGTTGGCTACAAAAAAACGTCCTGCATTTGTTACAGAGGGAGTACAACACAAGGATTACAGCTACCATTCCAATCCTTGTGCTGAGCTCATGGAAACGAACTCTCCCTAATGCCTTTGTTAGGAACTTAGGATGTTGAGAGTTGGTCCTAGCTGGTCCTTGGTGCCAATGAAATAAGCAAATATGCTCCCATTCTCCAAAAATTCGGGGATGAAATGATACCGGACAACGATGCGGACATACTGTTCATCTTCAGCTTGATGGTGTCAGCTTTCTTGCCCTTATGATTGCCAAGCAACCATGCTAGCCAAACGGCTTGGCTTCCCCCAGTTGTTGCAGCGACATACTCTTCTTTTCAGGAAGACAGTCACAACTTGCTGCTTGACTGATTGCCAGCTTACCCGGCCGCCGCCGAGGAAGAATAGAGCTTTGGATGTGCTCTTCATGGTGTCAATGTCGGTCGCTTTCTGAATGGCCAACCAGTTTTCTTCCCCTAAACTACGCGGACAGGAGAGACCGTACTCTATTGTGCGGCCATGTAGCACAACAGCTGCTTCACGGCGCCCATGTGCTCTGTTAGGAAATATGCAACTTGTATTCCCATGAGGCCATAGGCCGATATATATACATGTACAGGTGTGGACTATATGCAGAGAACCCCTTATACAATGGGATAAGTACGAAGGGGTACATCGCTATATTATATATACTCTTAACACCCCCCCCTCAAACTCATGGTGGATGAATAACACTGAGTTTGGAGAGATAGAAGCCATGTTGCACTCTAGTCTGGGCCTTCGTCAGGAAATTCCCCAATTGTAACTCGGAAGGCACATACTGGAGAGCAATAACCTGATCCTGCACACCAGCACGCACATAAAAAGCATCAACACCAATGTGCTTGGTGAGCTCATGCTTCACAGGATCGCGCGCAATGCTGATAGCACCTGTACTGTCAGGTAAGAGCATAGTAGGTGTAGTGACAGAAACACCAAAATCCTGAAGTAACCACCGTAACCAAGTCACCTCTGCCGTCAAAAGAGCCATCGCTCGCAACTCAGCCTCTGCACTCGAACGTGAAACTACGGTCTGTTTCTTCGTCTTCCAGGCAATGAGAGAACCACCAAGAAAAACACAGTAAGCAGAAAGTGAACGGCGATCTGAAGGATCACTAGCCCACGTAGCATTGGAATAGACCTGAAGCTGTAAAGAACCGGAGCGAGGAAAGAATAGACGATGAGAGATCGTGCCCCGAAGATATCGGAGAACACGAAGGAGGTGACTATAGTGAACCGAGGTGGGAGCGGAGACAAACTGAATGAGAATATGAACCGGATAAGAGATATCCGGTCGAGTGACAGCTAGATAGACAAGACTGCCAACAAGATGACGATAACGCGTCGGGTCAGGTAGGGGATCACCATCAGTATCACGAAGGTGAACATTGAGCTCCATGGGAGTCTCAACAATGCACTCGTCAATAAGAGCAGCACGAGCATGAAGATCCTGGATATACTTTTCCTGGGATATAAAAAACCATCAGAGGTAGAAGAGACTTCAATCCCAAGAAAGTAACGAAGAGGTCCATGATCAGACATAAGAAACTGCTCACTAAGATGGGCCTTTACAAAGGCAATATACTCGGGGTCATCACCAGTGATGATCATGTCATAAACATAGAGAAGAAGAAGAGTCCGACCACGAGGAGAAAGGAGGACAAATAATGCTGGATCATGAGCACTGGTTGAAAAACCAGCAGCAATTACCATAGAGGCAAATCGCTCAAACCAGGCGCGGGGGGCTTGCTTAAGGCCATAGAGAGAGCGACGAAGACGACATACCATGCCATCAGGAACAGAATACCCAGGTGGTGGCTGCATGTACACCTCACGCAACTCACCATTAAGAAAGGCATTCTTAACATGAAGCTGAGATACAGAGGCCACGGCAAGAAGTGTACGAATAGTGGTCATATGGGCCACAGGAGCAAAATTCTCGTCGTAATCACGACCATGCTCTTGCTGAAAGCCACGAGCCACAAGACGAGCTTTATAACGCTCAAGAGAACCATCGGAGCGAGTCTTAACCTTGTAGACCCACTTACAAGTGATGGGACGGACGCCAGGGGGAAGGGAAACAAGATCCCATGTACCGGTGCGTTCAAGAGCAGCAATCTCCTCTGCCATCGCAAACTGCCATTCAGGATGAACAACAGCCTGACGATAGGAAGTCGGCTCAAGAACAGTAGCACCAGCGGTGGGAAACCCAAGGCGATCAATAGGCAGACGAGGCTGAGAACGCAAGGCATAGGGAGGCTGAGATGAGGACGACGACACATCCGCAGAGGCATCCACATGACGTGAACGACGAGTGTAACACTGAGGAAAAGATGGAACAATGCAAGGAGGGATCGCCAAGGTAGAATCGGGGGGTGAAGACGAAGAAGTCACCGGAGATGAAGGTGCAGAAGCCGGTGACATGCTAGGGGTGGAAACCGTGGGAGATGGTGGTGGCAAATCGGCAAGAGATGGAGAAGCAGAGGTAGTAGAACGAATAGACAAAGGCTCGATGGGCGGTGAGAGGTGTATCAGGAAAAGTGAGGAAAGAGATATCCTCCACTGAAAAGGTCGAGGAGGATGGGCGTGGGTAGAAGGGACGACACTCATCAAAAGTCACATCCCGAGAGATACGCATCCGATGACCGATAGGATCCCAACAACGATAGCCCTTATGCTCATCACTATAGCCTAAGAAGACACACTCAACAGTCTGAGCGGTCAGTTTGGTGCGTTCGCGAGGGGCAAGAAGAACATAGCAAACACAACCAAACAAGCGAAGCATCGAATAATCAGGAGAACGATCAAAAAGACGCTCGAAAGGAACACCACCCTGTAGAGTAGCGGAAGGTTGTAGATTGATGAGATAGGTGGAGGTGGAGACGGCTTCAGCCCAAAAATGAGGCGGGAGAGAGGCAGCAATCATTAATGCACGAGCCGTCTCAAGAAGATGACGATGCTTTCGCTCAGCCATGCCATTCTGAGTGTGAGCACCAGGACAAGAGAACTGAGAAAGAGTCCCTTGCTCAGCAAGAACACCCCGCAACATCTTAGAAATATACTCGCCAGCAGAGTCAGCACGAAACACACGATTGGGCGAAGAGAATTGAGTGTGAACCACGGCAGCAAAACGCTTATAAATAGACAACACCTCACTACGAGAAGTCATGAAATAAAGCCATGTGTAAAGAGTGAAATCATCTATGAAAATAATATAGTATTTATGACCCCCTTTCGAAGCGAAGGGAGCCGGACCCCATACATCAGAATGGACTAAATCAAAAGGACGCTTAGACACCGACTCACTATGCGAATATGGTAATTGAATCTGCTTGCCAAGACGGCAACCCTGACATTCTAAAGAGACATCTCCTGAGACAGACCCCAGAAGACCTCGACGAACTAAAGATGACAAGCGAGAACCACAAAGATGACCAAGTCGATGATGCCACTGCTGGAAGGAACCGGTAGTAGAGGCGACCGAAGCGGAGGAACTGGCGATAGTGGTGGCAGCGGAAGGAACATGAAGCCAGTCTAACTCCCAAAGACCCTGAGAATCATGGCGGCGAGGGCCAGCCCCAACCAGAGTGTGCGTGCGACGGTCCTGGATAGAACAAGAGTCAACGTCAAGATGACGCGACAACCAGAATCAGTAAGTTGACCAGCAGAAAACAGATTCATGGTAAGTCTAGGAACATGAGCAACATCAGGGACAAAATAAGGAGTGGTAAGATTGCCTCTACTAACGACAGAAAGAGGAGTACCATCAACAGTGAGGACATGAACGGGAGAATCAAGCGAACGAAGAGAGGACAGAGTGGAAGAATGAGAAGAACATATGAAAAGAAGCTCCAGAGTCCAGAATCCATGGGGATGTACCTGACTGTGTAGAAGGTGGTTGCTCAGTGCGAGAAGCATCAGTCACAGAACCAGCAGTACCCGTCGAGGAAGAATCTGAAGCAGCAAGCAGACGCTTAAGTCTCAGAATATCCCGCTCAGTCAAAGCGGTGGTTGAAGATGTCGAGGTAGTAGACGAAGTCCCTGAAGATGATGATCGCGCCTGACGCAGGTGTTTCTTTTTCCAGAAGCACTGAGACTCAACATGACCATCCAGGTTGCAGTAGCCGCAATGTGGACGGGGGCGGCCCGAGCCGCCAGGAGGAGTGGACAAGAGCGGCGGAGCACTCGAGCGAGACGAAGTCGGTGCAGCATGTGGCGTAGCAGGGGCTCGAGCAGCGAGCATAGAGGGAATCTCTAGTAAACCAGCACCACGCAAGCGAGTCTCCTCAGCACGAATCTCAGAAAGTGCCTCCATGAGAGAAATGCGGCCACGAGCAAACAACTGAGCACGTCGGGGCTCAAACTCCTTACGGAGCCGAGACAAAAATTCGTAGACACGATGAAACTCCAAATTGGCCTGTACAGCCTGGCAACATGGGCAAGTACGACAACCAGCACTGCGGAGAGAATCAAGCTAGCGCCAGATAGCAGAACTCTGTGCATAGAAATCATCAACAGTGGAGTCACCTTGCTGAAGAGCATGCTCCTGACGAACCACAGAGAGGTATAAGGCATCACCAGAGGGCTCATATCACTGACGAAGACGGGTCCACATCTCAAAGACAGTAGGAAGACCCAGAAACTCAGAGGCAAACTGGGGCAGAACACTAGCAGTGAGAACAGCTGCAGCACGAGCATAATCATCAAGCCACTGGGTGTAAACAGACAGAGCACCATGATACGCCTGAAGAGCCTCCTCATAAATCAAAACCTGCTCATCATAAGTACGAACAACGGCCTCATCAGCAAGCTTAGCTGCATCCTTCGCAGACTGATTAGCATCCGCAGGAAGAACCGGTGGCGTCGGCGGAGTGGGGGCCACAGGAGGAACCGGACGTGGTGGACAACGGACTTCGCCAGAAAGAACGCCCCATAGACGGATGCCACGCATGTGAATGTGCATGAAGCCAATGAACTCGGTGTAGTTAGTGCCATAAAAAATCACCGGACAACGAGGAACAACAACGTAGCCTGATGCAGCAGACATTGTTTTTTTTAGGAATATCTCCCGGCGGCAGCAGAGATGTCCAGCAGTGGAACGGAGCGAACTCGGCTGGATCTAGGATCAGCAGCGGCCAGGGCGCTCGATCCAGAGGATGGCAGCAGGATCCGGCGACGGGCGATTAGAGGAGACCTGGCGGCGAGGTTGACTTGGGGAGGGAGCTGCAGCCGGCGGCTCGGGCGGGAGTTGGAGCTGCAGCCGGGCCACGGGATCAGGCAGCAACTGGAGACGGCTGAGTCCGGCGAGACGGTGGCGGGAGCTGGCGATACTGGGGCGAGGCGAACAGATCGAGAATCACCAGATCTGGCAAGATGGCGGCCTCCAGCGGGGACGCGGTTGGAGCGGGAATCACCAGATCGAGGCCAGCCTCCAGCGGGGGCGCGGTTGGAGCGGGACTGATGGGGTGCCCTCCAGCAGGGAAGAAGAGACAGCCACGAGATAGTCTTCGGCCGGAACAACCTTCGACGGGAAAGAGGAGACGGCGGCGGCGGCTGTGCAGGGGATTGGATCGGGAGGAGCACATGTTGCGTGTGCTAAACAAAGAACCTAGGTTCTAATACCATGTTAGGAAATATGCAACTTGTATTCCCATGAGGCCATAGGCCGATATATATACATGTACAGGTGTGGACTATATGCAGAGAACCCCTTATACAATGGGATAAATACGAAGGTGTACATGGCTATATTATATATACTCTAACATGCTTCACCGCAGGGGTTCCATCAATCTGCTCACATAACCCACCAAGAAGTTAAGATCAGGCGAGATCAGGCCTCGCATGGATGAGGTACTAGACTTCATTGATCTGCCAGTTCCGTGGCATCAATCTCTTGTGTTGTGCTCCCACGACTCAATTTGAGTTGCTCCTTCATGGATGTGGGCGAGGGATTGCAATTCCTCAGCCCAACAATGTCGAGGATGCTCGTGGCATAGTTTCTCTGATTCAAAGTGATCACATATTTGCCGTGGTGTACCTTAAGCCCCGGTTAGAAGGAGAGGATCCCAAGATCACAGACCTGGCGATGATGAACCCAGGCGGCTGCTACGCATAGGCCTCCTCCTCCAGTACTCCATTCAGAAATGCAAATTTCACGTCCACCACATGGACAGGCCGCCTCTCATGACACATGCAAGGAGAAGGATAAGGGACTCAAGGTGCACGAAGGGGGTGAAGACTTCTCCGAAGTCGACCCTAGGCTGCTGCACGTGCCCCTTGGCGACGAGGCGTGCCTTGTGTTTGACGATGGCGCCGGCCTCGTTCTTCTTCAATTTGAAGACCCATTGTAGGCCAAATGGGCGATGGCTGCGTGGTAGGTGTACAAGCTCCCAGGTGTTGTCTCGCTCTATGACATCCATTTCTTCCTTCATAGCTTCCCGCCCTGCCGCATCGCGCTCTGCCTCAGCGAAGGAGCTTGGCTCTCCTTCACACACAAGGTAGAGTGTCGCCGACGAGCTTCCGTTTCGCCTATCCAGGAATGATGGCGTTGCCAATCACATTATTAATGCCACAGTAGCGCAGGGGTGTGTCATCATGAGAGCATCCACCCGCTCGTTGTGATTGCGAGGCAGTGACACGAACTCACGCTCTGTTGGCTGTGGAGACGGCTGTGCTAGAGACGGCTGTGCAGCAGGAGATGGTGCAGGAACAGGGGAAGGTGCTCCCCCTGCAGCTGTACTTGGTGTGGCAGGAGCAGGTTGCTTGGTCATCGTGACAATGGAGTTGCTGAAGGGTGGATATGGGCTTCCAGCCACCCAATCCCAGCTTGCCTCTTCATCGAAGATGGCATCGTGAGTGATTTGGATCGATTTTGACCCGGTCAACAATTTTTGAAAGCTCTCTCATTCAATTCTTTTATACTATACACTATGCTTTCTAATTTTCAAGGACCCTCAATTAATTGAGGTCTTCAATTTAGATCTGGGTCACCCGATTTTGACCGGGCCAACAATTTCTCAAGGAGCTCTCCCATTCAATTCTTTTAATTCTCTATGTTCCTGAATTTTACAACTCTTTTCATTCTATCGAGGCATTCAATTTCGGATTTGGTTTACGATTTTGACCTGGCCAACGATTTTTTAAATCATTCAGCATCAGCTAACCTATAAAAACATATCATTCCCGCACACCCCTCCCACCACCTGGAAAGAAGAAACGTGATCATATGGTACTGTAGCACCAATGTAGTACATCCATCCACCGACACAGAAATTCCCCTCACAAAAATATATGTTGGTTAGTGGATAACACAGAACCACACCATGAAAGACCCATCAAATTACCGTATTATGAATAAAAATAAAATACACTCAATCATCTCCCTCACCTGCCAAACTAAACATTCCATCAGTTCCAAAATATAAGGGGTATTAGGTTTTGTATGTTAGGATATACGCAACCTATCTTTATTGAAGGCCCAAGGGGCTATATATTACACAAAACTTGAGGTGCAAGGAAAGTAAACATAGGCTAATAGGACTCTTAGACCAATACTAATACTTCCTAACACCCCCTCTCAAATGCAAAGCGTATGCAATAGCATTGCATTTGAAGAAGTGTAATACTAAAAAAATGATAATCCAAATCCGCGTTTTAAGAATGTTGTCATAGCACGAAGAGTCTTCAAAACCTATCGAGTCAAGCCAAAGTGGATAATGAAGAGATGTCACATCAGAGGAAGACACCGCATCACTTGAAGATACAACATAACTATCAAGAGAAGATGGGTTGTCAAAAGAAGATGGTAAATCAAGAGAATAAAGCATTGCGCAGAAAATCATAGTCCACGACAACCGACGACGAAAGAAGCTCAGCGGTTAAGGCACGATGGACGTAGATTGACAATGCAAAAGAAGTCCAGAAAATCCTATAGAAAACAACAAGGACAAATAGGCCACAAAAGTTGTATAGAAAGGATCGGTACCGGAAAAAGGCTGACGGACAATGGTATGGTGGACTCGCATGGCATGAGAAACACAAAATATCAACGAATTTGATGGACGCAGCGAAAAAAGCACATGCTAGACGAAGATGCGATGGCAGCGGAAAAACTAGCGGCAAAGGCAGCAGAAGAAACATGAAGTTTTTTTTACGTGATCAAGAAGCGGACCAAGACAGATAGCTGAATCAATCAGGCAGACGGACTGCGAAAGCCAGATCCATGGTGACGGACTGCGAAAGCCAGATCCATGGTGTGACTTGCAGCACCACGTGGCAGATAGTAGCACCACGTAGCAGGTAGCAGCACTCCATCCAACAGCTCCCCAAATTGCACATGCGAGCTGGAGCTCTGCTGCAGGCAGCGTGACATCCAACGAATCAACACGGATACGGGATCCAGCGGACGGGCTGGGAAGGAGCCGACGTATCGATCATGGTGTAGATTGAGGCACAGTGCAACGTGACGACACGTCCGCGTAGATCGATCTGAGTGGCGTCCGGGAGTAGAAGGAGTACCAACGGCTCGGCAAGAGGCACGCGATGGGGAAGATAGCGACGGCCAGCAAGAGAAGGCAAGGACGGCGGAATAGAAGATTGGATCGGGAGGACGAGTTGCGGCGCCCGAAAAAAATAAAAAACTCTAACACCATGTTAGGAAATATGCAGCTTGTATTTCCAGAAGGCCATAGGCCAGTATATATATATGTACAGGTGTGTAGAATATGTAGGAAACCCCTTTTACAATAGGGTAAATACAAAAGGTTACATGGCTATATATATAGTACTCTAACACCCCCCCTCAAACTCATGGTGGATGAACACCACTGAGTTTGGAGAGATAGAAGCCATGTCGTGCTCTAGTCTGGGCCTTCGTCAGAAAATCCACCAGCTGTAACTCGAAAGGCACATACTGAAGAGCAATAACCTGATCCTGCACACCAGCGCGCACATAAAAAGCATCAACACCAATATGCTTGGTGAGCTCATGCTTCACAGGATCGCGCTCAATGCTAATAGCACCTGTACTGTCAGATAATAGCAGAGTACGTGTAGTGACAGAAACACCAAAATCCAGAAGTAACCATTGTAACCAAGTCACCTCTGCCGTCAAAAGAGCCATAGCTCGTAACCCAGTCTTTGCACTCGAACGGGAAACTACAGTCTGTTTCTTCGTCTTCCAGGCAATGAGAGAACCACCAAGAAAAACACAGTAAGCAGAAAGTGAACGGCGATCTGAGGGATCACTAGTCCACGTAGCATCTGAATAGGCCTGAAGCTGTAAAGAAGTGGAGCGAGGAAAGAATAGACGGCGAGAGATCGTGCCCCGAAGATATCGGAGAACACGAAGGAGGTGACTATAGTGAACCGAAGTGGGAGCGGAGACAAACCGACTCAGAATATGAACCGGATAAGAGATATCCGGACGAGTGACAGCTAGATAGACAAGATTGTCAACAAGATGGCGATAATGCGTCGGATCAGGCAGGGGGTCACCATCAGTATGACTGAGGTGAACATTGAGCTCCATGGGAGTCTCAACAATGTGCTCATCAGTAAGAGCAGCACGAGCAAGAAGATCTTGGATATACTTTTCCTGAGATATAAAAAAGCCATCAGAGGTAGAAGAGACTTCAATCCCAAGAAAGTAGCGAAGAGGTCTAAGATCGGACATAAGAAACTGCTCACTAAGACGGCCCTTTACAAAGGCAATATACTCGGGGTCATCACCAATGATGATCATGTCATCGACATATAGAAGAAGAAGAGTCCGACCACAAGGTGAAAGATGGACAAACAATACTGAATCATGAGCACTCGCTGAAAAACTAGCGGCAGTCGCCACGGAGGCAAAACGCTCAAACCAGGCATGGGGGCTTGCTTAGGGCCATAGAGAGAGCGACGAAGACGACATACCATTGCCATCAAGAACACAATACCCAGATGGTGGTTGCATATATACCTCCTTACGCAACTCACTATTAAGAAAGGCATTCTTAACATCAAGCTGAGAGACAGACCAGTGGCGTGAAGAGGCCACGACAAGAAGTGTACGAATAGTGGTCATATGGGCCACAGGAGCAAAAGTCTCGTCGTAATCACGACCATGCTCCTGCTGAAAACCACGAGCCATAAGACGAGCTTTGTAACGCTTAAGAGAACCATCGGAGCGAGTCTTAACCTTGTAGACCCACTTACAAGTGATGGGACGGACGCCTGGAGGAAGAGAAACAAGATCCCATGTACCGATGCGTTCAAGAGCAGCAATCTCCTCTGTCATCGCAAATTGCCATTCAGGATGAACAATTGCCTCACGATAAGAAGTCGGCTCAAGAACAGCAGCACCAGCGGTTGAAAAACCAAGGCGATCAACAGGCAGAAGCAGACGGGGACACAAGCCATAGGTAGGCTGAGAGGAGGAAGACACATCAGTAGACACATCCACATTACATGAACGACGAGTATAATGCTGAGAAAAAGATGGAAGAATACGAGGAGGAATCGTTGAGATAGAATCAGGGGGTGGAGACGTAGAAGTCACCGGAGAGGAAGGTGCAGAATCCGATGATAGGTGAGGTGTGGAAACCATGGGAGATGATGGCGTCGAATCTGCAACAGTCGGAGAAGCAGCGACAGTAGGACGGATGGGCAAGGGCTCAACACGAGTGATAGGTGTGTCAGGAAAAGTGAGGAAAGATATATCCTCCACTGCAAAGGTCGAGGAAGATGGACGTGGGTAGAAGGGATGAGACTCATCAAAAGTCACATCGCGAGAAATACACATCCGACGACCGACAGGATCCCAACAACAATATCCCTTATGCTCATTGCTATAACCTAAGAAGACACACTCAACTGACTGAGCGGATAGTTCGGTGCGTTCATGAGGGGCAAGAAGACATAGCAAACACAATCAAACAGACGAAGCACCAAGTAATCGGGAGAACGGTCAAAGAGACGCTCGAAAGGAACGCCGCCCTGCAAAGCAGAGGACAGCTGAAGGTTGATGAGATACGTGGAAGTGGAAACAGCCTCAGCCCAAAAGTGAGGCGGAAGAGAGGCGGCGATCATCATCGCACGAGCCGTTGAAGGCCCAAGGGGCATATATATATTACACAAGACTTGAGGTGCAAGGAAAGTAAACATAGACTAATAGGACTCCTAGACCAATACTAATACTTCCTAACATTGGAAAGTCAAATTTCTTTAACTTTGACCAAGTTCAAAGCAAAGAATATTGACATCCACAATATTAAACAAAAAAAGTATGGAAATTCATTTCATGATGAATCTAATCATACCGATATGAAGTTATGGATTTTTATGTATTTCTCTACAAATTTAATCAAACTTTAATGTTTGACTTTTCAAAGAAGTAATACACCTTGTATTTTGAAACAAAGTGAGTAATTTTTTTAGGAAACCCAATAACACCAACGGCGCAGCAAAGCGCGCCCAACCCTTGTAGTAGCTAAGTAAATATAACATACAGATTACAGCTAACAATAACTGTCTTTTCTCTTTGAAAATAAGGTTGTAACTGTTTAGTCATCAGTAGTTTCTGAGTGTTCTTGTTTTTTTTATTTTAATGCTGAAATGATGTTCGTGTGGCAACATACTTACTACTGTTACTTGTTTATTACTTTAGAGTCATCCTGACACCCCTCCTTTAAATGATCATGTTGCCGGTAATGTTGATATGCCTGGTTGGTATGCAGGTTCGACCAAGTGTTACTTTCATGATCAGCGAGCCTTGTCCATGCTGCCATGGTATTGGTCGTGTTGAAGCTCTTGATACGTCCTTTTCTAAGATAGAACGTGAAATCTGTCGACGCCTGGTAAGTTCTACAAACATATGCTTGTTTGTTGTCTGTCCTCGGTTTATGGCTTTAGTTTGTGTTACACTATCGAAATGAATGCTCACAGCTGGATGTAGCTAATTTTCTAGAGATAACTTGAAACAATACTGACGACCCATGGAACTGAAATCGCATGTTTGTTTAGATCATTTCTGGATGCACATATGATCTCCTTATACACTATCGAAATGAATGCTCACAGCTGGATGTAGCTAATTTTCTAGAGATAACTTGAAACAATACTGATGACCCATGGAACTGAAATCGCATGTTTGTTTAGATCATTTCTGGATGCACATATGATCTCCTTATATAACCAAAATTCCAGACATAGAACTTCAGGTCATGATGTACTCAAGATTTTAGTCACAGTTATGGACAAGGAATGTTTATCTTAATATTTTCCAATGAACAGGCCGTGTCTGGTCATAAATCAGATCCAGAGAAACCAAAATCGTGGCCAAGATTTTTGCTTAGGGTGGACCATGAGATGTGCACGTACTTGACATCAGGCAAAAGGACTAAATTAGGGATCCTTAGTAGCTCCCTCAAAGTTTGGGTTTTGTTGAAGGTATAACATGCCATGCATTTATTTATCCATCTACACCCTCCATGAACCTTCAACAATGATAAACTTAAGCGAACTCACTTTACTAAATGAAATTATTCAGATTGCTCGAGGTTTTACACGGGGTGCATTTGAATTGCTACCATATTCTGATCAGAAGGACACAGATGAGCAGAAGGAATTATCACCAGACTTACCACCTCCAAGGGAAGCAGGAAGACCGAAGCTGTCGATTTTTCCTATAAAGAAATGGATGAGCCGTGCAAAGCGAGCCAAGTGAATATCTTGCAAAGATGAGATGGACTTTTTTTTCAAAGAGCTGAACTTAATCCCAGATTGACAAGGGGATATTTTCTCATGGCTTTGCTATGTTCCAACGGTGATTCCAACAGTGGATATTCATGTTTGTCTGGCTAAAGTTTGGACAACTACTGTCCTTGATTTTTTAGTTGCCACTCAGTGAAGTTTAACGTGAAATGTAGGAAATATGTGGGAAGATTGTAGAACGCAATGAAATTAGATTGTGTGAAGGCTGTCAGGGCAGAGCATACTTACGTAGTTGTTGTATCGCCCTAGTCAGATTTTTTTGTTTATTTTTTCAATCATTGTCAAAATATGAATTATAGTATTCAGAACAACGTTGCAGCATAAACAATTTTACTGTTAAATATCATATGGCGGTGAGCCGCCCTTGCTGGCGGGTAATCATCGAACACATACCATTTGTTAGCTTTAAGAGTCGTGTGGGTTAATTAGATAACTAGATGATGCCTCCTGCATTTTCATGCAAATCGTATTACAGGAGCTTATAAGGGAGTGATTGGAACTTATTTAGATGAGATATAGTTTGATCTCAATCAGCTAATATAATCTATTGTTGTTGCGGTGGAGCGAAACAGAGGAACCTTATCTTCTCCCTCCTTGCCCTCGCGTGTGACGGAGAGGGCAACCTTAGCCGCCACTGCCAAAACTCCTCCATGCTCCTCCCTTGCTGCCGCAAGCGGGTGAGGTCGGGCGAAGTCTGGTCGTTGTCGTCGGCGGAGCTGAGCTTTTTCGTCTCAACGTAGATGAGCTGCCTCGGTTTCCACGCCATATGATCGCTCATATGAGCGGTTGCGGTCGTAAGAAATGTCGTCTTTCGTTGTGGCGTCTGTGGTGTGCCTCATGATAATTCCCTATATCTCCTCCTTTACCCCTTTTCCATGTTTTGACTTGATTTAGTCCATTTGTAGTCCATTCCCTCTAGATTCAAAATAAAGAGAGGATTTGTCAAATCCTTTGCATTTATTGGTCATTTATTATCAATATCGGAGTAAATATCTCGATTTAGAGAAATATCTTGGTTTAAACAAAGGTGGAATGATTGTAAAAACATCACTCATCCCAAATACAAAGTGAGGTATAGTGATCATGATACAAAAGGTTCATCCCTACAAGGGGACTCCATTTGGAGGACCCCTTATCACCATGTTATTCCTAATGTGTGCAAAGGGTTTGTCCAGTGGTTTGACTTATGAAGAGGAGGTTTGTGGCATTAAAGATGTTCAGGTGTGGAGGAATGCACCATCAGTCTCTCATTTATCATTTGTTGATGATTCCTTAATCCTTATGGAAGCAGATATGAGTAATGCAACCTCATTGAGACATGTATTGAATGAATATTGTTCAGTTTCTAGACAACCGGTGAGGGAAGCAAAGTCTAGCATCTTCTTCAATCTAAGTGTGAATGCTTGGGTTTGTGTGGAATGAAACATAATGACATAAGTTGTTTCAAACACTTATCTTGGTGTCCCTTCAATGGTGTTCTTAGATCGAAGTGATAGTTTCTCTCATCTTGTTGAAAGCGTTGTTAGCTGACTAATATGGCTGTATGCATTCCTAGTTAGTGCAGAGGCCGGGAAGTAAAAGTCTCCACATTTTAAGATATCATTGTATACCTCGTGGGTGCCCTTTCGATCGGGCAGCTCCTCCTCCAGACCCCGTGCGGCCGCCGTCGGGCCGCACGGGGCTGTCTCCACCCAACTCCCCTCGACCCCTGCGCATTTCACTCCCTCTGCCGCCGCTGCCGCGGCAGACTTCCTCTCACGTCCCAGGATCTAAGGCGACGGCAGTCAGACCTAGACCCCTTATGACGAGGATGGCGGGCAGCGGCGATTGGGGCGCGTTGGGGGGACTCTGCTGCAGCCGGCGGGGTCGGTAGGAGAAGACGGCAGCGGCGGTCGGGATACGTCCCGGGCTCAATCTACAACCTTCACATTCAGGCGTGCGGCATCTCGTCGGCTTCGGCGACGGCTCGCGGAGGCACTCCGGGTCTGCATCGCATCACGAGGATTATGGCGGTGGTGGTCATCTCCTACGTCGGAGGTGGTCGGCCTGAGGCTGGGTGATCGGATCTCCAGACCTGTCATCTAGTCTCGGCTGCGAGTCGGGGAGACATAGTTGTCGGTGAAAACCGAGCCGACGGAATATCAATTTGGGTCTAGAATCATTACATATGAAAGGGATTTCTAATGTGACTTTGGCGTCTAGCCTTTACGCACTCTTTCATGGCTCCACTCCTTTAGAGTTCTCGCGTCTAGCCTGGCAGACCGGAGCCCCCACTTCGGTGCAATTATTCATATGGCTCGCCTTCTTGAACTGATGCTGGTCCGCGGATGGTCTCGCCCGACATGGACAACCGCATGAACCGGCATGCGTGCTCTGCTCCCAGGAACCCAAGACGCTTCACCACATCCTCGTGGGTTGCGTTTTCGCGCGCGTCACTTAGCAAGAAATACTTGCCTGGTGCTCTCCGATGACGGCCATTCCGGATGGCTCGGTGCCCTACTTTGACTGGCTCTCCTCGGCTATGCTAGCTACACCGGCATCACGCTACACCGGCATCACGACGACGTGAATTGGCCACTCTTGCCTTGCTCACGGCGTGGTGCCTCTCGCGGCATCGAAACGCCATTATCTTCGACTAGATCACCCCTTCTACCACTGCCCTCATCGCTGGAATCAAAGACAAAGCTCGTTCGTGGACCGCATCGGGAGTTCGAGGAATAACCACATGCATTCCTATAACCCGAATATCTGGTTTCGGGGGCTGAGCAACCCCCTTCTGTCTTTTGCTCGATCGGGTGCGTGGGCCTCGCCATTCGTGTGTACGAGGCCCCGACACCATCGTGAACTCTATTCCTTTCTTCTCTATCAATGCAATGACACGTTTTTCGGTGTATTTGAGAAAAACATGTGACTTTGGCCCAGTTAGGTCGGAAGTGTGGAAGTGGTCAGTTGCAAGCAAAGTTAAAGTATTTGTTTGGCGCACCCTCAAGGGAGTGAACCCCAGCATGGCAGTGGTCTCCCACATGCACATCAAAGTTATACTATGTTGCCCTATTTTTCACTTTGGTCCTGAAGATATTTGTCATCTACTCTTTACATGTACCTGAGCACGCAAACTATAGAAGGCTCTTGGTCTAGACAACATCATTGATCAAGCTTTGGTAGTGGACCGTTTGGGTTCAGTTGTTTTGGAAGAAATCCTTCGATGGCCGACAAGAAAGTCCCCGGTTCTTGGTCATCTAGGCTTACAAGAGATGGTGGTTGTTGCATCTTGGTAGATTTTGGTTTGAATGCAGAGAAGCTAGGAAGGGCGTGCATGTTAAACCTCTTTTTAGTTCATCCTTTGCTATCCACGCACTTATACAACTAATTATGGAGAGAAGAACCCAAAAGAGCAGGCGAACAAACCAGTTGGGAGAAACCTCCTCCGAGGCCATACAAGTTGTATACCGATGCAACATATTTTGAGGATGGTTCATGACCGATCGTTGTTGTCCTATGAAACAAACATGGGGAGGTGACCTATGGTATAGCTGAATCTTTCGATCATGTCGTGGATGCTGCAACAACTAAAGCTATGGCTCTTCGTCGAGGACTCAAGTTAGTACGTAATATTGGGTGCTCCAAGGTCATGGTGGATCTAACTGTCTTGAGCTCATCAATACCTGAACATGATATTATGATATTTTGGCTCCATATTAACTAGTGGAAAACATACCTTTTATCCAGAGCTTTAGTCCCGGTTGGGTTTGGATCTGGATTAATGTGAGCATTAGTTCTGGTTCCAACGGCTAGGAGAGGACGGGGGCACGACTCTCTTTAATCCCGGTTGGAATGGGACATTTATACCTGGTTGGTGATACCAACCGGGACTAAAGGGGTTGCGACAGGTTGGGGCCCGTACGAGCCCCTTTAGTCTGTGTTGGTATCACCAACCGGGACTAAAAGATAGACCTTTAGTCTCGGTTGGTACTAAAGTCTTCCCTATATAAAGCTATGCTTCTTCCAGCCCGAATCCAAGCTTTCTCTCCTCTATGTTTCATTCCTTCCCCAAGCTCGAGTTGATCCTCCATTTTTACCAAGATTTGTCAAGATTGATGGCACCCCATCTATCCAAATGTTCTAAAAAGTTGGGAACTTCATCCTTTCATCTCTCATTTCTAGTTTAACTCGTTTCATGTTCTATAAGTATAGTGATTTATGGGTTTTAGTTAGGGGGTAATTATGTGAGAGTTTTATTTGATTTATATGCAATTTGAAATCAAATTAACTTCTTAGTTTGCATATGCGTAGGTGAAAAGGATCGAGATAGACCTAGAGGGGGGGGGTGAATAGGTACAGTTCCAAATTTTAATAATTACTTAGCCATTTTAGGCAAAAGTGCGGAATATGAGTGTAGGCCTAATAATTGCTATGACAAGGAGTAAGCTATTTAGAGTGAAGTAAGGCAAGCGGTAAATAATAATCAAATACAAGTACGTAATAAGGATTAACACAAGTAGAGAGTTAGGGTTAGAAATAACCGAAACTCCAAGAGAGACAAGGATGTATCCCGATGTTCACTTCCTTGGAGGGAAGCTACGTCACCGTTAGAGGGGCGGATGTTACCACGAAGGCACACCAACGCCACGAAGGCTCACCCTATTCTCCCTTTGAGATAACTCCACGAAGGCGTTTCTCAACCACTGGTGGTAAGCCTTGAGGTGGCTTCCAAACTTTCACAAACTTTCCGGGGGAAATCACAATGGTTTGATTCCTCTCTGAAGACTCCTACCGCCTAGGAGTCTCCAACCTCCAAGAGTAACAAGATCACGGGGATTGCTCAAAACTTGCTCACATCACAAATCACTTTGGTGGGAAGGAGGAGAGGGAGACGATCTATCTTTTGATTGGAACAACACTCAAAGGGACTCACAAATGCTCTTGGGATCTAGGATTTGGTGTGGACAAGAGTGAGTGAGAAGAAAGGTGTTCTTGAATGTATTCTAGCTGTGTTGAACACCCTCTCACGAAGTGGGAGAGGGGTATATATAGTGGGGAGTGTAAAACAGCCGTTGGGAAACACTTTAAGTCACACAGGGTCCGGCCGTCTGCAAGAGGTCGGACGTCCGACACAGGTCGGTCATTCGAGGGCTGTAGATATGACTGGAACTCCTGTGAATTGAACAGCGACCGGACGTCCGGAGAAGACCGGAAATCTGAGTTATTCGACTCAACTTCTTCTGGTGGGAGGTTCCGGATTTCCGAAAGGGGACGGACGTCCGGGCCTCAGACATCCGGAGGAAGCCGGAAATCCGAGTTATAGAGCTCATGTTCTTCTGGTGCAGGGCTCTGGATTTCCGAAGCTGGTCGGACGTCCAGCCCTCGGATGTCCGGAGGGAGCCGGAAATCCGAGTTATATGACTCAATTTCTTCTGGTGAAGGGCTCCGGATTTCCGAAGCTTGCTGGTCGTCCGGCCCTCTGACGTCCGGAGGGAGCCGGAAGTCCGAGGCAATAGACTTGTTTTGAGATAGAAACAGAGTAGAGAATATGTGGTATTGGGTAGGATAGTGAAGATGTGGTATGAGCAAGTTCATCGCAAAACCTGTGATCCCCTCTTAATAGTGCGGGATCTCTATACTCAATAATAGTAAACTCAAAAGGATAGTCTACATCATCCTTTCTCAATCCCGAGCCTTCTTGAAATATAAATCCCGATCTTCTCAGACCACCTTTGGCACATAATTCTCAATCTACTAAAGTACTTGCCATCCTGAGATACACTCAACAAATAGGATTAGTTTCCTATGTATGTGTTGTCATTAACACCAAAAGTCGATTAGGGGCATAGCATGCACTTTCAATCTCCCCCTTTTTGGTAGTTGATGACAACATATACATAGGTCTCAAAAAGATTTAACATACATTATAGCCTAGGAGATATTTAGTATGGAGCTCCCCCTTAGTATGTGCATGATAAAATATCGGAGCTCCCTTTTAATGTGTTTATCGAACATATAATGGATCATCATGTAAAGATAATAGATCATCATAGAAAGACAATAGATCATCATAGAAGTAGTGGAGCATGATGATATCATAGCAATCCATAGCAATCACAATCATTCATAAGTAGCCATACATGAGTTTATCCATTACATTAAATCTCCAAAGACTAAAAACTACGATACATTACTCCCCCTTTGGCACCAAGTACCAAAAAGGGAGGCACTAACAGTACCAACCATGCTCAGAGCTCATCAGCATCATCATCAGCATCATCACCATCGTCAGGCAAGCCACTGCCACCAGCCTCATCAAGGAAATCAGCCCACTCAGGACCATATGGGAAGCCGAAGTCAGAAGGAGGAGCAGTAGGAGGGGCCTCATCATCACTCACATCAAGAGCGCCCGAGGCTCTCAGACGAGCCTTGAGGGCATTCTTGGAGGAGACTAGGCGAGAAACCACATCATGGGTTTGACCACACTGGAAAGAGACGGCCTTCATCATAGCAGAATGTGCCTTGCCAAGGAATTTGGCAATGCGACCGAGCGGAGCGGAGCTAGATGAGGGGGTGGCTGACCGGGCAGCAGTGCGGCGAGTGGATGTGGAGGATGGGGCTTTCTTGGGAGCATAGTTATCCGCCATGTGAGTGGGAATGACCCACTTGCGATGTGTGTGAGTGACAGCAACAGAGAAATCAACAACATGATTAATAAGAGCCTGGATGAAGGGGGCATGAGGAAATGCTCGCTTGTACTGAAAGCTAGCAAGCCGAATCTCATGCCATAGAAAGTGAGGCACATTAATTTTGCTCTTGGGGTGCTCGTACAAGTGAGACATGATGTCAATACAATAGCCACTGCAAGAGCCCTTATCACCCATCTTGGGATAGATGGTGCGGATGAGACACTAAAAGATGATGAAGTAAGGTGAGCGCCAGATGGATACCTGGTTAAGATCCTTCATGCGTTCATCCGCATCAAGCTCACTGAGTGGTTTGAGAAGATACCCACACGCCTCAGTGGACTTAGGTGCATGGTTAGGATCATTCCTATGTATTTTGAAGCCGGAGTTGGGGAAACCAAGTGCGGCAACAAATGTATCATAAGAAGATGTGAAGCGAACGTCAGAGGTGATCCAGCTGACAGTGTGGTTTGGAGCAAAGTAGCATGTGGCATAGAACTGGTGAATGGCAGCAGCATTAAAATCGCGATGAAAAGCAAACGGGGCAGCAAGCCCCGATGCCTCAATAAGCTCAATGGCACCCGGGTATTTCGTCGGGTGCATGCGAATATGCTCAAGATCTATGTAGAGATGAACAGACAGGCCCTTAGGAACTATGACTGTAGTAAAAATGTTCGCCTGGATGTGTGTGCGGAAACGTGAGTCCGTAGAGTCACGTACGACAGCGAATTGATCAATGTCGCGGCGGAAAGTGAGGTATGAAGACTTGGCAAGTGTGGTGAAGTTCGTGATTGCACGACCTAAGGTTGCAGGGGGTTCTAGTGAGATGCGACGAGCTTCACCTATGGGCTGAGCAGGAGGAGGTGGTGGCATGTAGGACGCCCTGCGAGTCCCGGGCTTTGGCTTGGACCTCCGATCGGCGGGTTGGTCAGCAAGGTCCTCGGCGGCAAGCTCATCCTCGAAGTCGGAGTCATCACCATCAGATGACGATGGGAGCCGTGGAGATGGAGAACGCCGGGCAGTCCGTTTGAAGAGACGATGTGGCCCTTCCGAGTCCGACCCCGTGCTCGTAGGGGCACGAGAGGATGACCCAGAAACGTTCTTCCGTGCGGCGTGCTTGGTCTTGGGCATGGTACACAACAACCTATACGGATGAAAACCCCAAATAAGGAACAAACATGGTCAAACCATAGGCACGAACATGGAGACTTGGGAGAGAGGGAACCGAACGCGAGGGGAAACGGAGGAGATACCTGTAGACGGATCCCGTGGAGGAAGAAGAGGAAGAAGAGAAGGATCCGCGGAGGAGATCGGGCAGATCTCGGGAGTGGCGGCGCTGGCGGCGGCGGCGGCAGGGAAAAAAGGGGGGCGCGTGAGGGCTAGGGCAAAGCCCAGCCCCGCGCCCAGCTATTTATATGCCCCGATGCGTCGGACGTCCGACAGGCGTCGGACGTCCGGAGAGGATTGTGTCGTCGGACGACCGACACTGGTCGGACGACCGGAAGGAAATTTGCCGCCGGACGTCCGAGACACGTCGGACGACCGAGAGAGAGGAGGCAGAGGCTGATTCTGGGAATTTTGATGATGAGATGATGATTTTTCATGGTTTCTCACAAAAAGTACGAACATAGTTGCCTACAAGCATTACATGTACTACTTGTGGACAGAAATTGATTTATGCGTACTTTGTAAGCTCAAAACAGAAAATTAAGACTCACTCCCCCTAAATGCATGCCCACATCAAGACACAAACATAATGTGAGTGTGTGTATGTGTGCAAGGTTTCAAGTTATGTTGTCAAGCTCCAAGATACCAAGTTCACGCCTAAGTTGACAGAATCTAGCTACGCTAAGTGGCTTGGTGAAAATGTCGGCTAGCTGCATGTCGGTACCCACATGGGTAATATCAATGTCACCCTTTTGCACATGGTCTCTCAAGAAATGATACCTAATATCAATATGTTTTGTGCGAGGGTGATCAATGGGGTTCTCGGAGATCTTTATGGCACTTTCATTATCACAGAGAAGAGGAACATGTCGATACGTGATACCATAATCCTTTTGTGTTTGCTTCATCCATAGCAGTTGGGTTGCACAGCTTGCGGCTGCAATATATTCGGCCTCGGCCGTGGAGAGAGAAACACAGTTCTGCTTTTTCGAGGACCAACTTACCAAGGAGCGTCCAAGAAACTGACATGCACCGGAAGTGGATTTCCGTCCCACTTTGTCACCGGCCCAATCCGCATCGGAGTACCCAATAAGATCGAACTTTGCATCCTTAGGGTACCATAAGCCTAACTTTGGGGTGTGAACAAGGTATCTAAGAATATGCTTAACCGCCGTATGATGGCTTTCCCTAGGGGAAGCTTAAAATCTAGCACATATGCCTACACTTAACATGATGTCCGGTCTAGATGCGCAAAGATAAAGTAGCGAACCAATCATGGAGCGGTAAGTAGATGGGTCAAAAGGAATACCGTTTGTGTCTTCATTTAGAACTACATCTGTGGCCATGGGTGTCTTCATTGGTTTAGCATTTGTCATATCAAATTTTTCAAGAATGTCCTTGAGGTACTTAGTTTGAGACAAGAAAATCCCTTCTTGAAATTGTTGTATTTGAAACCCAAGAAAGAACTTCAAGTCCGTGTTGAGTGACATCTCAAAGGTCTTGGTCATGGAAGCCGCAAACTTCTTGCATAAATGGATGTTAGGAGAACCAAAAATGATGTCATCTACATAGATTTGGCATAAGATCAAATCACCATTTTCCCTCTTAGTAAAAAGAGTGGGATCGGTCACCCCCACTACAAAGCCATCATCGAGTAGGAACTTCTTAAGATGATCGTACCAAGCACGGGGTGCTTGTTTGAGGCCATACAGAGCCTTGTGAAGTTTGTATACATGGTCTTTGTGGTGAGGGTCAACAAACCCAGGTGGTTGTGATACATATACCTCTTCTTGTAGAGGACCGTTAAGAAAAGCACTTTTCACATCCATTTGATGCAAAGTAAAACCATTGAAAGCAGCATAGGCCAATAAAATGCGAATGGACTCAAGACGAGCAACAGGGGCGAAAGTTTCACCAAAGTCCAAACCTTCAACTTGGGAGTACCCCTGTGCTACTAACCTTGCCTTGTTGCGTAGGACAGTCCCATTCTCATCTTCCTTGTTCTTGAAAATCCATTTAGTTCCAATGACATTATGTTCCTCAGTTGGTCGTTCTACCAATGACCATACTTCATTGCGTGTAAAACTGTTTAACTCCTCTTGCATAGCAAGGAGCCAGTCATTGTCACACAATGCATCCTGAACCCTGTGTGGCACGGTACTAGAGACAAACGAAAAGTGAGCACAAAAGTTTGTTAATTGTTTACGAGTCACTCTACCTTCCGACACGTCGGTGAGGATTTGATCAATATCAACATGACCGGCCACACGTGGCATGATGGAGGTCAGGGTTTCACGAGGTTCGACTTCGTTTCAATCATCAACGTCCTCAACATATGGATCATTTATGTGCGGAGGAAGATATTCCTCTTCGCGTTGCACCTGTTGAGGTTCATCATCAAACATACCCATACTTTGATCTAGCTCTTGAAGATCAACTTGTTCTTGAGTGTGATCAGAGTGAGAGACATGTTCTCCCTCTTGATCCTCAACAACTGGCATGATGTGTGTGCTAGTATCTTGTGGAGGTACGGGCAGTGAACTGTCTTGAGGATGATAAATACTCTCATCATCTTCTTCATCATCATGGGGTCTTTGTTCCATGGGAAGAAGTGCACCTACACCCATGTTCAAGATATCTTGTGAGGAGTCTTCTTCACCTGCATCATTTAGATCAACTTGCTCCCCATGGGAGCGGTTAAATTCATCAAACGTCACATCACAGGTTTCTATAACACATCCAGTGAATTTGTTGTAGACTCTGTAGGCGTGAGAGTTTGATACATAGCCAACAAAAATCCCTTCAGTTGTTTTGGATTGAAATTTTCCTAACCGTTCCCGTTTGTTGAGGATGAAACACTTGCATCCAAACACACGAAAGTACTTAACATTGGGCTTGTTCCCAGTTAGGAGCTCATATGGAGTCTTCTCCAATATTGATCGAAGGAAGAGCCGGTTTGATGCATGACATGCTGTGTTGACGGCCTCAGCCCAAAAACTATGTGGTGACTTGTATTCGTCTAACATGGACCTTGCCATTTCCACAAGTGTCCGGTTCTTCCTCTCTGCCACACCATTTTGCTGAGGGGTGTAAGGTGCGGAGTACTGATGTTCAATTCCCTCATCACTAAGAAATTCTTCTAGGGTGTAGTTCTTGAACTCAGAGCCATTATCACTTCTTACTGCCTTGATGTCCTTGTCAAACTTCCGCTGGGCTTGTTTGGCAAAATCAATGAAGGTGATCTTCGTCTCGTCCTTGGACTTGAGAAAGAACACCCATGTATATCTTGAGTAATCATCAACAATTACTAGGCCATACTTTTTCCCTCCAAGACTTGCCCATGAAGGAGGCCCAAACAGATCCACATGAAGGAGCTCTAACGGCCTCGAAGTGGATACAATGTTCTTGGGTGGATGTTTTGATTGATGTTGTTTCCCAGCTATGCATGCACTGCACACCAGATATTTCTTAAAAGATACATTTGTTAGTCCAAGGATGTGATTGCCGCTTAAGAGATTTTGAAGATTTCTCATGCCGACATGGACGAGCCGGCGATGCCACAGCCATCCCATGTCGGCCTTGGCCATTAGACAAGTTGTATGGAAGGTGCTCTCTTTCGAGAAATCAACCGTGTAAAGGTTGCCATCCAACTCTCCAACAAAGGCCACTTCGAGAGTGTCTCTCTTAAAGACTTTCACATCCGTTAGTCCAAATAATGTGTCATAACCGACGGAAGCCAATTGGAGAACTGAAAGTAAATGATATTGAAGAGATTGGACAAGCATGACATTTGCAATAGACATGTCATTAGTGATTGCCACCTTGCCCAACCCAATTACCTGCCCTTTCGACCCTCCACCAAATACAATGCTCATGTATGGTCGAATGGCTTGCATGAAGTCATAGAGCAAGTTACTATCTCCGGTCATATGATTGGTGCATCCACTGTCGATCACCCATTTGGCTCCTCCGGAGAAAACAGCCTGTAACGAATTAAGACTTGGTTTGAGGTACCCATTTCGTCATGGGGCCTTTCACATTAGTTACAAGAGTCTTAGGGACCCAAATAGCATAAAATCGGAATGCATTACGGGGACCAACGAATTTAGCATAAACCTCTCCTTCCTTGAATTTGCGTAGTACATAGGATGGAGGCATGAATTCAGTTGTCTTGTTGTGAGTAGGCGAACCCCTAGTGGCCGTCCCACTCACAACCTTACTTTTCTCCTTGTGTCCCTCTTGTACAAATATCTCTTTAAGCGGAGTGGTACACTTGAGAGGAGATGCACTTTTCTTGGCGGTGCTTGGGTTGAACCCAAGCCCTTCCTTGGCAAGGCCTCCATTGTGTCGACTTAAGATCTCATTGAGAGTCTTTTGTCCTTGTGCACATGTCATGAGACCTCTGTCTAGCTGTGCCTTCAGCGAACAGTTTTCCTCAAGGATAGATGTCAGTTCATACTAGAGTTAGTAGTGCAGGTATCAACATTAATAATAGGTGAGGAGTAGGCCTTAGCTAAAGTGTCAAGATAATTAACCTTGAGTGCCTCAAAGCTCTTTGTAAGAACAGTGAGTTTCTCTTCCTTGTCTTTGAGAGACAAGGATAAACGCTCACAGTCCTTAGAAAGGGAAGCATGAGAGTTCACTAATCGGTTTTTATCATTTAGTAACTCTTTGCACACAGGTTCAGCCTTTTTCAAGGAGGCAAGATCATTAGCATGTTTATCAAGGTTGTCACCTACTTTTGAGCATAATGCATCATTTTGTGCTTCCTCATACATGACTTTCTGCTCAAGGATTTCATTTCTATCCTTCTCCTCAGTGACGAGGGTTTCGAGTTCCTTGATGGTATTGGTGTGCTTACTCACCATTTCCATAAGTATGCGAAACATAGTGAGCTTCTTTCCTTTAAGAGAGCACATAAATTTGTTTATTTTAGCAAACACGGGATGATCTAAGTCATTATCCTCATAGTGATCTTCCGCATTAAGATACTCATCAGATGGGGTAGAAGCTAGACTGAAGGAGTTTAACCGTGGAGTTACCTTAACCTTATCATGAGAGCTTTGGTCTTCCTCAGCTCCCATGGCAGTCTTTGCCATCAAACACTTGTGAGCGTTGCCCTTGTAGTCATTCATATAGTTGTAGTGAACAACATCACCACTTTTGTTGACTAGCCTCAAGGTGTTTTGTGTATCCTGAGCTACTCCGGCAACTCCACCAACATCTTCTGGATCTGATTCTTCTTGAGCAACCATTGCTCTTCCATATGTCCTCTTGAGCTTGGAGTTCATAGGGTTTGGCAACTTCTTCTTTACAAAGGTCTTTGGAAACCTTGGTTTGTCTTCTCTCTTCTCATGAGGGCAGTCATTGGAGAAGTGGTTGGTTTCCTCACAGTTGTAGCATTTCCTTACCTTCTTCTTTGGGAATCTTCCCTTGAATTTTCCTGCACTGAACTTCTTTACAAAGAGAGCAATGTCCTCATAAGATGGGCTTTCATCAGAGTCAACATCATCACCATCTTCGCAGTCATCATCACCCTCTTCTTCTTCACTTTCTTCTTCGTCGCATTCATGCTTGGCTTTCAAAGCAAGATTGATCTTTGATGTTGAAGTGCCATGCATGGCAAGGTGCTTTGTTGCATTTGCCTTTGACTCTTCAAATAATTGGAAAGTGGATATGATGTCATCTGGAGTCATTTCTTTGAACCCATGGTGCTGCCTCATGTCCCATACCATTTGATGGTGATACGGAGCAAGAGCATGAAGTAACTTGTCCACGAGAAATCTCTTGGTCAGATTGAAACCATCTTGCGTCTTGTCACAGTCACATGACTCAATGTCTGCGGCGAGAGTCATGAGCCGTTCTAGTAGTTGCTTGGGAGATTCACCCTTTTCCATACAGAAATTCTGTAATTGCCCCTTGGCAATTTCATATTGAGCAAGCCAAAGAGTGGAGGTACCGGTCTTTGTCCTTATAATGCTATCCCGCAGTTCCTTGGCACTTGTGATGTGAATGTAAGGTCTCCGTTGCTTGTCATTCATTCCTTTTCTTATGCACATGATCGCAGTGTCATTGAGATGCTTGTCATAAGTTTCTTTGGGAGTGAGGCACCTTGGATCTATAGGATTGTACCCATGCTCGAGGATGTCCAACATCTCATCATTGGCGTACCTAAGATGATCCTGCATACCAACTCTCCACAAAGCAAAATCGGAATTGTCATCAAGCAAGGGAGGTTTTCCTCCAGGATTGTACTTAGGTTTCTCAATTTGGGATCTAGCATAAATCCATGGAACACTGGTTTGGTTCCTTTCCGGAGATTGTTGGCCAAATGAAGAACCGTGCACATGTGGCCCTCAGGCCCTCGGGGACGTAGATGTCCCCGTGGTTAGTGATGCCAGTCTTATTTGGACCAAGGCCTCAAGAGAAGCATCATGCTCCTCTTTTTGCTTGGCAAGGGCCCGTTCCAGGTCCTCAGAGGTGAAAGACTTGACTTCCGTGGAAGTCCCGTCCCTCTGCACTGGAGCTACCGTAGTTGGAATCCCGTCCATCTCGCTCTAGGGCGGTTAAGCCACAAGAAAAGAGCACGAGGCTCTGATACCAATTGAAAAGGATCGAGATGGACCTAGAGGGGGGTGAATAGGTACAGTTCCAAATTTTAATAATTACTTAGCAATTTTAGGCAAAAGTGCGGAATATGAGTGTAGGCCTAAGAATTGCTATGACAAGGAGTAAGCTATTTAGAGTGAAGTAAGGCAAGCGGTAAACAATAATCAAATACAAGTACGTAATAAGGATTAACACAAGTAGAGAGTTAGGGTTAGGAATAACCGAAACTCCAAGAGAGACAAGGATGTATCCCGATGTTCACTTCCTTGGAGGGAAGCTACGTCACCGTTAGAGGGGCGGATGTTACCACGAAGGCACACCAACGCCACGAAGGCTCACCCTATTCTCCCTTTGAGATAACTCCACGAAGGCGTTTCTCAACCACTGGTGGTAAGCCTTGAGGTGGCTTCCAAACTTTCACAAACTTTCCGGGGGAAATCACAATGGTTTGATTCCTCTCTGAAGACTCCTACCGCCTAGGAGTCTCCAACCTCCAAGAGTAACAAGATCACGGGGATTGCTCAAAACTTGCTCACATCACAAATCACTTTGGTGGGAAGGAGGAGAGGGAGACGATCTATCTTTTGATTGGAACAACACTCAAAGGGACTCACAAATGCTCTTGGGATCTAGGATTTGGTGTGGACAAGAGTGAGTGAGAAGAAAGGTGTTCTTGAATGTATTCTAGCTGTGTTGAACACCCTCTCACGAAGTGGGAGAGGGGTATATACAGTAGGGAGTGTAAAACAGCCATTGGGGACACTTTAAGTCACATAGGGTCCGGACGTCCGGCAGTTTCTGGAAGTCCGGGCGTCCGCAAGGGGTCGGACGTCCGACAGGGGTCGGTCGTCCGAGGGTTGTAGATATGAATGGAACCCCTGTGAATTGAACAACGAACGGACGTCCGGAGAAGACCGGAAATCCGAGTTATTCGACTCAACTTCTTCTGGTGGGAGGTTCCGGATTTCCGAAAGGGGACGGACGTCCGGGCCTCGGACGTCCGGAGGGAGCCAGAAATCCGAGTTATAGAGCTCATGTTCTTCTGGTGCAGGGCTCCGGATTTCCGAAGCTGGTCGGACGTCCGGCCCTCGGATGTCCGGAGGGAGCCGGAAATCCGAGTTATATGACTCAATTTCTTCTGGTGGAGGGCTCCGGATTTCTGAAGCCTGCCGGTCGTCCGGCCCTCGGTCGCCCGGAGGGAGCCGGAAGTCCGAGGCAATAGACCTGTTTTGAGATAGAAACAGAGTAGAGAATATGTGGTATTGAGGAGGATAGTGAAGATGTGGTATGAGCAAGTTCATCGCAAAACCTGTGATCCCCTCTTAATAGTGCGGGATCTCTATACTCAATAATAGTAAACTCAAAAGGATAGTCTACATCATCCTTTCTCAATCCCGAGCCTTCTTGAAATATAAAGCCCGATCTTCTTAGACCACCTTTGGCACATAATTCTCAATCTACTAAAGTACTTGCCATCGTGAGATACACTCAACAAATAGGATTAGTTTCCTATGTATGTGTTGTCATTAACACCAAAAGTTGATAAGGGGCATAGCATGCACTTTGAGTAGGTGTGGTTTATTAGTGTCGTGTCGTCCCCGTCGTCATCATCGTCGATCGCACGCGGTGTCCCGTCGCCGACACCACCTTTGTGACCCTCTTGTTCTTATCCTTTTGTAAAAAATCTAATTTATGATTTAGATAGTTACTTGTATATTTTTCTTACTTGTATGATTATTATATATATATATATATATATATATATATAGGAAAAATACATCCTACCACCCAGGGGTATTTACCCCACATGTTCAATATACTACCATGCGGGAGTATATATATACTAATTTATCATTTTAATTATGTTCATATACTATATACAAGATTTTTCCAAGTGAGTTACATGAAAAAATTACAAGTTGACCCATAGTTTTTATTATATTTGTGAAATACATATATATTTGTATGTAAAAAGAGCATACACAAAATATGATACATACTACCAAAAAAACAGTATATATACTACCTAAACATGATTATATACTACATACTACGCATACATACTCTCCAATTTGATACATACTCCATACAGCATACAAAACGCAAGTCGTGGTAACTACCACTGGTGGTAGATAAAATTTGTCCTATATATATATATATATATATATATATATATATATATATATATATATATATATATATATATAGTGCCATGATTTTGATATCTGTCCCGTCGGCCCTCGTCCAATTTATGATTCGAATGTGGTATGTTATCTTTTATAACTATTTGTTCCATTTCGTGTTTATGACAATCATGCCCATCAAGTTAACATAGATATTTTTATCTAGGAGGTATGCAAACCAGAAATTGCAATCGACCCTCTTGTCAAAAAGTTAAATTTAGTTGAAAAATAAAATGATTATGTGAAAGAAAAATTGAGAATAATTGAAAAAGAGAAGATGGAATTAGAGTTGTATGTTGCCGACGTCGTCGATGATCACAAGATCAAAGATGGATGCAAAGCGCTTAAAGATTAGAAGATTAGAAAATATGCCATTAATAAAGAGGCTTGGTACCATTATGATGTTGGATTAATTATTACCTTAATTGTGATTTTGATCGCATTTGTTGTTACATTTAAATGCTTTAGATAGTTGTATGTTGTTTTACGAGAAGTATATATGTATGAACTTTATGTATATATTTTTGCAGTAGTAACATTTGGTCACTACTCTACTTTGGTTTTAAGGTGATGAACTTGTTTTAATTTGGTCACTTCGATGTTGTGTAATGAAAATGAACCGGCAATGGATGTACGGTGACTGACGCTCTCCCGAGTTCATTAATAGCCTGCATAATTTTATGCGAGTGGCTGAGGCAAACAAGAGAAATGGTTTTATATGTTGTTCATGTGGTGTATGGAAGAATAATAAGGATTACTCTACCTCAAAAATCCTTCACAGCCACCTCCTTCAGTCCGGTTTCATGTCTGGCTATAATCGTTGGACCAAGCATGGAGAAAGGAGGGTTATGATGGAAGACAATGAAGAAGAAGATGATGATAACAACTATCCTATGTCCCCTGAATACGGTGATACTTCAACGGGGAAGATGAAGATCAAGAGGCACTAGATGAACCCGCTGATAATCTTGGTCAGGCCATTGTTGATGCACAGATAAACTCCAAAAGTGAAAACGAGAGGTTGAAATTGGAGCGCATCTTAGAGGATCACAAAAACATGTTGTACCCAAACTGCGAAGATGACAAGAAAAAGTTGGGTATGTCTAACAGCGCGGAACCGATGCTCCAGAAGATTCCCCTTTTATTCCGTTGTCGCTGTGTGATTTATTTGGTTGTCGCATTCATCATTCTCATCATCCGTATTGCATCGGCACTCCATTATCATCATTTTTTTCAAAACTTGCATCCGTTATTAGTTGCCGGTTCTTCGTGTTTCTTTGTCGTTGACCGGTTGAGACCAACAACACGCGCACACGCTCGCAACATCGTTAAAATATTGTTTTTAAAAGTGTGTATAAAACATTGTCGGATTGGGTTGAAAGTTGGCGTGCGGTCTTATTTTATTGTAGAAGGCCGCCTGCAAAATTTCATCACAATCGGAGTTCGTTTGATACCCGAACCGTTAAATAAATAACGACACTATAGCCGGTTAAATTCCCGGACGTTTCGGTGTTTTAAAAATCTTGTCACGGGCTGCCAACTTCCCTCTCATCCCCCACATAGCCCATCTACATAGCCCACTTGACCCACCTAGCCCCTCCATTCATTCATAGTCATCGAATCACGATCGGACGAACAAGGTCCAACCCACCAATGTTCGTTCCCTATATAAGCCCAGCTTGTGAAGAGAGCCCCTCTCTCCACTAGAGTTCCCCCTAACCAAAATTGCACCCACACCCCTAAAAAATCCCACCTTCTATCCCACATCCCTCTAATCCCGAAATCCCCTCTCCCCCTCCAATTTCAGCCCTCAAATGTGAAATCAGAGGGCCCTCGTTTGTCCCGCAGCCCCGTCGGACATGTCCGCGGCCAACCCGGACATGTCCGGGCGACCAAACCAGCTCCGCATCCGCCATGGGCAAGCAACCGAGCCCCGAGCCACCGCCGCGCTGAGCCCGCCGCCACCCCAAGCTCACCAGCGCCATGCCCGACCCCACCACCTCCTCGCGTCAGCCTACAGACAATCCACCAGAACAGCCGCCGCCGCATGAGCCAGCCTCCCGAGCGTCAGCGGGCACCTCTGGCGCTGGATCCGGTTGTCCTGGCCCAAGGCCACCCCGCGCCGTTGTTCTGCACCTTGGTCGGCTAGATCAGGCGAGCCCCGGGTCGGATCCGTCCCCGCCGTGCCGTCCACCACTGCTCGTCGGAGCCGCGTCGAGTCCCGCACGCGCCGCTCGACTCCTGCCGTTGACCGAGCGCCCTCTGCCTCGCCCACATGGGACGCTGCTTGGCCTAGCGCTGCGCAGTTGCAGCAGGCCCAGTCGAGTGCCATGTGGGCCAGTTGGGCCTCGCCTCGGTCCTAGCCCTGCTCACGCCGTTGATCACCTCCCTGGGCCACGGTTGCCAGCAGCCGCCTAGCTAGGGTTTTATGTCAGGGTGGTCCGGTTGAAATTAAAAAAAAATACATCACAAATTTAACAAACCAACATGTGCAAACGGAGGATGAACCCTCTTCTTTGTTGTGTGTTTCATAAAAAGAGATGTAATGTCTCCGGTCCTCTTCATTCTGTAACAATTCTACAATAAAAATAAGACCGATCGCTTAGGATTGATTGGATACATAATAATCATTCATCATCTGCAGTCAAGATTGTTCCAATCTGCAGTCAGGACTAAAGTTGTTTATATTGTGAAATCAAATTATACTTTGAATAGAAAAAAGATGCAGATCAGGAGATGAGAAAAAAGATGCAGATCATACTGGGAATAGAAAAAGGATGCAGATCAATGATCTCCTGCGGTCCTGCACTCCTAGTCCGTGATGCACTGATGCAGCTGCACTCCTGCACCGTATACGTGATGCAGATCAAACTCCTGCACTCATGCAGATCAATCCGCTTGTACGTGTCGACAGCCGGCCGTGTGTCATCGACGGCGCCTCGGCAAGTCGACAGTCATTAGGGTTCGCTCGCCGAGTCGATCGCTAGCGACTTCGCGTCGGTTCGAGACGTTGTTTTTTTGGAGTTTGGGAGTGTATTGCCTACAGAATACGATGCAAACAAAAAGCTATCGATTGCAGTCCTTGTCTATCAGGTTTGGGCCTTGACCGATGCAGACTTGTTATTTTTTTTCTTGCTAATTTACATATATAATGAGGTATTGGCCCAAATTACAGGGTGGTCCATGGACCACCCTGTCCACCCTGTGGCTACGCCACTGGTTGCCAGCCCAACCCGAGTCGGCCTCCCCCGCACGTCGGCAAAGGCCCAGCCGAGCCGCTCCATCAGCCGACCCAAGGCCGCTAGGTGAGCACAACCTGTCCCAATCTGGCTATCTATAGCCACATGCGATGTATCGCTATCCGGCGCCACAGATTCGACCCAATAACATTTTTTTCATGGAATGAATTTGTCTATTATGCGAGGACATTAATAATTATAGAAATGCCACTATTTTAACATGCTAATAACTTGAGAATCATGCATCATATAAAAATACTTTAGATATGTAAAATGACCATAATTTTGTGTCGGTTAATAATTTCCAACTTTCATGCACGTTTAAAAATGTTTAACCTGCTGTTTGCACATATTCTCATAGAGGTCATGTTAAAAGTATTTGTGCCATAACTAATTAACCGTAGCTCCGATTAAAATGTTCCACATATGTAACTTGGCTAGAAAAATGTGTAGAATAACATGGTAGCATTTATTTTCTTGTTTAACAACTCTAAAATTGTGTTATAGGAAGATCTATAGCAAATTCAAAATTACCTATGGGGACTTTCTGGAATTGTTGTTCGTTGATCCGGCCTCATTTGAACTTGCGTAGAATATCGTGTAGCTTCATATTACCGTGTGCATCCATGATTTAACATGCATGATACGTCTTTATGCATCATGTCATGCATACGTTGTGGTGAATATCGTGTGTTGATTCTTGTTTCCGGATTGTTTCTTCTCGATAGAGTTCCGCAAGCATGTCGGAATGTAAGGATTCATTTGACTGCGTTGGTCCATCTGCTTCACGAATTCGTCTTCTTCCGAGCGTGATCACTGGCAAGATGACCATTTTCCTATATACCATTTCTATCATTGCCATGCTAGTTGTCTCGTTTCTTCGCTATGTCTCGCTGCCTACCATCTGTTTAATAAGCCTCCCTACATTGCCATGAAAAAACCCTATAACCTTTCCACGACCCAATAAACCACTGTTTGGCTATGTTACTGCTTGTTCAGCCTTTTGATAACATTGCTAGTTGTAGGTGCAGTTGCTTCCATGTAAAAACATGGGTTCCTTGTTATATCACCATATTATTGCTATTTAATTTAATGCACCTATATACCTGGTAAAAGGCGGAAGGTTGGCCTTTTGGCTGGGTGTTTTGTTCTGCTTTTGCCGCCTTAGTTTTGTCTACCGGTGTTATGTTCCATAAATGAGCGCTCCTAACAATGCTTGGGATTGTTATAGGGACCCCATTGATTTTCGTTTTGGGATAGAACTCGTCTGGCAAGGCCCAACATTGGTACTACAGTTGCCCAACATAATAATAATGATAATTAATTGATGCATAGGGAGTTAAAGCTACCCGAGGAGTAATTCAACATAATATAGGGAGGGCCAATGGTCCTGGTGTTGGTCCCAAACAGAGCCACTCGCCAGGCCAACGGAGGCAACTCGGGGGATTACTATCCAACCAACGTACGTACTGCTCATCTGATGTGCCGTGAGAACGAGATACGCGGCTCCTATCGGGATTGTCGACATGTCGGGCGGCCTTGCTGGATTTGTTTTACCTTTCTCAAACGTCTTGTGCAAGGGATTCTAAGGATACTTTGGGCTATCTCGAGGTTGAGGTTCTGCAGCAGGAACCCGGGGAGATCACGGGTTTTCTGTAGTCGAGGTTTCCGACGCAGCGTGTGGTAGTTTGTGATGGACTAGTTGGAGCACCCCTGAAGGGTTAAATCTTTTGGAAAGCCATGCCCGCGGATATGTGGCAAACTGGGAAACTTTGTTTAACATTAGTTCTAGATAACTTGAAGTAAACTTAAATAAAATATGTCAACTGTGTGCGTAACCGTGACAATCTCTTCTCATGATTTCTGTACCTAGAAGAGGACACGACGAGGATATGTTTGACGTAAGTAGGTGTTCACGATCACTTCATGACCATGATTAGTTCACGTCCATTATGCGTAGATAATCCCCCTTTTATTCTTGTATTCATAAGTTAGGCACCTCAAATAAATGCTTAGTCGCCTGCTGCAGCCACACCACTTAACCATACCTCACCCATTAAGCTTTGCTAGTCTTGATACCTTTGGAAATGAGATTGCTGAGTCCCTGTGGTTCATAGGTTACCACAACAGCAGTTGCAGGTATAGGTAAAGTGATACTTTGATGTGAGCGCGATGATTGTGCTATTTGGAGTTTCTTCTTCTTCTTCTTCATCGATCTAGGATGGGTTCCCGACTGGCAGCCTGGGATAACATTGATGGACGTCGTTCTTTTATTTTTGTTTTCGTACGTAGTCGGACCCTGCTCTTCTACATGGTGATTGAATGTATTGTTATATTGTGTTATTCATGTTGTAACTTGTGGCGAGTGTAATCCAATTCCATATACTCATGTGTTCTGTACATGTACTTGTAACGATGTCCATTCTTGCAAAAGGACGAGATGCGCTTCTATCCCTGTCAAGGCCCTCGAGCCAAAATAAGGATAGGATCGCATCTTGGGCGTTACAAGTTGGTATCACAGCAGTACGGATCTTGGAGCCCCTTGATTGATCGAACTTGGCCGAGTCGAGTCTAGTGAAAAACTACTTTGAGTCTAGTTATATATCGGAGAGTAGGACTATTTTTACTCCTCTTCTATGCTCTCGTGAGGAATCTTGATGTAGGAATTTTAATTCTACTCCTCTTCTCTCTCAATTTTGTTAGGATCACGCGGGTATTTTGGAATCTATATGATGTCTATGTGATGGAGTTCTGACTTGGTGCCTCCTGTCTGACTTGATTTCTTCCGTGGAGTTGAGCTCCACGGGATTCTTGACACATCGCTATTGTTCAGTTTTCTTAGTATCTCAGGACAGAGGATGTTTGAAATTGCTTCAATACTAGTAGTGGTGAGAGGAGTCTAGCATCCCTATTAATGGTGGAGAGCGTCCGGATGTACTGCCATATTTGGTATCGTTGTGATTACGAGGGTATGAGAGATATGAGTTTCCGAGATCTCTGGATATGTGTTAACGGATGTGATACAATGGACGGGTAGTGTTATTGCAAGGAGTTGAGTGATGGATTTTACTCCTTGGATCCGTGGACCCGATGGCATAACTAGAAAATTTTGGGAGTTCTTAGGTGGGAATTCAAGTAGTTTCCTAGGATTATCTTCCAACAGATGAATGATGTGAGGTTGGGGTTCAACATCTAGTGGATTCGTTTGTTCATGGTCTTTCTTACAGGGGACAGTCTCGATATATGCCATCACATATGATCAGTCAAGCCTTGTAGTTCGCTATGCCTAGGGAGCATATTCGAGCGACATTTCAATATGACAATCCAATGTACAATCGAGACCGAGCGAACCTTGCCATGAAAATATTGGACGGAATCTCTATCATATGTTTGTTTCCGACTTGTTTCTTAAGCGTCATCCTTTTTTTTTGCTGGAATATGGTAATTCAAGTTGCTTCGATGTAAACTGGTGATTTCATATCCTTCCGAAGCAGTGTTCTCATATTTCTATGGGAGTGCTACTTAATTCTTTTGCTCAACCAAATTGTCTTATCAATTCTTTTCAAATGAGAGTCGTCGTTGCAATTCTTTTCCAACCGGTGTGCTTCTCTTTAAGGTAATTCAATCTTCTCCAATAATTGCAAGATCAATCCCTTATTTCTTTCCGGAGTTCATCTCATCTGTCCCAAGTTATGTTTGGTTTTCCCCGCCCTCCCGCCCTTTTCTTCCATGATTTTATTATCATCCAAGTGCCTTTCTTTCATCATTGCTTCCGCTATAGTCTCTTTTGTATTGTATCGGATGCTAACGTGCTAAGTTCATCATTCTTCATTCTTGTTCCCCCCCAGTGGATTCATTTCAAGCTTTCGATGTTCATCATATCCTTTTCATCCTTTGAATGATTTCTGTGTTGGAAATTCTTATCCAAGTTTCTCTTGTTTATTCATCAATATTTATTCTATCCGGAGTTTTGAAGGTGTCTTAGAAGTCCAGGTTCTCAATCCTTTCAATTATTTCGAGGTTGTCACCTCATTAAGTTTCCATTTATACTGGTGCAATATCTTACCTTCTAAGCAATTCTTTTCAATGGTGTTTTCGTTGAGTGCCCCATAACCCACAGGTTTTCCCAGGATCTCACCTAGATCTTCTAATCTTTTCCGAAGAGTTTTAATTCTTTTCAAGTGTGACATAAGTATGGATTCCATCAGTCATATTCCGTCTCAAGATCATTTGTAAATTAATTTTCTTTGTTGGCTCAACCTTTTTTTCTTCATTATTCCGGAGTGTCTCAGTAATTTTGGGGGGTCCCTTCTTGTCATTCTCTGCATTGAAGACCAAAGAAGTGTTTTTCTTAAATCTTGGTCCATTCTGTTGAAGATTCATCATTTTAGCTTTGTGTTATCCTCTCAATTTGTTTCAATCATGAGTATTCCTTCCATATCTATCCGGTGTATTTGAGAGTTGTTTTTATTTCTCGGTTGTGACATCCTCGACTTTTGCTACAGTAGTAATTGTAGTTAAGCTACAGTGATCAACCGTTAATGATGCCACGTCATCGGATTTCCATCTCAGACCCGCGTTGATTCGAGTTTGTCCGGATTTCAAATTTGAAAACAAAAGTAGAGTACGTTATGAGTTCATTGCAAATATTAAAAGAATATATATGTAAAAAAAGGGGAAAGTATTAAAGAAATAATAATGATAAAAGAAAGAAAAGAAAACTGAAAGAAAGGATTAATAAAAAGAAAAGGGAAAAGAGAAAACAAAATAAAACAAATCAAAAAAAAAAAGGAAACAACCCCCCGTGGCCCAACTGGGCTCAAGGCCCAGCCGGCCACCTCCCGCGCCCCCTCCCGCCGAACCCTAATCGCCCTCCTGGGTGCCACCCCCCCTCGCTACTCCCTCCCTTTCCCACGCCGCCGCCGCCAGCCCCCCCCTCGTGGGGGGCCCCACCCCGCGCGCCATCTCCTCCCCCTCTCTCGCCCCCCCACCTCACGAGAGCCCCCCCACCCCCGAGATCCCGTCGCCCCCCTCTGCCCCTCTCGCCTCTCCCTCCCACGTCGCCTCCACAGATCGCTTGAGACCGTCCTGCACAGAAGCGGAAGATCTGGATCCCCAACAACATGTACCATGCACCTGCTCCTACTCCGAGGCCGTCCTATGCTGCACCTCGCCTGCCTCCTCCACCACCTAGGCAGCCGAGGCTCCCAGCTCCACCGCCTCGAGTTCCTCCTTCCCGTCCTGAGGACGGGCTGTGCTTCAAGTGTGGCCGTCCAGGTCACCGTGCTAGAGACTGCCGGCAGAATCAGAATCAGCTGGCACTTCCTGCAACTGGCCGTGGCAACAACCAGAACCGCAACTTCAACACTAAGCCTGCTTATGTTCGTGGTCAGGCCAACAACATTGATATGGGTCAAGCTCAAGACCAGCCTGCTACCGTGATGGGTACACTTCTCGTTAACTCAGTACCTGCTTCTGTATTGTTTGATACAGGAGCATCGCATTCCTTTATGTCGGAAAATTTTGCATACATGCATGACATTAGGAGCGAAGAGATGAACATCCCGATAGTGGTAAACACCCCTGGGGGCGAATGCCGAACCTCTGTGGTTTGCCCCCATGTTCCAGTTGAAATTGAAGGATTAGAATTCCTTGCCAACCCCATCCTACTAAAGTCATCCAACATTGATCTCATATTGGGGATGGACTGGTTGAAAGCTCATACGGCATCGATCGTTTGTGCCACCAAAACCGTCCACCTCCTACACCCTTCAGATGAACTAGTAAGCTACCATGCTCATCTCGTCCGTAATGCTGAGGCACGGCTGTATGCTTTGAATGCATTAAATGCGTCGCCTCTTGAAGGGATTGAAAACATTCCAGTGGTCCGAGAGTTCCAAGATGTCTTTCCAGAAGAACTTCCGGGGATTCCCCCTGCTCGAGCTGTCGAGTTTGTCATTGACTTGGTACCCGGTACCACTCCTATTGCCAAGCGTCCTTATAAAATGCCACCACATGAACTCCTTGAACTTAAGCAAGAAATTGACAACTCGCTCCGTCTGGGTTTCATCCGTCCGAGTTCCTCTGCTTGGGGAGCACCTTCTCTCTTTGTTAAGAAGAAGGATGGGACAAATCGATTGGTTCAAGACTATCGTCCTATCAACCAGGCCACTATTCAGAACAAATATCCTCTCCCGCGGATAAATGATTTGTATGATCAACTTGCTGGTTCCACCGTTTTCTCTAAGCTCGACTTGAGATTGGGATACCACCAGATCCGTGTTCGCAAGGAGGATATTCCAAAGACCGCCTTTGTTACTCGATATGGATCATACGAGTACACCGTCATGTCCTTCGGCTTAACCAATGCACCGGCAACTTTCTCTCGATTGATGAATTATATATTCATGGACTACCTCGACAAATTTGTCGTGGTATATCTGGATGATATTCTGGTGTTTTCAAAGAACAAAGAAGAGCATGCTGAACATCTTCGTCTTGTACTGGATAAGCTTCGGTAGCATAAACTCTATGCGAAGTATTCCAAATGTGAGTTCTGGCTAGACGAAGTGACTTACCTTGGTCATGTGATTTCCAAGGATGGTATTGCGGTCAACCCCGAACGAATTCAAGCTATTCTTGACTGGACTCCCCCAAAGAATGTCAAGCAAGTCAGAAGTTTTCTCGGACTCGCCAGCTATTGCCGTCGATTCGTCGAGAACTTCTCCAAGATTGCGAAGCCCTTAACCAACCTGCTTCACAAAGGTGTTAAGTATGAATGGACTGATAAATGTCAGGAAAGTTTCCAGGCACTCAAGGACAAACTGACGTCCGCTCCAGTACTTGCTCCTCCAGATACGAAAAGGGATTTCGTCATATACTGTGATGCTTCTCGTCAAGGGATAGGTTGTGTCCTAATGCAGGATCGCAAGGTGATCGCTTATGCTTCACGTCAACTGCGTGCTCATGAAGAGAACTACCCAGTTCATGATCTCGAGCTTGCCGCAGTCATTCATGCATTGAAGGAATGGCGACAATACCTAGTCAGTAATCGCTGTGAAATCTACACCGACCATCAAAGTTTGAAGTACTTGTTCACTCAACCGGAGCTGAACCTGCGTCAACAAAGATGGATGGAGCGTATAGCAGATTTTGACTGTAGTATATCATATACCCCTGGCAAGGCTAATGTAATGGCTGATGCCTTAAGTCGCAAGTCATACTGCAACCACCTCCAGGTTCATCAGGTTCACGATCGTCTGCAAGAGGAATTCCGTAAGCTGAACCTCCACATTGTTCCTGAGGGTTACCTTGTTCCCCCTCCTGAAGAGTATCAAAAGATGAACCTTCGTGTTGTTAATCAGGGTTCCCTCAGTAACCTAGTGGTTGAACCAGATCTTGTGAGCTCCATAAAGAATATACAAAACTTTGACGATGATGTCGACAGGATTAAGAGTTATATTGCGAAGGGTAAACCCTCCTTTTTCACTGTTGATGAAGGTGGCGCCTTGTATTTCAAGGGTCGCCTATTCGTCCCAAATAAGAAGGAAAATCTCAGGATGACTGGGAAGGTGATGGAAGAAGCTCATGACACACCATTGTCTATTCACCCGGGTAGTACCAAGATGTACCAAGACATCCGGCAAAGATTCTGGTGGCCCAAAATGAAACAAGACATTGCACGCTATGTGGCAGAATGTGATATATGCCGGCGTATCAAAGCAGAACACCAAAAGCCTGCTGGAACTCTGCAACCTATCTCTATTCCCTAGTGGAAATGGGATCACGTTGAAATGGACTTCGTCACTGGTTTTCCCAGGTCTCAGAAGGGTAATGATGCTATTCTTGTCGTCATTGACCGACTGTCCAAAGTTGCACATTTCCTGGCCGTCAAAGAAACGATTAATGCTAGTCAGCTGGCAGATCTTTATATGTCAAGAGTTGTTTCACTTCACGGTATTCCGTTGGTAATTAGTTCGGACCGTGGCAGCTTGTTCACTTCAAAATTCTGGGAGAGTTTTCAGAAGGCTATGGGGACTCATCTGTCCTTCAGCACTGCATTTCATCCTCAATCCCAGGGACAAGTTGAACGAGTCAACCAAATTCTTGAGGACATGCTTCGAGCTTGTGTCATTTCTTTCGGTAAGAAATGGGAGGAATCTCTCCCGTATG
The DNA here is from genome assembly GCF_904849725.1 of Hordeum vulgare subsp. vulgare. NCBI lineage: Eukaryota > Viridiplantae > Streptophyta > Magnoliopsida > Poales > Poaceae > Hordeum > Hordeum vulgare. The sequence continues at coordinate 293,641,752 of NC_058524.1, read as the reverse complement.
CCGAGTTCTCTTACAACAATAGCTATCAAGCTAGCTTGAAGATGGCCCCTTTCGAAGTATTGTATGGGCGAAGGTGTCGGACTCCTCTGAATTGGTCAGAAACTGGGGAACGATCACTCTTCAGTCCGGATATTATTCAACATGCCGAAGATCAAGTCCGCATTATTCATGAGAATCTGAAGGCTGCTCAGTCTCGTCAGAAGAGTCAGTATGACCGTCATCATCAAGATATGGTCTATCAACCTGGCGAAAAGGCTTATCTTCGTGTCACACCAATGAGAGGTGCACACCGTTTCGGAATCAAGGGCAAGTTAGCTCCTCGTTATATTGGTCCTTTCACTGTTCTCGAAAGGCGTGGAAGAGTGGCTTATCAATTGGAACTGCCGGCGAACCTTTCTCAGGTTCACGATGTCTTCCATGTTTCTCAGCTCCGTCGCTGCTTCAAGGACCCTATTCGAGCAGTGGATCACGATATGCTAGAGCTCCAACAAGACCTCTCTTATAAAGAGCACCCGGTCCGCATTCTCGACCAAGCTGAACGTAAGACTCGTCGCAGGGTCACCAAGTTCCTTAAGGTGCAGTGGTCAAATCACTCTGAAGATGAAGCCACTTGGGAACGCGAGGATCATCTTCGTGATGAATACCCCGGGCTCTTTCCTTCTACCTCTTAATTCTCGGGACGAGAATTCTTGTTAGTAGGGGAGAATTGTGACATCCTCGACTTTTGCTACAGTAGTAATTGTAGTTAAGCTACAGTGATCAACCGTTAATGATGCCACGTCATCGGATTTCCATCTCAGACCCGCGTTGATTCGAGTTTGTCCGGATTTCAAATTTGAAAACAAAAGTAGAGTACGTTATGAGTTCATTGCAAATATTAAAAGAATATATATGTAAAAAAAGGGGAAAGTATTAAAGAAATAATAATGATAAAAGAAAGAAAAGAAAACTGAAAGAAAGGATTAATAAAAAGAAAAGGGAAAAGAGAAAACAAAATAAAACAAATCAAAAAAAAAGGAAACAACCCCCCGTGGCCCAACTGGGCTCAAGGCCCAGCCGGCCACCTCCCGCGCCCCCTCCCGCCGAACCCTAATCGCCCTCCTGGGCGCCACCCCCCCTCGCTACTCCCTCCCTTTCCCACGCCGCCGCCGCCAGCCCCCCCCTCGTGGGGGGCCCCACCCCGCGCGCCATCTCCTCCCCCTCTCTCGGCCCCCCACCTCACGAGAGCCCCCCACCCCCGAGATCCCGTCGCCCCCCTCTGCCCCTCTCGCCTCTCCCTCCCACGTCGCCTCCACCTCGGCCCCCCCATCTCGGCGGCCGGCCCCTTCCGGGGGGTCCATCTCCGGCGGCCCTCTCTACGGTGGCCGCCCCTCACCGTCGGTGGCTCCATCTCCGGGGGGCCCTCCTCACCGGCTCCTCCTCGCCGGCACACCCGTCTCCACCGTCATCTTCGTGCGAACTCCGGCTTCACCGGGCCGTCACGTCACCGTCGGTGAGCCCCTCCTCGGGCTCCTCCCACCGTGTCGATCTCCTCGCCGCCCCGGTTCCGTTCCGGCAAACGGGGCCTCGATCCGTCGAGGGTAGACTCCGGTAGGAGGGATTAAAGTTTAGGTTCTTCTAGGGGTGTTAGAGAAAGTTGTTCTGTGTCTGTGTTAACAGAGAGAGGGAGATGAGTGTTGAGAAAAAAGAAAAAGAAATAAAAACAAAGGTTGTATTCCGTATGTATGTATGAGATGTGATGTATGTATTTGTGTATTTGGATATTTAGAGGAATACGGTATTTGCACGGATAGGTATCTGTTAAAAATAAATGAGGAAATAACGTTAGGCCACTTACCGGTGGGGCCAATGCACCGCTGTCAATGACAGGGAGGCCCCATGCGATAATTAAAAATAATGTTTTCTTAAAATAGATAAATAAATAGATATTTAGTTAAAATAATTAATTAACATAATTAGAGTATGACACGTGGGTCCCTCGTTGAATTAATCTGATTAATAAATATTTAATCTTAAATAAAACTTGTGCCTATGACGTTCGGGACCCGCTGGTCAGTTGACCAGTCAAATGTGATGTCAGCCTGACATCGCGATGATGTCATATTGGAATTTTATTAAATCTTTTAAATCTGTTTTTAACTCCTAAATAATTAATAAAACTTTGAAAATTAATATTAAATAATCCGTAAGTCAGATCAAAATAATTTCAACATGAAAGTTGATCAGCAAAGCGAGACGAACCCGGATGCACGGCCCGTTCGTCTGTCACGCGTCCCTAGCATAGCAAACATGGAACTTTTCCATCGTTTCCAGTGTAACCGGTAGTAGCCCGAGACCCGGGAAAATATCGTCAGATATTCTTCCGACCGTCTATGACGGATGTTGCTGCGTTAGCTCATGTCTAGCCTGCATATTTCCATGTCATGCTTTGTGTTGCATCGGTGCTGTTATTTATTGTTTCTTCCCCCTCTTCTTATCGGTAGACCCCGAGACTGACGCTGCTGCCGGGTACATCTACGACCCTGCCGATCAGTCCTTTGCCGCAGAGCAGCAAGGCAAGCAAACTCCCCTTGATCATTCCTATATCGCCTATGTCTTTCTTCCTACTGCTTGCATTAGTATTTTGCTACTGTTGTAGTTAGCTCCTATATCTGATGCATAGCCTGTTTTTGATGAACTGCTACTTTCAGTCCTGTACCTTTAATATGCTTAGTATAGGTGGAGCAGTCATCCCCTCTGACCCCGTAGATCAGTTGCCCCGCTTGTTTTCAAATCTCGATCTCTGATCGACGAGCCAGACCCGACACAACACGTTCACCCCCCTTCGTTGTACGACGCTACAGGGATACTGTCGGGTACCGAGGGTGACACCTCGCTAAGTACTCCTGATGATATCTCTGTAGTATAGCTAGTCGGTCATGGTTATCGAGGGTGATTCCTCTTTCACCATTCCCGATGACGTCTCTATCGTGCCACCCCGCGAGTGTGGGACCCCCGAGGGTGATTCCTCTAAGCCCACCTTGACGGGTACATCGTTCGGGATCCAACGAGGGTGATACCTCGGATTCCCCCCGATGTTACGACCACACAGTTACTCGACCATGTTACTGGGATCATTGGTGATTAGTTGTAAGCCGGGTGGATTCCCGTGAGACTGTGTTGCTGGCCTAATTAAAATGCTAATGGATTTGGGTATTTGATCTGGGTTGGTCGGAGACCTTTTCGCACTAACCGGCTACGCGGGAAGAATTATGGGTACTCGACGTCGCGGTATCAGCCGAAGCTTTTTAGATGCCAGCAGTGTAGCGGCGCGCGCCCGAGTGGTCCCGAGATGCATCGCGCTTGTGATTAAGGGATGCTAGGACTGACGTCGGCCGCCCACGCCACGTGCAGGAGCATGAAGGGGAACTGGGCCCATGAACCCTTTGTGCTTAGGATTTAGACCGGCGGGCTGGCCTCTCTGATTAGTCTTAGGTGGGGCTGCGACGTGTCGATATTCCGAGGCCGGGCAGGACCCAGAAAAGTATGTCCGGCCAGAGTGTTATCGAGCGTGACGGGACATGTGGTGCACCCCTGCAGGGATGAAAATTAACTATTCGGATAGCCGTGTCCACGGTTACAGGACGACTTGGAGTTGTGCCCCGATCTTATACAACTACAATTGTTACTTAACTGGAATTAGTTTGCCTCGGGATTGCTTCCTCGCAGGGAGTCGAGGGAGGATCTTTAGGCGTGACCTCACTTTAATATTGCTGCAACAATATGACTATTAATGCGTTACCCCCTTGTTCTACTCTCGTCTATTGCTGCAAGACCCTGAAGATGCTAGTCTTCGATAGGACTAGGCCTTCTCTCTCTATTCTCGCATTGCTGCAGTCAGTCCACATATAACCCCCCCCTTCTTTGATACTGATGCATAATTAGAATAGTTCTGATGTAAGACTTGCGAGTACTTTGGATGAGTACTCACCGCTGCTTTGCTCCCCCCTTGTCCCCTTGATCCGCTTGCTGCGACCAGATGATGAAGCCCAGGAGATGGAGGACCCCGCCGCCGACGACTGCTACCCCGACGGTGCCTACTACTACGTGGAGGCCGCTGATGATCAGGAGTAGTTAGGAGGTTCCCAGGCAGGAGGCCTCGCCTCGTTCGATCGTTGTATCTTTTGTGCTAGCCTTCTCTAAGGCACCCCATGTTTTATGTCTGTACTCAGATATTTGTTGCTTCTGCTGACTCGTGTGTTTATCGAGCTTTCGTATTCTAGCCCTCGAGGCCCCTGGCTTGTAATATGAAGCTGATGTTATTTTATTTGTGTCTAGAGTTGTGTTGTGATATCTCCCCGTGAGTCCTTGGGTTTGATCGTACGCATTTGCGTGTATGAATTGCGTACGATTAAGCCGAGGGCGTCACATCGGTCCTCTGAAATCCATCGTTTGAGAAGATTTCTTCGTTCTCAGCTTTCAGCTTTCATCCTCAAATTCTTCTCAATTGTTGTCTCTTCATTCACATCTCAATTATTCCGGTGCCTCATTCAAGTTTTCTGTTAGGAGGCTCAAGATCTCGTCGTTCTCATGTATTCCATTTATTTCCGATATCCCCATATGTTCTAAATTCTTCAAGTTGATCATGATCTCTTCATTCTCTTATATATCATTAATTCTTGGTATCCTCATTCATTTGTGAATTCTTACCGGTGGCTTGTTCAAGCTTTCTCTAATCGTATAATGCTCTCTTTGTCCTCATGTAGCCTAGTTCAATGGTTTATCCTCTTTCATTCCAAATTCTAACCGGTGGTTAGTTCAAGAATTCTTCAAGTTTGTGCTCTATCTCTCTCTCTTCAATCTTTCAAGAAGAATAAGTAGCATGCTAAATCTGTTGCTTTTCATCAATTTAACTTGATGAAGGATAAGCATAACATAATTCTTATTCGTGTGTCCTTGAAGTGATTCCAATTCTTCTTCTCGAGTGGCTCATGATATCAATTCTCTATTCTAAGTTGTTCATCTTTTCTTTTCCAGAGTTCCAAGCTTTTCTCAAGTATCTTTTTGTAAAGCTTCATCTAAATATTTGCAAGGTGATAATATTATTCTTTCCAACCTTCATTTTGTTTTATCATGCTTTTGTATACGGAGGTTCTTCATGGTGGTTCTTCAAGGATGTAATTCTTTTCAAGGTGTTCTTCATGATTCTTGTGGTAGTACCTCAAGTATTCTTATCTTGCTTTTCCAAGTGCAATTCTTCCTCCCTTTTCCTTTGAGGTGGTGTTGTAGCATTCTTGACTCTCAAGGAGTCTTGAAGAGAATTTGTTTCAAGAATGACATATTTAAACCAACCAATTCTTTGATCATGAGATATTTTCAACCCATCTTTCTTCCATTGAGCTATCTTGGTGTAGATTTCACCTAAAGCTCTGCCTAAGGATTGTTCATATCATGGTGATTATCGTGGATCCAAGTTCTCAATGTATCCTCTTGGTGAAAGAAGTTTTCATATCTTGTTGCTTCCAAGCAATCTTTGTTTCCGTTAGTGGCTGGTTGTCACCTCATAATTGTGAAATGGTTTCCGTAAGCCCACAACAAGCTTGTTATTTTTCATTGTTGATTTTCCAACATCTCCATTCAATTCTTCTTCTTAGGATGCTTAGCAAATCCAATTGTGGTAGAATTGCCTTTTCTTCTGGGTTCTATTCATTCCAATTATATGGTTTCTATTCTTTTGTTTCGGAGGCTTTGTGATGTTGCTCTCTTTCTTCCGTTATCTTGGTTTATCAAGATCATGTTCTTTTCTTGCTTATCCATTTAACCGGAGTGTTGTGTCCCTCAAGTTCTTCCTATCATATCAAGTTTCTCTCTTTTTCTACGGAAGTGCTGCCGATTTTCTTTTGAATTCTTGCTTGTTCTTCAAATCATTCTTCAACTATTTCCAACCTTCAAGATTCATTGGATTCACTCGTTTGTCAACAAGCAACTAAGTTTTACCTCTTCCTCATCATATTTTATTCCTCTTCCCCTTTTTATTCTTAGATCTCGGGGCGAGATCTCTTGTTAGTGTAGGAGAGTTGCTACAGCCCGGAACCGACGCTCCAAAAGATTCCCCTTTTATTCTGTTATCGCTGTTTTTTTATTTGGTTGTCGCATTCATCCTCGCATCATTCGCATCATCCGCATTGCATAAACACTCCGTTGCCGTCATTTTTTCAAAACTTGCATCCGTTATTAGTTGCTGGTTCTTCGTGTTTTTTGTCGTTGACCGTTTGAAACCAACCACACACGCATGCGCCCGTGGCATCGTTAAAATATTATTTTTAAAAGTGTGTTTAAAACATTCTCGGATTGGGTTGAAAGTTGGTGTGCGGTATTGTTTTATTGTAGGAAGGCCGCGTGACAATTTCATTACAATCGGAGTTCGTTTGATACCCGAACCGTTAAATATATAGCGGCAGTATAGCCGGTTTAATTCCTGGACGTTTCAGTGTTTTAAAAATCTTGTCACGGGCTGCCAACTTTCCTCTCATCCCCACATAGCCCATCTACACAACCCACTAGACCCACCTAGTCCCTCCCACCATTCGTGGTCATCGGATCGCGATCGGACGGACGAGGTCCAATCCAGCAATGTCCATTCCTTATATAATCCCACCTTGTGGAGAGAGCCTCTCACTCCACTAGGGTTTCCCCTAACCAAAATTGTAGCCACCCTCATAAAAAACCCACCTTCTAGCCCCACATCCCTCTAATCCCGAAATTCCCTCTTCCCCTCCAATTCCAGGCCTCAGATCTGAAATCAAAGGGCCTTGATTCGATTTGCAGCCCCACCGGACATGTGCGCGGCCAACCCGGACATGTCCGGGTGACCACAACAGCCCACACCCACCATGAGCGAGTAGTCGAGCCCCGAGCCCCCGCATCACCCCAAGCTCACCAGCGCCATGACCGACCGCGCCACCTCCTCGTGTCGGCATGGACACAATCCGCCCGAACAGCCGTCGCCGCCAAAGCGAGGAGCTCACGCCATGGCCTCCCGAGCATCGGCGGGCACCTCTAGTGCTGGATCCGGTTGCCCTCGCCCTCGCCCCGCCTCGCTGTTGTTCCGCACCTTGGTCTACCATATCAAGCGAGCCTCAGGGCGGATCCGTTCCCGCCGCGACGTCCACCGCTACTCGTTGGAGGTGCGTCGATCCCTGCACCCGCTGCTGGACTCCCGCCGTTGACTGAGCACCCCGTGCCTCGCCCGCGCGGGCTGCCGCCAGGCCCAGCGCTGCGCAGCTGCAGCAGGCCCAGTCGAGTGCCAGATGGGCCTTGCCTCTTTCCCATCCCTTCTCGCGTCGTTGACCATCGCCCTCGGTCGCGGTGGCCAGCCCAGCCCGAGCCGGCCTCCCCGCGCGTGGGCCGAGGCCGAGCCGAGCCACTCCATCACAAGGCCGCTAGGTGAGCACAGCGTGTCCAATCTGGCTATCTATAGGCACATGCAATGTATCTCTATCCGGCGCCACATATTCGACCCAATAACATCTTTTTCATGGAATGAATTTGTCTATTATGCGAGGACATTAATAATTGCAGAAATGCCACTATTTTTACATGCTAATAACTTGAGAATCGTGCATCATATAAAAATACTTTAGATATGTAAAATGACCAGAATTTTGTGTAGATTAATAATTTTCAACTTTTATGCACATTTAAAGATGTTTAACCTACTAATTGCATAGATTTTCACAGATGTCATGTTGAAATGATTTGTGTCATAACTAACTAACTGTAGCTCCGACTAAAATGTTCCACATATGTAACTTGGCTAGAATAACATGGTAGCATTTATTTTCCCATTTAACAACTCTAAAATTGTGTTTTAGGAAAATCCGTAGCAAATTCAAAATTACCTATGGGGACTTTTCGGAATTGTTGTTCATTTTTTCAGCCTCATTTAAACTTGTGTAGAATATTGTGTGCATCCATGATTTAACATGTTGTGGGTGTCATTTGCATACATTTGCATTCATGTCATATCATCTTGTGTTGCTCGTATCTTTTAGACCGTAACTCCGTTGGAGATGATCTATATATGTAAATCGACTAGAATGACGTATAGAATCACATGGCCCACTTTATTTTGCTCCTTAACAAATATAAAATGTGTTTAGTACAGATCTGGATCGATTTCAAAATTAACATATGGGGTCATTTCAGAAATGCTATATGTTGTTTCCGACCTCATTTCAAATGCCTAGATAGGGTAGTTTATTTATGCTTGACCTCTTGCCATGTTTAAACAACATTTAATATTGATGGGTACCTAAACGGGAGTGAACTAAATATATGAACGTGGAGTATCCTCAATATGCAACTCATTGCATATTGGGCTTCACTTAATGTGTAGTATTCGATTGTTGTTATGTGCCATGCCTTGCATAATTAAACCGGACATGCATCATATGTGTTTGTGAATCATGTCATGCATACGCTGTGGTGAATATCGTGTATTTATACTTGTTTCCGGATTGCTTCTTCTCGATAGAGTTCTGCAAGCGTGTCAGAATGTGAGGATTTATTCGACTACGTTGGTCTGTCTGCTTCACGGATTCGTCATCTTCCGAGTGGGATCAGAGGCAAGATGTCCATTTCCCTATATACCATTACTATGATTGCCATGCTAGTTATCTTGTTTCTTCGCTATGTCTCGCTGCCTACCACCTGTTTAATAAGCCTCTCAACATTGCCATGAAAAAATCTCTAACCTTTCCACGACCCAGCAAACCACTGTTTGGCTATGTTACCGCTTCCTCAAACTTTTGATAGCATTGCTAGTTGCAGGTGCGGTTGCTTCCACGTGAAAACATGGGTTCCTTGTTATATCACCATATTATTTATATTTAACTTAATGCACCTATATAACTGGTAAAAGGTGGAAGTCTTAGCCTTTTGGTTGTGTGTTTTGTTCCGCTTTTGCCGCCTTAGTCTCTGCTACCGGTGTTATGTTCCATAAATGAGCGCTCCTAACATGCTTGGGGTTGTTATGGGGATAAAACTCGTCTCGCAAGGCCCATCATTGGTACTACATTTGTCGAACATAATAATACTGATAATTAATTGACACATAGGGAGTTAGCGCTACCCGAGGAGTAATTCAACAGAATACAGGGGGCGAGTGCTGATTGTGTTGGTCCCAAACAGAGCCACTTGCGGGGCCACCCAGGGAAACTCAGGGGGATTTCTATCCGGCCACCGTATGTATTACTCATACGGTGTGCCGTGAGACTGAGATACGCGGCTCCTATCGGGATTGTCTGCACGTCGGGCAGCCTTGCTGGATTTGTTTTACCTTTCTCGAATGTCTTGTGCGAGGGATTCCGAGGATACTTTGGGCTATCTCAAGGTTGAGGTTTTCACCAGGAGATCACGGGTTCTCGTAGTCGAGGTTTCCGACGCAGCGTGTGGTAGTTTGTGATGGACTAGTTCGAGCACCCCTGCAGGGTTAAATCTATTGGAAATCCGTGCCCGCGGTTATGTGGCAAACTTGGAAACTTTGTTTAGCATTAGTTCTAGATAACTCGAAGTAAACTTAATTAAAATATGCCAACTGTGTGTGTAACTGTGACTGTCTCTTCTCATGATTTCTGCATCCGGAAGAGGACACTGTGGTGTTATGTTTGACGAAAGTAGGTTTTCAGGATCACTTCGTGATCATGATTAGTTCACGTCCGTTATGCGTAGATCATCCCCCTTTATTCTTGTACTCGTAAGTTAGCCACCTCAAATAAATGCTTAGTCGCGTGCTGTAGCCTCACAACTTAACCATACCTCAACCATTAATACCTCACCCATTAAGCTTTGCTGATCTTGATTCCTTTGGAAATGAGATTACCGTGTCCCTGTGGCTCACAGATTACTACAACAACAGTTGTAGGTACATGTAAAGCGATACTTTGACGTGAGCGCGGTGATTGTGCTATTTGGAGTTTCTTCTTCTTCTTCTTCTTCTTCATCGATCTAGGATGGGTTCCAGGACGGCAGCCTGAGATAACATGGATGGACGTCGTTCTTTTATCGTTTGTTTTCGTCCGTAGTCAGACCATGCTCTTCTACATGGTGATTGAATATCTTGTTGTATTGGGTTATTCATGATGTAGCGTGTGGTGTGTGTAAGCCAATTCCATATACTCATCTCTTGTGTACATGTACTTGTAACAATATCTATTCTTGCAAAACAACGAGATGCGCTTCTATCCCTGTCGAGGCCCTCGAGCCAAAATAAGGATAGGATCGCATCTTGGGCGTTATAGTACCACACTAGAATTGCTCCAATGGAAGGGAGAGAATGGTGTATTTGACAAGGGATTTGAAAAGTTTCCGAAAATGATAAAGAACTGATACATCTCCATCGTATCTACTTCTCCTAACACTTTTGCTCTTGTTTTGGACTCTAATTTGCATGATTTGAATGAAACTAACCCCGAGTGACACTGTTTTTAGTAGAACTACCATGGTGTTGTTTTTGTGCAGAAATAAAAGTTCTCAGAATGGAACGAAAGTTTTTGGAGTTTTTTTATGAAATAAAAGAAAAATAGTTGAACCAAGACTCAACAGAGGGGAGGCCCGCATCACCCACTAGGAACTAGGGCGCTTGAGCCCCCCAACACGACGTGGTGTCTAATGGGGCCCACAGGGCTCCGTTAACTCTAATTCCAGTGCTATAAAATCGTATTTTTGGAGAAAAAACAGGATAGGAAGTTTCATTGCATTTCACGATGCGGAGCCACCGCCACCTCATGTTCTTCATCAGGAGGCCAAATCTGGAGTCCGTTTGGGGCTCCGGAGAGGGGGATCTTCGGTCTTCGTCATCACCAATCCTCCTTCATCGCTAATTCCATGATGCTCTGGATAGGGAGTAAGTAATCCCTTCGTAGTCTTGCTGGTCGGTGAAGAGCTGGGTGAGATTCATCATGTAATCGAGTTAGTTTTGTTAGGGCTTGATCCCTAGTATCCACTATGTTCGAAGATTAGTGTTGCTATGACTTTTCCATGCTTAATGCTTGTCACTAGGGCCCGAGTGCCATGATTTTAGATCTGAACCATTTATCTTTTCACCATTATATCTATGTTCTTGATCCTATCTTGCAAGTTATATGCACCTACTACATGTTGGGATCCGCATACCCCAAAGTGACAATAATTGGGATTCTTTCCGGTGATTACCATAGTATGAGGAGTTCATGTATTCACTATGTGTTAATGCTTTGTTCTCGTTCTCTATTAAAAGGAGGCCTTAATATCCCTTAGTTTCATGGACCCAGCTGCTACGGGATGGTAGGACAAAATATTTCATGGAAGTTCTTTTTCATAAGCACGTATGATTATTTACAGAATACAAGCCTAATTATATCGATGAACGGGAGCTAGTTCTGTGTCGCCCTATGTTATGACTCATATATGATGAATATTATCCAGCAGTATCACCGATCTAGTGCCTACGAGTTTTTCACATATTGTTCTTGCTAAGTTACTACTGTTGCTACTGCTACAAAACCGATATCACTCTTACTATTACTCCTGCTACTGTTAGCGTTACTGGTGCTATTGTTACCACTGGTATCAAAACTATAATATTACTGTGCTATTGATTATCGTGCTGCAGATACTAAATCTCCAAGCATGGTTGAATTGACAACTCAGCTGCTAACACATGCAAATATTCTTTGCCCCCCCCTTGTGTCGAATCTATAAATTTGGGTTGAATACTCTACCCTCGAAAACTATTGCGATCCCCTATACTTGTGGGTTATCAAGAACGTTTTTGGCATCATTGCCGGTAGCATAGCTATATTTGATGAGTCACTTGGGACATCTATTTATTGATCGCTATGAAGAATATGAGAGATCCAAGAACCAAGATTTTCCCTCTAAGACGAGGGGAGGTAAGGAACTGCCATCTAGCTCTGCATTTCCTCCTGGTTGTGTGCGTAGTCCCCAGGATATGATTTATTACTTTCGTGAAAAATATTTTCCTGCTCATAAGAAACAAGCTGCCTTACAGGAAATATTTAACTTTGTGCAAATTGAAGAAGGGAGTCTCCCACAAGCTTGGGGGCGGATTCTCCAATTACTTAATGATTTGCCTCATCATCCTCTTAAGAAAAATGAAATACTTGATATATTTTATGATGGACTAACCGATGCTTCTAGGGACCACCTAAATAGTTGTGCTAGTTGTGTTTTCAAGGAACGAGCTGTCAAACAAGCTAAGGAATTATTGACTAATATATTGAAGAATCATGATGAATGGACACTTTCTGAACCAACGCCTAAACCCACTCCAAAGAAGAGGGGTATCTTATTCCTTAGTCCTAAAACTATGCAAGAGGCAAAGAATGTATGAAGGAAAAAGGAATTACAAGTGAAGATGTTAAGAATTTACCACCTATAGAAGAAATACATGGTCTCTAAAGACCACCACATGTGGTGAAGGCAAATTCACTTTTAAAGTTTGATGAAGGTGACATACCTTACAATAAACATCCTAGTCAGTGCTTATATGAGTTTGATAATTGTATTAGAAAGCAAGATCATTTCAACTCCTATGTTATGAAACAACTAAAACAAAACTTTGATACGATTGCTCGCTTAAGTGACTTATTATTTAGAATCACCAATGATGTAAGAGGTGTAGGAAAACATGCTTCTATGGTTCAAACCCAACTAGAACAAGTTGCTAAATCTCAAAGTGATCTACTTCATGAAATGAATAATAATATGAATGATCATGTTGTTAGAGTAATGACTAGAGGAGGAACAATGACTCAAGATCCACTATATCCAGAAGGTCATCCTAAAAGAACTGAACAGTATTCACAAAGAATAAATGTTGATGCACCTATTCCTTCTAGGAAGTAAAAGAAAAAGAAAAATGATAGGACCTTGCATACTTCTAGTGAACCTAAAGTAGAAAAAACTTCTGCTAATGCTAATGATATCTCTATCTTTGATGCTGAAACTCAAAGTCGTAGTGAGCATTCACCTAGTGATAATGAAAATGTTAATGATGATGCTCATGTAGACGCTTAACCTCACAGTGATAAAGAACCAGATAATGATGTTGAGATAGATCCAGATAATGATGTTGAGATAGAACCCACTGTTGGTCTTGATAACCCACAACCTAATAATAAATGTTATGATAAAAGAGATTTTGTTGCTAGAAAGCATGGCAAAGAAAGAGAGCCATGGGTTCAAAAACCCATGCCTTATCCACCCATGAAGAATTTGAACGCTTTGCCGAAATGCTTAGGCCAAGCTTTTTGCATACTCGTTTAATTGATCTTTTAAAGATGGCCCCTTATGCTAATTATATGAAATACATCGTCACTAATAAAAGAAAAATACATGAAGCTGAAATACCTACCATGCTTGCTAATTATACTTTAAAGGACGGAGTACCTAAAAATCTAGGAGATCCAGGAATACCAACTATACCATGTTCCATCAAAAGCAACTGTGCGAAAACTGCTTTATGTGATCTAGGAGCTGGTGTTAGTGTTATGCCTTTCTCTTTATACAAAAGACTTGACTTGAATAAAATCACACCTACTGAAATTTCATTACAAATGGCTGACAAATCAACTGCCATACCTATCGGTATTTGTGAGTATGTACCCGTTGTTGTTGTTGCAAATGTTACTATCTTGACAGACTTTGTTATACTTGATATGCCCGGGGATGACAACATGTCAATTATCTTTGGTAGACCTTTCTTAATACCGCAGGGGCTGTTATTGATTGCAACAAAAGTAAGGTAACTTTTCATGTCAATTGTAAAGAACATACGGTGCATTTTCCTAGGAAGCAATTTCATGTGAATGGTGTTAATGTTATTGAAAAATCTCCGACTACCACCAATGGAAGCTTTCAACTACCTCTACCTAGTGCCAAAAACAAACATGAGCTACTTATTGTTGGGGATATGCACATCCCCATTGAGGTAACATAGTGTTTTACGAAAATTCTTCGGGATCATGCTAATTGGAAGTGGTTGTTAATAAGACTTGATCAACCTTGTTAATGAATCATTTTCAAGAAGCACGAGGTCGATGAATTCAGTAGGCACAACTCTATGTACCCATTTAAATTTTCTATTATTTTTATTGAAATACAATAAATGCCATGATTATCCTGTTTTTGATTTATTAGGCACAACTCTAGGCACAACTACCATGAATTCAGTAGGCACAACTCTAGGTCCCCTCACTTATTCCTTTAGCTCACTGCCTCTCTCACCTCTAGAAAAAATCTATGTAGCTCTCTCTCTCTCGTGTTCTTGCTCTCAAACCCATAGATTTCAATCTCTTTGGTAGAAACTCTGTTTCTGAAACTCTTTTGGGGGATTGCTCCTTGGTATGGAACTCCCCCACTCCTCCCATTAGTTTTTGCTTTAGTGGTTTATCTTAGAAGTAATAAGCTACTCTAGGTGCTGCTATAGATGAGCTTGCATATTGAATTCTAGAGTTTCCAAGTAGTTTGAATGCTTGTTTTAGGCTCTAGGCATCCTTATGAGTAGTTGATATCATTCTTGTGAAGTTTTGTTAACTTTAGTTTGTGACCCAATTTTTTTCAAAAATTAGTTGTTGGAAAAATGAACCTCTTTTGGAGGAGTTCATCCAATAGGAATGCCAAGGGGGTTGTTGGTGAATCATATGCTGCTGGACTCACCACCCCGCTCTTGATGGAGGTCCGACAGTGCAAATGGCAACACACTCCCTTCATGGAAGAACTCGGATTCCACCATGAATTTGTGCAATTCGTGGTAAATGTTGAGTTGACAAACTTCATCCCAGATGAGTGTGACCAATACCATGCCCTCACTAATTCTTTTGTTCAAAATTTCTATTTTCTAAATAGGCATGATCCACCTTGAGTGCGGTTTAATCTATATGCTGAAACTCGCAAAATGTCGCTTACCGTATTCTGCGAGACATGTTTAATTCCCTCTCACGGGTAGTTAAGAGAACCCAAACCGTCTGAGTTTGAGGATTTCCTGCTCATTGTAACAGTCGATGAGACAAGAGGCGTGTCAAAAGCTACTACCACTGTCCTGCAGTTTCCTTCGGTCCATTACTTTGCTTTATTTATCATGAAGTGTTTAACTGCTAGGGAGAAGGGTAGTATACTTAGCGTTCCTGACCTTGCCATTGTACGCCGAGCAATCCATAACGATCACACCTGTAATTTGGGAGCTATTATTGCTCGTAGATTACACACTAACAGATCTAAGTGTAAAATCCATGATGGTATTTATGCTACTCGCTTGGCGAAATGCTTTACATCCCTTTTCGTCATGATGACTATCTTTTACCACGAGCTTATCGAGATCGCTAGTCTATGGTTGATCACCAATTTATTGACAATGATGATTCCTTGGATAGCCTTCCTTATAACTTAGTTTTTAGTGAGATTTCCAGAGATGTTATTTCATTGCCTGCACCTACTCTGTTTGATTCTATTGCCAGGAATGGATACATGATCATACCCAAAGACATTATTGCCTACCGGAATGCCTAAGGAGCGACTGATGGGGTTATAGTCCCAGGGTAGGGTCATAGGCCTGCCCTATAGGTCCTACCCAAGGACTACCCTTCATAAGGGACAAGGCCCTTAGTCAGTTCCGACTGAATTAAGGACTTCCCATCATCCAGCCGGTGACGATTCCTCCATCATCCAGTCGGAGATGAGCATTCAGAACGTATCAAACTTACCGACTGGATTCCACTCTGTACATCATAACCCCTCTGGAGGGCAACGGTCATGCGTTTTCATGTACCATTATTAGCATTTAAGGCATACGTTACCTGTAACGTAGGCATTTATTCGCCACTACACCACCCCTGTGCACCGAACCGTTGTGAAGGGCAGCGCACTCTATATAAGCCGCCCTTTCCCACTGGTGCAGGGGTTAGTATTTCACTGTAATCCACATTCCACTCGACATCAAGCTCCCAAGAGCACTGAGACGTAGGGCTTTTACCTCCACCGTAGAGGGGCCTGAACTCATACAACCTCGCCGTAGCTAAGGCTCTGCCCATCCTTTCGTACCCTACACATCTACTGTCAGACTTATACCCACGACAGTTGGCGCCCACCGTGGGGCAGGCGTCTAAGCGACTTCCGGCGAGTTTGCAACTACATCTTTTCATCATGTCATCCGGTAGAGATTTGTGCATGGGTCATGAGATCCTCTTCGGCACTCTCTCCTTCATCGTCGATGATTCGGCATAGCTTCGGGATGCCCCTATTGACGTCGAGGCGCTCCCCAGTCGCGGGGCTACGCACTTTCGTGCCGGCGCCCGCGGCATCCTTCTTCTCCAGCAGTCGGCTCCGATGTCGATCTACGCCCCCGTCACGCGCCGCAACAAGCGGTCTCGCCGTCCGCGGCTCCAGCGTTGGGTGCAACACGCCCAGGCGCGCCAGAACGCGTCTTCACAAGTGGCGGTCCTCGAATCGGTTGTAGTTGCGCCGCCGTCCCAACGCTCGGACTCAGTTCCGACTGAGTTGCCTTCCGAGTACTTGGGTCGTGGGCCTGCAGTCGAAGTGCACATGGCCAATTCCCATGGAAGTCCCCGCAAAACCGGTCGAAACGAGCACGAGGTCGGCGAAACATCCGGCGCTCGCCGTCAGCCCCGCCGTTCTGCCAGTCGGCGCACTCGTCAGAGCAACGTGGAGGTGTTCCGCACACCCGTCCTCAACCTGGCTGCCGCCGCCAAGATAGCCGACTCCCTCCAGCCGACTGATTCATAGGCTGGCAGAGGGATCGAGCAGATCCGTGCCCTATTGCACACGGCGCAGCAGCAGAATTCGGCGGTCTCCCAGTCGCAGAACAGGATCCACAACAGTTTTGTTCACGCGAACACGCATCGGTCAGTTTTCAGCCCCGATTCTCATCAGCGTCACAGAGGAGGCAGCCGTTCCATGAATCCCGAAGATCGTCGCCGTTCACGCACCCCTCCGCGGGGTGGGCCCTACGGGCCCCGACATCATGATGATCGGCGTTCGGTCAGTGACACTTATGATCCAAGGCCCGACGCAAGAGGATACATCGCCCAAAGGAAGGTCGACAGGAGCCGAGCCCACTGTGATGGTCACGATAGAGACCGTCCGAGTGGAAGCAGGACCATCGTCTCTGGCCCCGAGTGTTTCAGTCGAGCTATCCGTTCGGCTGACATCCCTCCCAACTTCCGATTGGCGACGGGGATTAGCAAGTTTACAGGAGAATCCAAGCTAGAAACGTGGCTGGACGATTACCGAGTGGCAGTCCAGATCGGTGGTGGGGACGACGAGGTCGCCATGAAACATCTCCCCCTGATGCTCGACGGCTCGGCACGAGCGTGGCTGAACCAGTTGGCTCCTTCAAGCATCTACAGCTGGGCAGATCTGGCCTGAGTCTTCATCAGGACCTTTGAGGGGACGTGCAAACGCCCGGCTGGCCTCGTGGAGCTCCAACACTGTGTCCAGAAGCAGAATGAGCCCCTACGCGATTTGATCCAGCGTTGGACAACCCTCTACCACACGGTGGAGAACGTCACAGAGCACCAAGCAGTATGCGCCTTCAAGGCAGGCGTGCGGTACAGAGATCTGTACCTGAAGTTTGGTCGGACAGGTGACATCTCCATGAGCAAGATGATGGAGATAGAGGCACGCTATGCAAATGGCGAAGAAGAGGACCGCATTCGTAGAGGCAAGCATAAAGCAGTCGCTGATGGAGATGGGAACAACACTCGGAAGCAGAAGCAGAAAGCACCGTCCACTCCGCAGGCAGAGGCCGCAGCCGTTACCAATGCTAAGTTCAAGGGCAAGGCGAAGGCTTAGTTCACCCCCAAGAAGAAGCAGTTCGGAAACCACATCCTGGACCAGCCATGTCCAATCCACACGAAGATGGATGAAGAAGGCAACGCCATATTTCCGAAGCATACCACTCGGCAATGTCGCCTCCTGATCCAGGGGTTCGGCGAAGGGCAGCCGAGTGAAAAGGACAATGAACAGGATGAGGAGGACAAGGAGGATTCGTTCCCCCAAGTCCATGCAACACTGATGATTTTTGCTGACGTGGTAAGCAAGAGTCGACTGAAGCTGGTGAATAGGGAGGTGAACATGGCCACCCCAACCAACTCCACTTTCCTGAAATGGTCTCAGACTGCGATCACCTTTGACTAGTCGGATCATCCAGCACACGTACCCACCCCAGGGAGGCAGGCTCTGGTCGTCGACCCGGTGGTGGAAGGAGTCCGACTGCGCAAAGTCCTCATGGACGGCGGCAGCGGCTTGAACATCATGTACGCCGACACTCTCAAGGAGATGGGCATTCCGATGTCCAAACTTAGCAAGAGCAGCATGCAGTTCCACGGAGTCGTCCCTGGACGAAAGGCCAAGTCACTTGGCCAGATCGCGTTGGACGTCGTTTTCGGCTCCGACAAGAACTTCTGCAAGGAAAAACTGACGTTCGAGGTGGTGGACTTCCAGAGTGCATACCACGCGATTCTGGGCCGTCCGGCGTATGCGCGTTTCATGGCCCGTCCATGTTACGTGTACTTGAAGCTGAAGACGCCAGGTCCCAAAGGTGTGATCACTGTCACAGGCAATCGGCAGCGGGCCGAGGAGTGTCTACAGCAGGGGTCGAGGATCGCCGATCAGCAGATGGCTGTCCTCGAACTCGACGAGTACAAGAAGACAGCCGACCCCGCTGACTTGATGCGTTCGAAGAAGCCAGCTTCGGAGTACGCATTCCAGTCGGCGGGAGAAACGAAGAAGGTTAGCATCCATCCGACGGACGATACCGCTGCCCCGACGAACATCTCCACCACCCTCGATCCAAACTAGGAAGCCGAGGTCATCCAATTCCTCCGTGAGAACTGGGACATTTTCGCATGGAAGCCCGCTGACATGCCAGGTGTACCCAGGGAGTTGGCTGAGCACCGACTGCATGTGGATCCTGCTGCTCGGCCTGTCCGAAAACGCCTGCGTCGGTCCGCCGCGCACAAGAGGAAGGCAATCGGAGAGGAGGTGGCTAAACTTTTGGCAGCCAACTTCATTCACGAGGTACACTACTCCGAGTGGCTCGCCAATGTTGTTATGGTGCCCAAGAAGGACAAGTCTCTCCGAATGTGCATCGACTTCAAGCATCTCAATAAGGTCTGCCCGAAAGACCATTTCCCGCTCCCCCGCATTGATCAAATTGTCGATTCGACTGCGGGTTGCGAGCGTTTGTCATTCCTTGATGCCTACTCGGGCTATCATCAGATTCGTCTGTATGGCCCCGATGAATTAAAAACGGCCTTCATCACCCCATTCGGGTGCTTTTGCTACATCACGATGCCATTCGGTTTGAAGAATGCAGGAGCAACTTTTATGCGCATGATCCAAAAATGCCTCCTTGACCAGATCGGTCGAAATGTGGAGGCGTATATGGATGATACCGTAGTCAAGTCACGCAAAGGTTCCGACCTGCTGACTGACTTGGCAGAAACATTCGCCAACCTTCGTAGGTACGATATCAAGCTCAACCCAGCCAAGTGGTCATTCGGTGTTCCCAGCGGAAAGTTACTCGGTTTCTTCGTTTCTGAACGAGGGATCGATGTCAACCCCGAAAAGATCGGGACCATCGTCCGAATGGAGCGGCCGGTCAGAATACACGATGTTCAAAGGCTCACAGGTTGCCTAGTGGCTTTGAGCAGGTTTATCAGTCGACTCGGCAAGAAGGCGCTACCTCTGTACCGAGTCATGAAGAATTCAGATACTTACGAGTGGACAGACGAAGCCCAAATCGCATTCGACGACCTCAAAGTCCTACTTTCCACCCAACCGGTTCTTACTGCTCCGCTCAGTAAAGAACCCCTTCTTCTGTACATCGCGGCTACAAATCAAGTCGTCAGCACTGTTCTCACAGTCGAACGCGAAGAAGAAGGCAAAGCATACAAGGTTCAGCGGCCAGTGTACTATGTCTCCGAAGTCCTGACTCCTTCCAAGCAGAGGTATCCCCATTATCAAAAACTTATTTACGGGATCTACATGACTGCGAAGAAGGTGGCTCATTATTTCCAAGGCCACTCGGTGTCTTTCATTTCTGATGCTCCGTTGTCGGAAATCCTCCACAATCGGGACGCATCGGGCCGAGTGGCGAAGTGGGCAATGGAGATGTTATACTCGACATCAAGTTCGAGGCCAAGAAAGCTATAAAGTCTCAAGCTCTGGCTGACTTCATAGCAGAATGGGTAGAACAACAGCAACCAACTCACATCTACTCGGCTCATTGGACAATGTTCTTCGATGGGTCCAAGATGTTGAATGGATCCGGCGCTGGCGTTGTGATCATATCGCCAAAAGGTGACAAACTCAAGTATGTGTTGCAGATACTTTTCGATTCCTCCAACAACGAGGCAGATTATGAAGGTCTCCTTTATGGATTGCGCATGGCCATCGCACTCGGCGTCCGTCGCCTGATGGTCTATGGCGATTCAGATTTGGTGGTTAATCAAGTGATGAAGGAGTGGGACGTAAGGAACCCCACCATGACCACATACTGCAACACGGTGATGAAGCTCGAGAAAAAGTTTGAAGGTCTGGAACTCCACCATGTTCCGTGACTGAAAAACCAAGCAGCTGATGAACTCGCGAAACTTGGATCCACTCGGAGACCAGTCCCGAGTGACGTCTGCCTCGAGCACCTTCACCTTCCCTCAGTTAAAGAAGATCCTTTCACAGAGGAACCAATACAACCAAAGAGCACAACAGATCCGACTGAAGTCGAAGTCCCTGCTGTGGTTTATTTGATCGTGGAGATTCTTACTATCATCCCCGATTGGACTGTGCCATTCATTGCGTACATCCTGAGGCAAGAATTACCAGAAGACGAAGTCCAAGCCATACAGATCATCCGCAGGTCGAAGTCGTTCACCGTCATTGATGGCCAGTTGTACAAAGAAAGTTTTTCAGGCGTCCTTCAACGATGCATCTCCCCTGAGGAGGGACAGTTAATCCTGGAAGAAATTCACTCGGGAACCTGCGGTCATCATGCCTCCTCAAGGGCAATCGCCGCCAAAGCATTCAGAGCTGGTTTCTTCTGGTTGAAGGCGAATGAAATGGCGAAGGATATGGTCGACCGATGCGAAGGCTGTCAGTTCTACTCGAACAAGTCCCACAAGCCAACACCTGCGTTCAAGACAATCCCTCTTGTTTGGCCATTTGTAGTGTGGGGATTAGATACAGTCGGTCCATTCAGGACAAGCCAAGGAGGATTCACTCATCTGTTGGTGGCAGTCGACAAGTTCACCAAGTGGATTGAAGCCAAACCCATCAAGAAGCTCGACGCCCTTACAACCATCAAGTTTGTCAGGGACATCATCTCCAGATTTGGGGTACCGCACAGCATAATCACTGACAATGGCACAAACTTTGACTCGGACAGATTCAAAGGTTTCTGTACAGGCCAAGGTATCCGAGTGGATTTTGCATCTGTGGCGCATCCCCAAACAAACGGGCAAGCAGAGCGGGCGAATGGACTTATTCTTCAAGGGTTGAAGCCTCGACTCCTGCGAGAAGTGGGAGATGCTGCCGGCGCATGGGTCACCGAGCTGCCTTCGGTGCTGTGGGGTCTCCGCACAACCCCAAATAGATCTACAGGGCGATCCCCGTTCTTCCTCGTTTACGGAGCAGAGGCAGTCCTTCCGAGTGACTTGCTTCACAATGCTCCACGAGTCGAACTCTTCTCCGAAGCCGAAGCAGAGCAAGCCAGGCAAGACGGAGTGGATCTTCTAGAAGAAGAGCGCGAGATGGCACTGACTTGCTCAACCATTTATCAACAAGATCTGCGGCGATTTCACGCGCGGCACGTCAGGAGTCGTACATTTCAAGCAGGCGACCTGGTGCTCCGAGTGGATCAGCAAAGACCTCACAAGTTGGCTCCCGCCTGGGAAGGACCCTTCATCATCTCCAAGGTGCTGAACAACGGTGCATATCGACTATAAACCTCGACAGGGAAATGGACGAGCCACGAGCATGGAAAGGAGATCTCCTGAAGTGCTTCTACACGTGACCGTCGACTGAAGCAATGTAAAGAACAAGTATCGTTGAAGTAATACAAAGAAGATTGAGTTTTTGCAGATTCAAAATTCTTCCGCGTTGGCAGACTCCGGTCTCAAAAAAAAAAAAACTTAGCTGCGATCCAGAATTGCCTAAGTACAAACTTTCTCCGAGTGTGCATTAAACGTCGCACTCGGGGACTTAGCTGCGATCCAGAATCGCCTAAGTACTAATTTTCTCCGAGTGTGCACTAAACGTCACACTCGGGGACTTAGCTGCGATCCAGAATCGCCTAAGTACTAATTTTCTCCGAGTGTGCACTAGACGTCACACTCGGGGACTTAGCTGCGATCCAGAATCGCCTAAGTACAAACTTTCTCCGAGTGTGCACTAAACGTCGCACTCGGGGACTTAGCTGCGATCCAGAATCGCCTAAGTACTAATTTTCTCCGAGTGTGCACTAAACGTCGCACTCGGGGACTTAGCTGCAATCCAGAATCGCCTAAGTACTAATTTTCTCCGAGTGTGCACTAAACGTCACACTCGGGGACTTAGCTGCGATCCAGAATCGCCTAACAAACTTTCTCCGAGTGTGCACTAAACGTCGCACTCGGGGACTTAGCCGCGATCCAGAATCGCCTAAGTACTAACTTTCTCCGAGTACGCACTAAACGTCGCACTCGGGGACTTAGCTGCGATCCAGAATCGCCTAAGTATTAACTTTCTCCGAGTATGCACTAAACGTCGCACTCGGGGACTTAGCTGCGATCCAGAATCGCCTAAGTACAAACTTTCTCCGGGTGTGCACTAAACGTCGCACTCGGGGACTTAGCTACGATCCAGAATCGTCTAAGTACTAATTTTCTCCGAGTGTGCACTAAACGTCGCGCTCGGGGACTTAGCTGCGATCATCAATCGCCTAAGTAAAAAGCTACCTTCGAGTGTATCCTACAGATCCACTCGGAGGCTTAGCAGACCCTCATTGAGGCTCATGTAGATGTGAAGACAACTGACAATTACATGAGTAGCAACTCGCTCCGAGTGCGACCTTACAATCGCGCTCGAACGCTTAGCTGCGATCACGAATCGCCTAAGTACAAAGCTTCCTTCGAGTGTATCCTAAAGATCCACTCGGAGGCGTAGCAGACCCTCATTGAGACTCATGCAGATGTGAGGACAACTGGCAACTACATGCTCCGCATGTTTGCCATTGGCTTCACCAAGAAACCACGAGCCAAAATCGTGTCAAATTTGTTTCGCGAAGGAAGAGCAAAATATTCGATTCGAATTCAAAGTTGGTTCAACGATAGTCGGCTCGGTGTAGATCAAGCTTATCCACACTGACCCACGAATGTGACGGCCAACAGCAGTGGCCAAAGTTTGATACAAATACCACTCGGCATACCGAGGTGAAGTTTTTTAAGCGTCGTCACGACTGGCAAGCTCCACAAACGTGTCAAGGTCGATCCAGTCTGCGATGCGAGTGGCGGTCTCAAGGAAGGTCTCCATGAAATCTTGGAATCGAAGCTTTTTGGTGTTGGAGACCTGCAATGCCTTCAGCTTCTCTTCGCGAGCTTCCTTGCAGTGCACTCGGACCAGCGACAGTGCCACGTCCGCACCAGAGCGAGCAACAGACTTCTTACACGCCTGCACTTGGTACGGGACGTCCTCCAGCCGAGTCATCAACCCTTCTATCTCCCGTCGGGACTCGTCTTCGGGCCACAGCTCCTTGTCGATTCGGCCGACAACTTCTCTCAGGCGGCTGATGAAAGGTCCCACTCTACCAAGGCGAATGTGCGCTCGGAGCATGTCTCGATTGGCGTCGCCGCCGAGTGGAACGTTCGGAATAACCGACTGCTCAATGTCAGCTGCTTCAGCCTTAGCGTCCATACAAAAATCTACAAAGACAAGACGAGCAGAAAGTAAGCGCAGCATGAAATACAAAGTCAAGAAGCACTCAAAAAAAACTTACCACCGAGAAGCACAATCATCTTCCTTTCCCAGTCACTGACGTACTTCTCGTGTGATATGCACCGACTATTCATCACCTTCATCTGCCCCATCAGGTCAGTTCTTTGTTTGCCCATTTTCTCAATTTCGGCCACCAATGCCTTGTTTGCCTTACGGGACTCCTCCAAGGACTCCTCTCGTTCAGCAAGAGCACCCTTCACGCCAGCTAAGTCATGCACAGCTACCTCTAGTTCCGCAGCAAGCTGAATCTTTTCAACCTTCAGAGTGTTGTATGCTGATCCCATCTCGCAAGTCTTCTGCAAATCAGCGCGAAGAGAAGATCAGACAAATTCAACAAGGAAAACAATAAAACCTCAAAGTTCTTCAGACCCCTGCCGACGCAAGCAGTCGACAGCGGTCTCGGGGACTACACCCAGTGGGTTCACTAAGAGTGACCCCACTGGCATGAAGCTCAAACAGGTCCGCCCTATTGAGCTACATAACAAAAAACAAGCCTATGAGGCTATTACTACCCGACCTGAGTAAAATTACTCTCGGGGACTACTTCCAGTAGGTGCACTCGGAGTGCCCCCACTGGCACCATTCAGACAGATTAGTTTTCACCAGATCAAGTCAAAGACAATGTATATAAAGACAACTGCCAGTGCAAGCACGCGACAGAAGTCTCGGGGACTACACCCACTGGGTTCACTCAGAGTGAACCCACTGCAAAATAATCCTACTGTGTCCGAGTATATCGCTTAAACCCCCAGTGGGTTACAAGAGAAAAGCAAATACTTACTAGCACACTTACTCGGATATCGTCCCGGAGCTCCAAGCTTCTCTTGTACAAAGATGCGATGGAGTCGTACGCCCCCTTCGCATCACCCGCCATCAACTCCACCTGCACCATAGCCTCCTTGGCGGCTCCCACTTGATCTTCCGGGAGGTGTCGGGCATCGTACTGGACAGTCGACGGGCCCGACACCACATGAGACTCCTTGGGCATCCCAAGTCCTGCTCCAGTCGGTTCAGCCGCGATGAGCATCGTTTCAGTCGACGACATCGTCTCGGTTGGCGGCGCGTCCATGGCGGGAGCGGTAGCAGATGGAACAACCTCAAGGACAGGCACCGAAGCTTGCCCGGACCTCTTCTGGTCGTCCTCCTCCAGATGAATCACCTCTGAAGGAAGCCCGACTGAACGACGTGAGACCACAGAAAAAAGGGCAAGATCAAAGACAGAATTCGCGAAACAATAATTTAAGCTCTCGGAGTCGTCAGGACGTACCTTGCTGGGATGTGGCAACGTTGTCCGTATCCATGGGATCGTCTTCCTGGCGTGGCCGAGAAGTGGCGGAGGTGGCAGCTCTGTCAAGTAAAATCCACTGGACCAATAAACATGAGTTTAATCAAATACTGAAAGAAGATAGGAGAACAAGACACTTACGCTGAGGCAACGGGAACGACGATCCTCATCCGAGGCAAAGCCTTCTGAGGCTTGGATCCACTCGGTTTGGCCACCTTGGAAGGTTGGCCCGCGGGCTCAGCAGCAGCGTCCCTGGTCCTCTTTGTGCTCCGAGAACTCGGAACCATAGGAGTTGCTGGCAAGGCGCTCGGAACCACGGGAGGAGCTCGCGGGGCACTCGGGGCCGCTGGAGGAGCCGACGGAGTCACGGGTTCATGACGGCGCTTAGTTCGAGGCTCTGGTGGTGGGGGTGGCGAGTTCTGCTCCCCATCTTCCCCCTCCTCCTCTTCGGACTCCTCCTCCGTCTCCCCACTGTCGGAGACGTACTCGACGCTCTCCACGCTGCCCTCCTGTCTGCCTTCCTCTTCCTCAGCCGGATTCCCGTTCGAGATGGGAGAAAACCAGTTAGTCCACGCCTGCACGAGATATAGTCGGCAACATGAGACGTCAGACAGTGATGCAAGAAAAAGCGATAAATCTAAGAGAATTGTAAGCACTCGACAAGATATACACACCTCATTCGGAGGAGGGTTGTCAGCGCAGAAGGGCTTCACTCGCCGGGCTCCTCTGGGGTTATCACAGGCGCCTGTAATGCTGCGGACCCACGCCGTCACAACCTCCCCGGTCACGCATTCGGGGTGAGTCCGAGTGGAGTCCTCAGGCCTCGTGTAGTGCCACATGGCGTGGTGTCGAGCTTGCAAAGGCTGGATGCGCCAACCCAGAAAAATCTCCAGCAGATCCGTGCCGGTGACTCCCTTGCGGACGACATCTATCAGCGCTTCGACCAGAGGCTGAATCTGGATCTTCTCCATCTTCGTGAGCGCAAGCTGCCTGGGCGGAGCCGGTCGGTCTAGGCTAAAAGGTGGCAGTCCAGTCGCAGCATTTGGGCAAGCAACGTCCTGGCAATAGAACCAAGTCGACTGCCAGTTCCTAACGGACTCGGACAACTGGAGAGCGGGATAGCTACTTTTGTTTTTCTTCTAGAAGCCTAAGCCTCCGTAGAGTTGGAGGATATGATTTTTGTCGTCCGACTGGCTAAGTCTTTTGACGGTTTGGGATCTAGCAGAGAAGATGTACTTAAAGAGCCCCCAATGGGGAGGACAACCGATAAAGCACTCGCAAAGCACGACGAAGGCAGAAAGATGAGCTATTGCGTTGGGAGGAAAATGGTGGAGCTGCGCCCCGAACTGGTTCATGATACCTCTGAAGAAGGGATGAGGAGGCAGAGAGAAGCCTCGGTACACGTGACTGAGCAGCAAGACGCGCTCCCCCTCCTGGGGCGCCGGCTCCGTCTCGCCCTCCGCCGGCAGCCTCCACGACTTGTTCTCGATCATACCTTGCTCCACCAGCTCCAGCATGTCGTTCTTCGTCACTGTGGAGGGGAGGAAATCCCCCTGGATCCAACCCACCGGCAATGCCCGCTGTCGCAGCTGAGCAGGAGCCGCCGCCTTCTTCTTCTGCGCCTCGAGCTTGCTCGTCTGCTCCTTCGTCATGGTGGAGGCTGCAGATCCGCGGGGGAGGAGAAGAAGGAAGAAGCTTGGGGTGCGCAGGAAGCCACGGAGAAGCGGGGCGAGTGCGAGTTATCAGGCGAGCGCAACAAGAAACCCTCACTAGGGAGGTTTAACTAAGGTTCCGACTGGGTCACTAGCAGGTGGCCCCGAAATCTTATCCCCCGACCGGCTGCTGCGATATTAGTGGAGGAGATGAAGGCGCGGTAATTGAGGCGGCAGAAACTACTCGATGACGATGTCGTCACCCCCGCTGAGCGTGCGGCAACCGAAATTTGAGGATCCCAGAAAATCCGCCGCTGTCAGTTGACCGGTCATGTCAAAAGATTCCGCGGAAGCACTCCGTCTCTGAAGGTTCGTTTCATAGACAAATCCACTCGGATCACTGGTCAAGAGGATAAAATGGATCGAGGCAAGCAACGCCAAAGTCGCATCCATACCAGTCGGATCCGTACTCCAAGCATCACCTCGTCGTTCCAACCCCGATCCATTCGGGGACTAATGATGGGGTTATAGTCCCAGGGTAGGGTCATAGGCCTGCCCTATAGGTCCTACCCAAGGACTACCCTTCATAAGGGACAAGGCCCTTAGTTAGTTCCGACTGAATTAAGGACTTCCCATCATCCAGTCGGTGACGATTCCTCCATCATCCAGTCGGAGATGAGCATTCGGAACGTATCAAACTTACCGACTGGATTCCACTCTGTACATCGTAACCCCCCTGGAGGGAAACAGTCATACGTTTTCATGTACCATTATTAGCATTTAAGGCATACGTTACGTGTAATGTAGGCATTTATTCGCCACTACACCACCCGTGTGCACCGAACCGTTGTGAAGGGCAGCGCACTCTATATAAGCCGCCCTTTCCCATTGGTGCAGGGCTTAGCATTTCACTGTAATCCACATTCCACTCGACATCAAGCTCCCAAGAGCACTCAGACGTAGGGCTTTCATGTACCATTGTTGGGAGCTTTCCCGTGTAAATATTTTCGGTCGTTTTAGTTGTCCCTTCTTTAATTTGCTTTCTTCTAGAAAAAACTAAAAACTCCAAAAATATTTTAGTGTGTTTCTCTAGATTTCTTTTCCTTTATTGAGTTGAATCAAAGGGGAATACCATGATGAAAATGTCGAGTGGCTCTCATATGAATTTTTATTGATCTAATAAATAGCCCATAATACTTTGTTTACTCCTCTTGAATAAAATATTGTAGATTCCAGCTTAGTCCACGACACTCTTGCACTTTTATTATTTTCATACCGTTCGATCGTGCAAGTGAAGGGCAATAATAACGATATTTGATGAAGTCACTGTGGCAAAGAGATGCGGGTATGAACTGAACTTTTTTTGTTTGTGTAAATATGTTTAGACGAGTATCCAGGATTCAGTGTATTATGGACAAACATGTTTGCAATGAAAATTAGCGATTATAGTTGTTCATGCCATGCTTAAGTACCTAGGAGTGGATAATGATTTATCTTGGATGTCAACATGCATTAAAATGGTTGTGATGTAATATGATGATATGGTATCCTCCTCCAAATGTTTGAGTGGCTTGACTAGGCACCTGTTCACACATTGTTAGAGCATATATCTCCATATGTGGTTTTGGTAATTGATGACAATTCCTATGGACTAATGGTTGCCTTAAGTTACATTTATAGGATTTGTCCATAGGCACTTCTTGAAGTCTATCTGTTGGGTTCAAGGAGTTTATATGATGACCAAGATGGTATTCAAGGTATTATCCAAAGAATGGTCATAGACACACATGGTTGATCAAGATCTCAGACAAAGAGTAAATCAAGATGATCAACACACAAAGCGTACAAGATGTACCGAGAGGGATCAAGTGATCCCATGGTATGGTAAGCATTGTCCATTACGTGTTTGTGTACTAACCCATGGTCTTCGTGAGAGTTCTATGTGGGGGTTAGGTGTGTTTCCATGGGCTTGCGTCAAAGGGAAGATCTCATACAACCCATGAAGTATGACGTGAAGTTGTGATCGTCATCAAGATTTGCGATGTGCAAATTCAAGTGGATCAGCACGAAGATATCATGCTTGAAGCTTGCCGTCCATTGTGGTGGCAATGGACTTGTGAAGATATGCTGAAGAGTGGCTCACCCATAGTGAGTATGGGGGAGCAATCAACTAGTCTTCATCAAGCCAACGCAATCAAGAAAGGTGGTCCATCTTGAGGAAGCCAAGATCATCATCATCTAGCTCAAGAGGACGAGGTGCAAGGTATAGGTTTGCCCTTGATAGGTTTTCTGTTTAGGATAGATTGCTGTACTATCAAGGGGGGCTCTCAAGTGAGTAGCTTGATCGTATCGTTCGTTGAGAGCTCAAACCATTTGCATCCTTGCATCATACTTCTTGGTTCTTGTTTGGTGTTTCTCTTTGTGAGTTTTAGAGCTTATGGTCATCTTCGTGACAAGCTCGAGTTTATCGAAAACAGAGTCCATATGCATCTACTATGATGTTTTCGATGTTGGAGTTTTTGCCGGTTCTTCATTCATAGAGGACTCACATCTCTATATCATTGGCATTTTCATATCTGCATGGTCTTAAGAATTCCAGTCGTCCTGAATCCAACAAGCTTGGGTTTGCTCGATTCGGAGCTCATATGCGAAAGTTATGGCTGTTTCAGTGGCGAGCCGTAGTACCGCTGGACCTAGCGGTGGTACTGCTGGACCTAGCGGTAGTACCGCTAGAGCTGGCGGTAGTACCGCTGGCCCTAGCGGTAGTACCGCTAGAGCTGGCGGTAGTACCGCTGTCCCAGCGGTAGTACCGCCCCTGGCCAGCGGTAGTACCGCTCCAAGTTTTTAGTACCGTCATCTTTGCGGTTGTACTACGTCGGACATTTTTGCGAAGACTTTCTTGGCGGTGGTTGGCCCGATAGTATCTCTGCGCTACCATGGGCTCAGCGGTAGTACTGCTGCAGCCAGCGGTAGTACCGTCAGAGGGTCAGCGGTAGTACCGCTGGAGCCAGCGGTAGTACCGCTGGGCTCGGGCTGTAAGTGGGGGTAACGGTCTCATTCCTTCCCCCACTATATAAAGGGGGTCTTCTTCCCCCTTGGTCTTATCCATCCGTTGAGCTCTTGTGCTACCTCCATTGTTGACATTCTTAGAGCTTGCTTACTCTCAATCCCTCCAATGATTCTTGCTTGTTCTTGAGGGAAAAGAGAGATGAGATCTAGATCCACATCTCCACCAATCACTTTCTCCTCTATGTGAGGGGAACCCCTTGGATCTAGATCTTGGAGTTCTTTGTGAGCTCCTTGTACTTCCTCTCATATTTCTCCATAGCTTTCGTTGTTGTGGAGGGATTTGAGTGTGAGGGACTTGACCACTTCGTGTGTTCTTGCCATTGCATTAGTTGCATCGGTTTGAGTTCTCCACGGTGATACATGGAAGTGAGAAGTTGAGTAGCTTACTACCTTTGGTACTTAGTACCCTAGATATTGTTCTTCGTGGATGCTTTGGCATCCTAGAAGCTTGGTGGTGTCTCAGAGCTCAATCATTGTGGTGTGAAGCTCCGGGCAAGCGTCGGGGTCTCCAATTAGGTTGTGGAGATTGCCCCGAGCAATTTGTACGGGTACCGGTAACCGCCCCCAAGGGTTGCCACGTGTACGGGTTCGGTGACCGCCCCAAGGGTTGCCATTTGTACGGGTTCGGTGACCGCCCTCAAGGGTCCCTTAGTGGAATCACGACATCTTGCATTGTGCGAGGGCGTGAGGAGATTACGATGGCCTTAGTGGCATCTTGGGGAGCATTGTGACTCCACACCGCTCCAACGGAGATTAGCACCCGCAAGGGTGTGAACTTCGGGATACATCATCGTCTCCCCGTGCCTCGGTTATCTCTGACCCGAACCCTTTACTTATGCACTTTACTTTGTGATAGACATATTGTTTATTGTAATATATCTTGCTATCACTTAGTTGTTTATCTTGCTTAGCATAAGTTGTTGGTGCACATAGGTGAGCCTAGTTGTTTGTAGGTTTTGTGCTTGACATATCAAATGTTAGTTTTATTCCGTATTTGTTCAAGCCTAAACCTTAATTATTTTAAAGCGCCTATTCACCCCCCTCTAGGCGACATCCACGTCCTTTCACGCATGTAGTTGAATCAAAACCAACATAGCGTCCATGATATTTATGTTCATGGTGTTTATATCCTACTCATGATAGTACGCAACGATAATTATTCATGAAGCATGTTCATGACCGTCTTCGCTCTCTAGCTGGTCGCTTCCCAACCTATTCGGTAGCCTTCGCGTGTACTAAGTGGGAATACTGCTTGTGCATCAAAATCATTGAAAGAAAGTTAGTCCAGATGAGTCCACTATATCTACCTATATGCGGTATTACCGTGCGGTTCCAAGTAAATTTGCATGTGCCACCTCTAATATTTCAAATGAACTTCTATTTTGTGTTCATGGACCGCTCATGGAGCGACAGGGGGCGGTCAATATCTTCCATGTGAAGTGGGTTATTCTCACGAAGAGTGTATATTCACTCGTCCTTGCAGGAGAGGGGCTGGTAAAAAAGGGACTCCTAATCCCGAAATCATAAATTGTAAATAATTAAACATAACTCCCCCTCGATTTTTGTTGGTATGGATGGCAACTGTGGATTCGGCTAGCCTTGGAGGGTGTTTGTCGGTGGAGGGGGAGTAAGCCTTTACTTTTACCATTTGGGAACCACCGCTAGTTTGTCTAGCATGGAAGATACCGACAACTCTTGGTCTTAATGTTGACGGGTAGGGTGCACCTCCTAAAATAATTTATCTCTAATTTTTCCTATGAGCTCTTGCACCTCTATAAATCCCTGCTTACCTCTATAAAGGGACTTTCTATTTACTTTCATGTTATTTTATTTTTACTTTGAGTCATCACCTTCTGAAATAAGTACCAGACTTGAGAGCACTGTTGTCATCCTCATGCTTTGTGTCTACTTAGTCATTATTTGCAGCATCACTGGATCTATTTTACCATGAATTACAATGTCTAGTCGCTGCTTGAACTTTGGAGGTTCCCTGCATTTATGTTTTGCAGTCTGAGAAAGGGCTAGATAGATACCATTGTTGTCATATTATATCATGATTGTCTTGACCAAGTGTTGGCGCTTGAGTTATCTTATTATTGCTCGCTAGTTGATTATGCGATTGATATGAGCTAATATAGTTTCCAAAGGTTATTGCCGATATGATTGGTCATGATTTATGCTGAAAACGTGGGTGCCCTCTAAGCATGTATATGTAAACAAGAACAAAAGAGTTCGTAAAAGTTTTTCATTATCACTGTCAGTTTTTCAACTAAATTGGTTGAGGACAAGCAATGTTTTAAGCTTGGGGGAGTTGATATGTGTCATGCCCCAGATGCGTCCCTATCCTTAATTTGGCACGAGGGCCTCGTCAGGGATAGAAGCGCATCTCGTCGTTTCGCAAGAGTGGATATCGTTACAAGTACATGTACTGAAAATATGAGATATATATAGAATTGGCTTACACTCGCCACAAGCTAAATCAGAGTCACATCAGTACAATATATAAACATCATGAAGAAGAGCAGGGTCCGACTACGAACGAAAACAAACGAGAAAAGAAGAATAACGTCCATCCTTGCTATCCCAGGCTGCCGGTCTGGAACCCATCCTAGATCGATGAAGAAGAAGAAGAAGAGGCAACTCCAAATGAACAATCAACGCGCTAGCGTCAAGTAACCTTTACCTGTACCTACAACTCGTGTTGTAGTAATCTGTGAGCCACAGGGGACTCAACAATCTCATTTCCAAAGGTATCAAGACTAGCAAAGCTTAATGGGTGAGGTAAGGTTAAGTGGTGAGGCTGCGACAAGCGACTAAGCATTATATGAGGTGGCTAACTTACGAGTACAAGAATAGGAGGGGGTTGATCTACGCATAGCGGACATAACTACTGATGATCCAATGAATGATCCTGAACACCTACCTACATCAGACATAACCCTACCGTGTCCTCGATCGGAGAAGGATCTCATGAAAGAGACAGTCACGGTTACGCACACAGTTGGCATATTTTAGTTAAATTAACTTCAAGTTATCTAGAACCAGTGTTAAACAAAGTTTCCACGTTGCCACATAACCGCGAGCACGGCTTTTCGAAAGATTTAACCCTGCAGGGGTGCTCGAACTAATCCATCACAAATTACCACAAGCCGCATAGAAATCCTCGATCACGAAACTCGTGATATCGTCGGACTCCTTAGTGGAAAACCTCAACTCTGAGATTACCCAAAGCATCACCGGAATCCCGATGCACAAGATATCTCGTCAAAGGTAAAACTAATCCAGCAAGGCCGCCCGACGTGTCGACGATCCCGATAGGAGCCGCGTATGTCGTTCTCAGGACACGACGGATAAGCACAACGTACGGTGGCCTGATAGAAATCTCCCAAGTTGCCCTGGGTTGGCCCCGCAAACGACTCTAGTTTTGGACCAGCACCATCATCACTGGCCCCCCTGTATTATGTAGAATTACTCCTCGGGTAGCGCTTGTTGGAATTATGCCCTAGAGGCAATAATAAATTAGTTATTATTATATTTCTTAGTTCATGATAATCGTTTATTATCCATGCTATAATTGTATTGATTGGAAACACAATACTTGTGTGGATACATAGACAAAACACTGTCCCTAGTAAGCCTCTAGTTGACTAGCTCGTTGATCAAAGATGGTCAAGGTTTCCTGGCCATAGGCAAGTGTTGTCACTTGATAACGGGATCACATCATTAGGAGAATCATGTGATGGACTAGACCCAAACTAATAGACGTAGCATGTTGATCGTGTCATTTTGTTGCTACTGTTTTCTGCGTGTCAAGTATTTGTTCCTATGACCATGAGATCATATAACTCACGGACACCGGAGGAATGCTTTGTGTGTATCAAACGTCGCAACGTAACTGGGTGACTATAAAGATGCTCTACAGGTATCTCTGAAGGTGTTCGTTGAGTTAGTATGGATCCAGACTGGGATTTGTCACTCCGTGTGACGGAGAGGTATCTCGGGGCCCACTCGGTAATACAACATCACACACAAGCCTTGCAAGCAATGTGACTTAGTGTAAGTTACGGGATCTTCTATTATGGAACGAGTAAAGAGACTTGCCGGTAAACGAGATTGAAATAGGTATGCGGATACTGACGATCGAATCTCGGGCAAGTAACATACCGAAGGACAAAGGGAATGACATACGGGATTATATGAATCCTTGGCACTGAGGTTCAAACGATAAGATCTTCGTAGAATATGTAGGATCCAATATGGGCATCCAGGTCCCGCTATTGGATATTGACCGAGGAGTCTCTCGGGTCATGTCTACATAGTTCTCGAACCTGCAGGGTCTGCACACTTAAGGTTCGACGTTGTTTTATGCGTATTTGAGTTATATGGTTGGTTACCGAATGTTGTTCGGAGTCCCGGATGAGATCACGAACGTCACGAGGGTTTCCGGAATGGTCCGGAAACGAAGATTGATATATAGGATGACCTCATTTGATTACCGGAAGGTTTTCGGAGTTACCGGGAATGTACCGGGAATGACAAATGGGTTCCGGGAGTTCACCGGGGGGGGGGGGGGGCAACCCACCCCGGGGAAGCCCATAGGCTTTGGGGAGACACACCAGCCCTTAGTGGGCTGGTGGGACAGCCCCAAGTGGGCCTATGCGCCAAGAAAAAGAAATCAAAGGAAAAGGAATAAAAAGAGGGAAGAAGTGGGAAGGGAGGGGGACTCCTCCCACCAAACCAAGTCCAACTCGGTTTGGGGGGGAGTCCTCCCCCCCTTGGCTCGGCCGACCCCTTGAGGGTCCCTTGGACCCCAAGGCAAGGTCCCCCTCCCTTCTCCTATATATATGGAGCTTTTAGGGCAGATTTGAGACGACTTTCTCACGGCTGCCCGACCACATACCTCCATAGTTTTACCTCTAGATCACGTTTCTGCGGAGCTCGGGCGGAGCCCTGCTGAGACAAGATCATCACCAACCTCCGGAGCGCCGTCACGCTGCCGAAGAACTCTTCTACCTCTCCGTCTCTCTTGCT
Organism: Hordeum vulgare subsp. vulgare; assembly: GCF_904849725.1. Taxonomy (NCBI): domain Eukaryota; kingdom Viridiplantae; phylum Streptophyta; class Magnoliopsida; order Poales; family Poaceae; genus Hordeum; species Hordeum vulgare. The sequence continues at coordinate 293,606,688 of NC_058524.1, read as the reverse complement.
GGATCAAGAAGGCCGAGATCATCGTCGAGCTGTACGTGTGCTGAACGCGGAGGTGCCGTCCGTTCGGTACTAGATCGTGGGACTGATCGCGGGATTGTTCGTGGGGCGGATCGAGGGACGTGAGGACGTTCCACTACATCAACCGAGTTCTCTAACGCTTCTGCTGTACGATCTACAAGGGTACGTAGATCACTCATCCCCTCTCATAGATGGACATCACCATGATAGGTCTTCGTGCGCGTAGGAAAAGTTTTGTTTCCCATGCGACGTTCCCCAACAGTGGTATCAGAGCTAGGTTCATGCGTAGATGTCTTCTCGAGTAGAACACAAAAGTTTTTGTGGGCGGTGATGTGCGTTTTGCTGCCCTCCTTAGTCTTTTCTTGATTCCGCGGTATTGTTGGATTGAAGCGGCTTGGACCGACATTACTCGTACGCTTACGAGAGACTGGTTTCATCGTTACGAGTAACCCCCTTTGCTCAAAGATGACTGGCAAGTGTCGGTTTCTCCAACTTTAGTTGAATCGGATTTGACCAAGGAGGTCCTTGGATGAGGTTAAATAGCAACTCATATATCTCCGTTGTGGTGTTTGCATAAGTAAGATGCGATCCTACTAGATACCCTTGGTCACCACGTAAAACATGCAACAACAAAATTAGAGGACGTCTAACTTGTTTTTGCAGGGTATGATTGTGATGTGATATGGCCAACGATGTGATGTGATATATTGGATGTATGAGATGATCATGTTGTAATAGATAATATCGACTTGCACGTCGATGGTACGGCAACCGGCAGGAGCCATAGGGTTGTCTTTATAACTAACGTTTGTGCTTGCAGATGCGTTTACTATTTTGCTAGGACGTAGCTTTAGTAGTAATAGCATGAGTAGCACGACAACCCCGATGGCGACACGTTGATGGAGATCATGATGATGGAGATCATGGTGTGACGCCGGTGACAAGAAGATCGTGCCGGTGCTTTGGTGATGGAGATCAAGAAGCACGTGATGATGGCCATATCATGTCACTTATGAATTGCATGTGATGTTAATCCTTTCATGCACCTTATTTTTCTTAGAACGACGGTAGCATTATGAGGTGATCTCTCACTAAAATTTCAAGACGAAATTGTGTTCTCCCCGACTGTGCACCGTTGCTACAGTTCGTCATTTCGAGACACCACGTGATGATTGGGTGTGATAGACTCAACGTTCACATACAACGGGTGCAAAACAGTTGCGCACGCGGAACACTCAGGTTAAGCTTGACGAGCCTAGCATGTGCAGACATGGCCTCGGAACACATGAGACCGAAGGTCGAGCATGAATCGTATAGTTGATATGATTAGCATAGAGATGCTTACCACTGAAACTATTCTCGACTCACGTGATGATCGGACTTGAGATAGTGGATTTGGATCATGTACCACTCAAATGACTAGAGAGATGTACTTTTATAGTGGGAGTTCTTAAGTAATATGATTAATTGAACTAATTGTCATGAATATAGTCTAATGGTCTTTGCGAATTACGATGTAGCTTGCGCTATAGCTCTACTGTTTTATATGTTCCTAGAGAAAATTTAGTTGAAAGTTGATAGTAGCAAACTTTGCAGACTGAGTCTATAAAACCGAGGATTGTCCTCGTTGCTGCACAGAAGGCTTATGTCCTTAATGCACCACTCGGTGTGCTGCACCTCGAGCGTCGTCTGTGGATGCTGTGAACATCTGACATACACGTTTCTGATGACTACACGATAGTTTAGTACAAAAATACTTAATGGCTTAGAAGCAAGGCGCCGAAAACGTTGTAAAACGTCACGGAACATAAGTGATGTTCTAAAGAGATGAAATTGTGATTTCATGCTTGTGCCCTTGTTAAGAGGTACGAGACCTCCGACAAGATTCTTTGTCCACAAAGCACATGAGAAAAGGCTCAATCGTTGAGCATGTGCTCAGATTGTCTGAGTACGACAATCGCTTGAATCAAGTGGGAGTTAATCTTCCAGATGAGATAGTGATAGTTCTCCAAAGTCACTGCCACCAAGCTGTGAGAGCTTCGTGATGAAGTATAACATATCAAGGATACATACAATGATCCTTGAGCAATTCGCGATGTTTGACACTGCGAAAGTAGAAATCAAGAAGGAGCATCAATAGTTGATGGTTTGTAAAACCACTAAGTTTCAAGAAAGCCAAGGGCTAGAAGGGATACTTCGTGAAACGGCAAAACAGTTGCTGCACTAATGAAGAGACCCAAGATTAAACCCAAACCCGAGACTAAGTGCTTCTGTAATGAGGGGAACAATCACTGAGGTGGAGCAACTCAAGATACTTGGTAGATAAGAAGGCTGGCAAAAGTCGAAAGAAGTGTATTTGATATACATGATGTTGATGTGTACTTTACTAGTACTCCTAGTAGCACGAGGGTATTGGATACCGGTTCGGTTGCTAAGTGATTAGTGACACGAAATGAAAGCTACGGCATAAACGGAGACTAGCTAAAGGCGAGGTGACGATACGTGTTGGAAGTGTTTCCAAGATTGATATGATCAAACGTCGCACGCTCCCTCTACCATCGGGATTGGTGTTAAACCTAAATAATTGTTATTTGGTGCTTGCGTTAAGCATGAACATGATTGGATTGTGTTTATTGCAATACGATTATTCATTTAAAGAGAATAATGGTTACTCTATTTTCTTGAATAATCACCTTTAATGGTTTATTGAATCTCGATCGTAGTGTTACACATGTTCATAATATTGGTGCCAAAAGATACGAGTTGATGATGATAGTACCACTTACTTATGGCACTACCGCTTGAGTCATGTTAGTATAAATTGCATGAATAGGCTCCATGCCGATGGATCTTTGTACTCACCTGATTTCGAATCACTAATGACATGCAAATCATACCACATGAGCAAGGCCTTGTTTTCATTGAGATGAAATAAGATAGTAACTTGTTGGAAGTGATACATTTTGATGTATGCAGTCCAATGGGTGTTGAGGCACGCAGTGGATATCATTATGTTCTTACTTCACTGACGATTTGAGTAGATACAGGAGTATTTACTTAATGAATCACAAGTCTGAAATGTTGAAAAGTTCAATTCCGTTTCAGAGTGAAGTTCGTCGTAACAAGAGGACAAACTGTCTATGATATGATCATGGAAATGAATATCTGAGTTACGAGTTTTGGTACACAGTTAAGACAATGTGGAAATTGTTTCGCAGTTCATGCCACCTGGAAGATCATAGTGTGATGATGTGTCTGAACGTCATAGCCACGCACTATTTGGTATGGTGCATACTATGATGTCTCTTCTCGAATTACCACTATCGTTTATGGGTTATGCATTAGAGACAACCGCACTCACTTTAAATAGGGCACCGCGTATTTCCGTTGAGATGACACAGTATAGACTGAGGTTTAGAGAAATCTAAACTGTCGTTTCTTGAAAGTTTGGGGTTTCGACACTTATGTGAAAAAGTTTCAGTCTGATAAGCTCGAACCCAAAGCGGATAAATGCATCTTCATAGGATATCCAAAACAGTTGGGTACATCTCCTATCTCAGATCCGAAAGCAAAGTGTTTGTTTCTAGAAACGGATCCTTTCTTGAGGAAAGGTTTCTCTCGAAAGAATTGAGTGGGAGGGTAGTAGAACTTGATGAGGTTATTGAACCATCACTTCAACCAGTGTGTAGCAGGGCGCAGGAAGTTGTTCATGTGGCGCCTACACCAAATTGAAGTGGAAGTTGATAATGATGATCATTAAGCTTCGAATCAAGTTACTACAAACCTCGTAGGTCGACATGGTCGCATACTGCTGCAGAGTAGTACGGTAACCCTGTCTTGGAGGTCATGTTGTTGAGCAACAGTGAACCTACGAGTTATGGAGAAAGCGATGGTGGGCCCGGATTCCGACAAATGGCTGGAAGCCATGAAATCCGAGAGGGGATCCATGTATGAAAACAAAGTGTGGACTTTGGAAGAATTACTTGATGGTCATAGGACTATTGAGTAAAGATGGATCTTTAAAGGAAAACAGACGATGATGGTGATAAGTCACTATTAAGAAAAGCTCGACTTGTCGCAAAGATGTTTTCGACAAGATCAAACAGTTGACAATGATGAGACTTTCTCACTCGTAGCGATGCTAAAGGTCTGTTAGAATTATGTTAGTTGTTGATGCATTATTTATGAAATATTGCACGTAGGATGTCAAAACATTGTTTCCTCGACGGTTTCCTTGAGCAAACATTGTATGTGATACAACCAGGAGGTTTTGTCGATCCTAAAGATACTAGCAAGTATGCAAGCTCCAGCGATCCTTGAATGGACTGGTGCAAGCATCTCGGAGTTGGAATATATATACTTTGATGAGATGATCAAATATTTTGGGTTTGTACAAGGTTTATGAGAAACTTGTATTTCCAAAGAAGTGAGTGGGAGCACTATAGAATTTCTGATAAGTATATGTGGTTGACATATTGTGGATCAGAAGTAATGTAGAATTTCTGTAAAGCATACAAGGTTGTTTGAAAGGAGTTTTTCAAAGGAATACCTAGATTGCGCTACTTGAACGTTGAGCATCAAAGATCTATGGAGATAGATCGAAAGCGCTTAATAGAAGTTTCAACAAGATGCATGCCTTGACAAGTTTTTGAAGGAGTTCAAAATAGATCAGTAAAGAAGGAGTTCTTGGTTGCGTTGTAAGGTGTGAATTTGAGTAAGACTCAAAACCCGACCCCGGCAGAATAAAGAGAATAGACGAAGGTCGTCTTCTATGCCTTAGCCGTAGAATCTGAAGTATGCCATGCTGTGTACCGCACCTGATGTGTGCCTTGACTCAAAGTCTGTTGGGAGGTACAGAGAGTGATCCATGATTGAATCACTAGCAGCGGTCCAAATTTATCCTTGGTAACTAATGGACTAAGGAATTTTTCTCGATTATGGAGGTGGTTAAAGAGTTCGTCGTAAAGGGTTACGTTGATGCAAGCTTTGACACTAATCCGAATAACTACGTCGTATAGTAGAGTAGATATTTGGAGTATTTCCGAATAGCACATAGTAGCAGCATCTATAAGATGAAGTAATGATTTGTAAAGAACGCACGGATCTGAAATTTCAGAACCGTTGACTAAAACCTCTCTCACGAGCAAGACGTGATCAGACCCCATAACTATATGGGTGTTGGATTCGTTGGAATCACATGGTGATGTGAACTAGATTATTGACTCTAGTGCAAGTGGGAGACTGTTGGAAATATGCCCTAGAGGCAATAATAAATTATTTATTATTATATTTCTTAGTTCATGATAATCGTTTATTATCCATGCTATAATTGTATTGATTGGAAACACAATACTTCTGTGGATACATAGACAAAACACTGTCCCTAGTAAGCCTCTAGTTGACTAGCTCGTTGATCAAAGATGGTCAAGGTTTCCTGGCCATAGGCAAGTGTTTTCACTTGATAACGGGATCACATCATTAGGAGAATCATGTGATGGACTAGACCCAAACTAATAGACGTAGCATGTTGATCGTGTCATTTTGTTGCTACTGTTTTCTGCGTGTCAAGTATTTGTTCCTATGACCATGAGATCATATAACTCACGGACACCGGAGGAATGCTTTGTGTGTATCAAACGTCGCAACGTAACTGGGTGACTATAAAGATGCTCTACAGGTATCTCCGAAGGTGTTCGTTGAGTTAGTATGGATCAAGACTGGGATTTGTCACTCCGTGTGACGGAGAGGTATCTCGGGGCCCACTCGGTAATACAACATCACACACAAGCCTTGCAAGCAATGTGACTTAGTATAAGTTACGGGATCTTGTATTACGGAACGAGTAAAGAGACTTGCCGGTAAACGAGATTGAAATAGGTATGCGGATACTAACGATCGAATCTCGGGCAAGTAACATACCGAAGGACAAAGGGAATGACATACGGGATTATATGAATCCTTGGCACTGAGGTTCAAACGATAAGATCTTCGTAGAATATGTAGGATCCAATATGGGCATCCAGGTCCCGCTATTGGATATTGACCGAGGAGTCTCTCGGGTCATGTCTACATAGTTCTCGAACCCGCAGGGTCTGCACACTTAAGGTTCGACGTTGTTTTATGCGTATTTGAGTTATATGGTTGGTTACCGAATGTTGTTCGGAGTCCCGGATGAGATCACGGACGTCACGAGGGTTTCCGGAATGGTCCGGAAACGAAGATTGATATATAGGATGACCTCATTTGATTACCGGAAGGTTTTTGGAGTTACCGGGAATGTACCGGGAATGACGAATGGGTTCCGGGAGTTCACCGGGGGGGGGGGGGCAACCCACCCTGGGGAAGCCCATAGGATTTGGGGAGACACACCAGCCCTTAGTGGGCTGGTGGGACAGCCCCAAGTGGGCCTATGCACAAAGAAAAAGAAATCAAAGGAAAAGGAAAAAAAAGAGGGAAGAAGTGGGAAGGGAGGGGGACTCCTCCCACCAAACCAAGTCCAACTCGGTTTGGGGGGGGAGTCCTCCCCCCCTTGGCTCGGCCGACCCCTTGAGGGTCCCTTGGACCCCAAGGCAAGGTCCCCCTCCCTCCTCCTATATATATGGAGCTTTTAGGGCAGATTTGAGACGACTTTCTCACGGCTGCCCGACCACATACCTCCATAGTTTTACCTCTAGATCACGTTTCTGCGGAGCTCGGGCGGAGCCATGCTGAGACAAGATCATCACCAACCTCCGGAGCGCCGTCACGCTGCCGGAGAACTCTTCTACCTCTCCGTCTCTCTTGCTGGATCAAGAAGGCCGAGATCATCGTCGAGCTGTACGTGTGCTGAACGCGGAGGTGCCGTCCGTTCGGTACTAGATCGTGGGACTGATCGCGGGATTGTTCGCGGGGCGGATCGAGGGACGTGAGGACGTTCCACTACATCAACCGCGTTCTCTAACGCTTCCGCTGTACGATCTACAAGGGTACGTAGATCACTCATCCCCTCTCGTAGATGGACATCACCATGATAGGTCTTCGTGCGCGTAGGAAATTTTTTGTTTCCCATGCGACGTTCCCCAACAGCGCTCCCTATGCATTTCAGTATTAACATAATTATTATGTTGGCAAATGTAGAACCAATGTTTGGCCTTGCCAGACCAGCTTTAATCTAAAACGAATTATCAAGGGGGTCCCATAACAACCCCGATCGTGTTAGGAGCGCTTAATTGTGGAGCATAACACTGGTAGCCGAAACTAAGGGGGCAAAGGTGGAACAAAACACCAGGCTAGAAAGGCCAAGCCTTCCACTTTTACCATGTATATAGGTGCATGAAATTAAATAGCAATTAATAGGGTGATATATCAAGGGACCCATGTTATCACATGGAAGCAACTACACCTGCAACTAGCAACACTAACACAAGGTTAAGCAAGCGGTAACATAGCCAATCAGTGGTTTGCTAGGTTGAACAGGTTGAAGGTTTTCATGGCATTGTTGAGAGGCTGATATTTAACATGTGGTAGGCAACGATGCATAATCGATAGAAACGGTAAAACTAGCATGTCAATGATAGTAATGGTATCTGGGGAAATGGTCATCTTGCCTGAGATCCCGCTTGGAAGAAGAATGACTCCGTGAAGCAGACGAATCGATATAGTCGAACGGGTCCTCACAATCCGACACGCTTGCGGAACTCTATCGAGACGAAGCAAACCAGAAACAAGCATCAACACACGATAATAACCACGGCATAAGCACGACAAGATGCAATCCACATATGATGGATGATCAGCTGAATACATGCAAGTCACGGCATGCCAATTCACAACAACCAAATACTACACATTAAATGAAGTTCAATATGCAACGAGTTGCATATTGATGAAACTCCACATACGAGTTATTTAGTTCACTCCCGATTAGGTACATGACAATATTAAATGTGGTTACACATGGCAAGAGGTGAAGCGTAATTAAACTACCTATCTAGGCAATTTAAATGAGGTCGGAAATGACATATAGCACCTCCGAAACGACCTCACATGTTAATTTACAATTCTGTCAAGATCTGAACTAACACGTTTATTAGTTGTTAAACATAAAAAAAAATAGGTTCACGTGATACTACGCGTCGTTACAAGCAATTTACACATAGAGAACATCTCCAACGGAGCTACGGTTCAAAAGATACGAACACCGCAAGATATGATGGCATGAATGCAATATCTGTGCAACGACAGTCACGAGCATTTCAAAACACACAACCATCAAGATAATATGAAACTACACGAGATTCTAAGCAAGTTTCATATAGGACACGATCAAAACGGAGCAACGGTTCAACAACTACGAGCTAAACAAGAATTCACTACAATCTACCAAAATCAGCCACATAGAATTTCTACACCCCACAACTACGAGCTACACAAACCCAAAATGCTCAACCAAGGCATGACACGATAGAGGGCAAGAAGCACTACAACATACAACTAACCACAACTAGCATGGAAGCATGGATCACTAGGAAAAGAAGTCACAAAATGGCTTCTCACACACAGTTTCAGACTTAGTGAAAATAACAGTTTATGAAACAAAAGTTTTCAATCTGAAGGCATATTGACAACAACAAAACCATAAGCTACAGGACTCCAAATGGCATGAATATTCACAGCATGCAAGAGAATCCTAGAGTCTACAACTAACTCCATTGCATCAACCTCAAAAGAGCTATAGATCACCAGATAAACTCATGCAAAGACAGCAACAAAATAGCAGACTTAGAAATATTTTAGCATCTCTAAGACTACACTATTTTCTAGCAACTTGAAAGCAAGCAAACCACACCTAAACATGAATTTCTATTGCAACCAAAATTACCAGGGGCTAGACTAAACATCCAAGAGCAACTCTCTGGTTGACAACTTAATCATAACAATCACAAAATAAATCTTACGAACTAAACAAAAGGGCATCATAGCAAAATATCACGCGAACTAACTTCCTCAAAAGCTAAAACTAAATCCGCGGTTACATCCTATGGATTTTTCCACCCCGAAAACATATAAAACATACGGGGTTGCAACACAAAAAATATTGCCACACGTAAATGCGAGATAATATCCTAAACACGGTACAAAAAACTAGCTACGGAATCCTACACGCAAAAATACCAATGACTACTCTAAAATACATGGCACAGGGGTTCCTAAAACATGAACATTTATCTACGGGGTTTGAGCAATCCGGACACGCGCGAAAAAATAACTACGAACAATTATCCTATTGAGACATCACGCAAAACTAGACATTAGGAATGTCAAACTACTTCAAACATTTATGCAAGTTACAAAATCGTAATCTACATGAGATTCTACACAAAATGCATATACAACTCGCCTCGATCCGAAATACGGTTAAAAATATACGGGTATATTAATATACGTCTATTTTTCTGGAATTTAATTAATTCCGAAAAATCTCTAAACGAAAATAACTACCGGACCGAAACTCTAACGGGCCTAAACAGGCATGGGACGGGATATCAATATTGCAACGGGGGTGAGGGATAACAGGACTCACCGTGAGCTTGGGGCGAAGATGGGCCTCGCGTGGAGGTGGGCCTCGAGGCGGTGGCAGCTGGAGGCTGGCCTAGGGCAGCTGTTGCTCCTGCTGGGCTGGGGCAAGGTTGAGGCCCACGGGGTGAGGCGAAGGGGCACCCCAGCGCGGAGCATTCACGGTCATCGGGGCAGCTCGGGATGGGTCTCCGTCTCCTCCCCGCAGGAGCACATGGCGGCGACGGATCTCGGAGTTGCTGCGGCTGGCGGCTCCGGCGGATGCATGGGGTGGCCGATGAGAGCGGGTGAGGGCACGAGGCGGCCAGGCAGGCGGCGGCGGCTCGGCTTGCTACCACCCCTGAGCGAGATCTGGCTCGGGGACTTCCCTCGGGCAGCTCGGCAGAGCGGGGCGACGGGAACTGGCAGAGATGGCAGGAGCTCCGGGCTGCGGGGCAACCTCCGGCGACGGGTACCGGCAAGGGGCAGTGCTGGATCCGGCGTGGGGCGACGCAGAAGAGCGGGCTCTCGGGAGGAGCGGGGCTCGGGGCTGCTGCTGCTCGGCAGATCGGCGGCGGCTGCTGGTAGGTGGGAGGGAGCTGCAGACACGGATTTCGAGGAGGGTTAGGGATGGCTGTCTAAAAAATAGGAGGAGAGTCTATTTATAGACAAAGGGGGAGCTAGGGTTAGCGAAATTTCGCCCCGGTTCCAACCGCGCGGTCGGAATCGGACAAACTCGAACGCGAGGACGGTTAAGTGGCCGTGTAGGGTAGTTAAGCGGAGTCGAGAGGGAAAACGGGCGACCCGACAACGTATTTTAAAACACCGACAACCGTCCCACGGTAGACCGGATACGGTGCCACTACGGTCGATCGTTCGGGTACCAGACGGACTCCGATTGCGATGAAATTTGACACGCGGCCTAGCTATATTAAAATAAGACCGCACGCCAAATCTCAACCCAATCAGAGAAAGTTTTACGCACACTTTTAAAAACAAGATCTCGACGATGCCGCGGGCGCGTGCGTGTGTGGTTGGGCTCAAAACGGACAACGACGAGAACCGGCAACTAATAACGGATGCAAGTTTTGAAAACATGCGACAACGGGTTGCCGATGCAATGCTAATGATGCGCATGATGCGATGATGATGCGGAAAATAAAAATAGACACACGACGAAAACGGAATAAAAGGGGAATCTTCTAGGGCATCGGTCTCGGGCTGTCACAACTCTCCTACACTACAAGAGGATCTCGACCCGAGATCAAAGAATGAAAGGGGAAGAGGATGAGAAAGAAAGAGGCAAAACTTAATCGCTTCTTTGACAAACGAGTGAAACCAACGAATGTTGAAGGTTGCAAAGCGATGAGGAATGATATGAGTGTTGGTGAACATCGCAAGGGAAACACAAATTTTCCTACGCGCACGAAGACCTATCATGGTGATGTCCATCTACGAGAGGGGATGTGTGATCTACGTACCCTTGTAGACCATACAGCAGAAGCGTTACTGAACGCGGTTGATGTAGTGGAATGTCCTCATGTCCCTCGATCCGCCCCGCGAACCATCCCGCGATCAGTCCCACGATCTAGTGCCGAACGGACGGCACCTACGCGTTCAACACACGTACAGCTCGACGATGATCTCGACCTTCTTGATCCAACAAGAGAGACGGAGAGGTAGAAGAGTTCTCCGGGAGCGTGACGGCGCTCCGGAGGTTGGTGATGATCTTGTCTCAGCAGGGCTCCGCCCGAGCTCCGCAGAAATGCAATCTAGAGGAAAAACCGTGGAGGTATATGGTCGGGCTGCCGTGGAAAAGTCGTCTCAAATCAGCCCTAAAACCTCCGTATATATAGGTGGGAGAGGGGGGGCCTTGCCTTGGGGCTCAAGGAGCCCCAAGGGGTTCGGCCGAGCCAAGGGGGAAGGTCTCCCCCTCCCAAACCGAGTCCTACTTGGTTTGGAAGGTGGAGTCCTTCTTCCCTTTCCCACCTCCTCCTTTTTTTCTTTTTCTCTTTGATTTTTCTTCCAATGCGCATAGGGTCCTTTTGGTCTGTCCCACCAGCCCACTAAGGGCTGGTGCACCACCCTCAAGGCCTATGGGCTTCCCCGGGGTGGGTTGCCCTCCCGGTGAACTCCCGGAACCCATTCCTCATTCCCGGTACATTCCCGGTAACTCCGAAAACCTTCCGGTAATCAATTGAGGTCATCCTATATATCAATCTTCGTTTCCGGCCATTCCGGAAACCCTCGTGACGTCCGTGATCTCATCCGAGACTCTGAACAACATTCAGTAACCAACCATATAACTCAAATACGGATAAAACAACGTCGAACCTTAAGTGTGCAGACCTTGCGGGTTCGAGAACTATGTAGACATGACCCGAGAGACTCCTCGGTCAATATCCAATAGATGGACCTGGATGCCCATATTGGATCCTACATATTCTACGAAGATCTTATCGTTTGAACCTCAGTGCCAAGGATTCATATAATCCCGTATGTCATTCCCTTTGTCCTTCGGTATGTTACTTGCCCGAGATTCGATCATTAGTATCCGCATACCTATTTCAATCTCGTTTACCGGCAAGTCTCTTTACTCGTTCCGTAATACAAGATCCCGCAACTTACACTAAGTCACATTGCTTGCAAGGCTTGTGTGTGATGTTGTATTACCGAGTGGGCCCCGAGATACCTCTCCGTCACATGGAGTGACAAATCCCAGTCTTGATCCATACTAACTCAACGAACACCTTCAGAGATACCTGTAGAGCATCTTTATAGTCACCCAGTTACGTTGCGACGTTTGATACACACAAAGTATTCCTCCGGTGTTAGTGAGTTATATGATCTCATGGTCATAGGAACAAATACTTGACACGCAGAAAACAGTAGCAACAAAATGACACGATCAACATGCTACGTCTATTAGTTTGGGTCTAGTCCATCACGTGATTCTCCTAATGACGTGATCCAGTTATCAAGCAACAACACCTTGTTCATAATCAGAAGACACTGACTATCTTTGATCAACTGGCGAGCCAACTAGAGGCTTGCTAGGGACAGTGTTTTGTCTATGTATCCACACATGTAAATGAGTCTTCATTCAATACAATTATAGCATGGATAATAAAAGATTATCTTGATACATGAATTATAATAATAACTATATTTATTATTGCCTCTAGGGCATAATTCCAACAGTCTCCCACTTGCACTAGAGTCAATAATCTAGCCCTCACATCACCATGCGAATTACATTGTAATAAATCTAACACCCATACAGTTCTGGTGTTGATCATGCTTTGGCCGTGGAAGAGGTTTAGTCAGCGGGTCTGCTACATTCAGATCCGTGTGCACTTTGCATATATTTACGTCCTCTCCTTCGACGTAGTCGCGGATGAGGTTGAAGCGTCGTTTGATGTGTCTGGACTTCTTGTGAAACCGTGGTTCCTTTGCTAAGGCATTGGCACCCGTGTTCTCACAGAACAAGGTTATTGGATTCAGTGCGCTTGGCACCACTCCAAGATCCATCATGAACTGCTTCATCCAGACACCCTCCTTAGCCGCCTCCGAGGCAGCCATGTACTCCGCTTCACATGTAGAATCTGCTACGACGCTTTTCTTGGAACTGCACCAGCTTACCGTACCCCCATTAAGAATAAATACGTATCCGGTTTGCGACTTTAGAGTCGTCCGGATCTGTGTCAAAGCTTGCATGGACGTAACCTTTTATGGCGAGCTCTTCGTCACCTCCATACACAAGAAACATCTCCTTAGTCCTTTTCAGGTACTTCATGATATTTTTGACCGCCGTCCAGTGATCCACTCCTGGATTACTTTGGAACCTACCTGCCATACTTATGGCCAGGCTAACGTCCGGTCTAGTGCACATCATTGCATACATGATAGAACCTATGGCTGAAGCATAGGGGACGGAGCGCATATGCTCTCTATCCTCATCAGTTGCTGGGCACTGAGTCTTACTCAATCTCGTACCTTGTAAAACTGGCAAGAACCCCTTCTTGGACTGTTCCATTTTGAACCTTTTCAAAACTTTATCAAGGTATGTGCTTTGTGAAAGTCCTATCAGGCGTTTTGATCTATCCCTATAGATTTTAATGCCTAGAATGTAAGCAGCTTGTCCTAGGTCCTTCATAGAGAAACTTTTATTCAAGTAATCCTTTATGCTCTCCAAAAACTCTACGTTGTTTCCAATCAACAATATGTCATCCACATATAATATTAGAAACGCCACAGAGCTCCCACTCACTTTCTTGTAAATACAAGATTCTCCAACCACTTGTACAAACCCAAATGCTTTGATCACCTCATCAAAGCGTTTGTTCCAACTCCGAGATGCTTGCACCAGTCCATAAATGGATCACTGGAGCTTGCACACCTTGTTAGCATTCTTAGGATCGACAAAAACTTCGGGTTGCATCATATACAATTCTTCCTTAAGGAAACCGTTAAGGAACGCCGTTTTGACATCCATCTGCCAGATTTCATAATCGAAAAATGCAGCTATTGCTAACATGATTCTGACGGACTTAAGCATCGCTACGGGTGAGAATGTCCCATCGTAGTCAACTCCTTGAACTTGTGAAAAACCCTTTGCCACAAGTCGAGCTTTATAAACGGTCACATTGCCGTCAGCGTCCGTCTTCCTCTTAAAGATCCATTTGTTCTGAATAGCCTTGCGGCCCTCAGGCAGTACCTCCAAAGTCCACACTTTGTTCTCATACATGGATCCTATCTCGGACTTCATGGCTTCTAGCCATTTGTTGGAATATGGGCCCACCATTGCTTCTTCATAATTTGCAGGTTCATTGTTGTCCAACAACATGATTGATAAGACGGGATTACCGTACCACTCTGGAGCAGCACGTGGTCTCGTCGACCTGCGTGGTTCGACAAAAACTTGAACCGGAGTTTCATGATTATCATCATTAACTTCCTCCTCAACCGGCGTTACAACGACAGAGGTTTCCCCTTGCCCTGCGCCACCATCCAGAGGGATGAGAGGTTCGACAACCTCGTCAAGTTCTATCTTCCTCCCACTCAATTCTCTCGAGAGAAACTCCTTCTCGAGAAAAGCTCCGTTTTTAGCAACAAACACTTTGCCCTCGGATTTGAGATAGAAGGTGTACCCAACTGTCTCTATTGGGTAACCTATGAAGACACACTTTTCCGCTTTGGGTTCCAGCTTTTCAGGCTGAAGCTTTTTGACATAAGCATCACATCCCCAAACTTTAAGAAACGACAACTTTGGCCTTTTGCCATACCACAGTTCGTATGGTGTCGTCTCAACGGATTTTGATGGTGCCCTAGTTAAAGTGAATGCAGCTGTTTCTAATGCATAACCCCAAAACGATAACGGCAAATCGGTAAGAGACATCATAGATCGCACCATTTCTAATAAAGTACGATTACGACGTCCGGACACACCATTACGCTGTGGTGTTCCAGGCGGTGTCAACTGTGAAACAATTCCACATTGTCTTAAGTGAGCACCAAACTCGAAACTCAGATATTCACCCCCACGATCAGACCGTAGGAACTTGATCTTCTTGTTACGATGATTTTCAACTTCACTCTGAAATTTCTTGAACTTTTCAAATGTTTCAGACTTGTGCTTCATTAAATAGACATAACCATATCTACTCAAATCGTCAGTGAAGGTGAGAAAATAACGATATCCGCCGCATGCCTCTACGCTCATCGGACCACACACATCGGTATGTATGATTTCCAACAAGTCACTTGCACGCTCCATTGTTCCGGAGAATGGAGTTTTAGTCATCTTGCCCATGAGGCATGGTTTGCATGTGTCAAGTGAATCAAAGTCAAGTGACTCCAAAAGTCCATCGGCATGGAGTTTCTTCATGCGCTTTACACCAATATGACCTAAGCGGCAGTGCCACAAAAATATGGCGCTATCATTGTTAACTCTAACTCTTTTGGTCTCAGTGTTATGTATGTGTGTATCGCTATCAAGATTCAATATGAACAATCCTCTCACATTGGGTGCATGACCATAAAAGATGTTACTCATAGAAATAGAACAACCATTATTCTCTGACTTAAAAGAGTAACCGTCTCGCAATAAACAAGATCCAGATATAATGTTCATGCTCAACACAGGCACTAAATAACAATGATTCAAGTTCATAACTAATCCTGATGGTAATAAAGTGAAACTGTGACGACGGCGATTGCATCAACCTTGGAACCATTTCCTACGCGCATCGTCACTTCATCTTTCGCCAGCCTTAGTCTATTCCGCAGTTCCTGTTTCGAGTTGCAAATATGAGCAACATAACCGGTATCGAATACCCAGGCACTACTAAGAGAGCCGGTTAAGTACACATCAATAACATGTATATCAAATATACCTGATTTTTTCTTTGGCCGCCTTCTTATCTGCCAGATACTTGGGGCAATTGCGCTTCCAGTGACCCATACCCTTGCAATAGTAACACTCTGTTTCAGGCTTAGGTCCAGCATTTGGGTTTCTTCGTCGGATTGGCAACATGCTTGCCGCTCTTCTTTGAATTTCCCTTCTTGCCTTTGCCATTTCTCTTGAAACTAGTGGTCTTATTCACCATCAACACTTGATGCTCTTTACGGAGTTAAGACTCTGCGACTTTCAGCATCGCAAACAACTCGCCGGGTGACTTGTTCATCCCTTGCATGTTGTAGTTCAACACAAAGCCTTTATAGCTTGGCGGTAGTGATTGAAGGATTCTATCAGTGATAGCCTCTTGCGGGAGTTCAATCCCCAACTCAGCTAGACGGTTTGAGTACCCAGACATTTTGAGCACATGTTCACTGACAGACGAGTTCTCCTCCATCTTGCAAGCATAGAATTTATCGGAGGTCTCATACCTCTCAATCCGGGCGTTCTTCTCAAAGATAAACTTCAACTCCTTGAACATCTCAAATGCTCCATGACGCTCAAAGCGACGTTGAAGTCCCGGTTCTAAGCCATACAAGACTGCACATTGAATTACTGAGTAGTCCTCCTTACGTGCTAACCAAGCGTTCTTAACATCCTGATCAGCCGTAGCGGGTGGTTCATCTCCTAGCGCAGCATTAAGGACATAATCCTTCTTCCTAGCTTGTAAGATTAGCTTAAGATTACAAGCCCAGTCTACAAAGTTGCTTCCATCATCTTTCAACTTAGCTTTCTCTAGGAACGTATTAAAATTCAGGGTGACTGTCGCGTGAGCCATAATCTACAACACAAATATATTCAAAGTGGACTTAGACTATGTTCAAGATAATTGGAGTTTAACTTAATCAGATTATTTGCTAAACTCCCACTCAAAAAGTACATCTCTCTAGTCATTTGAGTGGTTCATGATCCACTTACAATAGCTCAAGTCCGATCATCACGTGAGTTGAGTATAGTTTCAGTGGTAAGCATCCCTATGCTAATTATATCATCTATATGATTCATGATCGACCTTTCAGTCTCATGTGTTCCGAGGCCATGTCTGCACATGCTAGGCTCGTCAAGCTTAACCCGAGTGTTCCGCGTGCGCAACTGTTTTGCACCCGTTGTATGTGAACGTTGAGTCTGTCACACCCGATCATCACGTGGTGTCTCGAAACGACGAACTGTAGCAACGGTGCACAGTCGGGGAGAACACAATTTCGTCTTGAAATTTTAGTGAGAGATCACCTCATAATGCTACCGTCGTTCTAAGCAAAATAAGGTGCATAAAAGGATTAACATCACATGCAATTCATAAGTGACATGATATGGCCATCATTACGTGCTCCTTGATCTCCATCACCAAAGCACCAGCACGATCTTCTTGTCACCGGCGCCACACCATGATCTCCATCAACGTGTCGCCATCGGGGTTGTCGTGCTACTCATGCTATTACTACTAAAGCTACATCCTAGCAAAATAGTAAACGCATCTGCAAGCACAAACGTTAGTATAAAGACAACCCTATGGCTCCTGCCGGTTGCCGTACCATCGACGTGCAAGTCCATATTATCTATTACAACATGATCATCTCATACATCCAATATATCACATCATATCGTTGGCCATATCACATCACAAGCATACCCTGCAAAAACAAGTTAGACGTCCTCTAATTTTGTTGTTGCATGTATTACGTGGTGACCATGGGTATCTAGTAGGATCGCATCTTACTTACGCAAACACCACAACGGAGATATATGAGTTGCTATTTAACCTCATCCAAGGACCTCCTCGGTCAAATCCGATTCAACTAAAGTTGGAGAAACTTGACACTTGCCAGTCATCTTTGAGCAACGGGGTTACTCGTAGCGATGAAACCAGTCTCTCATAAGCGTACGAGTAATGTCGGTCCAAGCCGCTTCAATCCAACAATACCGCGGAATCAAGAAAAGACTAAGGAGGGCAGCAAAACGCACATCACCGCCCACAAAAACTTTTGTGTTCTAATCGAGAAGACATCTACGCATGAACCTAGCTCATGATGCCACTGTTGGGGAACGTCGCAAGGGAAACAAAAATTTTCCTACGCGCACGAAGACCTATCATGGTGATGTCCATCTACGAGAGGGGATGTGTGATCTACGTACCCTTGTAGACCGTATAGCAGAAGCGTTAGTGAACGCGGTTGATGTAGTGGAACGTCCTCACGTCCCTCGATCCGCCCCGCGAACCGTCCCGCGATCAGTCCCACGATCTAGTGCCGAACGGACG
The DNA here is from genome assembly GCF_904849725.1 of Hordeum vulgare subsp. vulgare. Taxonomy (NCBI): domain Eukaryota; kingdom Viridiplantae; phylum Streptophyta; class Magnoliopsida; order Poales; family Poaceae; genus Hordeum; species Hordeum vulgare. The sequence goes on along the minus strand of NC_058524.1, from coordinate 293,588,422 downwards.
GCACCTCCGCGTTCAGCACACGTACAGCTCGACGATGATCTCGGCCTTCTTGATCCAGCAAGAGAGACGTAGAGGTAGAAGAGTTCTCCGGCAGCGTGACGGCGCTCTGGAGGTTGGTGATGATCTTGTCTCAGCAGGGCTCCGCCCGAGCTCCGCAGAAACGCGATCTAGAGGAAAAACCGTGGAGGTATGTGGTCGGGCTGCCGTGGAGAAGTCGTCTCAAATCAGCCCTAAAACCTCCGTATATATAGGTGGGAGAGGGGGGGCCTTGCCTTGGGGCTCAAGGAGCCCCAAGGGGTTTGGCCGAGCCAAGGGGGAAGGTCTCCCCCTCCCAAACTAAGTCCTACTTGGTTTGGAAGGTGGAGTCCTTCTTCCCTTTCCCACCTCCTCCTTTTTTTTCTTTTTCTCTTTGATTTTTCTTCCAATGCGCATAGGGTCCTTTTGGGCTGTCCCACCAGCCCACTAAGGGCTGGTGCGCCACCCTCAAGGCCTATGGGCTTCCCCGGGGTGGGTTTCCCCCCCGGTGAACTCCCGGAACCCATTCGTCATTCCCGGTACATTCCCGGTAACTCCGAAAACCTTCCGGTAATCAAATGAGGTCATCCTATATATCAATCTTCGTTTCCGGATCATTCCGGAAACCCGCGTGACGTCCGTGATCTCATCCGGGACTCCGAACAACATTCGGTAACCAACCATATAACTCAAATACGCATAAAACAACGTCGAACCTTAAGTGTGCAGACCCTGTGGGTTCGAGAACTATGTAGACATGACCCGAGAGACTCCTCGGTCAATATCCAATAGCGGGACCTGGATGCCCATATTGGATCCTACATATTCTACGAAGATCTTATCGTTTGAACCTCAGTGCCAAGGATTCATATAATCCCGTATGTCATTCCCTTTGTCCTTCGGTATGTTACTTGCCCGAGATTCGATCGTCAGTATCCGCATACCTATTTCAATCTCGTTTACCGGCAAGTCCCTTTACTCGTTCCGTAATACAAGATCCCGCAACTTACACTAAGTCACATTGCTTGCAAGGCTTGTGTGTGATGTTGTATTACCGAGTGGGCCCCGAGATACCTCTCCGTCACAGGGAGTGACAAATCCCAGTCTTGATCCATACTAACTCAACGAACACCTTCGGAGATACCTGTAGAGCATCTTTATAGTCACCCAGTTACGTTGCGACGTTTGATACACACAAAGTATTCCTCCGGTGTTAGTGAGTTATATGATCTCATGGTCATAGGAACAAATACTTGACACGCAGAAAACAGTAGCAACAAAATGACACGATCAACATGCTACGTCTATTAGTTTGGGTCTAGTCCATCACGTGATTCTCCTAATGACGTGATCCAATTATCAAGCAACAACACCTTGTTCATAATCAGAAGACACTGAGTATCTTTGATCAACTGGCTAGCCAACTAGAGGCTTGCTAGGGACAGTGTTTTGTCTATGTATCCACACATGTAAATGAGTCTTCATTCAATACAATTATAGCATGGATAATAAACGATTATCTTGATACAGGAATTATAATAATAAATATATTTATTATTGCCTCTAGGGCATAATTCCAACAATGAGAAACAAGCAAGAATTCACGAAAAATTTCGGCAGCACTTCAGTAGGAAAATGGGACAAAAAATTCGATAAGATGGGAGAAATAGACAATATTCATAACAAACAACTAAACAGAACAAGGGAACACCATGATCTTGACAGAACAAGATGATAGACCCAAAAGAGCAGCATCACAATGCCTCCAGAACAAGAGAATAAAACTAGATCATTGGGATCAAAGAAAGAATAAGAGAATGACACCTACTATCACAAGAATCTTGAAGAACACCTTGAGAATGGATTGAAACCTTGATGAACCACCATGAAGGACCTCCGTATACAAATGAATGATGCAAAGATATGAAGGTAGAAAAGAATAAGATTATGACCTTGCCAAGATTTAGATGTAGCCTCACAAAGAGACACTTAAAAGAACTTGGAACTCTGGAAAAGAAAGATAAGCACTTGAGAAAAGAATTGATATCATGAGCCCTCCAGAAGAAGAATTCAGATTACTATGAACAAGAATAAGAATTATGTTATGCTTATCCTTCATCAAGTTTAACTGATGACAAGCAACGGATTAGCGTAGCACTTATTCTTCTTGAAAGAAACTTGAAGAGAGAGGGATATGCACCACATGAAGCATAATTGAAGGAAGCACCGGTGAAAATTCACAATTGAATGGAAATACCAAGAGTTAACGGGGATACATGAGAATGAAGAGATCATGAGCCACCTGAGAGAAAACTTGAACAAGGCGCCGGAATAACCGAGAGACGAACGAAGAAGCAACAATTGAGAAGAATTTGAGAATGAAAGCTGCAAGCTGAGAACGAACAAAATCTTCTGGATGATGGCCTTCGGAGGATCGAGAATGAAAAGAACTCAGAAAAGCACCGGATAGCAATAAAGGGATTACTCATGATTGGAACAATTAAGATGATGGCACCAAGCTGAAATGATAAATCTTCTAGAGAATGGACCCAGATTTGAGAGAAACACTCCTTCGGTCTTCCAAACTGGAAACGATGAGGAGAACACCACCAAGAATAACTGAAACACTCCGGAATAACGAAGAATGAAAGGTTGAGCCAAATATGAGAACTATTTCGACTGGATCTTGAAGAAAGAATATGACTGATGAAATTCATACTTACATCATAGTTGAAAAGAATTAGAGATCTTCAGAAAGATTACAAGAGTCAGATAAGATCCTGGAAAGAACCTGTGGGTTATGGGCCCACTCAAAGAAACCACCGTTGAAAATATTGCTCACAGGGAGAGATATTGCACCGATATAAGGAAAATAGATGAGGTTAACACCCCGATATAATTGAAAGAATTGAAAACAAGAAACTACTGAGATAACTTAAGCGCTCCGGATAGAAAAGAGAGGAATGAATAACAAGGTAGGTTGATAATAATCTCCAACATGGGGAAGAATTACAAGGATGAAAAGGATATGATGAACACGGATAGCTTGAACTGAATTCATCGGAAAAGATAACAAGACTGCATAAAGATGAACACGAAGCTCCTGAGAATCTTCACAACGAATCACCGGATAGGACACGGAATAAAAGATAGCGGAAGCATCAAAGAAATGAAATGCACTTGGATGAAATCCAATCACTGAAGAAAAGGGTGGGAGGGCAGGAAAAACAAAGACAACTTGGGATGGATGAGAATAAACTCCGGAAAGAAATGAGAGAATGATCTTGCAAAATTGGAGAGGATTGAATTCACTTGAAGAGAAGCACACCGGTTGGAAAAGAATTGACATGACGACTCCGGTTGAAAAGAATTGATAAGACAACCGATTGAGCAAAAGAATTTGCATTCACATAAAAAATGAGAACACCTCTTGGAAAATATATGAATTCACCACTTGACATTGAAGCAACTCGAATTACCATATTCCAACAAAACAAAGGATGCGGCTTACGAAACAAGCCAGAACAAACTCATGAGAAAGATTTCGTCCGATATTTTTGTGGACAGGATCGCACGGGCTCGATCCTTATAGTAGCCATCCTGTGCAAGGCAGTGCACACGATATACAAAGCGTCCCCGAGTTGTAGCAAGCTACAAGGACTCTTTAAGACACCACGAGAACCGCTGTAAGACGACCGTGAACAAACGAATCCACTAGATGTCGAACCCCAACCTAACATCATGCATTTGTTGGAAGATTGTCCTATAAGTAACTACTTGAATTCCCACCTAAGAATTCCTGAAATATCTGGTCATGCAATCTGGTACACGGATACAAGGAGTCATATTTCACACAACTCCTATACTAACCCGTCCAATGTATCACATCCGTCAACACATAACCAGAATCTCGGACCTTCATCTACTACAGATCCTCGTGATCACAACGATACTAAGTATGGCAATACTCCCAAACAATCTGCACCAGTACTGGGGACATCGGGGTTATCTCGCCACTACTAGTATTGAAGCAATTATGAACATCCTTCGTTCTGAGATATTAAGAAACCTGAATGACAACTATATGCTCGAGAATCCCCTGGAGCTCAACTCCTCGAAATAAATCAAGTCAGACAGGAGGCACCAAGACAACACTCCATCACATCGACATCATATAGATTCCAAAAATATTCGCGTGATCCTAAAAGAAATTTGAGTGAGAAGAGGAGTAGAATTAAATCTTACGTCGAGATTCCTCACTAGAGCATAGAAGAGGAGAAAAAAGAGCCCTACTCTCCGATATATAACTAGACTCAAAGCAATTTTTTTCACTAGACTCGACTCGGCAAAGTTCGATCAATCAAGGGGGCTCCTAGGTCGGTACTCCTCTGATACCAACTTGTCATGCCCAAGATCCGACCCTATCCTTAATTTGGCACAAGGGCCTCGTCAGGGATAGAAGCGCATCTCGTCGTTTCACAAGAGTGGATATCGTTACAAGTACATGTACTAAAAAGATGAGATATATATAGAATTGGCTTACACTCACCACAAGCTACATCAGGGCCGCATCAGTACAATATATAAACATCATGAAGAAGAGCAGGGTCCGACTACGGACGAAAAGAAAAGAGAAAAGAAGAACGACGTCCATCCTTGCTATCCCAGGCTACCGGCCTGGAACCCATCCTAGATCGATGAAGAAGAAGAAGAAGAGGCAACTCCAAATGAACGATCAACACGCTCGCGTCAAGTAACCTTTACCTGTACCTGCAACTGGCGTTGTAGTAATCTGTGAGCCACAGGGGACTCAACAATCTCATTTCCTAAGGTATCAAGACTAGCAAAGCTTAATGGGTGAGGTAAGGTTAAGTGGTGAGGCTGCGGCAAGCGACTAACCATTATATGAGGTGGCTAACTTACGAGTACAAGAATAAGACGGGGTTGATCTACGCATAGCGGACGTGACTACTGATGATCAAATGAATGATCCTGAACACCTACCTACGTCAGACATAACCCCACCGTGTCCTCGATCGGAGAAGGATCTCATGAAAGAGACAGTCACGGTTACGCACACAGTTGGCATATTTTAGTTAAGTTAACGTCAAGTTATCTAGAACTAGTGTTAAACAATGTTTCCACGTTGCCACATAACCGCGGGCACGGCTTTCCGAAAGATTTAACCCTGCAGGGGTGCTCGAACTAATCCATCACAAATTACCACAAGCCACATAGAAATCCTCGATCACGAAACTTGCGATCTCGTCGGACTCCTTAGTGGAAAACCTCAACTCTGAGATTACCCAAAGCATCACCAGAATCCTGATGCACAAGATATCTCGTCAAAGGTAAAACTAATCCAGCAAGGCCGCCCGACGTGTCGACGATCCCAATAGGAGCCGCGTATGTCGTTCTCAGGACACGACGGATAAGCACAGCGTACGGTGGCCTGATAGAAATCTCCCAACTTGCCCTGGGTTGGCCCCGCAAACGGCTCCAATTTTGGACCAGCACCATCAGCACTGCCCCCCCTGTATTATGTAGAATTACTCCTCGGGTAGCACTAACTCCCTATGCATTTCAGTATTAACAGAATTATTATGTTGGCAAATGTAGAACCAATGTTGGGCCTTGCCAGACCAGCTTTAATCTAAAACGAATTATCAAGTGGGTCCCCATAACAACCACGATCGTGTTAGGAGCGCTTAATTATGGAACATAACACCGGTAGCCGAAACTGAGAGGGCAAAGGTGGAACAAAATACCATGCTAGAAAGGCCAAGCCTTCCACTTTTACCAAGTATATAGGTGCATTAAATTAAATAGCAATTAATAGGTTGATATATCAAGGGACCCATGGAACGCTAACACAAGGTTAAGCAAGCGGTAACATGGCCAATCAGTGGTTTGCTAGGTTGAACAGGTTGAAGGTTTTCATGGCATTGTTGAGAGGCTGATATTTAACATGTGGTAGGCAGCGAGGCATAATCGATAGAAATGATAAAACTAGCATGACAATGATAGTAATGGTATCTGGGGAAATGGTCATCTTGCCTGAGATCCCGCTTGGAAGAAGAATGACTCCGTGAAGCAGACGAACCGATGTAGTCGAACGGGTCCTCACAATCCGACACGCTTGCGGAACTCTATCGAGACGAAGCAAACCGGAAACAAGCATCAACACACGATAATCACCATGGCATAAGCACGACAAGATGCAATCCACATATGATGCATGACCAGCTGAATACATGCAAGTCACGGCATGTCAATGCACGACAACCAAATACTACACATTAAATGAAGTTCAATATGCAACGAGTTGCATATTGACGAAACTCCACATACGAGTTATTTAGGTCTATCCCGATTAGGTACATGGCAATATTAAGTGTGGTTACACATGGCAAGAGGTGAAGCGTAATTAAACTACATATCTAGGCATTTTAAATGAGGTCAGAAATGACATATAACACCTCCGAAACGACCTCACATGTTAATTTACAATTCTGTCCAGATCTGAACTAATACGTTTAATTAGTTGTTAAACATCAAAACAAACAGGTTCACGTGATTCTACGTGTCATTACAAGCAATTTACACATAGAGAACATCTCCAACGGAGCTACGGTTCAAAAGATATGGACATCGCAAGATATGATGGCATGAATGCAATATGTGTGCAACGACAGTCACGAGCATTTCAAAACACACAACCAGCAAGATGATATGAAACTACACGAGATTCTAAGCAAGTTTCATATAGGACACATCAAAACGGAGCAGCAGTTCAACAACTACGAGCTAAACAAGAAATCACTACAATCTGCCAAAATCGGCCACATAGCATTTCTACACCCCACAACTACGAGCTACACAAACCCAAAATGCTCAACCAAGGCATGACACGATAGAGGGCAAGAAGCACTACAACATACAACTAACCACAACTAGCATGGAAGCATGGATCACTAGGAAAAGAAGTCACAAAATGGCTTCTCACACACAGTTTCAGACTTAGTGAAAATAACAGTTTCTGAAACTGCAGTTTTTGATCTGAAGGCATATTGACAGTACCAAAACCATAAGCTACATGACTCCAAATGGCGTGAAAATTCACAGCATGCTAGGGAATCCTAAAGTCTACAACTAACTCCATTGCATCAACCTCAAAAGAGCTATAGATCACCAGATAAACTCATGCAAAGACAACAACAAAATAGAACAGATTCAGACTTAGAAATATTTCAACATCTCTAAAACTACACTATTTGCTAGTAACTTGAGAGCAAGCAAACCACACCTATACATGTATTTGTATTGCAACAAAAATTACCAGGGGCTAGACTAAACATCCAAGAGCAACTCTCTAGTTGACAACTTAATCATAACAAGCACAGAATAAATCCTACGAAATAAAAAAAGGGCATCATAGCAAAATATCACGCTAACTAACTTCCTCAAAAGCTAAAACTAAATCCGCGGTTAAATCCTATGGATTTTTCTACCCCGAAAACATATAAAACATGTGGGGTTGCAACACAAAATTATAGTCACACATAAATGCGAGATAATATCCTAAACACGGTATAGCAAACTAGCTACGAAATCCTACACGCAAAAATACCAATGAGTACTCTAAAATACATGGCACAGGGGTTCCTAAAACATGAAGATTTATCTACGGGGTTTGAGCAATCCGGACACGCGCGAAAAAATAACAACGGGCAATTATCCTATTGAGTCAGCATGCAAAACTAGACATTAGACACGTCAAACTACTTCAAACATTTATGCAAGTTGAAAAATCGTAATCTACGCAAGATTCTACACAAAATCCGTATACAACTCGCCTCGATCCGACATACGGTTAAAAATATACGGGCATATTAATATACATCTATCTTTGTGGAATTTAATTAATTCCGAAAAATACCTAAACGAAAATAACTACCGGGCCGAAACTCTAACGGGCCTAAACACGCATGGCGCGGGATATCAATATTGCAACGGTGGCGAGGGATAACTGGACTCACCATCGGCTTGGGGCGAAGATGGGCCTCGCGTGGAGGTGGGCCTGGAGGCGGTGGCAGCTGGAGGCTGGCCTCGGGCGGCTGTTGCTCCTGCTGGGCCGGGGCGAGGTTGAGGCCCATGGGGCGAGGCGAAGGGGCAGCCCAGCACGGAGCATTCTCGGTCAACGGGGCAGCTCGGGATGGGTCTACGTCTCCTCCGTGCAGGAGCACATGGCGGCAACGGATCTGGCAGTTGCTGCGGCTGGCGGCTCCGACAGATGCAAGGGGCGGCCGACGGGAGCGGGTGAGGGCACGATGCGGCCACGCAGGCAGTGGCGGCTCGACTTGCTGCCGCCCCTCGGCGAGATCTGGCTCGGGGACTTCCCTTGGGCAACTCGGTAGAACGGGGCGACGGGAACTGGCAGAGATGGCCGGAGCTACGGGCTGCGGGGCGACCTCCGGCGACGGGTACTAGCAAGGGGCAGCGCTCTATCCGGCGTGGGGCGATGCAGAGGAGCGGGCTCTCGGGAGTAGCGGAGCTCGGGGCTCCTGCTGCTCGGCAGATCGGTGGTGGCGCGCAGATGGGCCCGAGAGGGCCCGATCCGGGCCCGGGCGGGCCGGGAGTGAGGAGAGAGAGTGGGGTGGTAGCTGCTGGTATGTGGGAGGGAGCTGTAGACACAAATTTCGAGGAGGGTTAGGGATGGGTGTCTAAAAAATAGGAGGAGGGTCTATTTATAGACAAAGGGGGGGGGGCAAGGGTTAGTGAAATTTCGCCCCGGTTCCAACCGCGCGGTCGAAATCAAAGAAACTCGAACGCGGGGACGGTTAAGTGGCCGTGTAGGGTAGTTAACCGGAGACGAGAGGGAAAACGGGCGACCCGACAACGTATTTTAAAACACCGACAACCGTCTGACGGTAGACCAGATACGGTGCCGCTAGAGTCGACCGTTCGGGTACCAGACGGACTCCAATTGCGATGAAATTTGACAGGCGGCCAAGCTATATTAAAATAAGACCGCACGTCAAATCTCAACCCAATCATAGAAAGTTTTACGCACACTTTTAAAAACAAGATCTCGACGATGCCGCTGGCGCGTGTGTGTGTGGTCGGGCTCAAAACGGACAACGACGAGAACCGACAACTAATAACGGATGCAAGTTTTGAAAACTGGCTGCAACGGGTTGCCGATGCAATGCTGATGATGCAGACGATGATGATGCGAAAAATAAAAAAAGACACACGACGAAAACGGAATAAAAGGGGAATCTTCTGGGGCGTCGGTCTCTGGCTGTCACAATATGTCTCCATCGTATCTACTTTTCGTAATGTTTTTTATTGTTTTGGACTCTAATTTGCATGACTAGAATGAAACTAACCTCGACTGACGCTGTTTTCAATAGAACAACCGTGGTGTTGTTTTTGTGCATAAATAAACGTTCTCGAAATGGAATGAAACTTTTTGGAGATTTTTTGATGGAATAAAAGAAAGATACTAGAACCAAGACCCACAAGATGGGAGGCCCCACGCGCCCACTAGGCACCACGACGCGCCAACCCCTGGCTCGGCTTGGTGTCTAGTGGGGCCCATGGTGCTCTGCTGACCCTAATTCCAGCGCTATAAAATACTATTTTTGGAGAAAAAATAGGAGATCAAGTTTTATCACGTTTCACGATACAGAGCCGCGCCCACCGACTGTTATTCATCGAGAGGCCAAATCTTGAGTCCGTTTGGGGCTCCAGAGAGGGGGATCTTCTGTTTTCGTCATCACCAACCCTCCTTCATTGTCTATTCCATGATGCTCTCCACCGGGAGTGAGTAATCCCTGCATAGGCTTGCCGATCAGTGAAGAGCTGGATGAGATTCATCATATAATCGAGTTAGTTTTGTCAAGGCTTGATCCGTAGTATCCACTATGTTCGAAGATTAATGTTACTAGGACTTTGCCATGCTTAATGCTTGTCACTAGGGCCCGAGTGCTATGATTTCAGATCTAAACCGTTTATGTTTTCACCATTATATCTATGTTCTTGATCCAATCTTGCAAGTTATATGCACCTACTACGTGTTAGTATCCGCATACCTCAAAGTGACAATAATTGGGATTCTTTCCGGTGATTACCGTAGTATGAGGAATTTATGTATTCACTATGTGTTAATGCTTTGTTCTGGTCTCCATTAAAAGGAGGCCTTAATATCCGTGAGTTTCCTTATGGACCCCACTGCCTCGGGAGGGAAGGCCAAAAGATGTCATGCAAGTTCTTTTCCATACGCACGTATGACTATTTACGGAATACATGCCTACATTATATTGATGAACGGGAGCTAGTTCTATGTCTCCCTATGTTATGAGCGACATATGATGAATATTATCCAGCAATATCATCGATCCAGTGCCTACAAGTTTTCCACATATTGTTCTTGCTAAGTTACTACTGTTGCTACTACTGTTACAACTTCTACAAAACTTCTATTACTGTTACTACTGCTACTGTTACCATTACAACTTGCTACTGTTACCAATGCTATCAAAACTATCATATTACTGTGCTACTGGTCAGTGTGTTGCAGATACTAAATCTCCAAGTGTGGTTGAAGAGACAATTCAGCTGCTAATACCTACAAATATTCTTTGGATCCCCTTGTGCCGAATCTATAAATTTCGGCTGGATACTCTACCCTCGGAAACTATTGCGATCCCATATACTTGTGTGTTATCAAGAAGATGCTTCCAAAGGATAACAAATTTCCGGCGAGTATGTACAAAGCAAATAAGGTTGTGTGCCCTCTAGGATTAAAGGTGTAGAGGATACATGCATGTCCTAATGACTGCATCCTATACCGAAGTGACGAGTACGAGAATTTGAATGCATGCTCGGTATGCGGTGCATTGCGCTATAAGAACAACCACGATGACCCTGATGATGTTGAGGGCGAGCATCCTAGGAAGAGGGTTCCTGCCAAGGTGATGTGGTATGCTTCTATAATACCACAGTTGAAACGTTTGTTCCAAAACAAAGAGCATGCCAAGTTATTGCGATGGCACAAACAGGACTGTAAGAAAGACACGATGTTGAGAGTACCCGTTGATGGGTCGCCGTGGAGAAAAATCGAGAGAGAGTTCCCAGAATTGCAGTTGACACAAGGAACTTATGGTTTGCTCTAAGTACACATGGCATGAATCCTTTTGGGGAGCAGAGCTGCAGTCATAGCACCTGGCACATGACTTTATCTATCTATAACCTTCCTCCTTGGTTGTGCATGAAGCGAAAGTACATTATGATGCGAGTGCTCATTTGGTTTAGTTTTAAATTTGTTATGCATTTTACAAGAATTAATTTCAATATGTAAAATTGAAGGTGTCAAATAATTTCTTCAAAATGAAAATTAAAACTCCTCATGTTGACTACGAGAAACATAAAATAATTTGGCAAAAGAATAAGAAGGAAAAGAAACTAAAATAATTAAAACAAAGGAAAAAGGTATAAAAATAAAAGAGCTAAACAGAATCTGTTTTTTTATTAAGACACCGATTTAAAATATTCTTAAAATTGCCAAATTGAACATATTGTTAAAACACACTAATATTAAACAGCACGAAAAAGAATCACTCAAAAATCTATTTTAAACTAAAGTTATCCACAAACTAATGATCCACAAAAATTTCATAGAATTCAAATTTAAACTATTCAAATTTGAAAACTACTCTCACAAACATAAACTTTGTAATTTATGTGGCATAAAGCAAAAAGATTCACTCAAAAACTCTGAATACTCTAAAAGTTATTCAAAATCTAAAACAAACTGTTCTGTTTAGAAAAAATAACAAAACAAATAAAAATCTAAAAAGCAATCTTTAGTCTCGGTTGGTATCACCAACCTGGACTAAAGGTCCATCTTCCCGCACGGAATTTGGGCCGCCGAAAAGGTGGACCTTTAGTCTCGACTAGTGGGTGGATCCGGGACTAAAGGACATTTAGTAACGGTTCGTGGGTGGAACCGGGACTAAAGGTCTCTCCTATATAAACGCATGTTCTCCCGGTGTCAACCATCGCCCGGGAGAACGAAGACGTCACGGTGCTGCCCAAATTATTCGCCACCGCCGCCGCTCCACGTCTCTAACCTCCTTCGAGCCTCGCCACCCTCTCCTCGAAAATGCTCACTCTGTCTCATGCCGCTCGAGCCATGTCCGCCTCCATCGCCACCCTGCCCGGCTGGACTGCCGCCACGTCCGGCCGCACCGGCCACCCACACCGCTGACCCGCCCCACCTCGACCGCCGTCTGCCGTGCCGCTTCGCCAGCCCTTCCTCGTCGTCCCAACCCTCACGACCATTCTTCTTATTTCTTTTTCCATATTTTTTCATTTTTTATTACTCTAATGTTGTGGAGATGTGATGTTGTTAAAACTAGAGATGATACCCGGCGCGTTGCCGTAGAAATTTGAAGAATTCATTTCTATAAGATTGGTTAGGATGAAACTTTATCTTTTGTATTAGCAATATGTTAATACAAACGAAATTAATACATACAATTTATTGTTATATATCGCTCGTGAGGAGTCCCCGACGATCATCGGAGGTGTCCGTGATAATCGCCAGTGCAGAGTCCCCGACGATCGCCAGAGGAGTCCCCGACGATCGCTGGTGAGGGTACTTGAAGAATGCCGGAGGAGTCCCCGACAATATCCGGTGAAGAGTCCACGACGATCGCCGGAGGAGTCCCCGACAACCACCGCAACATGCCATGTCCGAGACGATGCCCGACATAGGAATTTGTTTGCATATGAATTTGTTATCGCATAGTTTATTAAATATGAGTAGCATAATAAATTCAAAAATATCGCATAGGAATTTGTTTTCATAGGAATTTTTTTCGACAACGATGCCCGGCCTGCATCCTCGTCGTTGACTTGGTGGCGACAACCAGTTTGAGAGGCGCCATGTCGAGGACTCGGCTCTGCCGGGATGGCACAGGGAGGTGCTACCTTCCGGGGCGTACAACTTGGCGAGGAATCGGGATCTCGTTGTCGACCGGAGCTTTTTTACTAGCGGTCACGTGGGCCACTATTGGTGCAGAGGGAGACTGCCCCCGAGGACATGGTATGACACCGTGTGAGAAAGGAGGATGAGCAAGTCTCTCACTACATGGTTGCATTGGACGTCAGGTTCTCCAATACTTGGTAGTTTCTTTAGGGATCTCACTTTTCGGGGGTATAACCCCTGGGTAGCCTCATCTCCCTTCAAACCTGTTATCAAAAACATTGGGGCCGACTCGACCCCTCAGGTGCCGGCTCGAACGGGCTGGCTCCGGCCGGCTCGGCTGACTCGTGACTGGGTCCTCGCCTCTCCGGCTCCGGGTGACCCGCTAGCCGGCAGGCCCCCCTCCTGCCAATCATCGGCCCATACGCCAAGACTAGTCCCCTTCGATGGGAAGCGACACAAGACCAGCTACTCGATGGCGTCGTACTCACATTGTCGGTGTTCTGGGAATTGGGTACCCAGACCTACCTGCCTGCGGCCCAGGGCTGGCCACTTCATCGACCTAAAACCAATGGGCCCGATGTCACTCAGGAGAAGGCCCTCGCGAGGGGCCAAGCCTCGTGAGGAGGAGCAGCATCAAGACCCACAGGGGCCTCCTTAGGACCCCTCCGGAGCGGCGGATATTCCGAGGCGAGGCCCGGCCTCAGGAGTCAAGGGTAACGCAAGGGAAGGACAGGCGAGCAGCAGACAGCAGAGCGGAACAGTTTCCCCTTTGGCGCAAAGGGGGTAAGGATGAACGCAGGTTCCCAAGGCATTTTCTAAAGGTTTCCATTCTGGTGCAACAAGATCCTGGTCGCCTGCCAGCAGGATGGACGTCATCCCTGGGCCAGCCCGTGCAACGCCGGCAGCTACTTTGCAAGCGAAGACCACCTTAGGCAGGGGAGCATGTGCCTCTGTTCCCCTTCAAAATTGGCCACTTTGGGATCGCTTCCCACCGAAATGATAAGGGAAGAGGACCGGGGCCGCCACTGTAAATAGAGGATAGGTTGCTTCGTAGAGGGGGATCTGATTCCCGAACATCTCATTCACCCACTAGCACTCCGCAAGGTCATCCAGCCTCAGAAGGCGCCCAAGCATTGTACTAGTTCATCCACCAACCTCCACGAGAGGCAATCCACCAAAGTAGGAGTAGGGTTTTACGCTTTGCAGCGAACCGAACCTGGATACTGTTGTGTTCTGTATTTCCCTTGCCATCGAGTGAGTTCTCCGCCATTCCCATCGAGTAGAGAGATGGGCGAGGTTAGGCCGTGTGAGATCTTCATACAAGCCCCTGAGTTCGAATCTTTAGGGTTTTGCGGAGCCCAAAATCTGTCATTTGGCGCGCCAGGTAGGGGGCGTGTTAAGGTCATCTCCGAGCTTCACCTTCCCAGGCCCGCTGCTCCGATGGCCGGTGCCCAACCGACTTCTTTGAGCCTCATCGAGCTGGCCGCCAATCACTACCTCACGGCAGCCAGAAGCGCACACGCCGGCGTTGTGGTACGGGGCAGCTCGTACCAGATCGTTAACGTCGTCTCCGTCGTCGCAACCACCCGCGCCACCAAGGCGCCCGGTGACTGGGTGGTGCCCCCGGCACCCACGACGCGTCGCATCAACTTGGGGGACCTCGGCACACACGAGGCGTTGCAGATGCTGAGCGAGGTGCTCCGTCAATGACCGACGCATGGGGGGCTTTGACGCCTGGGTAGACCACATCATGGAGCTGATCGCCATCGCCCAGAAGGCCGTCCAACCCTGCATTTCTTCAAGGCCGCCAGCGACGGGCACCGGGGGCTCGCACCTCATGCCGGCCCCCGGGGATGCGAGCAACGGGGCCCCTCCTATGCTGGGCGGGGCCAGGAGAGACGTGCCCCATGCAACCCTCCTCCTCTTCCAGGTTCCGGCAGCCGGCCCCGAGGCGCATCACGCCGACAACCACCAGGGGCGCGAAGAGAACAGCGAAACGACCGACGCACACACCGGTGTGCATCACCAAGACCAGGTCGACCCCCGACAGCCCGGGGCAGCCAGACAAGAGTGCTCCCTTCGGCGCAGCCACCAGAGGGCGAAGGCGTCGGCGCGGGCGAACTACGACAACGTAGACATGCCGGGGTACCAAGGAGGGAATTAGCACCAGGCGGTGCCGGGACCAGCCAACGGCAGCAACACGAACAAGCGACTTCGCGCGGAGGCTTATCGCAGGAAGATCTCCGAGCAGTACGTTCGGGGGGATCCGCCTCCACCACCGAGAGGGACTGCTACCGTCTGTCAGATTTAGGGCTTCGCAAAACCTCTAAGCTTCGAACTCAGGGGCACATGCAGAGGCCACTCAACAGATTCGGTTTACCAGGCTTGCTACTCGTTGGGCAAGACTAAGAACTCAAACGATGTTGAGGGAGACCAAGAACACGATGGTTTACCCAGGTTCGGGCCGCTGCGAAGCCTAAAACCCTACTCCTGGTTTTGGTGGATAGCCTCTCGTGGAGGTGGGGGGATGAACTAGTAGAGTGCTCTTGAGCCTCCGGAGGCTAGGTGGCTAGGTGTATTGTTCTATCATGCCGATGACCCCACTCTCAAGTATCCTACTCTCTCTATTTATAGCGGAGCCCTGGGTCCTCTTCCCTCATAGATTCGGCGGGAAGGGATCCCACAATGGCCAATTTTGAAGGGGAACAGGGAAACATGCTCCCCTGCCCAAAGGTGGTCTTCGCCTGCAAAGTAACTGTCCGCGCCATCAGAGACGGGCCCGAGGATGACGTTTGCCCTACTCGCGGGCGGCGGCGGCTTCGTTGCACTAGAAGGGAAACCTTTGGAAGATGCCTTTGGAACCCCTGTACGCTCCCGCCTCCTTTGCACCAAAGGGAAAACTACCTCGCTCCGCCATCTGTTGCTTGTCTGTCCTTTGCTGGCGTCACCCTTGACTCCTGAGGCTAGGCCTTGCCTCGGAATGTTCGTCGCTCCAATGGGGTCCTGAGGAGGCCTCCTGCGGGTCTTGATGCCGTTCCTGCTTGTGAGGCCTGGCCCCTCACGAGGGCCTTGTCGAGCTTGCCGATGCTTGGTCGACGGAGTGGGCCAGCCCTGGGCCGCAAACAGGCGAGTCTGGGTACCCCCGTTCCCAGAACACCGACATGGTCGCACTGCTGAGCGGCCACGGAGGACGATCAAACGCCTACATGGAGCCGTACGTGCCGGAGTATGCGGCATCACCTGGCCCTCCCGACGAGGAAGAGCTTCAGGCGTCCCCCCAGGCGCCTATCCTCCTCAGTTGTGAGGAACGCTTCGGGCCCCCCTTGAGCCGGGCCCAAGAGGCGCGGGCAGGGAGGCACCCTCAAGCAGCGGGACGTGGCACCAGCCACCTTCCCCGCGGAAGAACTACGTAGGGCCGAATCCCAGGCCTTGGGAGGATGAGTCGAGTGCAGCGACGAGACGCAAGTGGCACGGGTCACCCGCGACAACCACGATGCAGGCATGGGCGCCAAGGGGCAGGCCTCACGAGACACTCCTTAGGCACAAGGGAGCCATTCGAGGTTATTTTTTGGATTTACTGCCTTAGGGAGTGTCTGCTGACCGCAAGGACATCAAATATTCAGGGCATGCTTGTGCCTGTCGTATCATTTGTGCAATCTTTTATAATTTCTGCTGCATCCACTTGGTGACCTGACACACTGCCTTCCTTGCATCTTTGGGCGATCTACCTCATTCGCTCGGGGGCTCCGGCTGGTGCGTGTCGCCCCGACGCAGGGACTGGGGAAGCCCCACGGATCCCCAGGACCACAATCGACAGGATAAACTCGGAGTCGCTTGAGTGTCAAGGGGGCTCCTGAGCATCGCGCCTCAGGGGCCTTACCGGTCACAAGGCCACCTGCCGCCCTTGATATCATCCTCGGTTATCCGATCGTTACCAGGGGTGGCAGGGCTTGACCCCGTAGATGAGATCATTCATTCGGTCGCAAGCAGCGTCGGTCGGGAAATGTGCGGGACCGGGTCCTGGCGAGGCAGAGTCGCTTGAACGTCAAAAGGGGGCTCGTGAGTATCGCGCCTCAGGGGCCTTACCAGTCACAAGGCCACCTGCCTCCCTTGACATCATCCTCGGTTATCCGGTCATTATCAGGGGTGGTAGGGCCTGACCCCGTAGCTACATCCGCTCACTTGGTCACACGCGACAGCGGTTGGGAAATTTGCAGGACTGGATCCTAGCGACGTAGAGCCGCTCGAACGTTAAGGGGGGCTCCTGAGCATCATGCCTCAGGAGCCTTACCGTTCACAAAGCCACTTGACCACCCTGGTGCCGCCCAGTCTTGGTCGGCATCGGGGGATGTCGGGGCCTTGCCTCGTGAGGCACCTAAGGACGATAGGGAAATGTGCATGACTGGGACCTGCCAACGTAGAGCCATAGAAAAGCCCTTTACTGGCCTCTAGGAAAGGAGCACGCAGGACCTGCATCAACCCATCACAACGCTGCATCGTCCTTCAATCCTTCAGGAACCTACTTCATCCCGTGACACTCTCACGTAATAACAAGCCGAGGATGTATACGCCTAGGCCCCCCCCCCCGAGGACGCGGAAGGGGTCCACCCCACGCCTAGTGGAAGACCTATGCTCCGCGCTGGGTACAGACGGAGGAAATCAACACAGTCCACCAATGACTTCCGAAATCAGGCGCCTATGCCTCGGGGGTAGGGACACTCGTGAGGCCAAAGCGTCCTCGCGACCTCCCATATACACCCCCACCGTGACACTCTCACGTAATAACGAGCCAATGCTGTATATGCCCAGCCCCCCCCTCCCGAGGACGCGAAGGGGTCCATCCCACGCCTAGTGGCAGCCCTACGCTTCGCGCTGGGAAGAAGACAAAGGCAATCAATACAGTCCACCAATGACCATGCCCGCAGCTGGCAAGGAAACCCATATAGTCCACCAATAACTATGCCATCATGACTGCTGGACACGGTGTTTGCTTGCTTTTTTTGGATTTCGAACTATTTTTTGCTGAACTTAAACTTGTCGGTTCCAAAAGTTGTTTTCTAATTCTGAGTGCCTGACGTTTGAAAAACAAAAGGGGGGAAACTTTCTCTCGCGCTTTCTTATTTCACTGGCTTTAAAACCTCCGGTTCAGAGGACGTGTCTGGAGATAAACGCTCCGCACCGGCCCTAGGAGTCGAGGAGCATGAAAGCAAGGACTTGCCACCCTAGGGGCAAACATTTTTCAGTAGTCAACCCCCGCTCGGGCGTCCGGACCGAAACTTGATACCACCACAAAGAGTCTCGGAGGACTTAGGCCCCCCTGGGACAATGAACAAAGGAACAGAGTGCGGAATCGCTCAAGCGCCATAAAGGGGGCTCCTGGGCACGCCTCAGGAGCCTTACCGACCATAATGCCACTCGCCACTGTTGGCGCCGTTCAGGAGCTCCGATTGGCCCGAGGAATGGCGGGGCCCCGCCCTATGAACCGCGAGCCTAACGGTGGTGTGGAAATATGCGGGGCCGGGGCCTGACGACGCAGAGCGGCTTGGGTGTCAAGGGGGCTCCTAATAAGCATGCCTCAGGAGCCTTACCGGTCACAAGGCCACCTGGCCTTCGGGTCAGGGCCTTGCCCTGTAGGGGACAACCTTGGTAACGGGTTGCGCCTGACGGAGGTAGAGAAATGCGCGGGACCGAGACCCGGAGATATAGAGTGCCGAAAGGGTCTTCATCCCGTCCCACCTACAAGACAAGAACCGCACACGAGGGACTATGCAAGGGGCCGATGCAAATCCACGAGCTAAGTACCCCGCTGGCCCGTACTGGAACCCTCGCGTCTCACGTCAAACTAACAATGAATTAGAAACATGCGTGCAAACGAAGGGATTCAGAGCCTAAGGATTCATTAACGGCAAGGAAGGAGGCCATCGATCGAATGTGTGGTGGCACGAGCGGTGCCTCGGGAGGACAGGACCTCCTGAGGGTCCCGTCCCCCGTCATCCCCAAGTGATGGCTGGGGCAGTGATGGACCCTAAACCTCGAAGCCAAGCCGCGACGACCACCGACGAGCAAGCCATCAATTCCGGAGAAAAAAGGAAAAGCAGAATGACAAAGGTAACGAGCAAAAGTTTAACGCCCAACAGGGCAAGGTTCTTGATCCACTATTACAAGGGAAGGAGACGGAAGCCAAGGACGCCTAAGGGGAGGGGCTACCGTCATCACCCACGGCTCCAGCAGGCTCGGCGTCGGGGCCCTCCTCCTCGCTCGAGGAAGGCACCTGGACATAACGCTCCACCAAGGCGGGACG
Organism: Hordeum vulgare subsp. vulgare; assembly: GCF_904849725.1. Lineage (NCBI taxonomy): Eukaryota > Viridiplantae > Streptophyta > Magnoliopsida > Poales > Poaceae > Hordeum > Hordeum vulgare. The sequence goes on along the minus strand of NC_058524.1, from coordinate 293,569,109 downwards.
CCGTAGGCACGGGCTCGGCCACACGCTGAAGATCGAGCTCCGGGACGAGGCGGCGCAAGTTGGAGAAGACGAGGGTCAAGGCAAGGCCCAGAAGCTGGCGCGCGCTAGACGCACTCTCCTCCTCGACCCGGGATATGTCGTCCTACAACGCCTGCACCACCTTCTCGAAGAAGGCGAGGTAACCCCCATCGCTCCTCACATTGGGCAGCGTTGGACCCTCTCCCGCGTGTCGGCGCGTCATGGAAACTGCTCGACCGGCGATGTCCACGAACTTTTTCGCGTGCTGTGATGCCATCAGCCGAGCATACGACGCCTCATCCTGGGTGGTCAGAACAACGTCGGTTGCCTCCTTGACCTGCTGCTGCAGCGACGCCAGCTCCGACTTGGCCTCCGCCTCGCCATGGCGGGCGGCCTGGAGGGCTTCCTCGGCGCTGCCGAGCTGGGCCCGCAGCCCCTCGACCTCCTCTTGAAGCTCGCCAAGCTTGGGCTTCTTGGTGGAGGGCGCGTTGGAGAAGAGAGGAAATCAGCCACCAAGCTGCACAAGAGGCGATAAGTAAAGGAAATACAAACAAGGGGCCTACTCGCTGGCCATAGCCCAGTGGTGACAGAAACAGTGAGGCCCCGAGGGCCCTCCCCCGCTGCCTCCAGGAGCAGATGAAGGCGTCAGAGGCGCTACACACTTCCCCCGGTCGAGACCTTCTAAGGGGATGCCATGAAGACAAGGAATGAAGGGGAGAGGAGGTTTTTTTGCGGCGAGCAGAGGAAGTAGAGAAGAAGCTCAAGATTGCAGTGCCTTCCCCCTGGTGGGGGTGGGGCAGATTTATAGGCGAGTCACAACCACCAACCATCATGGAAGTGCGAGCGTCGCGTGCCTCACGAGGGTCACGAGGTGGGCTGGCGGGGGCGCTGCCGGCCACGTCGCCTCACCTGTCCACCGAGCGGTCACGTCCGCGAGGGCCGTTGGGTGTGGTCACGCCGCACCTATGCCATTCAATGGGATCAATGATGGCCTGCACAGTTCTAGGAGATCGTGCTGTCGTGGCCTGGCGCACCCCGGACGCCCCGAGGATGCCTCGAGGAGGGAGAGCGTCGCCACATGGCTGCTGGACACATGTGCTGCCTGGCCCGCATGCAAATAGTGCTCGCGACGGTTCAGGCCGTCCTCCAGGCTTCGCCAAGAATCCAACCACGACGCGCCTTGGGCCCGGGGGTTAATGTCGGCATTCTGGGAATGGGGGTACCCAGACCTGCCTGCTTGTGGCCCAGGGCTGGCCCACTTCATCGACCTAAAACCAATGGGCCCGACGTCACCCAGGACAAGTCCCTCGCAAGGGGCCAAGCCTCGTGAGGAGGAGCGGCATCAAGACCCGCAGGGGCCTCCTCAGGACCCCTCCGGAGCGGCGGATATTCTGAGGCGAGGCCCGACCTGAGGAGTCAAGAGTGACGCAAGGGAAGGACATGCGAGCTGCAAACAGCAGAGTGCAGCAGTTTAAGGACGAACGCAGGTTCCCAAGGGATCTTCTAAAGGTTTCCATTCTGGTGCAACAAGACCATGGCCGCCCGCCGGCAGGATGGACATAATCCCTGGGCCAGCCCCTGCAACGCCGACACCTACTTTGCAGGCGTAGACCACTTTTTGGTAGGGGAGGATGTTCCCCTGTTCCCCTTCAAAATTGGCCACTTTGGGATCCCTTCCCGCCGAAACGATAAGGGAATAGGACCGGGGCCGCCACTATAAATAGAGTATAGGTTGCTTCATAGAGGAGGATCCGATTCTCGAACCACTCATTCACCCACTAGCACTCTGCAAGATCATCCAGCCTCCGGAGGCACCCAAGGAATGTACTAGTTCATAGACCATCCTCCACGAGAGGCAATCCACCAAAGCAGGAGTAGGGTTTTACGCCTCGCAACGGCCCGAACCTGGGTAAACTGTTGTGTTCTGTGTTTCCCTCGCCATCGAGTGAGTTCTCCGCCGTTCCCATCGAGTAGCGAGCTGGGCGAGGTTAGGCCGTGTGAGATATTCATACACGCCCCTGAGTTTGAATCCTTAGGGTTTTACGGAGCCCGAAATCTGACACACATGGCTACAATAGGGTCGGTCGTACCGCCGACCTGTGACGACTGCGACTAGTCCAGGCGACACTGGGTCTACTCAGCGCACATCATCGCTTACTCCCTGCCACCCCTCACACGTGGCGGCACGGGAGTCGGCCATACCAGCAGCCACTTGCGGGAGCGACGGATGCTTCACGAGCCACTCCTTCAACGAGACCCTGCATCCAGCGGGCCTTGCGAGCGACAAGACAACACTAGAGGTGGGACCCTCCAGCCGGCCAGAGAGGGCGTCTGTCGAGCCCCACCCTGCACCATTCATGTATATTATTAGCCGTGCAGACTGGTCTATAAAGCGTCCCGGCCCTCCCCCATGCAATGGGTTCAGTCGATCATCCGCACACACCCACACACACTCACTCACATATAGAGGCAAGGAGAGCAAACTAGCTCCTTCTTCCTCCTCTAGCCACACCACATAAAAACTCACATAGGACTAGGGGTGTTACCTCGCACGGAGGGCCCTGAACCAGGGTAAATCGTGTATCACCACCACTTGTTCCCAATCCCGTTCCCAGAGTCTGTCGATGCACATTGGCTTCAACCAGTCGGGATAAGCCACCCCATGGCGTCTGTTGTGACAAAACAACGACAGTAACCGCACACCATGGGGCCGTGCGTTGTGTCGCGCAGAGACACACTCCGGACGGGACCCCTCGTGACCCTGTCCGAGCGCATCACACTTCGGCTGCTTAGTACCCCTGCAGCATCCGCTCCCATGGATGATGGTGCATCGCGCGACATCGGGCCCGCCTGCCTCACAGACGGTGATGTTGTTCAGCTCGATGTGTTGCCAAGCGATGACAACCCCGTCGACATCGGCAGCCCCTGTGAACTCTTCGGGGAGCTGTGCATCAGCGACCCGCCCGCCTTCAACAAGTACCCTAACGAGGTACTTTCCGTCTTTGACCCATTGCCGTCCGCTGGCGGCGTGTCTCCCAGCGACATCAACAATCTTTGCGACAAATTCGCGGAGGTGCACATCAGCGACGCTCCTGCATCAGATGAGTAACCGATGTGGTGCTCGACATCTCCGTCCGCTACCCGCCCTCGGCAGCAGCGCTTCGGGCAATGCCACTCATCTTCACTTCTACGGCGCGCCTCCAGCTTGGGGCGTGCCAGGGTCGAGGCAGAGTTGGCCGCGGCTCCAGCCCGCACCGGCTCGTTTGACCCCTTACGCGGCACCTTGGAGGGAGTACGATCCCCCATCGCGCCATCTGCCAACCCGGCCGCAGCCACCGCCGAGCTTGAGGCGGTCCGCAAGCAGCCACCCTCGCCACCATGCAACATCGGATGGAGTCCGTGTAGCGCAAGTAAAACCTCTCCTACGACCTCACCCCGGCTGGCACCGATCCTAGCCTGCATGGTGAGGTGTGTCAGCGCGGCCGTGCTGTCGCCAACATTCTCGGTGCGAACTTCCCCAGCTATGACACGCATGTGGCCAACCTAAAGGCCGCATGCGCCACCATGGCCAATTTGGCCAACTTGGAGGGCGATGGGTGCATGCTACAGGAGCAGCGCGTCCGCGAGCTCATCGATACCACCAACACTCTCCAAGCCCAGTTTGAGCCAGTCCAGGCCGGCTCCATGTCCCCCCACGTTCCTGGTAACGGTGGGGCTCGGGCGACACAACATGCATCCTCCCCCCACGGCTCCGGCCATCGCGCGAGTCGGGGCCGGGATGAGCATCCCCGATGCCTCGATGATCGACCGGCGATCACGAGCACGCGAAACGACTGGCAGGAAACTCGTCGGCTCCGAACGGACGTGCGTCCCGCCTCCACGTCAGGACCGGGACACCTCAGCTGGCCTGATGGTGCGGCCTGAGCTCACCACCCAACAGGGCCCCCGCGTTCAAAATGAGAACAACGCTCGCCGCCGCCTTGACTCGCTGCCGAGTCCAACCTCCTGGACGAGGAAGGGTCGATCGTCCCAGCCTGCTTCGCCCCCTGCAACCGAACAAGCCGTTCTCCTTCGGCTTCACGTTGCCACGCGACACCACCAAGTACAATGGCTCCGGCAAGCCGGAGGACTAGCTAGTCAACTACACCATCGTAGTCGGCATCGCCCGAGGCAACAAGCGTGTGGCAGTGCGCTACGTCCCGCACATGCTGCTCGGCTTGGCCCGAACATGGCTAAACATCCTGTCGGCCGGCAGCATCAACGCCTGGACCGACTTTGAAGAGGCGTTCGTATGCAACTTCACCGGCACCTGCAAGTGTCTGGGTTGCCTCCACGAGGTCGCCATGTGAGTCCAAGGCCGAGACGAATCCCGTCGCAGTGGACCGAGCTGCGCAACTCCTGCGAAGCAGTTCACGAGGTCCACGCGATCAAATACTTCTCCAAGGGTTGCCATGATGACACCCCGCTCAAGCACAAGCTGATGTGCTCCAAGCCGGCCTCCTTGGCGGACCTCATGATCAAGGCGGACAAGTACAACACCGCCGACTCTGCCATGCGCGTCAAGGTCAACGCAACCGGAAAAGCAATGCCTGCTCGTCCAGCTGTCGAGAAGTCGGCTAACGACAACCGGCCCCGACAGTACAACGACCCCAACGGAAAGCGCAAGCAAGACCAACCGGACCCGCGCTACAACAACCGGTTGGTGGCAACCACGAAAGAACAGTAGCCGATGGGCCAGGGCGCGACCCAACGACAGCGCTCTGGCAAGTCCACCTGGCTGCCCAAGCTCACCTTTGAGTAGATGCTTGATGCACCGTGCAAGATGCACAGCGGTGTGAAACCAGCCACGCACACCCTCCGCAAGTGCATCTTCTCCTAGCAGGTGGCTCGGGGGGAAGGCCATCCAGTCCCTCCTCCTTCGGGTCAGCGGGCTCCGGCTCCGGCGCCTTCGGTGATGCCAGCTCCACCTCCCAACGATGGCCAGCTCTTGGACCGCTTCCTCGAGTAGGACGGAGCGTACGTCGTCTTCACCAGCGACGACGACGAGAAACACGTCGAGCGCAAGCGCTGGCACGAGTTGAGCGCCATGGTACCCTCCATCCCTCAATACATGCATTGGTCCGAAAAGCCGATCACCTAGAGCCGGGAGGACTACCTGGCTATGATGCCGAACCCAGGCAGCTACGCCCTTGTCCTTGACCCCACCATTGCTTCCGAGAAGTTCACCTGCCGATTTCTCACGGGTGCTAGTCGACGACAATAGCAACATCAACATTCTCTACCGCGACACCCACCTCAAGCTTGGTCTCAAAGAAACCCACCTACAGCCATCCCACACGGTCATCCACGACATTGTGTCGGGGCAGTCTTGCTCCCACATCTGCAAGATCCGGCTCGTTGTCCTCTTCGGCACTAAGAGCCACTTCTGGCGTGAGCCGGTGTGGTTCGAGGTGGTGGACCTGAGCAACGCCTACCACTCGCTCCTTGGTCATCTGACTCTGACCAAGTTCATGCCCACCCCCACTACGCCTACCTCAAGATGAAGATGCCGGGTTCCAAGGGCATCATCACCATCGACAAGGACTACAAGATGTGTTCCAAGGGCGTCATCACCGAGGAGAGGTGCCAGTACGATCGGCTCATGGCCTAGGCCGCAGCGCAACCGGCTGTGCCGGCTCCGCCTTGCTAGTCGCCTAGAGAGGTGGCATTCACGCCATCCAAGGACACCAAGCAAGTGCCTCTCGACCCGACGAACCCCAAGTAGTGCATCACCATCGGCGCTGGCCTCAACAGCAAATAGGAAGGCCAGCTCATCGACTTCCTCCGTGAGAATGGGGACATCTTCGCATGGTCTCCCAAAGACATGCTGGGTGTACCCAGGAAGTTCGCCGAGCACAAAATCCACGTCCTCCCGAGGTCAAGCCAGTCAAACAACCCATCCATCGTTTCTGAAAGGAGAAGCGATGTGTCATCGGTGAAGAGATCGCCCGGCTCCTTGCAACCAGGTTCATCATGGAAGAGTTCCACCCGGACTGGCTGACAAACCTAGTCCTAGTGGTGAAGAAGAACAACACCTAACACATGTGCATAGACTACACCAGCCTCAACAAGGCATGCCCCAAGGATCCATTTACCCTGCTTCGGATTGATTAGGTGATCGATTCCCACCGGCTGCGATTTACTACCCTTCCTGGACACATACTCTGGCTACCGCTAGCTCAAGCTTGACCCGGAGGACCGGCTCAAGACCTCCCTCATCCCCCTTCGGGCCCTACTGCTACATCACCGTGTCGTTCAGCCCAAAGAAAGCTGGCGCCACCTTCCAGCGCTGCATGCAGAAGTGTCTCCTGCCCTAGATTGGCAGGAACATGCCCATGTACGTGGATGACATTGTCATCAAGACGAAGAATCATTTCATCCTCCTCGAAGCTCTCTGGGAGACCTTCGCCAATCTACGCAAGTCCAAGATCTAGCTCAACCCGGAGAAGTGCGTGTTCGGCGTCCCAGCCGACCAACTCATTGGTTACTTTGTTTCCGCCCGTGGAATTGATACCAACTCGGAGAAGATCAAGGCCATCGAGTGCATGTCCAAGACGGCCAAGCTGCACGACATCGAGAAGTTCGCCGGCTGCCTTACCTCTCTCGGCTGGTTCGTCACCCGACTCAGGGAGAAGGCCTTGCCCTTCTACCAGCTCATGAAGAAGACAATGCCCTTTGAGTGAACTGGCCAGGCAGACAAAGCCTTCCACGACCTCAAGAGCGTGCTCTCCACCACGCCCATCCTCGCCATGCCGAAGGAGAAGGAGCCCATCCTTGACTACATCGCGGCCTCCACCCGCGTGGTGAGCATCATCCTGGTCGTGGAGCGGGCGGAGGCGGGAAGGGCCCTGCCGGCACAACACCATGTCTACTACCTCAGCGAGGTCCTCCCCAACTCCAAGAAGAATTACACCCACTACTAGAAGATGTGTTAACGCGTGTACTTCGCCGTCACAAAGTTGAAGCAGTACTTCCAGGAGCACACCATCACCGTGGTGAGCACGCCTCCAATTTCAGAGATCATGGGCATACAGGAAACCACCGGCCAGATCGCCAAGTGGGCCATTGCCATGGCCGATCTCGACATCTGCTACGAGCCCTACTCGACCATCAAGTCTCATACGCTGGCCGACTTCCTCGTCGATTGGCCTGAGACCAAATACGTGCCGCCTCCCCTTGAGTCTACGCTCTGGCGCATGTACTTTAACGACTCAAAGATGCACACCAGCCTGGGGGCCGACATCGTCCTCTACTCGCCCAAGGGGGACCGGCTCAGGTATGCGCTACAAATCCACTTTGCCGCTTCCAAGAACATGGCCAAGTACGAGGGGCTCGTCCACGACTTCTGACTCGCCAGAGAAATCGGCATCCAGCGCATCCTCTGCTTCAGCGACTCGGACCTCGTGGTGCAGCACATCTTAGGCGAATGGGATGCCCGGGACACCAACATGGCGAGGTACCTCTTCCTCGTGCATCAACTCTCCGGATCCTTCTACAACTATGAGTTCAATAACGTCCCACAGGCAGACAATGAGTCCACCGACATGCTAGCCAAGAACGGCTCCACCCGGCAGGCCTTCCCAGCCGGGGTCTCCCTCCAGCGGCTACTCCAGCCATCGATCAAGCCGTCTCCCAAGTAGCAGTCCATTTTCGTCCTAACTGACCCCGCGAACATGCCCTCCGGTTCGGGGGCTCTCTCGGAGACACCCGGCTCCAGCTCAACCAAGGTTGACTCTTCCATCGAAATCCCCGACTCGGGGACTCCTCCGCCGACTCCAGTCATGACCTGCTCGGTGTAGGATCCGAAGTATGTCTAGAGGGGGGTCATTAGACTACTTGACAAGATTAAAACTTTAATTTTTTTTCCAATTTTAGTTGTGGGCAAGTTTTAGCAATTATGACTAGTCAAGTTCACCCTACACATGCATATCTAAGAGTGTAGAAGTGGAAAGTAAAGACATGCAGATGTAATGTAGAGGGTAGGGTAGGAAGATCAAACACAAAGGTTGACACGACAATTTTTGGCGTGGTTCCGATAGGTGGTGCTATCGTATGTCCATGTTAGTGGAGACTTCAACCCACAGATTGTAATGCCTACAAGAGTCCACGGAGGGCTCCAGCCACAAGGGGTCCACGAAGAACCGGCCTTGTCTATTCCACCATGGCTTCCGTCCACACATGACTAGCCTAACTCACGGTAGATCTTCACGAAGTAGGCTATCTCCTTTCCCTTACAAACTTCTTGGTTTAACTCCACAACATGAAGTAGGAGACTCCGAGGCGACACCTAACCAATCAAGGAGGCACCACCCTCCAAAAGGTAATAGATGCGGTGGAACGATGAACTCCTTGCTCTTGTTCTGCAAAAGATGGTCTCCTCGATATTCAATCACTCCCTCACATATCTGGCAGGGGTAGGAGAGATTGATATTGTGGAAAGCAACTTGGGGAGGCAAAAGATCAAGTTTCAAATGGTTGGATTGGAATCTCTTGATCTCAACACTTGAGTAGGTGGCTCTCTCTCAGAAAAATGGATCTGGCAAGTGTAAGTGTGTTCTGAGTGCTTCCTCTATGAATGAGAGGAGGTCGATGGGGTATATATAGGCATCCCCCAAAATCCAACCATTACAACATTATTCCTCAACTTGGTGACACCAAAAAGAATCTCGGTGGTACCGAGTTGCACTAAACGTGGCAACTTTTGAATTCTCGGTGAGACCGATATATGAATATCGGTGGTACCTATATGATGACCTAGACCAGTTTCCAAATCTCAGTGAGACTGATTCTATTCTCGGAAATTCCAATTCCTAGAATTTTCCCAACAGAAAGTTGGTCAGCGAATCTCGGTGGCACTGATATGTAACTTTGTGATACCGAGAAATTAGGTTTTGGCAAAGGATCTGTGTGGTGGAAAACTTGTAGGGCCGAGTTGAAAAAGTTGGTGGCACCTATTTTGTTGGTTTTGCTTTGGACAAATATATTTGTGGGAGAATGAGTGAATATTTTGGGTGACTATCTCTAAGCACTTGAGTAACCAATTCATCATAATACCTCACCCCCTTTTAATAGTACTGGCTTTCCTATGGACTCAAAGTGATTTCTCACAAATGTAAAATGTAGAGTCTTCTTGCTTGAGGCTTGAGCCAATCCTATTCCTTCCTTCATCAAGGGGTTTCTCCTCACAATCCTTTAGCCAAGGCATCTTTTGAACTTTTGTGAAATATACTTGGATATTATCATTAGTCCAATGATGCATATGGTGTGATCAATTATCAAAACCACCTTAGGGGGCAATTGTGTTTTCAGTCTCCCCCTTTTTGGTAACTAATGACAACATATAAATCAAAGCTTCGACAAAAGATATAATCAATGATTAGCATCGACACTTTGAGAAGTATGTGAAAAGGAAGAGCTCCCCTAAATTTGTGCATTATTTAAGAATTTGTGTTTGAATGCAACCACACAATCGATTAGGATCATGGGTCACTCTTCCATGTAACACAACTAGGTGGTGCACACAAATGATATGAATGAATAGTAATGCACATAACACCAAACAAGTAAGTGAATGATCATCATGTAGATAGCTCAAAGGTAATAACATAGTAGCATCAAACAATCAAAGTATATGATCAAGCACTTCTCCTAAAAGATAAAGTCATCCAAAAGACCAAAATTTTTGAAAAAAAACAAATGAGAGCAAATAAAATGCAAAGCTCTCTCTCTCTCGAAGCCCTATTTGATCTATACACTTCTCCCCCTTTGGCAAGAAGTTACCAAAAATTTCAAAGGTCTAGAACTAATCGCCTCTCTGGGCTCAATCTCCTCCGGTAGGTGACAATGGAGTTGGACATGAGAGCATCAACGAAGGCTTCTCGAGATGTCCCTGGAGGTGGTGGTCTAGACACTGGAGGTGTAGGACGAGGAGCTGAAGCTGAAGGTGTTGAGGCTTGAGCTTATGAAGTTGGTCTTGCTTCCGGAACTGGCACAACTGCTGACCTAGTCTGGGTTGTGAACTGAGTAGTAGTAGGAAGAGGCGACTATTCATCATCACTGCTGAAGCGAGATATATGCACAGAATAAACTTCATGTTGGAGCTGCTCAATAGTGGTAGTTAACACCATTACCTTGACATTCATTTGATGAAATTTTGTCTCCACAATCCTCTCGAGTCTCTTCTAGTTGAGCAAGATCTGAGAAATTTTCTTCTCCATCCCTTCGATGGTGCTGATTAGGAATGACATTTGCTCATCTCTGGTCATGACCTGTGGGTCTGGATGTAACCCCCAATGCATTCCTTCCCCCTCTTGTAATATCTTTCCCTGTGTGGCAACCTTGTTATGATGATCAAGTGGTTTGAGTTAATGGCGTCTTCATTTCATGTGCACCATGGCATCTTGCATAGCACCAATTCTTGTTCTAGTTCTTGTTTTGTGTTGCTTGTGGCACCTTGATATGAAGTGTGAAGTGCATGGAGTGAATGTGCCTTGGTGTTTGCAATATGATTGGGTGCAACAAGATCAACTCAAAACCCCTTATTGCACCATGGTTTCAAAACCCTCTCCCTTCCAACTAATTGTGGCAGATTTTAAAGATTCTAGTTCTGCCTCAATAAAAAAGTTCCTCCTTTTCTAAAATTCTTCTTGTTAATTGTGAAGGCCACCTCTCTGGTTTTATTTATATTTTTCCTTTTGTCTTATTTAAAAACAGAGCCTGATTTTAAAGAAAAGGGATTCATTTGAACTCTTCCAATATTTGCTCAATTTATTTTTGTAAATTGTGGCATGATTTTAGAAGACCACGTATATTTTTATTTTGTTTTAAGCCTTTTCCTTTTTAACCCCGTGATTTATTTTTAACAATCTGTTATTTTTTATTTGCAAAAACCCTTTTATCTGAGAGAGAGAGAGAGAGAGAGAGAGAGCGAGGCCCAACATGTTAGTTCATCCTAGAGCCCACCTCACGCCCCTCTCTTCCACCTCGCGTGCGTCACCTCTGTACGACCACTGCTCCACCACCGGTCCCCCTCTCCTTGATCGGGCGGCCAATAGCAAGAGCTCTGAGGCTATATGTATCCCCAGCCGCGACCTCTCCAACCCTAGTGGCCCATTCCCCTCCTCCTTCTCCCCTCGCGCCGTTAGGTAGCCTCCACATCGACCCCATCGCCATGATCAACACCTGGTGAGCTCGACGCTGGCGCTCATGTGGTTCCGTCTTCTTCCCCATGTGGACCAGGAGCTCGTGGAGGGCCGTGGGGTTCCATTTCCACGACAACCGGACGTCAATGTCGGTGCCACGAAGCCCCGACGAAGAGCGACTCTTCTTCCTCTCCAGCGAGCTCCTTCTGCATCGGGTCGTCGATAGCAGTACCACGTCGCTCCCCTTTGTCCTGCGTGACCTCCTCCTCTGCGCCCTAGGTGAGCAGCCTCCGCTTCCCCCTCTCTTTCCGGCAGCCTCGCCGTTTCCGCTGTTCAGTGGCAAGCCGAGCTGGAGCAGCGACGCCTCACGTTCAGCAGAGCAACAGCAGGAGAGCTATGCAGCAGTAGCTGCACTTTGCAGTTTTGGCTGCAGCTGGCCTCACATTAGAAGATCAGTTGAGCTCGAGCGCGTAAACCCCCGCTGCATTTTGTGTGTGTGCGTGCGCCAGTGGTGGCTCCGGTGAGCAGCATCGTCGTCGGCGTTCTCTGCTAAAGCAGAGGAAAGCACCCCGTTTCTTGTTATATATACGTTAGTATCCATGTTGAAGAAGATTCCCCATCTCTAGCACAATGTCAACAAAGCCACGTCTGCCCCTGTTGATCGTGGGTTCGAGTCCCCCTCACGCCCCCATTTTTACATTTGTTTTCCGTGGTGTTGCTAAGTAGCAGAGGCAGTGTATCTGCATTCCTACCCCTAGTAGTGAAGATACACGCTTGTAGCTGAGTGGTAGCTGTGGTGTGGTGCAGCAGAGAGGTTGTGGATTCGAGTCCCCCTTCGCACCTTTATTTTTTCCTTGTGTTCCCTGGGTTGCAGCTGTGCCACTCACAAGTGGGCCACAAGCCCCACCTGTCATGCACTAGGGGGCCCTGGTGCATATGACCAGTGGGACCCCCCTGTCAAATTAGGTTGTGGTTTATTTTTTCTCTTTGTGTGTTAAATTCCATTTTTGGAATAATTCGCTAAATGGAATTTGCCTAATCTGGTTTATACCAAATCTGGCAGGTGCAAGAACAACCAGTGTTCTTGACATGAGTAGAGTTTGATTCTGGTTAGATTTTCTTTACGGTTTTGTCGTGTTTTTCTGCATGCATATATAGTGGTATGATTTATGGATTTGGGGTAGAAAACCCCAAGGAATCCAATGGTGTCATTGATTTACAGTTTTGAGTTGTTCTGCAAAAGTGTCATTTTGTGATGAGGTGGCACTTGGTCTTGAGTAGGATTGTTACTGTGCATATTTAGAAATTTGTGCATACATGCATCATATTGGTTATTGCATGGTCTCTCACTTGTGTTTATTGGGTGATTGTTTCTTTTGGGTAGCTAGTCGGTCTGGAAATGAGTTCGAGGAGTCCAGTGTGTTCGTGTAGGAAGATCACGAGCAGTTCCATAGAATATTTCACAGGCAAGATGATCGTGACCTTGACACCGTTTCTAGCTTTGTTATGCTTAGTTGATACGTTTCCATCGTTATACTCCGCTGCCTACCACCTGATATATAGGCCATCAAACACAGCCATGAATCGGCTAATACTTCCCCTCCTAGCAAATATTGTTTGGCTAGGTTAGGCTTGCTGAACAATTTTATTAGCGTTGCTAGTTGTAGGTGCAAGCTGGTCCATGTGATAACATGGGCAATTGGTATCATCTTATTTTAATTCTAATTAATTAATGCACTTATATACTTGGTAAAGAGCGGAAGGCCTGGCCTTTTGTTGGGTGATTTTTTTTGCTTTTGCCGCCTTAGTTTCGGCTACCGGTGTTTTATTCCATAAGTGAGCACTCCTAACACATTCGGGGTTGTTATGGGGAATCCCTTGTTAAATCATTTAGTGTTAAGGCTTGGCTGGAAAGATCCAACTTTGGTGTTAAATGTGCTAACAACTTAATAAAAATCATAGGGAATAGCGACCCCATGGAAACTATTCAACCCCGTGGGCTAGTGCTCCTCATGAGTGTTGGTCCAAACTAGAGTCGTGTGCGGGGCCAACTCGGGAGATGTCTATCACACCATTGTACGCTGCGCTCATCCGACCGTGTCCTGAGAATGAGATACGCGGCTCCTATCGGGTTCATCGACACGTGAGGAGGTCTTGCCGGACTTGTCTTGCCTTAACGATATATCTTGTGACTTGGGATTCCGATGAGACTTTGGGTCTTCTCAGAGTTGAGGCTTCCCTCTAAGGAATCTGACGAGATTGCGAGCTTTGTGGCCGAGGATTTCTATGTGGCCTGTGGTAATATGTGATGGATTTGTTGGTGCACCCCTGCAGGGTTAAATCTTTCGGAAAGCCGTGCCCATGGTTATGTGGCAATCATGGATATATTGTTAACATCCAGTTATATGTAACTTAAAGTACTCAATTAAATCTGACAACTGTGTGCATAACTGTGACTATCTCCTTTAGAGTTCCTTCTGTGATCGAGAAGACGGTGGGGTTATGAATGACATAAGTAGGTGTTCAAGATCACTTAGTGATTATTCTTAGTTAACGAACATCTTGCATAGACCACCATAACTTATTTGTGTTCATCGTAAGTTAGCCACTATAAATGCTTAGGCTCCTGCAAACTCAAACATATACCACAACCTCACCTATTAACTTAGTTAGACTCGGTACCAAGGTCATGAGATTGCTGAGTCCTTGTGGCTCACAGTTTACTAACACCCCGCATAGGTATAGGTACCCCCGATGCAGATGCTTCTGACGATACCTAGTTGAAGTGGGAGTTTGACAAGGACAATGGCAGGCTGTACATGACGCATCTCGAGGACTAAATGCTCTTGGTCGTGATCGTGGCCCTAGCAAGGCGGGATAGCATTAGCTTTTGTCGTTTATCTTGTCCATAGTCGGACCCTATTTTCCATTTGAATAATATATGACTGTGTGACTCTGTAATGTAGCTTGTGGCGAGTCTAAGCCAAATCTTATTACTCTTCCATCTATTATGTATTGCAATGTTTATCCTGCTTGGGAAACACTTAGATGCGCCTATTTCCCCTTTTGAGGCCTCGTCCCCAAATAAGGAACGTGTCGCATCTTATTCATTACAAGTTAGTAATGAGAGCCTTACGACCATAGGATCCTTTGATTGATCGAACTTGGCCGAGTCAAGTCTAGTGAAAAACTATTTTGAGTCTTAGTTATATCAGAGAGTAGGTTTCTTTTTTCTCCTCTTCTATGCTCTGGTGGGTTCACGACTTAGGAAATTTTGATTCTACTCCTCTTCTCGCTCAAAATTTTTATAGGATCACGCAGATATTTGGAATCTATATGATGTTGATGTGACGGAGTTCTGTCTTGGTGCCTCCTGCTGTGTTGATTTAATCCAGGGAGTTGAGCTCCAAGGGATTCTTGCACACATCATTATCATTCAGATTTCTTAGTATCTCACGACGGAGGATGTTTGAAATTTCTTTAATACTAGTAGTGGCGCGATAAGCCCGGCATCCCCAGTACTGGTGTAGAGAGTTCAGGGGTACCGCAACACTTAGTATCATTGTGATTACGAGGGTCTAAGATTGATGAGGTTCTGAGATTTTGTTTATGTGTTGATGGATGTGATACACTGGACGGGTTAGATGCTAGGAGCTGAATGATGAATTTCTCCTTGTATCTGTGGACCCGATTGCATGACCAGAAATTTCGGAAGTTCTTAGGTGGGAATTCCATTAGTAACTTAGGAACTCTTTCATCAGATGTATGTTGGTAATATACATTTGTTCCGAGCAACCCTAGCTCATACTTGGCATTTACAAGTGGCTTTGAATCAGGTGTTGTCGATAATTATTTTGAGGAAGCATTCTGACTAAGTATAGTTCGAGTGCATTTGCTAAGTATTCTTGTTCACTTATATCTGTCAATTGAATGAGCTTGATCTTTGAAATTTTCATCTCTGGTCTAATGTTGTTGTCCGTCTCCACGATGGCTCAACCAACTCCCCAGAATCCGGGTCATGAGACTGATCAGTCAAACCCTCCACCACCCCCTCCGCCACCACCTCCTCCTCAATAGGCATGGCAAGCTGTGATGGCGGCAACAAATGCAAATAGTCAGATGTTGCTCCAATTTTTGCAAGAGAGGAACCAAGGGCATCAGGGTAATTTCAACAATGGTGGTCAGCAGTTTGCCTCTCTGAATCAATTCCTACCGAACCAGCCAAAGGTCTTCACCTCCTGTGACCGGCCATTCAATGCAAATGACTAGATCTGTGACATGAACAAGCACTTCGACTGTAATAATGCACGAACATAGGACTTTGTCAAGTTTGCAACATAATGGTGGCAGCAATTGAAGGATTCCAGAGGCGACAGAGTGATCAGCTGGGATGATTTCTGCAGGGATTTCACGGCTCACTATATTCCAACAAGTTTTGTGGAAGAGATGCGTGAGAAATTCACGCGCTTGAAACAAGGGAGTTCGTCTGTGTACAACTACAACATGGAGTTCCACGAGCTGGCTTGTTATGCGAAACAAGACATTCCAGATCAGAAGAGAAAGATTTATCAATTCCGTGGTGGTCTGAAGGAAGACTTCCAGCTGGCCCTTCCCTTGCACGATCCTCTCGAGTTCGACCAGTTCTACAATTTGGCTCTCAGGCTGAGGCGGCCTTGCTCAAAGTTGAGAACTCAAGGAAGCGTTCGAGAGACTCTAGTTCCTCATCCTCAACTCAGGTGGTTCATAAGCAACAAAAAATGGGTATCTCCTCCTCCTCGGTAGCCTCAGTAGTTCAAGCAGTCTGGTGTTCATGATTCTTCCCACCCACCCAACTCAGCATTCCAGCAGAAGTATCAGTAGCAGAAGCAAGGAAATCCTCAAGTGCAATTCCATCCACTTTCAGAGGTGACATGTCACAAGTGTGGTCATAAGGGTCATTACTCTAACAAGTGCACCAACCAACGACGTCTTCGGCCTCCTCCTCCATTCAGGCATCCAAGCAATACAATGTTGAAGTTTAACCCCAAGTCTGCAAGGATGAACATGGTGAATGCAGCTGAAGCAGAAAACTCCTCAGATGTGATCATGGGTAATCTCTTGTTTAAATCTATTCCTACAAAGATTTTGTTTGATACTGGTGCATCACATTGTTTCATGTCTCGCCCATTTTTCGTCAAGCATGAGTTTGACTATCAAGATTTGCCAAAGCCTATGTCGGTGGCCTCTCCTGGTTTGATGATGAATTCTAGTCGCATCGTTCCGAATGTCTCTATCAACATGGGCAGCTATTCTTTCCTTGCTTCTCCAACTGTCCTTGGTAAGTCGGACATTGACGTGATCCTTGGGATGGATTTTCTAGCAATGAACAAGGCATTTGCCGATTGTGAACCCAATGAAGTCAAGCTGACTCATCCTTAGGAGGACGTGATCATTTTCGCTGCTCGCAATGACATGATCCATCTCTTTTCCCTCAATGAGAAGGGTGAAATATCACCAATTTCTCAAGTTCCAATGGTTTGTGAGTATGAAGATGTCTTTCCAGAAGTATTGCCAGGAATGCCCCTGCACCGGCCAGTTGAGTTCGTAACTCATAACGAACCTAGAACTGAACCGGTCTGCAAGCGTTCGTATAAACTTGGTCCCGAAGAGACGAAAGAGTTGAAGAAGCAGCTTGATGAGCAAGAACGTTTGGGTCTGATCACACCAAGTTCTTCTAATTGGGGTTGTGATGTTCTCTTTGTCAAGAAGAAGGATGGCAAAGACCGACTCTGTATCGATTACCGTCCATTGAATAAGAAGACAATCGGAAACAAGTATCCACTTCCAACATCAATGAATTGTTCGAGCAATTGAAAGGGGCCAAGATTTTCTCTAAGCTTGATCTCCGGATGGGATATCATCAGATCTGTATTCGCGAAGAAGATACTCACAAGATCGCTTTCAGGACAAGCTTTGGCTCTTATGAGTACACAGTGATGTCTTTTGGTCTCGGCAATGCTCCTCCGACCTTCTCTCTGATGATGAATTATATATTCTCCCCATTCAAGAATGAATTTGTCTTGGTGTATCTTGATGACATTCTGGTCTTTTTTGAAACTGAGGAAGAGCATGAAGAACATCTTCGGTTTGTGGTTGATAAGATAAGAGAGCATAAGTTCTATGCTAAGTTGTCCAAATGTGAATTCTAGTTGAAGGAAGTTGTGTACCTTGGGCACATCATCTCTGCCGAGGGCATCAAAGTTGATCCTACAAAGGTGTAGGCCATTGTTGAGTGGGAACCTCCTTAGAATGTGAATGCTAAACCTCTGTCCAACCTTTTTCAGTAGAGTGTGTAGTTTGTCTGGTCTCCAGAGTATCAGTTGGCCTTCGATACACTCAAAGAGAAGCTCGCCTCAACTCCAGTATTGACTCCTGCTGATGATTCCAAGCCTTATCAAGTGTTCTATGATGCCTCTCTCTGTGGGGACCCCGACTTACAAGTCGAGATCACCGAATGAATGTGCCCAGTGATCTCAGAGATCAATGCTCACCGAACACACAGATACTGAATAAAAGAGTCTTACATCCAAGTACCGAATTATTACATCACATGACCTAATGGTCAGTTTCACAAGGTTGGGCCTAAGGCCAAATCATACTGATACAACTAATAGCGGAAATCATAGGGGCTAAGCGGGTGCCCATGCCATCAAGCCTACACCGACAGGCATTCTGACTCGGAAGCGTCCTAGTTCGCAGGGGCCTCTCCGAAGACGTACTCATCTCCAAACTCCGGTCCTTCCATGTCTAGTCAAGAATATAACCAGTGGCAAACCAATGAGTACTTTTGAATGTACTCGCAAACAACCCATGATATGAACGATGAAAGTGAAGGATAAGAATAACATGCATCTTTGGTGGAAATCTCTTGGTGACAAATAAACATGATCACAGGTATGCATCATAAGTTAAGAACTACTTTTGAAGAACATGTTACAAATATCAGTATATCTATCGAGGGCTGAAATATCCGGGTTCACCCTATATGCCAAGTCACCGAACTTGGTCATATCATTACTTTCATAATAACTTCTTTTTATCACAACTCACACACACTTGGTTTATGCGGAAACAACTGGACGTAGTTGAAGCAGCACCAACCAACTGTCCTTGACTGTGGACACGGCTATTCGAATAGTTTTACACTCTACAGAGGTAGTACGCTGGACCCACAAGATCCGGGAAACTTCCGTGTCATCCATGACTCGCGGTATATAACATACCCGAGGTAAGTACCCGATCAATTCCTTTCCCCTGACGATACTATACAAAGAGGTCCACTCGATTGGTACCCAACCCACATGTTGTACCTCTTACGAGCACCAACTCTGGACAGTATCAACCATGCGGGGACCAATGGTGTGCCTGGAACACGTAAAAATGGCATAGTCGCCCTACCTGGCACGACCCCATCACGAGAGTGACCACACATCACTCCCGCCACTAGTAATGTGGCTCTTTGCTAGCACCGACCAGAGTAGTCAACACAACCCCATCCCATAAAGGGGTAACGTGGTCGTACATGTAAAGGAGTAATCAACACAACCCCATCCCTCATAGATGGTAGGATCAATCTTAATGCATGTGCTCCGGAGCAGCCATCGGTAACATCACATCAATGATTCACCGGCACTTATGATCATAGGAATGGAAATACTTGCTATGCTAACATGCAATATAACATATGCTTAGTCATGGTCAAAGGGTTGCTTTCCTTGGTCAGCTAGGTATCCAGGGTCTTCGAGGTCTTCTGCTCCGATTCCCTCGTCACACGGATTTTCTATCATCGTCAAAAGAATAAATAAGAAATAGCTCACTCAAAAACAGATCACAAAGTCATTTTAAAAATGTTCTTTATTACTGATAAATCCAAGTTGTTATTTTTAAAATTATTTGCCTCTGATTCCAATGAAGGAACATTTTTAAAATCAAATAAACAGAAGCAAAACTGTTCCAACTTAATCCTTTTTATTATTGTAAAACAGAATAGTTGCTGAAAAAGTCAACCAATGGTCTTATTAAATACATCACATTTTTAGAAGGATATTAGTGGAAAAATTATATTTTTACACTAGTTAAATCTTTTTATAAAAATCTTTGAAAAACCAGTTCTAAAACAAAAGAAAAATGGGCTAAGTCCCTTGCTTGGCTTGGCTTGGCCTGGAACTGGGCCGGCCCAAAGGCCAGCCGATAGCCTGCCCAGGCGTGCGCGCCGTCAGGTTTGAACCTGACGTGCGGGGCCCTGTGGTCAGCGGCTGTGGGCAGCGAGGGAGAGGGGGCTGGGCCATCGCCAGGTGGGGCACATCTGTCGTTGTCGTCTCCAACCTCTGGCCAGAGAGTAGGAGGAGCACGCCGGCAAGGCTGCGAATGTCCTCGGGCCCCAACGAGGATAGAAATGGGTCCGGCTCATCGCCGCTCACCTGCTGGTGGTCGGAACAACGACGGAGAGGCCCGGGTTCACCAGCGACGAGGAGGCCGCGATGGAGGAGTTGCGGGAGGTGGTCGAGAGGGTAGCTAGGGGCACGGAAATGCTTGGGAAAGTTGGGGGAATGCTTCCTGAGGTCGAGGGGAGTGTTTTGGTGGGTTAAGGGATGCATGAGCCGTCGTGTAGCCGGAGATCGACCGCAGCTCCGAGGCGGAGGGGCCTTGGTCGATCTCGAGCACCGGGGCTTTGGTGGCTTGCTGGGAGGCTTGGGAGGTGCTAGTGGTCGTGGGGAAGCTGTGTAGGGGTGTTGGAGCGAGGGGGAGGGCTATAAACAGGCCCGCGACGATGAGCCGATTCGAGAGCGCCTATGACTCACCATGGCACGCATGGGGGTGCAGAGATGAGCTGGGGTCAAAACCATGGTCTCAGGACGTGGTTTTGGACTGCCAGAACCATCTGCAACAGAGGGAGAGAGAGAGAGAGGGGAGTCCAGTATCAGTGGCCGCACAACTTTGGCCGGTACTGGTGAGCGCGGGTACGCGTTGCACAAGCTCTAGCGCAGGAGAGGAGCGGCCTGATGGTCGCTCGATGCAGAGGGGTTGTCGGGGAAGAGGTTGGACACCTCGGGGGAGGCTGGAACTGGTCGAGAGCGTCGCGGCCACCTTGGTGGCTTCTTGTAGCATGCGCAGAGCGCAGTTTTGGCATGCCACGACATGCTGGTGCGCTCTGAGTTGCTTTGGACGTGTCTAGCATGTCCTAGGCACTGGCTGGGATGAGGCTAGCCGTTGAAGTCCCATGGGAGCTTCGGCTGGTCAAGGGAGATAAGAGAAACATGTGTTGTCAGCTTTGAGCTGAAGCTTAGATTGGGGTTTTTTGGCATTTCAACTTTGAACCAGAGAGAGGCCAGTTGACTGGGGTAGCATTGATACTGGCCACCTAATCTGAGAGTTTGGAGCCAAGGGGTTGGGCTTAGCTATGGCTAAGGGGGCTTTTACCCATCTGTCAGAAGTTGCTCGACAGTGGTTTGGGGTGGTTGCACCCCACCACTGGTGCTGCAACTTAACAGGTTTGGGTTTGGTGCTAAAACATGGGGTTTCACCAAGTTTGAGCCCCATTGGACAAGTTTAGCTTTGTAAACTTGAAAACTTCACCATTTGACCAGATCTATCTCTTCCAAAGAGAGTGTGGACAAACTAAGTCCCACAAATCCTATTTTTGGTGTGGAACCCTCATTTGAGGTATTAGGCACTCCTGCAAAGTTTTAACATCATTGGACAAACTTTGCTATGTAGAGTTGCTCTAACTTCAATCTGGACAGAAGGGGTTTTGTAGTTATTTTGGGTCCTTAATCACCTTGGATCAAAGTGAAACTTTATGTGGACACCAAATATGGTTTAGGGATACCAGTGGAATTTTCTAGGATTTTATTGAGAATATTTCCTTTGGAAATATTTCAAAAGGTCAAAACAGACATAAATGGTTTTCAGGGTTTACTCAAATAATTATAATATAAATAGGGGTTTAAAATCTTATGTACGGAAAATATATGACCTTCTGATCATCTCCAAATTTAATAAGATTTTTCTAAGGTAGAAAAATATTTTTCCATGTAGGAATACCATTTCTGGCCTCATAAATGGACATGTAAATAAATTAAGAAAACAATTCTAAAAATAATTCTTTTGTGGTTTTGGAGCACTAAAATAAAGCTAAAATCAGATCATCAACTTTGGGTAAGAACACTCTTTGCCATCCACGGTATGTAGTGCAACTCAAAGTAGAGTTTTACCTAGATCAGAAACAGGAAAAAAGTTTTTGGAAATAATTCAATATTGTCAAATGGGGTTTTTATCACCACATGATAAAACACACAAGCATACAATGACAATCATGGCACTCACATCATTAGTTTTGAAAAAGTTTTAACAAGCTCAGATTTTTGCATTACACAGGAAGTGGTAGTCAAAACAGGGTGTGACACTCTCCAAGGTCTTGGTGAAGTTCTGATGCAAGAGAAGAAAGTGGTAGCTTATACCTCGAGGTAGTTGAAGCCAAGTGAGATCAACTACCCCACTCATGATCTTGAGTTGGCGGCAGTGGTTCATGCTTTGATGACTTGGAGACACCTCTTGTTGGGAAGACAGGTTGAAGTCTACACCGATCACAAGAGTCTCAAATACGTCTTCACCCAACCTAGTCTCAATATTCGATAAACTCGTTGGGTGGAACTCATCCAAGATTATAATCCGAGCATTGACTTTACTCCACACACAGCAAATGTCATTGCACAAGCTTTGAGCCGAAATGCTTACTGCAACAGTCTCATTCCGAAGCCTCTCCATCCTGATCTTTGTGAATCTTTCAGGAAACTGAACCTTCACATAGTACCTCAAGGATTTCTTCCTAATCTCCAGATTTCTCCTACCTTGGAAGCGACCAAGTCCTCCAAGATCAACTTCTTGATGATATGGTGAAGTAAGTGAAGATTGGCTTGGCAAAGAGCATTACCAAATATAAGTGCTTCCATGTTGATGACAGAGATACCTTGTTCTTCGAGGACCGCCTTGTCATTCCAAAAGGAGAGCTTAGGAAAGTTATCATGGATGAAGCCCATAATTCCCTCCTCTCTATACACCGAGGAAGCTCAAAAATGTATCAAGATCCGAAGCAAACCTTCTGGTGGACTCGCATGAAACGTGAAATTGCTCATTTCGTGAACAAGTGTAATGTGTGTTGCAGAGTGAAGGCAGAGCATCAATGTCCAGCAGGCCTCCTTCATCCGTTGCCTATACCTGAGTGGAAATTCGATAATGTGGAAATGGATTTGTTCACTGGGTTTCCAAAGTCCAAGAGAGGCAACGATGCCATCTTCGTCGTCATCTAAAAGTTGACCAAAGTTGCTCATTTCCTCCCGGTCAATGAATCTATCTCAACAGCTCAGCTTGCAGAGTTGTATACGTCAATGATAGTCTCTTTGCACGGTGTTCCTATGCTCATTTCTTCAGATCGTAGAAGCATCTTTACTTCCAAGTTCTGGGATTCCTTTCAGAATTCGACGGGTACTAAGATTCGTTCCAATACAGCTTTCCATCCTCAGACAAGTGGTCAAATTGAGAGAGTCAATCACGTCCTTGAAGATATGCTCAGAGCTTGTGTGATTTCTTTTGGCATGAAGTGGGAACAGTGCCTACCATTTGTCGAGTTATCATACAACAACAGCTTTCAAGCAAGCCGAGGCAAGGCTCCATTCGAGATTCTATATGGCAGGAAGTGACGTACCCCGCTTAATTGGTCAGAAACTCGTGATTGTCAGATTCTTGGGAATGACATGATTGGTGAAGCAGAAGAAATGTATCGTGTCATTCGGGATAATCTCAAAGCAACTTAGTCTCGTCAGAAGAGATTCTATGTTAGCAAGCATCATGACATGACTTTTAAGCTCGATGATTTTGTGTAACTCAAAGTGTCTCCCATGAAGGGCACTCAACGCTTCGGCATCAAAGGAAAGCTTGATCCTCGCTTTGTTGGTACTTTCAAAGTTGTTAGCAAGATAGGTGATCTTGCATATCAACTAGAGCTTCGATCCAACTTCTCCAATGTGCATGATGTGTTTCACGTCTCTGAGCTCCGTAGATGCTTCAAGACTCTCGGGCGCATAGTTGATCTCGAGGATATCAATCTTCAGCTCTGCCTATCGTACCATGAGCATCCTATAGAAATTCTTGAAGAGACTAAGCGCAAGACCCGCAATAAGTAAATCAAGTTCCTCAAAGTGCAATGGTCACATCATTCTGACAAAGAATCCACTTGGGAGCGCGAGGACCACCTTCGTTCCGAATTCCCTGAGTTCTTCCAGTCCTATATCTCGGGTCGAGATCCTCTTGTAGTGTGGGAGAGTTGTAACAGCCCCAATGCATTCCTTCCCGCTCTTGTAATATCTTTCCCTGTATGGCAACTCTTGTTATGATGATAATATGGTTTGAGTCAATGGTGTCTTCATTTCATGTGCACCATGTCATCTTGCATAGCACCAATTTTTGTTCTTGTTCTTGTTTTGTGTTGCTTGTGGCACCTTGGTATGAAGTGTGAAGTGCATGGTGTGAATGTGCCTTGGTGTTTGCAATATGATTGGGTGCAACAAGATCAACTCAAAACCCCTTGTTGCACCATGGTTTCAAAATCCCCTCCCTTCCAATTAATTGTGGCGGATTTAAAATTTTGTAGTTTTGCCTCAATAAAAAAGTTCCTCCTTTTCTAAAATTCTTGTTAATTGTGAAGGCAACCCATCTGGTTTTATTATTACTTTTCCTTTTGGATTTATTTTAAAATAGAGCCTCATTCTAAATAAAAGGGTCTTATTTGAACTCTTCCAAAATCGCGCAATTTATTTCTATAAATTGTGGCATGATTTTTATTTTGGTTTAAACCTTTTCCTTTTAGCCCCGTGATTTACTTTTAACATCCTGTTATGTTTTATTTGCTAAAACCCTTTTATCTCAGAGAGAGAGAGAGAGAGCCAGTCCCAACTTGTTAGTTCGGCCCACGGCCCACCTCACGTCCATCTCTTCTATCTCGCGTGTTTCACCTTTGTACGACCGCAGCTCCACCATCGATCCCCCTCTCCCTCGATCGGGAGGCTAGCAGCGTGAGCCCCAAGGATATATGCAGCCCCAGCCGCGGCCTCTCCAACTCTAGCGCCCCATTCCCCTCCTCCTTCTCCCCTCTTCGCTTCCCCCTCTCTTTCCTGCAGCCTCGTCGTCGTCGCCGTTTTGTGGCAAGCCGAGATGCCGCAGCGGTGCCTCACATTCACCAGAGCAGCCGTAGCAGAGCTACGCAGTAGTAGTTGCACTTAACAGTTTCGACTGCTGCACGCCTCACAGTAGCAGAGCAGCAGAGCTCGAGCGCGTAACCTCCTGCTCCATTTTTCAGTGTGTGCGTTCGCTAGTGGTGGCTCCGGCGAGCAGCATCGTCGCCAGCTTTCTCTGCTAAAGCAGAGGAAAGCACACCCCCTTTCCTATTATACTTACGTTAGTACCCGTGTTAGAGCAGATTCCCCATCGCCAGCGCAGTGGCAACAGAGCCACGACTGTCCCTGTTGATCGTGGGTTCGAGTCCCCCCGGCGCCCCTTTTCTATATTTGTTTTCCATGGTGTTGCTAAGTAGCTCAAGGAGTGTAGATACACTCCTACCCCTAGTAGTGCAGATACACGCTTATAGCCCAGTGGTAGCTGTGGTGTGGTGCAGCGGAGAGATTGTGGGTTCGAGTCCCCCTCCGCACCTTTATTTTTTGCTTGTGTTCCTTGTGTTGCAGTTGTGCCACTGACAAGTGGTCCAGAGGGCCCACCTGTCATGCACTAGGGGGCCCTGGTGCATATGCCCAGTTGGACCCCCCTGTCAAATTAGGTTGTTGTTTATTATTTTTCATGTCCGTGTGTTAAATTCCATTTTTGGAATAATTCCCTAAATGGAATTTGCCTAATCTGGTTCATACCAAATCTGGCAGGTGCAAGAACATCCCGTGTTCTTGACATGAGTAGAGTTTGATTCTGGTTAGATTTTCTTTACTGTTTTGTGGTGTTTTTGTGCATGCATGTATAGTGGTATGATATATGCATTTGGGGTTGAAAACCCCAAGGAATCCAATGGTGGCACTAATTTATAGTTTTGAGCAATTTTGCAAAAGTGTCATTTTGTGATGAGGTGTCACTTGGTCTTGAATAGGATTGTTTCTATGCATATTTAGAAGTTTGTGCATACATGCATCATATTGGTTGATGCATGGTATCTCGTTGGTGTTTATTGGGTGATTGTTTCTTTTGGGTAGCTACTAGGTGTGGAAACGAGTTTGAGGAGTCCGGTGAGTTCGTGCAGGAAGATCAGGAGCAGTTCCACTCTGAAGATTTCACAGGCAAGATGATCGTGACCTTGACACCGTTTCTAGCTTTGTTATGTTTAGTTGATTCATTTCCATCGTTATACTCCGCTGCCTTACCACCTGATATATAGGTCATCATACATTGTCATCAAACCTCTAACACTTCCCCTCTTAGCAAATATTGTTTGTCTAGGTTAGGCTTGTTGAACCATTTCATTAGCGTTGCTAGTAGCTGGTGCAAGCTGGTCCATGTGATAACATGGGAAATTGATATCATCTTATTTAAATGCTAATCAATTAATGCACCTACATATTTGGTAAAGAGCAGAAGGCCTGGCCTTTTGCTGGGTGATTTGTTCCGCTTTTTCCGCCTTAGTTTTGGCTACTGGTGTTTTATTCCATAATCGAGCGCTCCTAACACGTTCGGGGTTGTTATAGGGCCCCCTTGGTAAATCATTTAGTGTTAAGGATTGTCTGGCAAGACCCAACTTTGGTGTTAAATTTGCTAATAACTTAATAAAAAGCATACGGAATAGCTACCCTGAGTAAACTAATCAACCCCCTGGGCCAGTGCTCCTCATGAGTGTTGGTCCAAACTAGATTCGTGTGCAGGGCCAACCCGGGGCAACTCGGGAGATCTCTATCAGGCCACTGTACGTTGCATTCATCCGGTCATGTCCTGAGAACAAGATACACGGCTCCTATCGGGTTTGTCGACACGCCGAGAGGTGTTGCTGGACTTGTCTTGCCTTAAGAATATATCTTGTGCCTTGGGATTCACGTGAGACTTTGGGTCTTCTTAGAGTCTAGGCTTCCCTCTAAGGAATTTGACGAGATCGCGAGCTTTGTGGTCGAGGATTTCTATGCGGCCTGTGGTAATTTGTGATGAATTAGTTGGAGCACCCCTACAGGGTTAAATCTTTCGGAAAGCTATGCTCGCGGTTATGTGGCAATCATGGATATTTTGTTAACATTCGGTTCTAGATAACTTAAAGTAATCAATTAAAACATGCCAACTTTGTGCATAACCATGCGTGTCTCCTTCAGAGTTCATTCTATGATCGAGAACATGGTGGGGTTATGAATGACGTAAGTAGGTGTTCAGGATCACTTAGTGATTATTCTTAGTTAACGAACGTCTTGCGTAGACCACCATAACTTATTTCTGTTCATCGTAAGTTAGCCACCATAAATGCTTAGGCTACTGCACACTCAAACAAATACCCCAAACTCACCTATTAACTTAGTTAGACTCGATACCAAGGTCATGAGATTGTTGATTCCTTGTGGCTCACAGATTACTACAACCCCCTAGGTATAGCTACCCCAGATGCAGAAGCTTCAGAGGATACCCAACTAAAGTGGGAGTTCGACGATGACAGTGGCAGGCTGTACATGACGTATCCCGAGTACTAGAGGCTCTTGGTCGTGATCGTGGCCCTAGCAAGGAGGGATAGCATTAACTTTTGTCGTTTATCTTGTCCGTAGTCGGACCCTGCTTTCCATTTGAATAATGTATGACTGTGTGACTCTGTAATGTCGCTTGTGTTGAGTGTAAGCAAAATCTTATTATTCTTGCATCTATTATGTATGCAATGTTTATCCTGCTTGCGAAACACTTAGATGCGCCTCTTTCCCCTTTTGAGGCCTTGCCCCCCCAATAAGGAAAGTGTCGTTACACTAGAGCTGGAGCATTCCTAGCTGACTCTCCCTCTGCTGCTTCTGCTGCCTCTTGAGATTAGCCGAGCTGGGACGGCTAGTCCATCACAACTTCATTATCTTCAAACTCTGGTTGAAGTCGCAGGTGGGGATGATCAAGTAGATATGCATGTTTGCCGATCTTGGCATTGATGAGCATCTAAATATATGGAGCATATCCATATGATCTCTTCTCATTTGCAACAGTCCTCCTGATTGTCTCAACTATCAAGTCCGTCACTTGAAACCGGGTGTGGGTGTCTAGATGATGCAGCATATTGATGGAATAACCTCAAATCATCTTATCATCTCCTGATTTGGGCATCAGGGTGTATCTGATAATGGTTTTTTAGTAGATATCCCTGCTTGCAAGATATAGACACAACCAAACTTGTGCGTGTGCACATACTTATGGGGCACTGGCTTCTACATATTTGCAATGGAGTTATGATTCATCTTGGATTCTGAGTACACATCCAGGTCTCCTTCTTGTGCCCTTGGGGCACCAATGATAGCGTCCCACTCATGCACGGTAGACTCATAACGGTGACCTTCAGTCATCTATACAATCCTTCCATCAAAATAATAATGAGCAGTGGAATAGAATTGCATGATCATCCCATCGTTCCATGCAGTCATCTCTCTGCCAACAAAATCTTCAATGTCGAGTAGCCTGAAGTTTTCTCTCACATGGGGAAAATAAATTTCATTGGCCCTGAAATATTTCCAAACAACATATCTCATGTCACTGACTGCATGAGTCTTTTCAAACAACACAGTCTCATAGAAATCTTGTTGCCCCTTAGTGTGAAGACGGGGATCAACGACAGTTCTCCTTTTGACATCACAAGGGTCAACTGACCTCCACTTCCTCAGTCCTTGATCTCTTCTCTTTTTCATGTCCTCAACAACTGGATGAGTAGCATTGTGCGATGGCAAATGATCTCTGAACTTCATTAGCATAGGTGCATCCTCTACCTCCTCTGCAGCAAACTCTCTAGATGGAGAGCCTTTGTTCTTCTGTGCTGCAGGAATGTCCTTGGTAGTCCTCTTGGGAGCTATAGGCTTCAAAGGAGCTAAAGACTTGTTGGGAGCATAAGGCTTCTTTGGCATCACATAAACCATTAGCTTCGTCTTCTTAGGAGGAGGGACCTCAGCTGGAATTTCTTCCTCCTCATCATCAGCAGCTTCTGCTGGGTATTCATACATTGAGGTTGGCCTTCCAACAGCGTGCACAACTCTCTTTGTAGCTCTTTTCCGACCTCGCTTCTTTGCAAGCGTGGAAGAAGTGTCTTCAAGGGTGATCTTCATCCCTTTGTGAGCAGCCATAGGAGTTCTCAAATCAGCAGGTCTTGCATACTCCTTCCTCATAGTCTTCTTGACCGTAGTCTTCTCCTTGTGTTTATGGGGAACATTTTCCTCTAGGATAAAGTCAACATCTTCTTCATATTAATTGAGCTTCCTTCTGGACCTGGTAGCTGTCTTGGGAAAGCCATGTGAGCTAGGTGTTCCTGGGTGAGAAGGTGTCCTCTTAGGACTAGTGCTTGAGTCCATGTCATCACTGGGCTCACTGAAGTTGTTCTCACTATCCTCTGATCTTGACAGTTTGTCAAGCACACAAGCAGACAAGCAGACCGTGTGAAGAGATATGGAAGCGCTGGAAAAGATGAGCATCACAAAAATTGGAAGTTTTTGAAAAAATTGAACTTTGAAAAGTTAGGTTTAACATTCAGCAAAAAGGGATATGATTCCATTGAGAAAAAAATTCGGAGCCACCGAGACTGACATTCTCATTAACAAAAACTTGCACCCTTTTCAGTTTCACCGAAAAGGAGAACTCGGTTTCACCGAGACCGTTCTCAGTAGCCCTAAAAAAATCGGTAAGACCGACTTTTCTGAATCGGTGCCACCGAGATTCAATCTTGCGGATGGATAACCCTAAGAGTTCCATTGTTCTCTAATCTACGAGGTTTTTCTTCTGGTTTGGTGATAACCGTTGTGGAAAAAATTCATCACATCCTAATTGCACAAGAGTCAGAATTTGGAGCGCAAAAGGGGGTCGGATCCATACCCTAGCTTGGTGAAGGATCCTCTATGGCATCGACGGCTGTGAAGATTCCCGTCAACGACAAAGATTCTAGTGGCGAGAGCGCGTGGGAGATTCAAGGCCTTGTCCACAGGACTTGGGCACGATAGCACGGAGGTGCGGGAGGCGACGTTTGAAGAACTTTTCCAACCGTCAGGTCCGTGGGATATATATTTATCTCCTAGCTACAGGTGACACCGGGATGGACTTTTCGGTTAGCACACAGTGAAACTCGGTGAGACCGAAAATGACAACTTGGTGGTACCGAGATAAGAAAACCTTATCAACCCTAGGCTTCAGTGGGACCGAGATTTCGAGGTTGCTCACACCGAGATGCACGTTGGGAGGTTTTGGAATTCAGCCCTTGTTGGGACAAATCTCCGAGTGCTCCTCACACAAAGTGTATCTAAAGTGCTTCCTCAAATTTTGTGATGTAGCATGAAAATAATTTGAGACGGGAAAACATAGATAGCTAGATGGAGGTTCCTAGGCATTCTTGTATATCTAATTGGCCAAATATAACAGAAAGCCAAATAACAACAATTGGATATCCTTGAATGAGCAAAATATGCATACCAACATGCTCACACAATAAGATGTCAAATAAAACATGGTGAACATGCACTAACATTCTAGCATCTATCAAGCACTTTGGCGATGACGAAGTCATCTATATATGAGTATATTGACATAGGATCCAAGTAATAATACTCCATCATAGGTCATACTCGTCGTTTAAGCACAAGTGGGATTACCACTTTTACATAAAGCATTAATGTGTTCACATCTTTAGGAGATGCTTATTCTCAAGTCTTAGAGTAAAGCTCCCCCTTGATGTGACATCCCCCCTAAGAGGGGTAAACTAACCTTGGGTTTTGTCATAGAAGACTTCAAGTAGGTGTAGTAGTGGTGGATGCTCATTGTTGATGAAGATCATCTTGAGTTGGGAGCAATCCTTATTCTTACTCTTCTCACGTACATGGGTTAGTCCCAAAGCACAAGGAACGTATGCAAGAATATCTATGGACATGGAATGAAGTGCATGTGATATGATGTACAAAGATGCATTTATTACCCTGTCCCTTGCTTACCTTTGAGAGAATGTGTGACTCCTTGAACTAATGCATATAGTTGGAGTTGATTGCATATAGTTCTTGCAAAAATGAATAAGAGTGAATTTCGTTGGTGCAGTCACCCCTCAAGAACTCTCTAGTTCTTCCTCTTGGGGACCCACATCAACTTTATTAGGATCCTTGGAGTTGTAGTAGCATACATGAAGTAGTGCTAGTAGTGTCCTTGGGAACCCACTCGACCTTGGCTTGGGGTTCTTCCTCAAATGAGCCAATCTCCTCTTGAAGATTTCCCTTGCCCTTTTGGTCTTGTGGTGGAAGGTAATCTTGAGAGCTTGTTCTGTTGGTAAGAGTAGGATCATACTTATCCTCTTTAGTAAAAAACTTTGGAATGGTATATGACCCTTCTTCCCATTCAACTCCGTTGGCATTGAAGTAGCCAACACCTTGCTTCTTCCGATGTCCTCCTTGCTTGCGCACATTTTTCTCGAATTGCTTACTTCCCACAAGACTCCTGAAGACACCTCTCTCTATAATTCCTTTCAATAAATCGTTTTCTTTCTCAAGAGTAACTTGGCTAAGAGAATCATTAGTGGAATCAAGAGAGCTACTAGTAACAACATCATTAGATTTAACTTTAGCATTGTTGTTACTAGATAAAGAAACTATCTTGCCTTTGTTACTAGTGTTCTTAGGTTTGACTTGTGGAACAAAAATAGACAAGAGTAGTCATTTGGCTAGAAAAGAAGAACTCTTGTTTCGAAGATGATCATTGATTGCTTTTAGAAACTCATGCTCTTGCTCTAGATTTAGCTTCTTTCAGCATAGCTTCTCATGAGTCCTTGTAATTGTAAGCTCTCTATAATCTTCTAGAGTAGTTTCATGAGCTAACTTAAGAGTGTTTAATTCTTTAGTTTGTTGTTCAATCTCCTTCTTATCATCATCATACAAATTCTCTTGACTAGCATGATTATTTTCAAGTTCATTTTCAATGTTATCACTAGTCTTATAAAAGAGCAAGTCATCTTGTCCTAACAAGTCATCCTCATCACTATCAATGTCAAGGTACTCATGGTGTGATACACTGGGGCCTTTTGCCATGAAGCAGTTTCCAATCCGTTCATTTGGTGAATCAAATAAGTCATAGGAGTTGGTGGGAACGAGTGCAAGACCGGGAACACCTTCATGTTGACTATAGTCGGAGTTGAGTGGTAGCTTCTCTCGGATTGGTTGTCAGACTCGAAGCTGGAAACCCATTCACCAACGTGAGCTTGATGTATTATTCTTGAGATTCTCTTGGTATACTTGTCCTTCTTCTTTGATTCCTTGCCTCTTCGGGAATGTCTTTCTTCATAATGATCTTCTCTACTCCTTCTATCTGTGCGAGGTGACTCGTCTCTTGAGCTTCGTCTTCTCGGTGACTCTTGTCTTCGTTTGTGGGGAAATGAGCACTTGTTGGAATAGTGTTTGGGCTTTCCACGGTTGTAGTAGTTTTGATCACGACTAGACGAACAATTCTCATCAAATCTTGACCTTGAGATTCTCTCTTTGCCTCTACTCTTGTAGAACTTGTTGAATTTTCTAACCATGAGACTGATCTCTTCATTGGTAACACGGTTGTCATTTGAAGTAGCAGGAGTATCACTTGAAGCTTTGTAAGCACCGCTTGACTTGTTGTGCAACTCATTTTTGTCCTTAGGCACATTTCATGAAAAGCAATCCTTCCAATGACTTCAGTTGGCTTGAGATCCTTATAGTTTGGCATCATTTATATTAATGTGCACACGGTGTCGTATCTTCCATCCAAGGCTCTAAGTATCTTCTTGATTATGAATTTATCGGTTATCTCTTCGCTTCCTTAGCCTGCAATCTCATTTGTGTTGAGAGCTAGCCTAGAGTACATATCAGCGACTCCTTCACCATCCTTCATCTTGAAATTGTCAAGCTGACTTTGAAGCACTACAACTTAGATTCCCTGACAGAATCAGTACCTACGTGCATATCAATCAAAGTGTCCTAAATGTCCTTTGCAATCTTAAGGCGGCTGATTTTGTTGAATTCTTTGTTGCACACACAGTTGAACAGGATATTGCATGCTTGAGCATTGTATTGCAACATCTTCAATTCATTTTCTGTCGCATCACAATCCGGTTCTCTTCCTTCTCCGAAGAAAACACCTTGCACACCAACATGAACAACAGCCCAAACGAAAGGATTATGACCAAGAATATGCAATTTCATCTTATGTTTCTAACTAGCGAAGTGTGTACCATCGAAATGCGAACATCTATGGTGATAATTTCCCTCACTAGATGCCATAATCTCCGAGGTTGTGAAACCAATGCAATGGAGACCAAATCTCTCATACCACTTGTAGGATTCGAGGTATGTCTAAAGGGGGTGGGGTGATTAGACTACTTGACAAGATAAAAACTTAGCCTTTTCCCTATTTTCGTTGTGGGCCACTTTTAGCAATTATGACTAGTCAAGTTCACCCTACACATGCATATCTAAGAGTGTAGCAGCGAAAAGTAAAGAGATTCAAAAGTAATGTAGAGGGTAGTGTAGGAAGATCAAACGCAAAGGTTGACACGACGATTTTTGGTGTGGTTCCGATAGGTGGTGCTATAGTACATACACGTTAGTGGAGCCTTTAATCCAAGAAGGGTAACGGTTGAGAGAGTCCACGGAGGGCTCCACCCACAAGGGGTCCACAAAGAAGCGGCATTGTTTATTCCACCATGGCTTCCGTCCACACAGGACTAGCCTCACTCGCGGTAGATCTTCACGAAGTTGGCGATATCCTTGCCCTTACAAACTTCTTGGTTTAGCTCCACATCACAAAGTAGGAGGCTCCCAAGCAAAACCTAACCAATCTAAGAGGCACCACCCTCTAAAAGGTAATAGATGCAATAGAACGATGAACTCCTTGCTCTTGTGCTTCAAAAGATATTCTCATCAACACTCAATCACTCTCTCACAAATTTGGCAGGGGTAGGAGAGTTTGATCTTGTGGAAACCAACTTGGGGAGGCTAGAGATAAAGTTTCAAATGGTTGAATTGGAACCTCTTGATTTCAAGACATGAGTAGGTGGCTCTCTCTCTTAGAAAAATGGATCTGGCAAGTGTAAGTGTGTTCTGAGTGCTTCCTCTACGAATGAGAGGAGGTGGATGGGGTATATATAGGCATCCCCCAAAGTCCAACCGTTACAACATTATTTCCCAACTCGGTGATACCGAAAAGAATCTCGGTGGTACCAAGTTGCACTAAATGTGGCAACTTTTGAATTTTGGATGAGATCGATATATGAATCTCGGTGGTACCGATACGATGCCCTTGACCAATTTCCAAATCTCTATAAGGCTCATTCCATTCTCAAAATTCCGATTCCTGGAATTTGCTCAATAGAAAGTTGGTCATTGAATCTCGATGGCACCAATATGGAAGTTAGTGGTACCGAGAGATTAGGGTTTGGCAAAGGATCTGCCTGGTGGAAACTCGGTAGGGACGAGTGGAAAAAAGTTGGTGGCACCGATTTTCCTTGTTTGTCTTTGGACAAAGATATTTGTGAGAGAATAAGTGAATATTTTTGGTGGCTATCTCTTAGCACTTGAGAAACCAATTCATCATAATACCTCACCTCCTTTTAATAGTATTGGCTTTCCTATGGACTCAAAGTGATTCCTCACAAATGTAAAATGTAGAGTCTTCTTGCTTGAAACTTGAGCTAATCATATTCCTTCCTTCATCAAAGGGTTTCTCCTCACAATCCTTTAGCCAAGGCATATTTTGAACTTTTCTGAAATATACTTGGATAAGATCATTAGTCCAATGATGCATATGTTGTGATCAATTATCAAAACCACCTTAGGGAGCAATTGTGCTTTCACTCTGACCCCGCCGCCGTGCTCACCGCCGGAGAAACGCCGCCGGCAAGCCCGACCCGGGCCTGCCGGCCCGTATCATGTACCAGCCTGCTTCGAGCAGGCGCCGACTCCTGCGACGGTCTCTGCACCATCGTGGGCTCAGACCATCCTCACTTTCCCCGCATGCGGCAAACTCCCGCTCTACGAGGCCAAGGCATGACAAGTGCAACACAGGACCCGTGACTACGCCATCATCAACTGCGAGCTCGTCAAGCGGAGCGCGACGGGCGTCTTCCAGTGCTGCGTGGAGGTGGCTAGAGGATGTGAGATCCTAAGGGACATCCACTAGGGCGAGTGCGTCCACCACACTACCTCGAGGTCCCTGGTGGCCACGACGTTCCGCCACCGCTTCTAGTAGCAAACAACATTGGATGACGCCAATGCCCTGTTGGACAAGTGCGAGGGATGCCAACTCTTCATCAACCGAAGCCACCCGCCCATGGCAACAGTGCTAACCATCCCCATCTCATGGACCTTCGCCGTATGGGGGCTCGACATGGTGGGGCCCTTCATGATTGTTTGAGGCGTCATGACGCATCTTCTGGTGGCCGTCGACGGGTTCACCAAGTGGATCAAGGCAAGACCGATCAAGAAGATGGATGGCCCCACGACCGTCACACCAATCAATCATATCACCGTCCGCTACGGCGTTACTCACAACATCATCACTAACAATGGCACCAACTTTTCCAAGGGCGCCTTGGCCCGCTTCTGTTCCGCCCAGGGCATTCGGCTTGACCTCACGTTGGTGGCCCACCCTCAGTCAAACGGCCTGGCAGGGCGCGCCAACGACCTCATTTTGATCGGCATCAAGCCCCGGCTTGTTGAGCCGCTAGTGCGCTCGGCTGGTTGCTAGATTGACAAGCTGCCGGTCGTGCTCTGGAGCCTTCAGACCACACGCAACAGATCGACCGGCTTCACGCCGTTCTTCCTAGTATACGGGTCTGAGGCAGTCATCCCCACCGACATCAAGTTCGACTTGCCTCGCGTCACGCTCTACATGGAGCTGGAAACCAAGGAAGCAAGGGAATACGTGTCGACCTGCTTGAGGAAGCACGCTTTCTGGCCTTGAGCTGGATGGCCATTTACCAACAGAAGCTGCAACAGTACCACAACAACAAGAGGATCCTACCCCTCGCTTTCTGCGAGGTTGACCTATTGCTCTGGTTGGTGCAGGGGACAGCTGGCCAGGACAAGCCGGCTTCCACCTGGGAAGGGCCCCTCATCATTAGTAGGGCGGTGCACAACAACACGTACTACCTCAATAAACGCCCAGAAGCCATAGAAGCGTAAGAGAGATCCCTCCGGTGAGGAAACGGAGCGCCCATGGAACGCGACACTCCTCCACCCATTTTACAGCTGAACCAGTGTATGTATGTATTCCCCCTACCTTTCGAGATTTAGGAATGCAGTGGGTACCGCGAGCCAGACTCGGGGGTTACCTTTTCATTGTCTCTCTCGAGGCCCTTTCTGTATTCCTTTTCTGGTCCTCGGGTCCGGCTCCCCAGACCTGGGGGCTAGCCAGCTAGTCCGAGCTAGGCCCTCCTAAAAAGGGCCAAGTATTGTGCGAAACGCCAAAACCCACTCTTCTCTCCAGCTACAGACCGACTCCCGGCTGTCCGACGGGAAAGAGCCGGAGATCGAAAGCGCTCGCACGCAAAAAGCACCCAAGGGAGGACGACCGGTTCGGGCTCCCCGGGTCCTCTCCAGCCGGTCCGTGTTGTGCTCGTCCTAGCTCGAGTATCCTGATCCCAAGTGCCATGTCACTTTCCCCGAAGGCCGAGGGCCCGTCCCCTTTCACGGAACGGCTCCCGACTGTCTATTTGGCGGCACCAAAGCCGGAGGAGGAAGTGCACAATAGAAAATATAAGGGGACAAAAGCAACACGCGAGTCAGCACACAAAGGTTATTCAAGCAAAATGCATGCATATATTACAATAAAGCAGCAGGCCCATGAACCTGAAGTTTGATACAAACGAAAGTTTACACCCCGAGTGGGTGAATACTAGTACTAACTAAAGGAGCCAAAAATAAAATGGCTCTAGCTGGTGGAGGCACCGTATGCTCCGACCATGGTGCCGGTGTCTGCCTCCTTGGCGCCGGTGTGTGCCGGCAGTGGAGCTGGTTTCCTTGTCGTCCATCTCATCGGAGCTGCCCTCCGGATAGCCAAGGGACATTGCATAGTTGTCTTCCGGGAGCGTCATGCCGTCAGTGGCCCGCTGCGGGACATACATGTCCCACTTGATATGACGCGAGGTCGCCTGTCCGGGCCACTCGGAGTTCGGCGGTCGCCGCCAGCTCCGCCTCCATGCCCGCCCGGCGAGCGGCCAACAACCCCAGGTCCAGGCCTGGATGGCAAGACATGAAAACGCTAAGTGTCATCTCTGCTATGGCTCGCGTGGCCGAAGCCCTCGAAGCGTTGACGCACGTCGGCCGTGCCACCAGCCACCTGGCCAGCGAACTCACGGTCTCGGGTTGCACCTCGCCTCGCGAGAGGCTTCGGACTAGGCTCACGCTGGCTTTCTGGAGCCGGTGCTTGACGGTCACCACCTGGTTCAGACGGGCCAGGGCGCCGATCCCAACTTCTTCCTTGGTCCAGCTCGCGAGCCTCCCGATATGGACCCCCTCGGCATGCTACTCCTCTTGGTGGGCCTTCACGACCGCGTCTGCCAGCTCCTGGATCTGGGGAAAGACACCTAGAGGGAGAAGAAGGAAATAACTAAGTGCGAGCGTCCAAAGCTCCGAAAGATCAATGTAAACACAAACAAGAAAAGGAACTCACGGGTGAGGAGTCGGTCGAGCTCGTGCGGCTCCTACAACATACCCTCCTCCTTCACGGACCAGGTGCATGCTGGAAATTTGCCCTAGAGGAAATGATAAAATAGTTATTATTATATTTCCTTGTTCAAGATAATCATTTATTATCCATGCTAGAATTGTATTGATTGGAAACTCAAATACATGTGTGGATACATAGACAACACAGTGTCCCTAGTAAGCCTCTAATGGATTAGCTCGTTGATCAAAGATGGTCAAGGTTTCCTGACCATACACAAGAGTTGTCACTTGATAATGGCATCACATCATTAGGAGAATGATGTGCTGGGCAAGACCAAACTATGAACATAGGATGTGATCGTGTCAGCTTGTTGCTACTTTTTCTGCATGTCAAGTATATGTTCCTATGAACAAGAGATCGTGTAACTCACTGACACCGGAAGAATACCTTGTGTGTATCAAACGTTGCAGCGTAACTGGGTGACTATAAAGGTACTCTATAGGTATCTCCGAAGGTGTCTGTTTAGTTAGCATGGATCAAGACTGGGATTTGTCACTCCATGTGACGAAGAGGTATCTCAGGGCCCACTCGGTAATACAAAATCACAACAAGCCTTTCAAGCAATGTGACCAAAGAGTTAGTCATGGGATTTTGTATTATGGAACGAGTAAAGTGAGTTGCTAGTAACGAGATTGAACAAGGTATAGAGATAGCGACGATCGAAACTCGGGCAAGTAACATATCGAAGGACAAAGAGAATAATATACGGGATTCACTGAATCCTTGACATAGAGGTTCAACCAACAAATATCTTCGTAGAATATGTAGTAGCCAATATGGACATCTAGGTCCCGGTATCGGTTATTAACCAAATAGTGTCTCGGTCATGTCTACATAGTTCTCGAACCCGCGGGGTCTGCATACTTAAGGTTCAGTGACGTTTTGGTATAGAGGAATTATGTATGTTGGTAACCGAATGTTGTTTGGATTCTTGGATGAGATCCCGGACATCACGAGGAGTTCCATAATGGTTTAGAGATAAATATTGATATATAGGAAAGATGTATTCAGGTTTCAGAAAGTTTTTGGGCCTTACAGGTAAAGTACCGGGAGTGACGAATGAGTTGCGGGGGTTTACCGGGAGGGGCCACCCACCCGAAGGAGAACCACATAGTCCTAGAGGTGGCACATTAGCCCCTGGTGGGCTGGGAGGCCAGCCTCATGGGCCTATTTGGCCGAATAGAGAGGAGGTGGGGCAATCCCACTAGGAGGAGGACTCCTCCTCCACCAAACCGAATTGCAGGAGGACTCCTCCCCCTTGTGCCCCACCGGCCAACCCTAGGGGGTTTTCCCTAGGGATCCACCCCTCCCTCCCACCTATATATAGTGGAGAGGATAGAGGCTAGCCACACCACAAGCCACGGCGCAACCCCTCTCCCTCCACTACTTCGTGACACCCCGTAGGCTAGTTCGGCAGTGCATGGCGTAGTCCTGTTGGATGAGCTCCTAAAAGATCATCTAGCACGCCATCGTGTTGTGAGAGAATTCATCTACTTCTTCGCCCCTCTTGGTGGATCAAGAAGGCGGAGATCGGTATCGAGTTGTACGTGTGCTGAATGCAGAGGTGCCATCCATTCGGTGTTAGATCGTGATTGGATCGCGGGACAGCTTGCGATTTGGATTGCGAAGACGTTCGACTACATAAACAACGTTTCTTAATGCTTCCCACTTAGCGATGTACAAGGGTATGTAGACCCGATCTCTCCTCTCGTAGATGGTCATCACCATGGATAGATCTCATGTGTGCGTAGGAATTTTTTGTTTCCCATGCAACATTCCCCAATAGTGGTATCAGAACCAGGTTTATGCGTAGATGACATCTCGAGTAGAACACAAAGGAGTTTGTGGGCGTTGATATTCAGATTGCTGCCCTCCATAGTATTTTCTTGATTCGGCGGTATTGTTTGATGAAGCGACCCGAACCAACCTTACTCGTACGCTTATGAGAGACCAGTTGCATCGACTGACATGCAAGTTGCTTCATAAAGATGGTTGGCGGGTGTGTGTTTCTCCTACAATAGTTGAATCGGATTTGACAAAGGCAGTCCTTGGAGAAGGTTAAATTAAAACTTGTATATTACCGTTGTGGTTTTGCGTAGGTAAGAATCATTCTTGCTAGATACCCGTAACAGCCACGTAAAACATACAACAACAAATTAGAGGACGTCTAACTTGTTTTTGCAAGGTATGATGTGATATGATATGGCCAAGTAGATGATATTATATATTTTATGTATGAGATGATCATGTTGTAATAGTTAAATATGGACTTGCATGTCGATGCTACGACAACCGGCAGGAGCCATAGGGTTGTCTTTAATTTATTTTGGCACCCGATGATGCTTTGCTTTATTGCTAGTTCACTAGCTTTAGTAGTAACAACGTAGTTGGCATGACAATGTCGATGGCAGCAGAATGATGGAGATCATGTTGTGCCGCCGGTGACGATGGAGATCATGTCGGTGCTTGGGAGATGGAGATCAAAAGCACAAGATCATTTCCATATCATGTCACTTATGATTTGCATGTGATGTTAATTCTTTTATGCACCTTATTTTGCTTAGGATCACAGTCGCATTATAAGGTGATCCCTCACTAAAATTTCAAGATAAAATCGTGTTCTCCCCGAGTGTGCGCCATTGCGAAAGTTCGTCGTTTTGAGACACCACGTGATGATCAGGTGTGACAGACTCTACATTCATATACAACGGGTGCAAAATAGTTGCACACGCGGAACACTCTCGTTAAACTTGACGAGCCTAGCATGTACAGACATGGCCTCGGAACACAAGAGACTGAAAGGTCGAACATGTGTCATATACTAGATATGATGAACATAGAGATGTTCACCATTGAAGCCAACTCATCTCACGTGATGATCGGACTTGGGTTGGTGAATTTGGATCATGTGTCACTCGAATGCCTAGAGGGATGTAAATTTGAGTGGGAGGTTTTAGTAATATGATTAACTGAACTCATTATCTTGAACAATAGTCTAAGTAATCTTTGCAAATTTATGTTGTAGATCAATTGTGGGGACCCCGACTTACAAGTTGAGATCGCCGGATGAACCTGCTCAGTGATCCCAGAGATCAATGCTCACCGAACACACAGATACTGAATAATAAGAGTCTTACATCCAAGTACCGAATTATTACATCACATGACCGAACAGTCAAGTTCACAAGGTTGGGCCTAAGGCCAAATCATACTGATACAACTAATAGCGGAAATCATAGGGGCTAAGCGGGTGCCCATGCCATCAAGCCTACACTGACAGACATTCTGACTCGGAAGCGTCCTAGTTCGTAGGGGTGTCCCGAAGACGTACTCATCTCCAAACTCCGGTCCTTCCATGTCTGGTCAATAATATAACCAGCGGCAAGCCAATAAGTACTTTGAATGTTCTCGCAAATAGCCCATGATATGAACAATGAAAGTGAAGAATAACAATAACATGCATCTTGGGTGGAATTCATCGTGGTGGAATGATCATGAATATGGATCAAGTTAAAGAATTACTTTTGAAGAACAGGTTGCAGATATCAAGATATCTATCGAGGGCTGAACCATCGAGGTTCACCCTATATGCCAAGTCACCTAACTTGGTCATATCACTACTTTCATAACAACTCCTTTCATCACAACTCACACACACTTGGTTTATGCGGAAACAACTGGACGTAGTTTAAGCAGTATTACCCAACTGTCCTTGACCGTGGACATGACTATTCGAATAGTTTTACACTCTGAAAAGGTAGTACGCTGGACCCACGAGATCTGGGAAACTTCTGTGTCATCCATGACTCGCGATATATAGCATACCCGAGGTAAGTACCCGATCAATGCCTTTCCCCTGACGATACTTGACAAAGAGTTCCACTCGATTGGTACCCAACCCACATGTTGTACGTCTTACGAGCACCAACTTTGGATAGTATCAACCATGCAGGTACCAACGGTGTGCCTGGAACTCATAAAAATGTCATAGTCGCCCTAACTTGCACGACCCCATCACAAGAGTGACCACATATCACTCCCGCCACTAGTAATGTGACTCTTTGCTAGCACCGACTAGAGTAATCAACAAAGCCCCATCCCATAAAGGGGTAACGTGGTCGTACAGGTAAGGTTGGGACGGTCGACACATCATAAATCTCTTCCCATTTCCGAAACCATACTCACACAAATACCCGGTGCACCACTTGACCAAAAGTGGCCACCTATCTCATCATCACCCTCGGGCATTAGTGGCACCCGACGGGGTTTTCTTAAACCTTTGATTTATGTCATCATCATGCTCATGCTAACACTATTCTGACTTTACTTGTCAACATGATATTAGCATGACCCTCATAGGTGGTAGGATCAAGCTATATGCATGTGCTCTTGAGGAG
Source organism: Hordeum vulgare subsp. vulgare (assembly GCF_904849725.1). Lineage (NCBI taxonomy): Eukaryota > Viridiplantae > Streptophyta > Magnoliopsida > Poales > Poaceae > Hordeum > Hordeum vulgare. The sequence goes on along the minus strand of NC_058524.1, from coordinate 293,527,555 downwards.
CCATCGATAACATCACACCAATGATTTAACGACACTTATGATCATACGCAATGGAAATATTTGCTATCTTAACATGCAATATAACATATGCTCAGTCATGGTCAAAGGGCTGCTTGCCTTGGTCAGCTAGGTATCCGCGGTCTTCGAGGTCTTCCGCTCTGATTCCCTCATCACTCGGATTTTCTATCATCATCAAAAGAATAAGTAAGAAATATCTCACTCAAAAACAGATCACAATGTCATTTTAAAAATGTTCTTTATTACTGACAAATCCAAGTGGCCATTTTGAAAAATATTTGCCTCTGATTCCAATGAAGGAACATTTTTCAAAATCATTCAAACAGAAGCAAAACTATTCCAATTTAGTCCTATTTATTATTGTAAAACAGAATAGTTCCTGAAAAATTCATCCAATGGTCTCATTAAATACTACATATTGTTAGAAGAATATCAGTGGAAAAATTATATTTTTACACTGGTTAAATATTTTTATAAAAATCTTTGAAATAATATTTTAAAACAAAATAAAAATGGGCTAAGTCCCTGGCCTGGCTCGGCCTGGAACTGTGTCGGCCCAAGGCCAGCCGACAGCCTGCCCAGGCGCGCGCGCCATCAGGTTTGAACCTGACGTGAGGGGCCCTGCGGTCAGTGGCTGCGGGCAGCGAGGGGGAGAGAGCTGGGCCACCGACAGGTGGGGCACACTTGTCGGGGTCATCTCCTACCTCTGGCCAGAGAAGAGGAGGAGCACACCGGCAAGGCTGCCGACGTTCTCAAGCCCCAACGAGGACAGAAATGGGTTCGGCTCGTCGTCGCCTACCTGCTGGTGGTCGGAACAACGACTGAGAGGCATGGGTTCGCCGGCGACAAGGAGGCCGCGGCGGAGTAGTTTCGGGAGGTGGTCGAGAGGGTAGCTAGGGGCACGGAAATGCTTGGGAAAGTTGAGGGAAAGCAACCTGAGGTCGAGGGGATCAGTTTGGGTGGTCGAGGGACGCACGAGCCGTCATGTAGCCGGAGATCGACCGGAGCTCCAAGGCGGAGGGCCGCGGTCGATCTCGAGCAGCGGGGCTCTGCCGGCTTGCTAGGGTGGCTAGGGAGGTGCTAGTGGTCGTGGAGAAGCTCTTTGAGGGGCGCTGGAGCAAGGGGGAGGGCTATTTATAGGCCCGTGACGGTGAGCCGATTCGGGAGCGCCGGTGACTCACCGTGGCGCGCATGGGGGTGCAAAGGGGGGCTGGTCTCAAAACCACGGTCTCAGGACGTGGTTTTGGACTGCCAGAACCATCTGCAACATAGGGGGAGAGAGAGGAGTCGAGCATCCATGGCCGCAGAATGTTGGCTGGTTCTGGTGCGCGCGAGCACGTGTCGCACGAGCTCTAGTGCGTGAGAGGAGGGGCCCTGATGGTTGCTCGATGTAGAGGGGTTGTCGGGGAAGAGGTTGGATACCTCGGGGGAGGCTCGAACTGGCCGAGAGCATCGCCCCCACCTTGGTGGCTTCCTGTACCGCGCCCAGAGCACAGTTTTGGCATGCCACGGCATGCTGGTGCGTTATGAGGTACTTTGGACGTGTCTAGCATGTCCTGGCACTGGCTGGGAGTGAGGCTAGCCATTGGGGTCCCGTGGGAGCTGCGACTAGTCAAGGGAGACAAGGATTACTAGTGCTGTCAGCTTTGAACTGAAGCTTAGAATGGGGTTTTTGGCATTTCCACTTTGAACCAGTGAGGGGCCAGCTGACTGGGGTTGGGCATTGATACTGGCCACCTAATCTGAGAGTTTGGAGCAAAGGGGTTGGGTTTCGCTATGGGTTAAAGGGGCTTTTACCCATCTGTCAGAAGGTGCTCGACAGTGGTTTGGGGTAGTTGCACCCCACCACTGGTGCTGCAACTTAACATGTTTGGGTTTGGTGTTAAAACATGGGGTTTCACCAAGTTGGAGCTTCATTGGACAAGTTTAGCTTTGTAAACTTGAAAACACCACCATTTGACCAGATCTGTCCCTTCCAAAGAGCGTGTGGACAAACTAAGTCCCACAAATCCTATTTTTGGTGTGGAACGCTCATTTGAGGTATCAGGCACTCCTGCAAAGTTTCAGCATCATTGGACAAAATCGCGATGTAGAGTTGCTCTAACTCCAATCTGGATAGAAGGGGTTTTAGGGTTATTTGGGGTCCTTAATCACCTTGGATCAAGGTGAAACTTTATGTGGACATCAAATATGGCTTAGGTATACCACTCGAATTTTCTAGGATTTTATTCAGAATATTTCCTTTGGAAATATTTCAAAAGGTCAAAACAAATAGAAATGGTTTTCAGGGTTTTACTCAAATAATTATAATATAAAAATGAGTTTAAAATCTTATGTATGGAATATATATGTCCTTCTGATCATCTCCGAATTTAATCAGATTTTTCTAAGGCAGAAAGGTATTTTTCCAAGTAGGAATACCAATTCCGGCCTTAGAAATGGACATGCAATTTAATTAGGAAAATAAATTCGAAAAATAATTATTTGTGGTTTTGGAGCACTAAACTGAAGTTAAAATCAGATCAACAACTTTGGGTAGAAACACTCCTTGCCATCAAGGGCATGTAGTGCAACTCAAAGTAGGGTTTTACCTTGATTAGAAACAAGTAAAGGTTTTTGGAAATAATTCAATATTGTGGAATGGGGTTTTTATCATCACAAGATCAAACACACAAGCATACAATGACAATCATGGCACTCACATCATTAGTTTTGAAAAAGTTTTAACAAGATCAGATTTTTGCATTACACAGAAGTGGTAGTAAAAACAGGGTGACACAGACCTATCCCCCTTACAAGAATCTCGTCCCCGAGATTCGTAAGCTAGGTGTTAAAAAGGTCCGGAAACTCAGATCGGAGATAGTCTTCACGCTCCCATGTGGCTTCGGCTTCGGTGTGGTTGCTCCACTGAACCTTGAAATACTTGATGGTGCGGCCTCTGGTGGAACGCTCAGCGTCATCTAGAATGCGGATCGGCTTCTCGCGGTAGGTGAGATCCGGCTGAAGGTCGATGGCCTGATGGTCAATGTCCTTGTACAGATCAGAACAGTTTGGCACTTGAAGACACTTCCGGAGTTGTGACACGTGGAATACGTTGTGCACACCCGAAAGTTCTGGAGGTAGCTCCAATTGATAAGCAACTTCTCCACTCCCTGCCGTGATCTTAAAAGGTCCAATGAACCTTGGAGCGAGTTTCCCTTTAACATGGGAACTCTTGGTTCCCTTAAGAGGTGTGACTCGGAGGTACACCTGGTCTTCAAGGTTAAACTCCAATTCCCTACGGTGAGAATCCGCATAGCTCTTTTGTCGCGACTTGGCTGCCTTTAGATTTTCTCGGACAAGTTGCACCTTCTCTTCTGATTTGTGCAAAACTTCCGGCCCGAAAATCAGCCCTTTACCGGTTTCGGACCAGTTGAGCGAGGTGCAGCACTTTTGTCCGTACAACACTTCAAATGGGGCCATTTGGAGACTGGAATGGTAGTTGTTGTTGTATGAAAACTCAGCGAACGGCAGACAGTATTCCCATTTGGCACCATGTTCCAAGACGCAGGCGCAGAGCATATCTTCGAGTATCTGATTCACTCTTTCCGTTTGTCCACCCGTTTGCGGCTGGAAAGCGGTGCTGAAAGAGAGCTTTTTTCCGAGGGCTTCTTGGAACTTCTTCCAAAATATTGAGGTGAACTGCGTGCCTCGGTCAGATACAATCTCCTTGGGAAATCCGTGAAGGCTCACAATACGCTCAATATAGAGACTAGCCAACTTGTCCCCATCATAAGTGGTGTTGATTGGAATGAAATGGGCCACCTTGGTCAGATGGTCGACAATGACCCATATAGTCATGGCCTCTACTAGACCTTGGTAAGACGGTAACAAAGTCCATGTCTATCTTGTCCCACTTCCATTCTGGCACCTGGAGAGGTTGTAGCAATCCAGCAGGTCGCTGATGCTCAGCCTTGACTCGCTGGCACACGTCGCACTTGGCAACATAAAACACTATTTTCCTCTTCATGCCATGCCACCAGAATCTTTCTCGGAGATCTTGATACATCTTGGTACCACCGGGGTGAATAGAGTAGGGTGTATCATGAGCTTCCAATAGGATCAAATCCTGGAGTTCACCCTTGTTGGGTACGCATAAAAGTTTCCCAAACCCACTACTCCTTGTTCATCCACCGAGAATCCTGTGGCCTTGCCTTCTTGAATCTTCTTCTTGATGCCTTCAATGCTTTTATGACCCTTTTGGGCCTCCTTCATATCATCAACTAGCGTTGGTTTGACTTCGAGGTTAGCTAGGCACTACTACAAAAATGCCTATAGCTAATATGGCTACTAGTGGAGCACCGTGCATGTGGTGCTCCACTGCTATATAGCAGTAGCGCACCAGATAGTGGTGCTCCACTAGTAATAATATTACTAATGGCGCACCTACTCTCTGGTGCACCATTAGTAAGTTAGGCCTGGCCCCTATCCCCTTGCCAATCTTAGTAGTGGCGCACCACAGCAAAGTGCGCCATTACTAGTTTTAGCTAGTAATGGCGCACCATACCCAGGGTGCGCCACTACTAATATTTTTTTTCAATTTTTTTCAAAACTAGTAATGGCGCACCACACAAAGGTGCACCATTAGTAAACATTTTTATCAATGGCGCAGTTCTAATAGGTGCGTCATTGGTAAGCTGACCCAGCGGTACTACCGCTACGTGGAGTGGTACTACCGCCGGGAGCCCATCCAACGTGGATTTCCTAAGGGTTTTAGGGATGACTCCAGGGGATCGGTACTACTGCCAGGTGGAGCAGAACTACCTCCAGGTGGAGCGGTACTACCGCCGGGAGCCCATCTAACGTGGCTTTGCTAGGGTTTTTAGGGCTGACTCCAGGGGAGTGGTACTACCGCCAGGTGGAGCGGTACTACCGCTATGATCCCAGATGTACTACCGCCAGGTCTAGCTGTAGTACCGCTACCCATATTTTTCTTAAACTAGTAATGGCGCACCACTCCCTGGTGCGCCATTAGTAACCCTGGTTACCAATGGCGCATGCCAGGGTGGTGCGCCATTGGTAACCTGAGAGCATTAGATATTTTTCCACGCACTCACTTTCCCACACACTTGCTTTCCCCACTTCATTCTCTCAACCTCTACCAATTAAGCAATTGACTCGGCTGCCTCCTCCTCCTCACCTCATTTGCACCATAGATTCACCCAAATTAAGTGGTTAAATTTCCTTTTTTTGATAGGTAAGTAAGGGGAAAGCTTTCTTTATGTTCTAGATCTACTTTTTTCTCCCTCTCCAATGTACACACTTTGGCCTAGATCTACGTATGTTTGTGGTGTTGCATCTGTTTGTGGTGTCGCATATGTTTGTGTTTGCAGGTACCGGTATGTGAAATGCGATAGTTGCCAATATTTTGCCAGAATGTTGATTCATTTCCGTTTCGGCTAGAATTTGGCACTATGCATATCTTTTTGGTCCTATTTTTAGGCAAAGTCATGCCAATTTTTTTGGTTCAAAAATATCGTTTTGCTCTACCCCACAGGCGACCATGGTCCGCACGATGACCGAAGGCATCGTGAATAGGTTTTTGAGATCCACGAAGGCCGAGATGCTTCAAAAGAACGAGACGGAGATAAGATGCAAGCTGAAGAGCCTTATGGACCCGGATTCCAGACAGGTGCGGGAGCACCTCTCGTGCGTGGTTTCATGGATGGCTATCGGTGGAAGGTGTTGAAGATGATTATGAAGGCGTCCATGGGGACCAGGCAAGAAATAATGAAGGGCAGCAAGACAACGAGGGCGGGTGACATGATCACGAAGTAGATGCAGGACACAATCATCATGTAGAAGATGTCGGACATGATGATGAGGAAGACGATGGGCATGATCATGAAGATGAAGATGCCGTAGCAGAGGACGGTGGACCATCGATGGGCTGGGTGCAGGACCATCGGTGGACCATCGATGGGCTGGGTCGAGAAGACGGGTAACGCAAGAGCTGCCGCCCGAGAGAAAGCCAAGCTGGATCAACTAGAGATAGACGCGGTTACTCCATTGTATGAAGGATACATGCCCGAGGATACCCGCCTGAAAGTAGCGCTCATGGCTCTGGAGATGAAGGTAAAACACAAAATGACCGACAAATGCTTCGACGAGAACATGTCATTCTGGCACGAACGTCTTCCCCACGGGAACAAGTGCCCGACCAGTTTCGATGAGGCGAAGAAAATCATGTGTCCTCTGGATTTACCGCACGTGAAATACCATGTGTGCATGAACGATTGAATCATTTATCGGGAGGAGCACGCAGAGTCTACCATATGTCCGGTGTGCGGCGTCACTCGATACAAGAAGAGGAAGAAATCTCCTCGAAAAGTGGTGTGGTACTTTCCGATCACTCCTCGTCTGCAGCGGTATTTCGCGGACCCTAAGCAAGCAGAGCTCCTGTGTTGGCACACGGATAGGAAGGAGAAGAAGCGAGAAGATGACGGAAATGATCCGGAGATAAATCGAAAAGACAAGATGTTGAGTCACCCTAAGGATGCGAGCCAGTGGCAAGCGTTGAACTTCGAACACTCAGGATTTGGGGACGATCCAAGGAACATCATGCTGAGCGCGAGCACCGATGGAGTAAATCCGTTTGGCAGCCAGAGCAGCACACATAGAACTTGGCCTGTGTTTGTGTGGATGTACAACCTTCCCGCCTGGATGTGCATGAAGAGGAAGTACATTCACATGAGTATGCTAATTGAAGGGCCAAAACAACTAGGGAACTATCTGCGTCTCCTGAAAGAGGAGCTAGACACGCTGTGGAAAACACCAGCCAATACGTGGGACGCCGCAGCGAAACAATATTTCCCTATGAGAGCCGCACTGCTCACGACGGTGCACGACTATCTCGGTTACGGATATGTCGCGGGGCAGGTGGTCCACGGATTTTGTGCATGTGTCAGGTGCATGGATGACACAACGTATCGCCAGCTAGATAGAGATCCCGGGTCTTCGAAAATCGTGTTCATGGGACATCGAAGGTGGCTTCGCGACGATGACGCATGGAGAAAATGCAAGGATCTGTTCGATGGTGAAACGGAACACCGAAGACCCCCACGTACAAGGAGTGGCGAGGAAATAGACGAGTTGTTGAAAAATTGGAAAGAGTGCCCACGGTCGGGAAAGAAGCAGAAGGCGCCAGATTCGCTGCTGAAGGTATGGAAAACGAGGTCTGTTTTCAGGGACTTGTTGTACTACAAGATCCTCCGTGTGCCTCACAGCCTTGATGTCATGCATATCACGAAGAACGTGTGCGAGAGTCTGCTTGGTACCCTGCTCAACATGCCAGAGAGGACCAAAGATGGGCCGAAAGCAAGGGCAGACTTGCAATCAATGGGCATCAGGGAGGATTTTCACGCAAAACGCCCAAATGATGATGATGATGATGATGATGATGATGAGGCGAAGGACACGGAAAGTCGTCGCAAAGGCAAAAAGGCCAAGAAGATCGAATATGACTGCCCTCCCACATGCTTCACTCTAAGTACGAAGGAGATCGAGCAGTCTTTCACCTGCCTAGTAGGAGTAAAACTTCCTTATGGTTACGCGGGGAAGATAAGCAGATACCTAGACTCGGCGAAGAAGAAGTTCAGCGGGATGAAGTCTCATGACTGTCACGTGCTGATGACGCAGATACTTCCAGTTGCAATTCGAGGGATCATGGACACGCATGTCCGTGAAACGCTATTTGGTCTATGCAACTTTTTTGATGTCATATCTCGGAAGTCGGTTGGCGTGAGGCAACTCAGAAGGCTACAGGAAGAGACCGTGGTGATACTATGTGAGCTTGAGATGTACTTCCCGCCCGCATTCTTCGACGTTATGGTGCATCTGTTGGTCCATATCATGGACGATATCATCCAACTCGGGCCGATGTTCCTGCACACCATGATGTCCTTCGAAAGGATGAATGGTGTCATCAAAGGATACGTTCGCAACAGGGCACGTCCAGATGGAAGCATAGCCCAGGGCTTTCTGACAGAAGAGTGCATCTCCTTCTGCACGAATTATCTAGGCATCGAGAACCCCGTTGGTCTACCCGTCAACAGGCACCTTGGCAGGCTCGCTGGATGGGGTCACCGCAAGGGTCGCCGTGAAATGCATGTCGACTTCAAGGGTCGACTCGCCGACTTTAAAAGAGCAAACCTAGTTGCTCTACAACACATAGATGTGGTTGATTCTTGGGTGGTAGAGCAAAAAACCTTTATTGAGAAGACGTACAATGCCAAGGCCAACAGAGGACGGATGGAGATATAATCAAAGAGCACAACTCGTGTTTCACGAGTTGGTTCAAGGACAAGCTTCTGTCGTACCCTTTACATGAGGATTCTTCCGAGGAAGAAAAACTCATATTCGCCTTGTCACAGGGCGCCGAGCACTACCTGATGATGTATGAGGCGTATGATATCAATGATTACACATTCTACACTGAGGAAAAGGACATGAAGAGCGATTATCAGAACTCCGGCGTAACGATGGAATCCTACACCGGTAACGACAAGGACATATACTACAGAAGGATCGAGGAGATCTGGGAGCTGAGCTACGCTGGAGAGAAGGTCCCGATGTTCCGTGTCAGATGGGCCAAGGGCGTCCTAAAAGAAGACTGGTATTTCACCACCATGGTTATATACGAAGTCAAATCCAAGATCGCGGGTGCGAACGTCACCGCGAAAAATGAGCCATGGGTACTGGCTTGCCAAGTGGACCAATGCTTCTTCATTACCGACCCGCCAAAGCCTAGTCGTGTTGTCGTGAGGAGAGGCAAAAGGAACATCATCGGAATGGATGGAGTCGCCAATGAGCAGGACTTCGACAAGTACGGCGACCCCAAGATGGAAGATGATGACAACGACGATGAAGTAGCACACACCACAAGAAGAAGCAGGACCACCCTACCTAAAGGACGTCCGTTCAAGAGAAGAATTAAAGGGGTTCCAGGGCTAAATTATTCAAATGCGAGAAAAAAGGGCAAAAAGATCATTGTGAAAAGATAGCTAAGATCGAATCACGACGTGTCGGCCGTGTGTGTGTGTCAGTGGCAAGCTCAATCTTTGATGACTGTTATTTCATGCCACTTGATTTCAACAATGCCATGTAATTCTAAATCTTTGCACAATGTGATATCACCTCATAACATGATTTTTTGTAAGTGTTGGCGCACAATGTGATATCACCTCATAACATGCCACCTGCAAGCACACATTATTAATTACATGCAACTAAAAATCGAAAAAAAATAAAAACAAAGTTAGTAATGGCGCACCAGAAGAAGATGCGTCATTGCTATCACCTTACTTATGGCGCACCACTAGAGGGTGCGCCATTACTAATTTTCCATTAGTGAATGGCCCTCCAGCGGTACTACCGCCAGCTCCAGCGATACTACCGCTGGTGTGTAGGCGGTAGTACCGCTGCGGCCAGTGGTAGTACCGCCAGCTCCAGCGGTACTACCGCCAGATACAGCGGTAGTACCTCTATGTACTAATGGCGCACCCCTAATTGGTGCACCATTGCTAACTTCCCCCAGGCCGCGGGGGCTTTCTTCCCTCCCTCCCACTGCCCCTCCACTCCTCCACCCCCACTGCCTCTCCCTCTCGCTCGCTCGCTCCATCGCCTCCGCTCTCCGGCGCCGCCCAGAGGACCCCCGACGCCGCCCTCCCCGCGGAGCTCCGGCGGACCCTCGCATCATCATCATCATCTGCCGCGGCCGGCCCCTTTCCCCCTCCGCCGCACCCTCGACATCGACATTTCCATCGCCGTGCTCAGGACGGGCCACCAATATCTAAGGACATTGAGAGGAGGGTGCATGTGGCGGGTAGGCCGATGCTAGCGACTAATCTGCTCAATATTGCAACCAGTGCTATGCGGAGTTTGCATGACGGTGTTCTTTATATGGAGAAGCGGCATCTCTACGAGAATGATGTGGCATACCCGGTTTTCGTGGGCAAGGTGCTAGACGGTAAGGGCTTTGTCGATAGCAACATCGGGCGTATGATCGTCCTGCGGTTTGGTGACATCTTTGCTATGCTTAACCTTTATCCGCTGCACTACACCTTCATTCGGCAATTTTCACTCAGTATGGAGATGCGGATCATTAGAGACAAGACTCCAGACATCGTGATAGTTGACCCCTTCTGGATGCGTGCCAAGATCTTGGGCAGCACTAGGGATCGGCAAGTCGTGAGTTCATACCTCGAAGGCGTCATTCTGGCGAACGCAGATAAGGATAACTTCTTCCTGCCTTATTTTTCCGAGTAAGTCATCCCCTCATCACCCCGTAACATATGATTTCTTAGATTTCGATCTTTCTTTTTTCCCTAAAATTCCGTGTTTTGTGCAGTGACACACATTGCACACTCATCCACTTTAGCCCGAAATATTCCATGGCCACATATTTCGACTTGTACCGTGAGTCAAAGAAAGACTACACAAATATGAAGAAAGTTTTTGATGATGCTCTCCCCGGCTACGCCAAATCTGGAGGCACCTTCAGGAGGGCAATTTGTAGGTACGGCAAGCACGTGTTCACCCACGTAACGACGTTCCCCTGCGTCAAGCAGCCGCCTGGCAGTCAGAAAGATGCCTACTACGCCCTCCATCACATGCGGGTGATCGTACGGGACCAGCATCAGCGTATGCTACCAAATGATCTCAAAGAATGGGCCGCACGCTTGTCGGTAATCCAGGACCAGGACATTAGACAAGAATTCTTTCGCATCCAGTAGGGTTTGCGGAAATCATCTATGAAGATGTCCTTCCTAGATCGGGGTAGTTCTACCTCAACTGTCAACTGTCCAACAGTGAAATAGATACAACGCTACAAATGCAGGCTGACAACGACCGCACATTCATGACCATCACGAAAGACGGCGGCTTCATCCACGCTCCGGTCCCTGAGTCGAGACGAAAGTATTGCTGCTATGTAGTTCTGAAATATCGATTAGCTCATGTTGTAATTAAACTTTAATGAACTTGTATGTCTCTTTAGTTTGGACAGTCGTTCAACATATATGTAATCGATGCTTATATATTATCTGTGAATTGCTACTAACGTTTTGTTTGTCTAGTGCATCGAGATGCCGTTGTGTGTCGTGTACAAGGGTGAGGTTTCCCGGAGTCTACAACGACTTGGAGGAGTGTCGGAGACAGGTTCACCGTTTCAGCGGTAACAGTTACAAAGGGTACACCACTAGGGCGGAGCCAGAAGCTAGATACGTGCGCTATCTAGCGGGAGAGAGGAGGGAGCGGAGGAGGAACCGGATGAAGATCAGTTTCATCATGATGATGCTCATCGTGACCGCAACCCTCTTCTTTGTGATGGTAGTTTAGATATCGACTTGTAATGTGAAGAGAAACTCGCTACTCGCGGTCTCGACACTTGTAATGTTCTAACTTTATTCGGTATTTTGAATTCGGAGACTAATATGATGAATTGTATTCGGAGACTAATCTTCTATTGTGTTCGATAAATCTGTTGTTTATATTCTGTGTGCTAATGTATTTCGTAACCTGTGCAAATATCAAAAAAGCAAAAAAAAATGGCCCCAGCGGTAGTACCGCTGGAGATGGCGGTAGTACCGCTTGGGGACCAGCGGTAGTACCGCTGGCCTCTTGTGGCGCATCGGACAACAGTGCGCCATTAGTAACCAAGGCTACATGGCACACCACTAGAAGGTGCGCTATTACTAACATTCATTATTGAATGGCCCCAGCGGTACTACCGCTTGGGGACCCGTGGTAGTACCGCTTGGGGACCAGCGGTAGTACCGCTGGCCCCTTGTGGCGCATCGAACACCAGTGCGCCATTAGTAACCAAGGCTACTAGTGGCGCACCTGTGGGCTTAGTAGTGGCGCACCAACGGTGTACCATTAGTATTTGTTACTAGTGGCGTGATAATAGTGGCGCAGCAATAGTGTGCCACTAATAGCCAATATAGGTGCGCCACTAATAGCCTTTTTTCCACTAGTGAGGAATCCTGATTCTGCTAGCTCCAATCTGAAGTTCTCCAATTCTTCATACAAGGCAGGTTGCCTTTCCTTGAGCATGAAGTTCAAGGTGCTGGTCTTCCGGCTTAAGGCATTAGCCACTACATTGGCCTTACCGGGATGATATTGAATGTTGATGTCGTAGTGTTTGATTAACTCTAATCATCTTCGTTGCCTCATATTCAATTCCCTTTGGGTGAAGATATACTTCAGACTTTTTGGTCAGTGTATATTTCACATCGTTTCCCCAGAAGGTAATGTTGCCATGTCTTCAGGGCATGCACTACTGCTTCTAATTCGAAATCATGGGTGGCATAATTCTCCTCATGCGGGCACAGTTGTCGTGAAAGATATGCCAGAACTCTGCCGTCCTGCATTAGAACCCCACCGAGCCCGATTCTCGAGGCATCACAATATATCACAAACTCCTTGCTGATATCTGGAGTGGCCAATACCGGGGCGGTAGTTAGTCTCTTCTTCAATTCTTGAAAGCTTCCTTCACACTCCAGCGTCCATTCAAACTTCTTGCCTTTCTTCAAGAGCTGAGTCATAAGTCGAGCTATGCGGGAGAATCCTTCTACAAACTTGCGGTAATATCCCGCGAGTCCGAGGAAGCTCCTGACTTCCTTCACATCAATTGGCGATTCCTAGTTGGTTACCGTAGTAATCTTGGAGGGATAAATTGCCAAACCACTTGCTCTCATGGTATGATCCAGGAATCCAACTTCGTTCAGCCAGAATTGGCACTTGCTGAATTTGGCATAAAGTTGTTGCTCTCGAAGCTTTTCCAACACTAATCTCAAGTGTTGCTCATGCTCTTCTTCGGACTTGGAAAAGATTAATATGTCATCAATGAATACAACGACAAACTTGTCCAGGTATTCCATGAAGACCTTGTTCATGAGGTACATGAAGTAAGCTGCGGCATTACTCAATCCAAAATACATGACAGTGCATTCGTACAGACCGTACCGGGTCACGAACGCGGTCTTGGGTATGTCCTCGGGTCGAATCTTCAGTTGGTAATATCCAGACCGGAGATCGATCTTGGAAAATACCTTAGCTCCATTTAGCTGATCAAACAAGTCTTCAATCTTGGGGAGTGGATACTTGTTCTTGATCGAGACCTCATTGAGAGAATGGTAATCGACACAGAGTCTAATAGTCCCATCCTTCTTGGAGACGAACAGAATAGGCGATCCCCAAAGTGACGCACTTGGACAAATGAACCCTTTCCTGAGTTGCTCATCGAGCTGCTTCTTCAGCTCTGCTAGCTCTTCGGATCCCATTCTGTAAGGCTTCTTATCGATAGACCTTGATCCGGGCATGATATCAATGATGAACTCGATGTCTCGGTCAGGAGGCATTCCTGGTAGCTCATCAGGAAAGACGTCCGGGTACTCACAGACTATTGCCACTAGATCGAGTTCTACCTCTGACATGTTGTTGACCCTTGGTACTCGAGCGGGTACTGGCTAAGAGACATACTTGACTTTGACCCCTTGGTCGCTTGTCATGGTAATGGCCCTGTTGGCACAGTCCAAGATGCTTTGATGCTTGGCCAACCAGTCCATGCCGAGAATTACTTCTAGGCCTTGCGACTTAAGCACAATGAGATCCGCTATGAAACTCGTCCCATTGATAACTATCCCGACCTTCCTACATCCTAGGTTGGTCCTCAACACTGCTCCCGGGGTTTGAACTGCCATTTGCCCGCGAAGCAGAGTAGGTTTTAAACCACAATTTTTCGCAAATCTTTGTGTAACAAAATAATGCGAAGCACCACAATCAAACAATATTGTTGTTGGGGTGGAGTTGACGAGGAAAGTACCCAGAATGCAGTTCGGGTCTTCTTGTGCTTCTTCTGCGGAGATATGATTAATCTGCCCCCTGCTGTGATATTGCTGATTGCGGGGAGCTTGGTTCCTGCCTGGTGCTCCTTGGCCTTGATTTGGCGCATTGGGGCGCGGTTTGTCGGGCTTCTTGTTGGGACACTACCTGGAATAGTGCCCTGTTTGTCCACATCCAAAACAGGTAACTTGTGCTGGAAGATTGGTCTTGACTCCAGTGTTGTTCGATGGATTGATTGCTGGCTTAGTGTCGACTTGCTGCTGAGGCTGGTAGTTCTGGCAGAATGTTGGAGTCTTGTACTACTGCTGTTGATAGCTTTGTCTTGCTGGTGCTTACTTCCATGGGCGTGGCTTCGGGTTACTCAGTCCTCCACTACCCATTAGCTTGCGCTTACGGGTGTCGTCCATAGCACGACGGTTATCCTCCAACATAAGGTCCTTATTAACCAGATCGCTGAAGGTGCAGCATTCACAAACAACCAGCTGATACTGGAGTGACTGTTGCAGTCCTTCCATAAAGCGTTCCACTTTGGCGTCCTCAGTGTTGACGTATTCGGGTGCATATCTTGACAGGAGGTTGAGCTTCTGCGAAACTCCTTGACGGGTCCACTGCCTTGCCTTAAGGCTCGAAATTCACGCTTCTTAAGGGTCATCATTCCAGGAGGAATGTGAGCAGCACGGAATCCATCTTTGAACATAGCCCAAGTGATGACTTGCCCTGCTCGCATGATCTGAGATCCATCCCACCAAGCTATGGATGTGCCTCCGAGACAGTGAGAAGCATAGAGGACTTTCTCACGATGATCAGTGCATTTGACCAGCGCGAGGAGGTCTTCGATAGTACGGATCCAGTCATCGGCATCCAAGGGTTCAGTCGTCTCCGTGAATATGGGCGGCGTAGTTCGCATGAACTCAGAGAGAGTAGAGCGACCATTGCCATTCCTGTTCAGCAGCCGGTTGTTCACCAAGGTTTGAGCCAGCTGCTGAATAGCTGCATTGTTGGCTTGACGTTCCTCTCGAGGAGCTTGAAGGAACTGAGCCATAGTCAAGCTTTCGGGAGGAGGCGGTGGCGGTGGAACATCGCCTTGCTGCTCGTGGTGATCTCCAGCATGAGCTTCCCCTCCGGTTCCCTGCTGCTGACCTGAAGAGGCAGAGCCGGGGTTGCCGAAGGTGCTGTTGTGAGTAGCATTCACCATCCTCTCAGGGGAGTAGACAGGTCAATTTGCCGAACTGGCTGAAATCATAAGGGATGATGCTCTAGTAAAGAGGGGGGTCTGGTGCTGTGCTAGTGTGAAATTTTTAAGCCAAAGGTTTTTGAAAGAGATAATGCATTAGATTAAAACAAGCGATGCAGTCACTCACATGCTGCCTAAGGCAGAATGCGACATGCATCCAACATTCTTAGACAACACTCTTGGTTCACATGAACAGATACATGAACTCCTATGCTCGGGGAGTAACTCCTAATTTCCTACGACACTAATACTAACCGGCAGACTGCGCGGTCTCATAGGCAGGTTTTACGGGATCTTCATCTTCTTCTTCATCTTGATCAGTGCTTCCTTTCTTTGAAGTAGGGGAAGGAAGCGGTCCATCACGGCGTCTCTTGGGTGGCGAGGTAGCGAAGAGTTCGGTGCACTCTTCCGCGATCAGGTGACGAATCTGAAAGGGAGTAGCCTGAAGCGGTGGTATTCCTCCTCGGAAAGCGATGCCAGGTGATCCTTCGGGTGCTCCTTCCTTCTTCACCTTGCGGTTCTTCATATTTTCAATGTGAAGAAGATCCTTGACTTTGTACAACTCTTGGAAAATCTTTGTTGACTCCTTGATCAAAAGGTGCGTCAAAGTGTCGGAGAAGATACTGAAGTAGGTCTGAAACCATAGTGACGTCCAGTCCTCGGAAGATGGGTTAAGTGTCCAACTCCTGTATATCCCATCCTTAACAAAGGGTAGGTGAAGAGTAGCTGGCTCATTAGCCATCTCGGGAAGGATGTCCCGGAGTCGCACGAGCGCCTCTCGTGCTGTTGTCTCCACTGCCAACATCAGATCTTCCATCTGTGGTCCTTCAAAGAACCAGCTAGTCGGGGAGTCGTTTGCCTTCACTATCACGTCCTTGGTGTTGGCGTTGACCCAATGCTCGTGGTAGAGGAAGATGGGCGTGCAGCGTTGTAATAACCCACATGTATTCCTTTCCATATTTGTAATCCTTTCCTATTTTGTGGAACCATGTTTGGATGTTATCAATTTATCGTTTCATGTGGCTTCAATTCATGTCATCATCTTGCATCATGGCATCCTTTTCAATTGTCTTGCTTTCCTTCTTGTGTTGCTAGGAGTTGATCCATCATGGTAGTGCTAGCTTGCTTTGAGTGGTGTGAGAGGTTGTGATGTTTTCAAAACAATGCTTTCAAAACAATGCTAAAACCTCCCCGCATTGTTTACTTAACTGGTGTGTTAGACTTTGTTTGTACCTATTTTAAAAATGTTAAACATTTAGAGAATTTACTTGTGGTTGAGGGGGTAGTTTCCATTGTTGTATTGGACTTAGTTCTATGTGGTGTTTTAATAAAAACAGCATCTTAAATTCCTATTTTGGGTTGTAATTTATTGTGTCTAAAAATCTGGTTTGGATTTTTATTAACTAGGAAATTAATCCCTCATGCCCTATTTGTTTTTTTTTTCAAATCCCTTTCTTACTCGGAGGTATTTTTTTGTTGTTTTATTTATTTTAAAAGGAAAACCTTTTATTTTTTCCCTTCCTGTCTTAGCCACGCGCTAGAGAGCCCAGGTGGGCCGGCTCTCTGCTTCTCCACCTATGCCACTACTCTCTTTCTCTCGCGCGGCCTTCTCCGCGACCCTTTTTCCTCCTCTGGCGTCATTCCCCCGCGTGTTTGCTTTCCGTCAGGGTTCAGAGAGAGAGAGGGAGGTCGTGCACGCCGTTGTTGTCTCTCCCCTTCCTCTATTTAATCCTCGGCGTGCGTGCCCGATAGGGTTTCCCCCTATTCCCCATCGCGCTGCCGCTCTCTTCCTCATCTTCCTTCTCCATCTCTCTCTCCCCCCCTAGGTAAGTCTCTATAGGCTTCAGAGAGCAGACCTGAGAGAGAGAGTAGATCGCCGCTGTTTCCCTCCATGTTGCAGTCGTCGCCGGTGTCAGCAACCATGTCCAAGGGCTCGGGAGGAGTTTCCGCGTTCCGTTCCACGCGCTAGGAGCCCCGGAGGGCCACCGCAGCGACAACCACTTCCTCTTCTTCCTCGCAGTCGTGCTGCTCCGCCGCGATCGTTCTGCTTCGACCCCAGTAGGCGTCCACGACTCTTCTTCCCTTGCGACGCCTTCGTGTGACCCCAGGGTGAGCACATCGTCCCTTTTTCCCTCCTCCTTCTGCCCTAGACGAGCCGATGCAACGCTCGCCGCCTTGCTGTCGCCGCCGTGTCAATAGAAGCGCCTCACCGGCCACCCACCGCTGCGGGCTCTCCCCCGCCATGGTAAGCCTGGGAATGAGTTCCCCTAGTATCCTGCGTCAAGCGCCAGTGGTAGCCGCAACGAGTAGGTCACCGGAGCAACGCCGGAGATGATCCCCTGTTCCGGCCGCGTAGTTGCAGGTAGAGCAGAGGGGGCTGCTCAAAAGAGCAACACCCCCTCTCTGTTAAGGTCCAATAGCTTAGCGCAGTGGCAACCGAGCTGTGCGCCTGCGCGTGCGTCGTGGGTTCGAATCCCCCGGGCACCTTTTTGGCTTTTATTTACCTAGTTAATGTGCAGCTCCACAGAGGGCTAACCTTGCATATAGCCCTCTCTCTGGTAAGCCTTGATGGCCTAGCCCAGTGGTGTGGGTGTGTTGTTGCACCAGTGGGTTGTGGGTTCGATCCCCACACCCTCCCCTTTTATTTTCATTTTTTTCTTTTGCTGTTATTTTTTTTGTGTTGTTTCATTTTACTGCCAGGGGGTTGATACGTCTCAAAGTATCTATTATTTTTGATGGTTTCATGCTGTTATCTTGTCATCCTTGGATGTTTTATGTACCTTTTATACATTTTTGGGACTAACTTATTAATTCAGTGCCAAGTGCCAGTTCCTGTTTTTTCTGTGTTTTTGGCTCTTTTCAGATTTGATTTTGGAACGGAGTCCAAACGGAATAAAATCCCCGAAATAAATTTTTCCCGAATAGAAGAACATCAGGGGGCTTGAGGGCCAAGCCAGGAGGGCTACAGGGGGCCCACAAGCCCCCTATCCGCCACTAGGGGGCGGCGGTGAGCAGACTTGTGGACTCCCTGGCGCCCCTGACCTAGATCCATTGCCTATATATTCCCTGAAATACAGAAAAAATCAAGGGGATCCACGAAAATACTTTTTCGTCGCCGCAAGGTTCCGTTTCCGCGAGATCAAATCTGGAGACCCTTCCCGGTGCCCTGCCGGAGTGGACTTTGGAGTTGGAGGGCTTCTACATTAGCATCATCGCCCCCAAATGACTCGTGAGTAGTTCACTTCATAACTACGGGTTTGTAGTTAGTAGCTAGATGGCTTCTTCTCTCTCTTGGATCTTCAATACAAAGTTCTACATGATCTTCATGGAGATCTATCCGATGTAATCCTCTTTGGCGGTGTGTTTGTCGAGATCCGATGAATTGTGGATTTGTGATCAGATTATCTATGATATATATTTGAGTCTTTGCTGATTTCTTATATGCATGATTTGATATCCTTGTAAGTCTCTCCGAGTCTTGGGTTTTGTTTGGCCAACTAGATCTATGATTCTTGTAATGGCAGAAGTGCTTGGTTTTGGGTTCTTACCGTGTGGTGACCTTTCCCAGTGACAGTAGGGGCAGCAAGGCACACATCGTGTAGTTGCCATCAAGGGTAACAAGGTGGGCTTTGTCGTAGATATGAGATTGTCCATATACATCATGTCATCTTGCTTAAGGCGTTACTCTGTTCTTTCGGACTTAATACACTAGATGCATGTTGGATAGCGGTCGAGGTGTGGAGTAATAGTAGTAGATGCAGAAAGTACCGGTCTACTTGTTTTGGACGTGATGCCTATAGATATAATCATTGCCATAGATGACGTCACGACTTTGCGCGGTCCTATCAATTGCTCGACAGTAATTTGTTCACCCACCATCTACTTGCTTTCACGAGAGAAGCCACTAGTAAACACTAAGGCCCCTGGGTCTACTCACATCTATCGTTTCCACTTTCGCTTTTACTTTGCTTTGTTACTTTGTTGCTTTCAGTTCTCACTTGGCGAACAATCTATAAGGGATTGACAACCCCTTCATAGCGTTGGGAGCAAGCTTTTTGTGTTTGTGCAGGCACTTGTGATACTCCTTCATTGGATCGATACCTTGGTTCTCAAATTGAGGGAAATACTTACCACCACTGCGCTACATCACCCTTTCCGCTTCGAGGGAATAGCAACGCAAGGCTCCAAGGCCACGGGGGAAATCCTTTGCATATTTGCCTAGGAAGTCCCTTAAGGCGTAGCTGTAGCAGAAGGATTCTTGGTGCCGTTGCTGAGGAGTATCAAGAACAATCTCCCGTCAACACGCCTATTTCTGGCGCCATTGGAAGGTCTTTTGTTGCAGTAGCAGGGGTGTGCTTGATGTTTTCTTTTCTTCTCCCATGTTGCACTTGAGTGTAGTGTATGTGTGTGTAGATAGTGTGTAGGTGGAGATGTGTGTGCATGTGTGCATGTGTTTGCACACACACACTTGTGCAAGTGTGCACAACATATGCATGGGTCCATCTCCACAAATAATGTGTTGGGTGATTCTTCTATGTGTGTATGTGGGTGAGTAATCCCTTGTGTGTATGTGTGTAGGTGTAGGTGTGTGTGGTGTGAGTCCATAAATACATGTACATGTGCAGGTATGAGCACATGTGTGTGTGTTTGTGGATGAACACTTCTCCCTATGTTAGTGTGACCTTGTTGGTGACTCCATGCTATGCGTAGGAAGGGTGATCTTGTCCTAGTGCATGTGCATGTGTAGGTGATACCAAATGTGATAGCCTCAGCATGTGGTTTTAAACACTTGTAGCTTATAGGAATTCTTGGTGATATTTTTGAGCTAGCCTTGTGCATTATTGTTACATGCAAGTACCCATGTATGATATATGTTTTTGGGGTAGAATCATACCAGGAATCCATTGGAGCAGTCAGATTTCACTTTAGAGCAACTTCATAAAACTGTTATTTTCTGATGTGATGCCATGTTTAGAGCTTTACATTAGGTGGTGCTTCAGCCCTTTGTGGATGATTCCTTGATGGAATGGTAGAGGGTGAACCCCTCTACAGCATGGGGCCTTTATTTTGTTCTTAGGGATTTGTATGCGCCTATTGTGCCCTGTCAAAGTGGTCACTCGACTGAAACTGTCAGATTTGTGAAACCCTGTGAATTTCACTAAGTCTAGGATTCTAGTGTTATTTTTTTCCCATGTTGTCTTGTGTGAATTAGCTCATGTGGTGGGAATTAGCCCTTGTAACAAACTAATGTTTGTGAGATTTTATGTTTTTTAGCTCCTTGTTAAATTTCATGCTTATACACCTCCTATAGATATCATTTTGGAGGCTGGCAAAATGCTTCAGAGCATAAGCAGCTGGTGAAAATCTGTGGTTTTCACTAAGTCCCAATCTGTGATAGTTTTTGTCCAAGTTAGTGTCTATAGATATGCTCATGGGTGATCCTTTGCATTACCTTCTTGTACAGGGTTGTAGAGCTTTTGGATGTCTTCAGTCTCCTGTCTTGTTTGATTCATTTAGATGGTTGTAGCTACTGTAGATCATGTAGAGAAACTGCTATGTGACTGTTGAAAACAGATTGTATGTTTGTATTGTTGTGAAGCTTGTGTGGGCATTGTTGATGTTGTGGTGTGATCCCAAGCAGCAGCTCACTTGTAAGGTGTTTCTTGATCATGTGGCAACCTGGATACACCACTAAGTGCCTATTAGTGTGTGTTTGTGGCTGTTTTGACGCGTAGATCTTTGTAGCTTGTTTTGTAGTTTCCGGTTGATCCGTGACTCGGTTCTCTGCGCTCTTTATATGTGTTTGCATTGCTTTCTCGTGATGGACGTGTTCATGCCATATTCATGCATGTCAAGATAACTTAATATGAGGTCATGTCTAGAATTCAATTAACTCAACTAATGCATGTGAAAGTGACTAGAATAGTGATGCATGCTTCCTTCTTCACACATGCATCATATTGATTGTTGCATTATGTTTTGCCGGTGTTCATTGGTTGTTATCTTATCCAAGCTGAAGACATCACATGCAAGATGACCGTGACCTTGACACTGTATCTAGCTTTGTTATGCTGAGAATCACGTTTCCTTCGTTACATGCTCGCTGCCTAGCACTTGATATGAATGCCACCTATCTTTGCCATGAACCCCAAACACTTCCCTCTCCTAGAAAATGTTGATTGGCTAAGTAGGCTTGCTTAACCCCTAATGGATAGCTTTGCTAGTTGCAGGTGCCAGCTGTCCCATGTGATAACATGGGTATTTTGATATCATTATGTTTAAACTGCTATTTAATTAATGCACCTATATACTTGGTAAATAACGGAAGGCCTGGCCTTTTCCCAGGTGATTTGTTCCTTTGTTGCCGCCTTAGTTTCGGTTACCGGTGTTTGATTCCATAACTGAGCGCTCCTAACACGTTCGGGGTTGTTATGGGGACCCCCTTGATAAATTGTGTAGTGTTAGGGCTTGTCTGGCAGGACCCAACATTGGTTTTAATCTGCTAATCACATAATAATAATTTGCATAGGGAATAGCTACCCCGAGGAATCTAATCAACCCTCGGGCCAGTGCTCCTCATGAGTGTTGGTCCACCCACCTTGCAGTCGACGGTGCCACCTCGGGGCAACCCGAGTCGTTTGGTTATCGTCCACTATGCATAGACGGTGTTCTCCTGAGAACGAGATACGCGGCTCCTATCGGGTCGTCGACACACCGGGAGGTCCTGCTAGAATTGTCTTACATTAGCGATATATCTTGCGTATAGGGATTCCGATGAAACTTTGGGTCTCCTCAAAGTTGAGGTTTTCCTCTAAGGAATCCGACGAGATCACGAGTTTCGTGATAGAGGATTACTTTGTGGGCCGTGGCAGTTTGTAATGGACTAGTTGGAGCACACCTGCACGGTTTAATCTTTTGGAAAGCTGTGCCCGCGGTTATGTGGCAAATGTGGATATTTTCTTAACATCTGGTTCTAGACAACTTAAAGTAACTCTAACAAAACTGCCAACTGTGTGCGTAACCGAGACTTTCTCTTTCAGAGATCGTACTCTGATCGAGAACATTGTGGGGTTATGTCTGACGTAAGTAGGTGTTCAGGATCACTTACTGATCAATCTAGTCTTCGATCGCTCGCGTAGACCACCATATGATTAACCTGATCATCGTAAGGTAGCCACGATATATGTTTAGGTTGCTGCAAACACATACACTTAACCTTCCTCACCCAATAACTTGGCTAGATTCGATATCAAGGTCATTCGATTGCTGAGTACCCGTGGCTCACAGATTACGACAAACACCAACAGGTACAGGTATGCCTGACGCTAGAGATCCTGATGACAACCAGCTGAAGTGGGAGTTTGATGAGGACTGTGGCCGTCTGTACGTGAACTATCCGGAGGACTGAGGCCGTGGTCGTGATCGTGGGGCTAGCATGCAGGATTTCATAGATTTACTTGTTTCATGTTGTCCGTAGCAGGACTAAACTATGCTCTGAATAATGTGTGTCTGTAAGCTTAAGGATATACTCTTATCATATGGCAAGTGTATGCCCTACTTGTCACTCTTTCAGTTATGTAATGTTATGATTATCTCGCTTGCGAAACGTTTAGATGTGCCCCTTTACCTTTTGAGGCCTCGCCCCCAAAATAGGAAAGGGCCGCATCTTAGTCATTACAAGTTGGTAATCAGAGCCTTACAACCATAGGAGCCTTTGTGTGATCGAACTTGGCCTAGTCGAGTCTAGTAAAACTATTTGAGTCTTAGTTATATTGGAGAGTAGGTTTCTTTTTTCTTCTCTTCTATGCTTTGGTGAGGTTCTCGACTTAGGAAATCCTAATTCTAATGCTCTTATCGCTAAAAAAAATTAGGATCACGCGGGTATTTTGAAATCTATATGGTATCGATGTGACGGAGTTCTGTCTTGGTGCCTCCTGTCTGACTTGATTTCTTCCGGGGAGTTGAGCTCCAGGGGATTCTTGTGCACATCGCTATCATTCAGATTTCTTGGTATCTCAGGACGGAGGATCTTCGTAATTGCTTCAATACTAGTAGTGACGAGAGGACTCCGTCTTCCCCAGTACTGATGCAGAGAGTTCCGGATGTATCGCCACACTTTGTATCGTTGTGATTACAAGGGTCTGTATTAGATGAAGGTCCAAGATTCTGGTTATGTGTTGACGGATGTGATACATCTGACGGGTTAGTATAGGAGTTGTGAGACATATTACTCCTTGTATCCGTGTACCAGATTGCATGACCAGATATTTCGGGAATTCATAGGTGGGATATCAGGTAGTGACTTATAGGACAATCTTCCTACAAATGCATGATGTGAGGTTGGGATTCAACATTCAGTGGGTACGTTTGTTCACCGTCTTCTTACAACGGTTCTTGTTGTGTCTTAAAGAGTCCTTGTAGCTTGCAACGACTCGGGGACGCTTCGTAAGTCGTGTGCACTGCCTTGCACAAGATGGCTACTGTAAATTCGAGCCCGTGCGATCATATCCATGAAGATATCGGATGGAATCTCTATCATATGTTTGTTCCGAGCACTTCTAGCTCATACTTAGTTTGCAAGTGGTCTTTAATCATATATTGTCGACAGTCACTTTGAGGAAGTATTCTTACTATTTTGTTCGAGTGCAAATGCTAAATATTTTTGTTCAGATATTTCTGCCTATTGATTCACCTTTACCTTGAATGTTATTCTCTGGGCTAATGTGTTGTCCGTCTTCAGGATGGCTCCACCAACTCACCAGAATCCAGGTCGCGAGGGTGCTGATGCTCCGCCACCACCTCCTCCGCCTCCTCCTCCGCCGCCGCCTCCTCCTGCACAGGCTTCGCAAGCAGTGATGGCTGCAACAAATGCTAACACCCAGATGCTAATTCAGCTGTTGCAAGAGAGGACCAATCAGCAGCAGGGCAATTTCAACCATGGAGCTCATCAGTCTGCATCTCTGAATCAATTCCTAGCGAACTAGCCGAGGCCCTTCATGTCTTGTAACCAGCCGTTTGACGTTGAGGACTGGATTCGGGACATGATCAAACACTTTGAGTGCAACAATGTCCGTTCAGAGGACTTCGTCAAGTTTGCAACATTTCAGCTCAAAGGGCAGGGAGCAGTTTGGTGGCAGAAGTTGAAGGACTCCAGGGGAGGCAGAATGATCAGTTGGGATGATTTCTGCATAGATTAGGTCTCGTTGTATCCCGTCTAGCTTTGTGGAAGAGATGCATGAGAAGTTCACAAGCTTGAAGCAAGGTGGTTCCTCTGTGTACAAGTACAACGTCGAGTTCCATGAGTTGGCTCGATATGCCTTGCAGGACATTCCAGATCAGAAGAGCAAGATCTATTAGTTCAGAGGTGGTCTGAGAGAGGACTTGTAGCTGGCCCTTGCCTTGCACGATCCCGATGAGTTTGATAAGTTCTATAACTTGGCTATCAGGGATGAGGAAGCTTTGCTCAGAGTGGAGAATTCGAGGAAGCGTTTCAGAGATTCCAGCTCATCGCCCTCAACTCAGGTGGTCTAGAAGCAGCAAAAATACTGGGTGTCTCCTCCTCCTCCTCGGCAGACTCAGCAGTTCAAGCAGTCACGTGGTCGTGGTTCTTCCCACCCACCCAACCGAGCTTTCCAGCAGAGGTTTCAGCAGCAGAAGCAAGGGAATCCTCAGGTGCAGTTACTTCCGCTGTGAGATGTTACTTGTCACAAGTGTGGGCAGAAGAGTCACTACTCCAACAAGTGCACCTCTCAGTTGCGTCTTCCGCCCCCTCCTCCAGGGAAACCTCCAAGCAATGATATGGTTAAGTTCAACCCCAGGGATGCGAGAGTCAATATGGTGAATGCAGCTGAAGCAGACAACTCTTCAGACGTGATTATGGGTAATCTCCTGGTTAATGCTATTGCTGCAAAGGTTTTATTTGATTCTGGTGCATCGCATTCATTCATTTCAAGGCCTTTCTCATTTAAGCATGGGTTCCCAACTCGTGATTTGCCTAAGCCTCTGTCAATTGTGTCTCCCCGCAAGATCATGAATTCCCACATGGTAGTTCCGGATGTCTCTGTCAAGATGGGTGATTATGCTTTTCTGGCTTCTCCTATTGTCCTTGGAAACTCTGATATTGATTTGATCCTTGGAATATATTGGTTGGCTGTGAACAAGGCGTCTATTGATTGTGAAGCTAAGGAAGTGAAGCTAACTCATTCTTCGGAGGACGTGATTATCTTCGCAGCGCGTGATGACACGGTGCGTCTGTTTTCCTTGAATGAGAAGGGTGAGATCTCTCCAATTTTGCAAGTCCCAATGGTCTGTGAGTATGAAGATGTTTTTTCGGAAGAACTGCTAGGAATGCCTCCACACCGAGCAGTTGAGTTCATAATTGAGCTTGAACCGGGTACTGAGCCTATGTGTAAGCGGTCGTACAAACTGGGTCCAGAAGAGCTGAAGGAGCTGAACAAACAACTTGATGAGCAAGAGCGTCTGGGTCTAACCAGACCAAGCTCATCTCCTTTGTGTTGTGGAGTTCTTTTCGTCAAGAAGAAGGATGGCACGGAATGACTCTGTGTCGATTACCGTCCATTGAATAAGAAGACGATCAAAAACAAGTATCCACTTCCCAACATCAATGAGTTGTTTGAGCAATTGAAAGGGGCTAAGCTCTTCTTGAAGCTTTATCTCGGGATTAGTTATCATCAGATTCGCATTCGCGAAGAGGACATTCCAAAGACTGCTTTCAGAACAAGCTTTTGCTCGTATGAGTACACGGTGATGTCTTTCTGTCTCGCCAATGCTCCACCGACCTTGTGTCGGATGATGAATTATATCTTCTCCCCATTCAAGAATGAATTCGTCTTGTTGTATCTTGATGATATTCTGGTCTTTTCGGAAACTGAGGAAGAGCATGAAGAACATATCAAGCTTGTGCTTGATAAGCTAAGAGAGCATAAGTTATATGCTAAGTTTTCCAAATGTGAGTTCTAGTTGAAGGAAGTTGTGTACCTTGGGCACATCATCTCTGCCGAGGGCATCAAAGTTGATTCATCGAAGGTGTAGGCCATTGTTGAGTGGGAACCTCTGCACAATGTGAAGTAGCTTCGAAGCTTTCTCGGGCTTGCAAGCTATTGCAGAAGATTCGTTGAGAATATCTCCAAGATTGCTAAGCCTCTCTCAAGTCCTCTTCAGAAGGGTGTGAAGTATGTCTAGTCTCCAGAGTGTCAGTTGGCCTTCGACACGCTCAAAGAGAAGCTCACTTCTACTCCAGTCTTGGTTCCTCCTGATGACTCCAAACCTTATCAAGTATTCTGCGATGCCTCTCTTCAAGGTCTTGGTGCAGTTCTGGTGCAGGACAAGAAAGTGGTAGCTTATACCTCGAGGCAGTTGAAGCCAAGTGATAAGAATTACCCCACTGATGATCTTGAGTTGGCGGCAGTGGTACATGCTCTGATGACTTGGAGACACCTCTTGTTGGAAAGAAAGGTTGAAGTGTTCACCGATCACAAGAGGCTCAAATACATCTTCACCCAGCCTAACCTTAATCTTCAGCAAACTCGTTGGGTGGAAATGCTCCAACATTTTAAGCCGAGCGTTGAGTACACTCCAGGCAAAGCTAATGTCATTGCATATGCTTTGACCATGAAGCCTCTCTAGCCTGATCTTTGTGATTCTTTCACAAAGCTCAACCTTCAGTTAGTACCTCAGGGATTTCTTGCTAATCTTCAGATTTCTCCTACTTTGGAAGACCAAGTCCGACAAGCTCAACTTGTTGATGCTCTGGTGAAGAAAGTTAAGATTCGCTTGGCAAAGGGAGTTCCCAAATATAAGTGCTTCAGTGTTGATGCCAGAGATACATTGTTCTTTGAGGATCACCTTGTCGTTCCGAAAGGGGATCTCAGAAAGGTTATCATGGAAGAAGCTAATAATTCTCTTCTCTCGATACATCCAAGAAGATCCAAGATGTATCAGGATCTGAAACAGACCTTCTGGTGGACTCGCATGAAGCGTGAAATTGCTCAGTTCGTAAATGAATGTGATGCCTGTCGAAGAGTCAAAGGAGAGCATCAACGTCCATCAGGTCTTTTGCACCCCTTGCCCATTCCCGAGTGTAAGTTTGACCATGTTGAGATGGATTTCATCACTGGGTTTCCGAAGTCCAAGAAAGGTAACGATGCCATCTTTGTCATCATCGACAAGTTGAGAAAAATCGCTCATTTCCTTCCAGTGAAGGAGTCTATCTCGGCAGCTCATCTTGCAGAGCTGTATACGTCAAGGGTAGTCTCTTTGCATGGTGTTCCAATGCTGATTTCTTCGGATTGAGGAAGCATCTTTACTTCGAAGTTCTGGGATTCATTTCAGTCTGCAATGGGTACTAAGATTCGATTCAGTACATCCTGCCATCCTCAGACTAGTGGGCAAGTTGAGAGTCAATCAGGTCCTCGAGGTTATGCTAAGAGCCTATGTCATTTCCTTTGGCATGAAGTGGGAAGACTGCCTACCTTTTGCTGAGTTTTCTTATAACAACAGCTATCAGGCAAGTTCAGGCAAAGCTCCATTTGAGATTCTCTATGGCAGGAAGTGTCGTACCCTGCTCAATTGGTCAGAGACTGGTGAGCGTCAGATTCTTGGGAATGACATGATTGCTGAAGCAGAAGAAATGTGTCATGTCATTCGGGATAATCTCAGAGCAGCGCAGTCCCGTCAGAAGAGCTACTACGATAGCAAGCATCGTGACATGGCTTATCAGCTCGATGACTTCGTCTATATCAAAGTGTCTCCTATGAAGGGCACTCAGCGTTTCGGCATCAAAGGAATGCTTGCTCCTCATTTTGTGGGGCCTTTCAGAATTATTGGCAAGAGAGGCGACCTTGCATATCAACTAGAGCTCCCTTCAAACTTCTCAAATGTGCATGACGTGTTTCATGTCTCCCAGCTCCGGAGATGCTTTAAGACTCCCGAGCGCACAGTTGATCTTCAGGATATCGACCTTCAACCCGACCTATCCTACCATGAGCATCCAGTTGCAGTTCTTGACGTGACTGAGCGCAAGACCCGCAATACGTCAATCAAGTTTCTCAAGGTGCACTGGTCACATCATTCCAACAAAGAGGCCACTTGGAAGCACGAAGATCACCTCCGTTCCGAATTTCCAGAGTTCTTTCAATCCTAGATCTCAGGTCGAGATCTTCTTATAGTGTGGGAGAGTTTGTAACAGCCCAGATGTATTCATTTCCATATTTGTAATCCTTTCCTATTTTGTGGAACCATGTTTGGATGTTATCGAGTTATCATTTCATGTGGCTTCAATTCATGTCATCATCTTGCATCATGGCATCCTTTTCAATTGTATTGCTTTCCTTCTTGTGTTGCTAGGAGTTGATCCATCATGGTAGTGCTAGCTTGCTTTGAGTGGTGTGAGAGGTTGTGATGTTTTCAAAACAATGCTAAAACCTTCCCCCCCTTTGTTTATTTAACTCGTGTGTTAGACTTTGTTTGTACCTATTTTAAAAATGTTAAACATTTAGAGAATTTACTTGTGGTTGAGGGGGTAGTTGCCATTGTTGTATTGGACTTAGTTCTATGTGGGGTTTTAATAAAAAGAACATGTTAAATTCCTATTTTGGGTTGTAATTTATTGTGTCTAAGAATCTGGTTTGCATTTTTATTAACTAGGGCATAAATCCCTCATGTCCTATTTGTATTTATTTTCTTTTTCAAATCCCTGTTTTGCTCTGAGGTATTTTGTTTGTTGTTTTATTTAATTTAAAAGCAAAACCTTCTATTTTTTCCCTTCCTGTCTTAGCCAGGCGCCAGAGAGCCCAGGTGGGCCGGCTCTCTCCTTCTCCACCTATGCCTCTTATCTCTTTCTCTCGCGCGGCCTTCTCCGCGACCCTTCTTCCTCCTCTGACGCCGTTCCCCCGTGTGTTTGCTTTCCGTCAGGGTTCAGAGAGAGAGGGTGGTCGTGCACGCCGTTGCTGTCTCTCCCCTTCCTCTATTTAATCCTCGGCGTGCGTGCCCGATAGGTTTTCCCCCTATTCCCCATCGCGCCGCCGCTCTCTTCCTCCTCTTCCCTCTCCATCTCTCTCTCCCCGAGGTAAGTCTCTGTAGGCTTCATAGAGCAGACCCAAGAGAGAGACCAGATCGCCACCGTTTCCCACCGCGTTGCAGTCGTCGCTGGTGTTGGCAACCATGTCCAAGGGATCGGGAGCAGTTCCCGCGTCCCGTTCCCGGCGCTAGGAGCCCCGGAGGGCCACCGCAGCGACGACCACTTCATCTTCTTCCTCGCCGTCGTGCTGCTCCACCGCGATCGTTCTGCTTCGACCCCAGTAGGTGTCCGCGACTCTTCTTCCCCGGCGACGCCTTCGTGTGACCCCAGGGTTAGCACGCCGTCCCTTTTTCCCACCTCCTTCTCCCCTAGACGCGCTGATGCAACGCTCGCCGCCTTGCTGTCGCCGTTGTGTCAGTAGAAGCGCCTCGCCGGCCACCCACCGTTGCGGGCTCTCTCCCTCCGTGGTAAGCTTGGCAATGGGTTCCCCTGGTATCCCGAGTCAAGCGCTAGTGGTAGCCGCAACGAGTAGGTTACCGGAGCAAGGTCGGAGATGATCCCTTGTTCCGGCCACGTAGTTGCAGGTAGAGCAGAGGGGGCTGCTCAAAAGAGCAACACCCCCTCTCTGTTAAGGTCCGATAGCTTAGCGTAGTGGCAACCGAGCCGTGCGCATGCGCGTGCGTTGCGGGTTTGAATCCCCCGGGTGCCTTTTTGGCTTTTATTTACCTAGTTCCTGTGCAGCGCCGGAGAGGACTAACCTTGCATATAGCCCTCTCTCTGGTAAGCCCCGATGACCTAGCCCAGTGGTGTGGGTGTGTTGTTGCACGACAGGGTTGTGGCTTCGATCCCCACACCCTCTCCTTTTATTTTGATTTTTTTTCTTCTGCTGTTATTTTTTTGTCTTGTTTCATTTTACTGCGAGGGGGTGTTCTTGTTGTTTGCTTTTCTTCTCCAATGTTGCACTAGAGTGTAGTGTATGTGTGTGTGTAGATAGTGTGTAGATGGAGATGTGTGTGCATGTGTGCATGTGTTTGCACACACACACTTGTGCAAGTGTGCACAACATATGCATGGGTGCATCTCCACATATAATGTGTTGGGTGATTCTTCTATGTGTGTATGTGGGTGAGTAATCCCTTGTGTGTCTAGGTGTAGGTGTGTGTGGTGTGAGTCCATAAATACATGTGCATGTGTAGGTGTGAGCACATGTATGAGTGTTTGTGGATGAACACTTCTCCCTATGTTAGTGTGACCTTGTTGGTGAGTCCATGCTATGTCTAGGAAGGGTGATCTTGTCCTAGTGCATGTGCATGTGTAGATGATACCAAATGTGATAGCCTCTACATGTGGTTTTAAACACTTGTAGCTTATAGGAATTCTTGGTGATATTTTTGAGCTAGCCTTGTGCATTATTGTTACATGCAAGTACCCATGTATGATATATGTTTTTGGGGTAGAATCATCCCAGGAATCCATTGGACTAGTTAGATTTCACTTTAGAGCAATTTCATAAAACTATTATTTTCTGATGTGATGCCATGTTTAGAGTTTCACATTAGGTGGTGCTTTGGCCCTTTGTGGATGATTCCTTGATGGAATGGTAGTGTGTCAACCCCTCTACAGCATGGGGCCTTTATTTTGTTCTTAGGGATTTGTATGAACCTATTGTGCCATGTCAAAGTGGTCACTTGGCTGAGACTGTCAGGTTTGTGAAACCCTGTGAATTTCAGAAAGTCTCGGATTCCGGAGTTATTTTCTTCCCGTGTTGTCTTGTGTGAATTAGCTCATGTGGTGGGAATTAGCCGATGCAACAAACTAATGTTTGTGAGCTTTTATGTTTGTTTAGCTCCCTGTTAAATTTCATGCTTATACACCTCCTCTAGGTATCATTTTGCAGGCTGCCAAAACACTTCAGAGCATAAGCAGCTGCTGAAAATCTGTGGTTTTCACTAAGTCCCAATGTGTGATAGTTTTTGTCCAAGTTAGTGTCTATAGATCTGCTCATGGGTGATTTCTTTGCATTAGCTTATTGTACAGGGTTGTACAGCTTTTGGATGTCTTTAGTCTCACGTATTGTTTGATTCATTTAGATGGTTCTAGCTACTGTAGATCTTGTAGACAAACTGCTATGTGACTCTTGCAAAGTTGTCAGAATCGAGATTCTGAATCGGATCGGAAATCAATTGGTAGGATAGTGAATCGTAGAATCCTAACTACCAGGATCGTAGAAACTTAGATTCTAAGAGCAAAATCGTAGAATCGGAGGGGCTAGTTTCTATCGTAAGGTCGTAAGATTCTAAGACTTGAGTCGTGATTCTGACAACTTTGGACTATTGAAAACAGATTGTATGTTTGTATTGTTGTGAAGATTATGTGGGCATTGTTGATGTTGTGGTGTGATCCCAAGCACCAGCTCACTTGTAATGTGTTGCTTGATCATGTGGCCACCTGGATACACAAATGAGTGCCCATTAGTGTGTGTTTTGGCTGTTTTGACCCGTAGATCTTTGTAGCTTGTTTTGTAGTTTCCGGTTGATCTGTCACTCGGTTCTCTATGCTCTTTATATGTTTTTGCATCGCTTTCTCGTGATGCACGTGTTCATGCAATATTCATGAATGTCAAGATAACTTAATATGAGGTCCTGTCTAGAATTCAATAAACTCAACTAATGCATGTGAAAGTGACTAGAATAGTGATGCATGATTCCTTCTTCACACATGCATCATATTGATTGTTAAATTATGTTTTGCCGGTGTTCATTGGGTGTTATCTTATCTTGGTTATCATCGGGAACGGAGAGCTAGTACGTGGATTTTGGAGAGTACGTGCAGGAAGACCAAGAGGAGTTCCAAGCTGAAGACATCACAGGCAAGATGACCGTGACCTTGACACCATATCTAGCTTTGTTATGCTTAGAATCACATTTCCTTCGTTACATGATCGCTGCTTACCACTTGATATGAATGCCACCTGTCTTTTCCATGAACCCCAAACACTTCTATCTCCTAGCAAATGTTGATTGGCTAAGTAGGCTTGCTTAACCCCTAATGGATAGCTTTGCTAGTTGCAGCTGCCAGCTGTCTCTTGTGATAACATGGGTATCTTGATATCATTATGTTTAAACTGCTATTTAATTAATGCACCTATATACTTGGTAAATAACGGAAGGCCTAGCCTTTTGCCGAGTGATTTGTTCCTTTGTTGCCGCCTTAGCTTCGGTTACCGGTGTTTGATTCCATAACTGAGCGCTCCTAACACGTTTGAGGTTGTTATGGGGACCCCCTTGATAAATCGTGTAGTGTTAACGCTTGTCTGGAAAGACCCAACATTAGTTTTAATCTGCTAATCACATAATAATAATTTGCATAGGGAATAGCTACCCCGAGGAATCTAATAAACCCCCGGGCCAGTGCTCCTCATGAGTGTTGGTCCACCCACCTAGCAGTCGACGGTGCCACCTCAGGGCAACCCGAGTCGTTTGGTTATCGTCCACTATGCATAGACGGTGTTGTCCTCAGAACGACATACGCGGCTCCTATCGGGTCGTCGACACACCGGGAGGTCCTGCTAGAATTTTCTTACCTTAGCGATATATCTTGCATATAGGGATTCCGGTGAAACTTTGGGTCTCGTCAAAGTTGAGGTTTTCCTCTAAGGAATCCGACGAGATCACGAGTTTCGTGATAGAGGATTACTTTGCGGCCCGTGGCAGTTTGTAATGGACTAGTTTGAGCACCCCTGCAGGGTTTAACCTTTCGGAAAGCCGTGCCCGTGGTTATGTGGCAAATGTGGATATTTTGTTAACATCCGGTTCTAGACAACTTAAAGTAACTCTAATAAAACTGCTAACTGTGTGTGTAACCGTGACTGTCTCTTCGAGAGATAGTACTCTGATCGAGAACACGGTGGGGTTATGTCTGACGTAAGTAGGTGTTCAGGATCACTTAGTGATCAATCTAGTCTTTGATCGCTCGCGTAGACCACCATATGATTAATCTGATCATCGTAAGGTAGCTACTATATATGCTTAGGTTGCTGCAAACCCATACACTTAACCTTCCTCACCCAATAACTTGGCTAGATTCGATACCAAGGTCATTCGATTGTTGAGTCCCCGTGGCTCATAGATTACTACAAACACCAACAGGTACAGGTACGCCTGATGTAGGAGATCCTGATGACAACCAGCTGAATTGGGAGTTTGATGAGGACTCCGGCCGTGTGTACGTGAACTATCCGGAGGATTGAGGCCGTGGTCGTGATCGTGGGGGCAGCATGCGGGATTTCATAGATTTACTTGTTTCATGTTGTCCGTAGCGGGACTAAACTATGCTCTGAATAATGTGCGGTTGTAAGCTTAATGCTATACTCTTATCAGATGGCAAGTGTATGCCCTACTTGTCACTCTTTCAGTTATGTAATGTTATGATTATCTCGTTTGCGAAATGTTTAGATGCGCCCCTTTCCCTTTTGACGCCTCGCCCCCAAAATAGGAAAGGGCCGCATCTTAGTCGTTACACGCGTACTTGGCACTTCTCGAGACTATCACTCAAAAGTAGAGGAAAGCCCGTCTCCAAAAGCATCTCAGGTATGACGGCCATCTACAAGGTATAGAGGAGACGGTTAGAAAGGTTTTAGTGGGTGCAGAATCTCATGTTAAGGTCTAAGTGCACTAGTCGTCTCGGCTATCGTCCATGCTACCTAAGGCTTCCGATAGTAAGAATGGCTCTGATACCAGCTCTGTGGGGACCCTGACTTACAAGTCGAGATCACCGGATGATCGTGCTCAGTGATCCCAAAGATCAATGCTCACCGAACACACATATACTGAAGAATAAGAGTCTTACATCTAAGTAGCGAATTATTACATCACATGACCGAACGGTCAAGTTCACAAGGTTGGGCCTAAGGCCAAATCATACTGATACAACTAATAGAGGAAATCATAGGGGCTAAGCAGGTGCCCATGCCATCAAGCCTACACCGACAGCCATTCTGACTCGGAAGCGTCCTAGTTCGCACGGGTGTCTCCGAAGACGTACTCATCTCCAAACTACTGTCCTTCCATGTTTGGTAAATAATATAACCAGTGGCAAGCCAATGAGTACTTTGAATGTACTCGCAAACATACCATGATATGAACAATGAAAGTGAAGAATAAGAATAACATGCATCTTGGGTGGAATTCATCGTGGTGGAATGATCATGAATATGCATCAAGTTAAACAATTACTTTGGAAGAACAGGTTGCAGATATCAGCATATCTGTCGAGGGCTGAACCATCCGGGTTCACCCTATATGCCAAGTCACCTAACTTGGTCATATCACTACTTTCATAACAACTCCTTTCATCACAACTCACACACACTTGGTTTATGCGGAAACAACTGGACGTAGTTTAAGCAGGATTACCGAATTGTCCTTGACCGTGGACACGACTATTCGAATAGTTTTACACTCTGCAGAGGTAGTACGCTGGACCCACGAGATTCGGGAAACTTCCGTGTCATCCACGACTCGCGGTATATAACATATCCGAGGTAAGTACCTGATCAACGCCTTTCCCCTGACGATACTACACAATGATGTCCACTCGATTGGCACCCAGCCCACATGTTGTACGTCTTACGAGCACTGACTCTGGACAGTATCAACCATGCGGGTACCAACGGTGTGCCAGGAACTCATAAAAATGGCATAGTCGCCCTACCTGTTACGACCGCATCACGAGAGTGACCACATATCACTCCCACCACTAGTAATGTGGCTCTTTGCTAGCACTGACCAAAGTAATCAACAAAGCCCCGTCCCATAAAGGGGTAACGTGGTCGTACAGGTAAGGTTGGGACGGTCATAAATCTATTCTCATTTCTAAAACCATACTCACACAAATACCCGGTGCACCACTTCACCAAAAGTGGCCACCTATCTCATTATCACCCTCGGGCATTAGTGGCACCAGACGGGGTTTTCTTAAACCGTTGATTTATGTCATCATCATGAACATGCTAATACTATTCTGACTTTACTTGTCAACATGATATTAGCATGACCCTCATAGGTGGTAGGATCAAGCATTATGCATGTGCTCCGGAGGAGCCATCGATAACATCACATCAATGATTTACCGACACATATGATCATATGCAACTTCAATATGGGCTATCTTAACATGCAATATAACATATGCTCAGTCATGGTCAAAGGGTTGCTTGCCTTGGTCACCTAGGTATTCGGGGTCTTTGAGGTCTTCCGCTCTGATTCCCTCGTCACACGGATTTCCTATCATCGTCAAAAGAATAAATAAGAAATAGCTCACTCAAAAACAGATCACAAAGTCATTTTCAAAATGTTCATTACTACTGATAAATCTAAGTGGCCATTTTGAAAAATATTTACCTCTTATTCCAATGAAGGAACATTTTTAAAATCAACCAAACAGAAACAAAACTATTCCAATTTAGTCCTATTTATTATTGTAAAACAGAATAGTTGCTGAAAAATTCATCCAATGGTCTCATTAAATACTACATATTTTTAGAAGAATACCAGTGGAAAAATTATATTTTTACACTGGTTAAATATTTTTATAAAAATCTTTGAAATCTGATTTTAAAAAGAAAAGAAAAATGGGCTAAGTCCCTGGCCTGGGTCGGCCTGGAACTA
Source organism: Hordeum vulgare subsp. vulgare (assembly GCF_904849725.1). NCBI lineage: Eukaryota > Viridiplantae > Streptophyta > Magnoliopsida > Poales > Poaceae > Hordeum > Hordeum vulgare. The sequence goes on along the minus strand of NC_058524.1, from coordinate 293,491,713 downwards.
GGCCGCCCCAAGGCCAGCCGACAGCTTGCCTAGGCGCGCGCGCCGTCAGGTTTGAACCTGACGTGCGGGGCCGTGCGGTTAGTGGCTGCGAGCAGCGAGGGGGAGAGAGCTGGGCCACCGACAGGTGGGGCACACCTGTCGGGGTCGTCTCCTACCACTGGCCAGAGAGGAGGGGGAGCACGCCGGCGAGGCTGCCGACGTTCTCAAGCCCCAACGAGGAGAGAAATGGGTTCGGCTCGTTGCCCCCTACCTACTATTGATTGGAACAACGACGAAGAGGCACAGGTTCACCGGTGACGAGGAGGCCGTGGCGGAGGAGTTTCGGGAGGTGGTCGAGAGGGTAGCTAGGGGCACGGAAATGCTTGGGAAAATTGGGGGAAAGCTTCCTAAGGTCGAGGTGATCAGTTTGGGGGGTCGAGGGCCAAAGGAGCCGTCGTGTAGCCGGAGATCGACCGGAGCTCCGAGGCGGAGGGAACTTGGTCGATCTCGAGCACCGGGGCTGTGCTGGCTTGCTAAAGTAGCTAGGGAGGTGCTACTGGTCGTGGCGAAGCTGTCTGAGGGGTGCTGGAGCGAGGGGGGTATTTATAGGCCCACGACGGTGAGCCAATTCGGGAGCGCCGTGACTCACCGTGGCGCGCATGGGGGTGCAGAGGGGAGCTGGGGTCGAAACCACGGTCTCAGGACGTGGTTTTGGACTGCGAGAACCATCTGCAACAGAGGGGAGAGAGAGGAGTCGAGCATCCGTGGCCGCACAACCTTGGCCGGTTCTGGTGCGCGCGGGCACGCGTTGCACGAGCTCTAGCGCGGGAGAGTAGGGGCCCTCATGGTTTCTTGATGCAGAGGGGTTGTCGGGGAAGAGGTTGGACACCTCGGGGGAGGCTGGAACTGGTCGAGAGCATCGCCCCGACTTTGGTGGCTTCCTGTAGCGCGCCAAGAGCGCAGTTTTGGCATGCCACGACATGCTGGTGCGCTCTGAGGCACTTTGGACGTGTCTAGCATGTCCTGACAAAGGCTGGGAGTGAGGTTAGCCGTTGGGGTCCCGTGGGAGCTTCGGATGGTCAAGGGAGACATGGATTAGTGGTGCTGTCAGCTTTGAACTGAAGCTTAGATTGGGGTTTTTGGCATTTCCAGTTTGAACCAGTGAGGGGCCAGTTGACTCGGGTTGGGCATTGATACTGGCCACCTAATCTGAGAGTTTGGAGCAAAGGGGTTGGGTTTAGCTATGGGTTAAAGGGGCTTTTACCCATTTGTGAGAGGATGCTCGACAGTGGTTTGGGGTAGTTGCACCCCACCACTAGTGCTGCAACTTAACAGGTTTCGGTTTGGTGTTAAAACATGGGGTTTCACCAAGTTTGAGCTCCAGTGGACAAGTTTGGCTTTGTAAACTTCAAAACACCACCATTTGACCAGGTATGTCCCTTCCAAAGAGAGTGTGGGCAAACTAAGTCCCACAAATCCCATTTTTGGTGTGGAACCCTCATTTGAGGTATTAGGCACTGCTGCAAAGTTTCAGCATCATAGGACAAACTTTGCTATGTAGATTTGCTCTAACTCCAATCTTGACAAAAGGGATTTTAGGGTTATTTGGAGTCCTTAATCACCTTGGATCAAGGTGAAACTTTATGTGGACATCAAATATGGCTTAGGGATACCAGTGGAATTTTCTAGGATTTTATGGAGAATATTTCCTTTAGAAATATTTCAAAAGGTCAAAACAAACAGAAATGGTTTTCGGGTTTTTACTCAAATAATTATAATATAAATAGGAGTTTGAAATCTTACGTATGGAAAATATATGTCCTTCTAATGATCTCCAAATTTAATCAAATTTTTCTGAGGCAGAAAAGTATTTTTCCAAGTAGGAATACCAATTCTCGCCTTAGAAATTGACGTGCAATTTAATTAGGAAAATAAATTCTAAAAATAATTATTTGTGGTTTTGGAGCACTAAAATAAAGTAAAAATCAGATCACCAACTTTGGGTAGAAACACCCCTTGCCATCAAGGGCATGTAGTGCAACTCAAAGTAGGGTTTTACCTTGATCACAAACAAGTAATGGTTTTTGGAAATAATTCAATATTATGAAATGGGGTTTTTATCATCACATGATCAAACACACAAGCATACAATGACAATCATGGCACTCACATCATTAGTTTTGAAAAGGTTTTAACAAGCTTAGATTTTTGCATTACAGAGAAGTGGTAGTAAAAATAGGGTGTGACATCAATGGCTCGCGAAGTAGCACCCTTGAATTTTAATACGTTCCTGGAGAAAGCCAAGTTGAAAGATGATGGAAGTAACTTTCTAGACTGGGCGCAAAAACTGAGAATTGTTCTCACGGTTTCCCAAAAGGCTTAAGTCCTTGATGCACCGCTAGGTGACATGCCACCCCAACTGGCGACACAAGATTATATGAACATCTGGCAATCGCGTATGGATGACTACTCAGTAGTTCAGTGTGCAATTTTGTATGGCTTACAACCGGGACTTCTATGCTTGCGATAAAAACATCTGGCAACCGCGATAATGTGGATGACAAGAAGGCGGCCAATGCCAAACAAGGTATATATGATATACATGTTATTGATGTGTACGTCACCAACTCTCATAGTAGTGCCTAGGTATTTGATACCGCTTCGGTTGCTCACGTTTGCAACTCAAAGAAGGAACTATGGAATGGACGGAGGTTGGCGAAGGACGAAGTGACGATGCGCATGGGAAATGGTTCCAAGGTTGATGCGATCACCGTCGGCACGCTCTTACCTCAATTACCATTCGGATTATTGATGAACCTTAATAAGTGTTATTTAGTACCTTCGTTAAGAATGTACATTATATCTTGATCTTGTTTATTGCGATACGGTTACTCATTTAAATCAGAGAATAATGGATGTTCTATTTATATGAGTAATATCGTTTATGGTCATGCACCCAATTTGTGGGGTTTGTTCTTATTGAATCTCGATAGTGATGACACACACATTCATAAAATTGATGCCAAAAGATGTAGAGTTGATAATGATAGTATCACTTTCTTGTGGCACTGCCATTTAGGTCATATTGGTATAAAACGCATGAAGAAACTCCATGCCGATGGACTTTTGAAGTCACTTGATTTTGAATCACTTGACACATGTGAACCATGCATCATGGGCAAGATGACTAAGACACTGTTCTTCGGAACAATGGAGCACGCAAGCAACTTATTAGAGATTATACATACCGATGTGTGCAGACCAATGAGCATAGAGGCACACGGTGATTATCGTTATTTTCTCACCTTCACCGATGATCTGAGTAGATATGGTTATATTAACTTAACAAAACACAAGTCTGAACACATTTGAAAAGTTCAAGCAATTTTAGAGTGAAGTTGAGAATCATCATAACAAGAAGATTAAATTCCTACGATCTAATCGAGGAGGAGAATATCTGAGTTATGAGTTTGGCACTCACTTAAGACAATGTGGAATTGTTTCACAGTCGACTCCGCTTGGAACACCACAATGTAATGGTGTGTCCAAACGTCGTAATCATACTTTATTGGATATGGTGCGTTTTATGATGTCTCTAACCGATTTGCCATTATCATTTTGGGGTTATGCATTGGAGAGAGCTGCATTCACTTTAAATAGGGCACCATCAAAATCCGTTGAGGCGACGCCATATAAATTGTGGTTTGGCAATAAAAAAATGTTGTCGTTTTAAAAGGTTGGGGATGCGATGCTTGTGTCAAAAAGCTTTAACCTGAAAATTTCGAACCCAAAGCGGAGAAATGCGTCCTCATAGGATACCCAAAAGAGACAGTTGGGTATACCTTCTATCTCAAAACCGAAGGTGTTGGCATTCTGGGAATGGGGGTACCCAGACCTGCCTGCGTGCGGCCCAGGGCTGGCCTACTTTATCAACGTAAGACCAACTGGCACGGCACCACCCTGGACAAGGCCCTCGCGAGGGGCCAAGCCTCGCAAGGAGGAGCTGCATCAATACCGGGAGGTACCATCCTTAGGACCCCTCTAGAGCGGCGGATATTCCAAGGAGAGGACCAACTTCAGGAGTCAAGGATGACGTAGATGGAGGACAGGCGAGCAGCAGGCAGCAGGCGGTGCAGTTTCCCCTTTGGTGCAAAGGGGGTAAAGGCAAACGTTGTTTCCCAAAGCATCGTCTAAAGGCTTCCCTTATGGTTCAACAAGACCATGGCCGCCCGCCGGCAGGACGAACGTCATCGCTGCGCCCACCCCAGCAGCGCAGGCAGCAACTTTGCACGCGAAGACCACTTTTGACAGGGGAAGCATGTTCCCTTGTCTCCCTTGGAAGTTGGTCGTTGTGGGATCTGTAACACCCCAAAAATTGGGTTATCGATTTTTGTGCTATTATTCCTTCCTAGCTTTTCTCTCCCAAAAAATTTCCTATGGAATTTGGAAAATGACCAGGTGAATCCAGTCCATCCTCAACCTCTCAGTGCTTTTCCCTTGTCCTTGTGCCAGCCTGCCCTTGTTGAGTAAACCCCGAACCTCTTTCAAAACCTAGTTCCCAAATATTGGAACGGGGAATCATGCCTTTGTGTTTACAAAGGAGCTATCATTTCCCTTGCTCTATTAATCCTCCAAAAATTTCCAGAGATCCTTCTTCCCTCATAAACCCTAGATGTCCAAAAAATACTGCCAAGTCCTATGCACTATTTCTCATCTAGAATTAATTCCTTCTTCTGCCTTTCCGGGGAATTAAGATCGAGGAAAATATCTATCCATCTCCCAAGGTCATGAAAACTAGTGGAGATATTCTTTGTGATCATGTTGAGCTCCCAAAAAATATTGTCCATTATCAAATGGGGAAAATTGCCTTTTTCTATTTAAAGCCAATATTGCATTTTGGGCAGTTTCTAGAGGAACTACCATTTTGGTGTCTAGGAAAAATCACAAATAATTTGTGGACCTTCTCATATCCATATAGTTACCATTTCCATCAAAATATCAAGTTCCACAATTCAAAAGTTGAGCACAACATCCCTTTGCAAGTTCTGCCCAGATTTCCTGTTTGCAAAGGAAGTGCTTGATTCCTTGATCACCTTGGGCTGAAATTTTGCAGGGTGGTTCATTATGATAAATTACCCTTGTCCACCAAAATTTTTCCCATTTCATCTAGCCATTTTCCCTCAGCAAATTGCCCAAGTTTCTGTCCAGATTGGAGCACTGTGAAGGGAGTACTATTTCCAATAATGAAAATGCTATGAAATTTTTAAAGTGACTCCATATGCCTAAATTACTAGTCTCCACCAAAATTGAGCGATTTTTATCTAGCACTTTGACCCGAGCATATCCATTTCTAATTCTGGGCAGACTGCCAAGTTACAAAGGATGTACCCCCTAGACTCATTTGTTTATGCTGCATTTTGGCAAAGACACTCACTCTAGTGAGTGGTCAACCTCAAACAAAGATAAGGCCAAAACGTGCACTGTGATGGCCACTGCAAAACACAAACACCTTGTTGTTGGAAACTGTTTGGCCCTGGTTCGATCACACCAGTGCTGAACTTTCTTGCTTGAGGGGTCAAGTCACCTCAGTGAAGCTTGTACAACACCCCAGATATGGTTTGGCGTCAAGCAGGGCGTGGCAACGCCATGGCCACATGGTGACCACGTGCAGAGCATGCCAAAACCGCACCCTGTACGTTGGAGTCGTCGGCAGCGCACCTCCAACGGGTTCTAGCTTGTCTCGGAGCGCCGGCAAGCTCCCCGCCGCACTCGCGCACCCTCTAAAGCCCTCTCCCCATTGTTCCCTAGCCGTGGAAGCCTCTGCCGACATCCCGAAGCTCCGGCTGCCGTCATGGAGCTTCGGCCATTGCCGCAAAGCTTCCTCCCCGGGATATTTAGGCATGTCGTGAGCCCCTCCCGACGACTAGCAACCTCCTCGCCCTTCCCCTCGAGCTCCGGAAGCTCTCTCCCCATCCATGGTCGGAGGATACCCCCGGACCTCCGCGGCAAATTCGGCTCGCAGCCAACCCCCTCCCTCTCCAATCCACGCATGCAACTGCCCTAGGAGCCCTGGAAGCCGCGGCCTCCCTCGTTGTGGTCGACATGCCTCGCCGGAGGGACTTCTCCAACGCCCGCGGTCGTCTCCCATGCCGCCTTGGCCGCCTCCCCTCAAGGCTTCCCCTAGCGCATGTGCGACCACCCTCGGGCGCGTACAGGAGCGCCGGAGCGCCCACGCTCGCCAGCCGGCCCTCCCGCGGTCACTAGGTATCAGCTGCGCGGCCTCCCCTATTCCACAGCGGGAGGAAGAAGAAGAGCCAGCGGAGGGAAGAGAGACAGATGGGGAGCCCCCCTGCAAGTGAGATAGTTCTCGGGCCCGCTTGAATAAGTGGAAGCATATTCTGTGAAGTACGCTTTCGGTTTACCAAAAGCGTATTTTCGAAAGTACGCCTTCTGTTTTAGCCCAGCCAGTCAAACCCTTTATATTGCGAACGTTCATTGGTTATGAGCAGAAATGAATAAGTTTTTATTTGATTTCTGCCTAACGAATGAACGTTCGTATCTTCGCGACTGTAGCTCCGATTGAGGTAAAACCAACTCCCACTCCTTCGTCTCTTCGAGCCAGTCATGTTGGTACCATTTCCATACTGTTTTCACACTATGGAAATTGACCATTTTCCCCTTGCCCTCCGATTGAGCCCTCCGAGAAGGAAACTTCTCCGGCAAATATTTTCGGCATTTTATCACGCTTCTTCCTGGCATATTCATCGACCCCAAGCAAGCCAACCTCTTATCATCAGCTCCGGACTTGCATGATGACTTTGCTTGCACCCTGTGTTTATCTGTATCACCTGCTAGTCTGCACTTGCATACACTTGTTATGACATCTGTATTAGATGCTAGTATTATTGTTCATCTAATGCCATGTCTTGTTTACATATTACCATACTAATAATAATGTTGTTAATAACATTGACATGTTAGTATTGCGGTTTGATCTCATGCCATGATTATCAGCACTATAATTTTGCTATGCTGCTGTTTAGCACTTATACTTGTCGAGGTAATGGATGGATAGGTCGAGTTGAGTTAACAAATGCAACCTAGTTTGTTGATCTTGAGTCACCTTTCCGGGTTTACCCGTGCAACCACATTTGCCAATATGGGACGGCCTTGACTTGGTATGATTGTGTGCTCTACCACCGGTAACTCCAAAGAGGGAGGGTTATGCACGCGCGCTAACCTGATCAGGTAGGCGGTGATGACTCTATGAGCCAGTTGAGTATTGTTCTAGCATCCTCGTTTGGGACAATTTAGTATGGCCACGACGGTGGCAGGTGTCATGAGGACACAAGGGGCACCCAGAGCAGGACTCTCCGGGAGTATGAATGTCGGTGGTACAATGGAAGAGTCACGGATCAAACAAGTTTCGTTGGAGCAACACTCGTCCACCTGAATGGGATCACGAGGTCAGTGCTCCATGGTGTGGGTAAAGTGTCCAACCTCTGCAGAGTGTAAAAATCTATTTCAATAGCCGAGTCCACCGTATTGGACAGCCCCTCGAGACCTCACTAGGTGGTCACCCATAACAATGATAACAATGATGAAAGAACTCATCTTGTGTGGACATCAAAGGATGTTGGGAACATGATATGTTAGCTAGGAGATGGCTAAATGATGAGTGGTCGGATGACCATATGATTTGGATGGGATTTGGATCCCTTCAGGTTGGATTACGAGTATATCGAGAGTTGTGGGACAACCCAAAAGCGAGTAAGTTGGCATCTGGTAACAGTAAGTACTTCAAGTACCTAGTGTGATCATTGTCATGCTATGTAGATTATATGTTTGATCCATGTTGTGCCATGCTTGATCCATGTTATGCTATGCTTGCTCCATGTTTTCCTGTTATTTCCATGTCATGCCTAGAATAATTCTTATATAACATAGGGCTTGCTTTATTATCTGCTTGTTTGAATGCTATGTATTCGGTTGTCTTGCGAGTACATTTAAAGTACTCACCTGGCCTTGCACGTGGCCAGTTGCAGGAAAAGATTCATCGTGCTAGATTGTAACCTAGCAAGTCATGTGCGTTATGGAGCCCAGCTAGAGATGTCGAGACCGCTGAATCAAGACCTCTGCTATCCCCCTTTAGTCAGCCTTGGAGTTGTGTAATATTGTAGTAATCAACAGTATTGTAATACTCCATTATAATCAATAAAGCCATTTTTGCCTGGAATTGTTGTATCATGTCTTTGGCGTGCGTCCGGTCTTATCTTGGGGACTAGCGTGCGTCGGCCCTCTATCCGGGTGACACAAGACTTGGTATCGGAGCCAGGCTGGTTGTAGGTTACCCTAGCACCAAGACCACCCTAGGTTCAACCGGTAGTGAGCCCAATAGATTTGACCCATCTCTCGCATCCAACATGGCCACTATTGGTCAATAGGCGGCGCAGTCGGAATGGATGTGTCCCTACCCAGTTGTCCGCCCACCGAGCCACTCTAGATTGGACCATGTCCCTACCCAGTTGTCGGCCATGCCGGCGTATCTTCTACCCGGCACGAGAAGAATCCATGCCATGCTGGTGTGTTCCAGCCCGACTGCCTATTTAAACCCCTCCAGCTTGTGAGCCGCAGCTCTCTCCATCCAGTAAGCCAGATCCCTGCAAGAGAACCCATGCTAGTATCCCCAAACCAGCAACCATGGCCAGTTCTTCCAAAACACCCACTTTCCATAGTCGAACTTTGGCTCATGGTTATCCTGGGTTTCTGCCCATCCTTTCGAGTATGCTCACTCGAGGCCTTGGTTGTAGTAATCCTCCACTGTATCTAGTGTTCCAATAGGAACTCGTTCCCCATCTTTGTCGATTCTATGCAAAGGTGCATATCAACCCAGGTACAACAACGCATGGGAAGCCCATGAATTTTCGGGGCAAACCCATGCCCACTCCCGCGTTGGCTGTATAGATAGTTGTTGCGGAAGCCATCACACATCTTCGTTTCCAGTTTCCGCAAGTGGCGGAGATGCGGGAGTTTCCCTATTTTCCCTCTGCGTCAGACGCAGGTTGCGATTTCTCCGGCACAGTCAAAGACCGAGAGCCAGCATTAGCTCGACTGGTCCAGTTTGTTGCTGTCCACGGACTGTTGCTCTCTGGCATTCTTAGAGAGTTTAAAGCCGTTAACCATGACAGCACACGGGTTGTTACGGGAGCATACCGTGCGGCGCGTCAAGTTGCATCCCAAGCCACCCGTTCCCTGTCGCCAAACCCAGTACCACCTTCGCAGCTAGTACCACTCTCGCAGTTTGAGCACCCATATCGACCCGGGAACATCAACCCAAATTCCATTCTAGGAGATATCCGACGAGTTCTTCGTCCGGATGTATTCCTCAAGTTCCCACTACAGCTCCAGAAGTTGAGCCCCAACCCATAGAGGTGTCCAACGATGGAGACGGAAGTTGGCCCAGCCTTCATCCCCCATGAGAGCCCCAACAAGAGTAGGCCCATTTGTGGCTTCGACAGTGAGTGACGCCAGGACATGCTGCAAGTATGTGTGTAGAAAAGACTGTTTCTTCGCCCGCGTCTAGGATTAGGACGTTGTAGTTTCGAGCGAGTTGTTGTTATTAGCCGCCTAGTAGGGTTGTGTGTTGTTGTATTGCTTGCATTGCTTGTGCATGTGTGCTGTTGTAATGTCATGTATGCTTGTTTGCTCTGTGTGCTTGGTTCATTTGTCACCCGGATAAGCAGAAATGTTTAACAGAGATGGCAGTGTATTCTTCAAAAGATTCTAGTTAGTAGAGCACTTACACCTAATAACAACGGACTTGCCCAGAGTCCCTAATGGAACGCGAGCTAGTGTAGGTGTATATATACACTAGGAGTACATACACCCACTAGCATGAAAATACCTTAGTGTAATCTGCTTGACATGATTCTTTCTTCTGCCTTCATTTTGCCACCATGTGCATTCTGCATCTGCTTGCATATTAGTCTGAATAGGTTGCATGTGAATCGTGTGAGCAATGTCTACATGCTGGTTGCAATCTCAGAGAAATTCTGAGAAATTTTATTACAGCATAGACCTTTACAACCTTTCCAGACCAAGACCTAAACCTTGATTCTACCCCAGCACCCACTTGTTGTGGATGTCGTTCAGCGAGGAGCAACCAGCAACGTGGTCTCCACACTGGTAGAGCTCCGCTGACTGCACCACACTAACCATAGACCTAGCGGCGCCTCTGTCACCGTCTTGTGTGATGTTGACAGGCCGCCCCTTGCAGCCACCGCCCACCCTTATTCCCTGTCCTGAGACGGCGTAGTTGACCCCCAGCCACCCCTCTGGAAGCGGCATCACAACGATCATCGAGGATCCTCACGCACAGTAGCAGTGAGCCGCCAGTAGACCAGCCAGGAGGATCATGATCAGCTCCGAACCCACGTCTGTCATTAGTGCCTTGCCTCGCACTCCTGCAACCAGAAGGAGAAGGAGAAGAGAAGGAATAAGTGAGGTAGGGTGCGAGGTGGAAGAGAGATGAAACCGCGGTCGTTTTTATAGCCCCAGCCCGGTGTACGGTGAGTGAGGTCCAGGAGACCGCGCGCTGCTCGATCCCGGCGTCTAGGAGGCGAATCCGCGAGCAGTGCCGACTGGCGTTGGCCCGCGACGGGAATGCTCTCTGCGTTGGCCTCGTGCACGCTGCGCACTACCGTTGTAGGATGATTTACACCCTAGGAGCTAGGCGTGCGCAGTGCCTAGCCGCACTCCGGACAACGCAAGAGCGAGTGAGAGCCGTTGGCCGAAGAAATAAGAAGAAGGTTGTCAGTGGGCCCTGGTCCCACCTGACAGCGAGAGAGTCCACTGTTCATTGTGGTGCCCCAAGCATTTTTGGAAAACGAAAATTCTGCTTTTTCTAAAATGACAGGGTTACCAAGTGACCCCTCCCTGTGGAGTAGATCCCGCGATATCTGTATCTCGATCTGGGTACCACCCTTAACTCGGTTGTTTTCAACCACAGGGTTAAGACCAAGCCCGGAGGTTTTCATAGGAGGCGTAGTAATATTTGTTCTAGGCTAACCTAGGGAATCTCGAGGACGAGATTCTTCTAAGGGGGGAAGGTTTGTAACACCCCAAAAATCGGGTTATCGATTTTTGTGCTCTTATTCCTTCCTAGCTTTTCTCTCCCAAAACTTTTCCTTTGGAATTTGGCAAATGACCATGTGAATCTAGTCTATACTCAACTTCTCAGTGCTTTTCCCTTGTCCTTGTGCCAGCCTGCCCTTGTTGAGTAAACCCTGAACCTCTTTCAAACCCTAGTTCCAAAATATTGGAACTGGGAATCTTGCCTTTGTGTTTACAAAGGAGCTATCATTTCCCTTGCTCTGTTAATCCTCCCAAAATTTCCAAATATCCTTCTTCCCTCATAAACCCTAGATGTGCAAAAATACTGCCAAGTCCTATGCAATATTTCTCATCCAGAATTAATTTCTTTTTCTGCCTTTCTAAGGAACTAAAATCCAGGAAAATATCTATCCATCTCCCAAGGTCATGAAAACTTGTGGAGATATTCTTTGTGATCATATTGAGCTCCCATAAAATATTTGCCATTATTAAATGGGGAAAATTGCTTTTTTCTATTTCAAGCCAATATTGCATCTTGGGCAGTTTCTAGAGGAACTACGATTTTGCTGGCTAGGAAAAATCTGAAATAATTTGTGGAGCTTCTCATATCCATATACTTACCACTTCCATCAAAATATCAAGTTCCACAATTCAAAAGTTGAGCACAACATCCCTTTGCAAACTCTGCCCAGATTTCCAAATTGCAAAGGAAGTGCTTGATTCCTTGATCCCCGTGGGTGTGGAATTTGGCAGGGTAGTTCATTATGATAAATTACCCTTGTCCACCAAAATTTATCCCATTCATCCCAGTCATTCTCCCTCAGCAAATTGCCCAAGTTTCTGTCCTGATTGGAGCACTGTGAAGGGAGTACCCTTTCCACTTATGAAAATGCTATGAAATTTCTACATTGACTCCATATGCCTAAATTATTGGTCTCCACCAAAATTGAGCCATTTTTGTCTAGCCATTTGACCCCAGCAATTCCATTTCCAACTATGGTAAGACTGCCAAGTTACAAAGGAAGTACCCCCAAGACTTATATGTTTGTGCTGCATTTTGGCCAAGGCACTCACTCTAGTGAATGGTCAACCTTAGCCAAAGATCAGGCCAAGAGGTGCACTGTGATGGCCACTTCACAGCACAAACACCTTGTTGTTGGAAACTGTTTGGCCCTGGTTCGATCACACGAGAGCTGAACTTTGTTGCTTGAGGGGTCAAGTCACCTTAGTGAGGCTTGTAGAACACCCCAGACATGGTTTGGCATCGAACATGGCGTAGCAACGCCATGGCCACATGGTGACCACATGCAGAGCATGCCAAAATCGCGCCCTAGACCTTGGAGTCATCGAGAGCGCGCCTCCAGTGGGTTCTAGCTTGTCTCGGAGCGCCCGCAAGCTCCCCGCCGCACTCGCCCACCCTCTAGAGCCCTGTCCCCCTTGTTCCCTAGACGTGGAAGCCTCTGCCCGCATCCCGAAGCTCTGTCTGCCGTCATGGAGCTTCGGCCATCGCCGCGAAGCTTCCTCCTTGGGCTATTTAAGTGTGCCCTGAGCCCCTCCCGACGACCAGCAACCTCCTCACCCTTCCCCTCAAGCTCTGGAAGCTCTCTCCCCCTCCATGGCCAGAGGCGAACCCCACACCTCCATGGAAAAATTTGCTTGTAGCCAACCCCCTCCCTCTCCAATCCACGCCTGCAACTGCCCTAGGAGCCCCAGAAGCCGCCGCCTCCCTCGCTCTGGTCAAAGAGGCCTCGCCAGAGGAACTCCTCCAACACCCGCGGTTGTATCCCCTGCTGTCCTGGCCACCTCCCCTCAAGGCATCCCCGAGCGCATGTGCGGCCACCCTCGGGCGCGTCAAGGAGCGCCCACACTCGTTGGCCGGCCCTCCCGCGGTCACTAGGCGCCGGCTTCACCAGCGGTCCGGCCTCCCCTATTCCACAGCTAGAGGAAGAGGACGAGCCAGGGGAGGGAAGAGAGAGATGGGGCGGGCCCCCTGTAAGTGAGATAACGCCCGGGCCCATTTCAATAAGTGGAAGCGTATTCTGTGAAGTACCGAAAGCATATTTTCGAAAGTACGCCTTCTGATTTAGCCCAGCTGGTCGAACCCTTTATATTGCGAACGCTCATTGGTTAAGAGCATAAATGAATAAGTTTTTATTTGATTTCTGCCTAACAAATGAACATACGTATCTTCGCGACCGTAGCTCCGATTGAGGTAAAACCAACGCCCACTCCTTCGTCTCTTTGAGCTGGTCATGTTGGTACCATTTCCATATTGTTTTCACATAGTGGAAATTGACCATTTTGCCCTTGCCCTTCGATTGAGCCCTCCGAGAAGGAAACTTCTCCGGCAAATCTTTCCGGTGTTTTATCGTGCTTCTTCCGACCGTATTCATCGACCCCCACGCAAGCCAACCTCTTATCATCAGCCCCGGATTTGCGTGATGACTTTGTTTGCACCCTGTGTGTTTATCTATATCACCTGCTAGTCTGCACTTGCATACACTTGTTATGACATCCGTATTAGATGCTAGCATTACTTTACATCTAATGCCATATATTTTTTACATATTACCATACTAATAATAATGTTGTTAATAACATTGACATGTTAGTACTATGGTTTGATCTCATGCCATGATTATCAGCACTATGATTTTGGTATGCTATTATTTAGCACTTATACATGTCGAGGTAATGGATGGATAGGTCGAGTTGAGTTAACAAATGCAACCTAGTTGGTTGATCTTGAGTCACCTGTCCAGGCTTACCCGTGCAACCACATTTGTCGGTATGGGATGGCCTTGACTTGGTATGATTGTGTGCTCTTCCACCGGTACCTCCAAATAGGGAGGGTTATGCATGCGCGCTACCCTGAATAGGTAGGCGGTGGTAACTCTGTGAGCCAGTTGAGTATTGTGCCGGCGTCCCCATTTGGGACAGTTTAGTTTGGCCCCGACACTGTCAGGTATCATGAGGACACCGGGACCACCAGGGCAGGACTCCGGGGGAGTATGAATGTCGGTGGTACGATGGAAGAGTCACGGGTCAGACAAGTTTCGTTGGAGCAACACTGGTCCACCCGAATGGGATCACGAAGTCAATGCTCCATGGTGTGGGTAATGTGCGAAACCTCTGCAGAGTGTAAGAATATATTTGAATAGCCGAGTCCACGGTATTGGATAGCCCGTCCAGACCTCACTAGGCGGTCATCTATAACAATGATAACAATGATGAAAGAACTCATCTTCTATGGACATCAGAGGATGTCGGGAACATGATATGTTAGCCAGGAGATGGCTATATGATGAGTGGTCGCATGACCATATGATTTGGATGGGATTTGGATCCGTTCAGGTTAATTACGAGTATATCGAGAGTTCCGGGACAACCCAGAAGAGAGTAAGTTGTTATCCGGTAACACTAAGTTCTTCAAGTACCTAGTATGATCATTGCCATGTTATGTAGATTAGATGCTTGATCCATGTTATGCCATGCTTGATCCATGTTATGCTATGCTTGATCCATGTTTTCCTGGTAATTCCATGCCATGCTTAGACTAATTCTTATATAGCATAGGGCTTGCTTTGTTATCTGCTTGTTTGGATGCTATGTATTGGGTTGTCTTGCGAGTACATTCAAAGTTCTCACCTGGCCTTGCACATGGCTAGTTGCAGGATAAGATTCATCGTGCTATATTGTAACCTAGCCTGTCCTGTGCATTATGGAGCCCAGCCAGAGACGTCGAGACCGCTGAATCAAGACCTCTGCTATCCCCCTTTAGTTAGCCTTAGAGTTGTGTAATATTGTTGTAATCAACAGTATTGTAATGCTCCATTATAATCAATAAAGCCATTTTTTCCTGGAATTGATATATCATGTCTTTGGCGTGCGTCTGATCTTATCCTGGGGACTGGCGTGCGTCGGCCCTCTATCGAGGTGCCACGGGATCCCTTCCCGCCGAAACGATAAGAGAAGAGGACTCGGGCCTCCGCTATAAATAGAAAAGGTAGGATATTTTGTAAAGGGGGGATTCTAACCCTTGAACAACACACAAAGCCACCCAGCCTCCTGAGGCTCAAGAGCATTGTACTAGTTCATCCACCAACCTCCCCGAGAGGCAATCCACCAAAGCCGGAGTACGGTTTTACGCTTCGCAGCGGCCCGAACCTGGGTAAAGTGTTGTGTTCTGTGTTTTTATCACCATCGAGTGAGTCCTTTGCCGTTCCCATTGGTTAGCGTGCTAGGAAAGGTCAAGGAGGGAGGGATCTTCGTACACGCCCCTGAGTTCAAATCTTTAGGGTGTTGCGGAGCCAGAAATCCGACGGAAGGCAAAGTGTTTGTCGCTAAAAACGGAACTTTTCTTGAGAACGAGCTTCTCTTGAAAGAATTGAGTGGGAGGAAGATAGAAATTGATGAGGTTATAGAACCTTTACTTCAACCAGAAGTAGTGCAGCGCAGAAACAGGTTTATGTGGAGCTTGCATCAGTTGAAGAGGAATCTATTGATGATTATCATGTACGTTTGGATCAAGTTGCTATCGAACCTCGTAGGTTGATAAGGGCACGTTCTGCTCCTGAGTGGAACGGTAACCATGTCTTATCAATCATGTTGTTAGAAAACAATGAACCTACGAGCTATGGAGAAGAGATGGTGGGCCTGGATTCCAACAAATGGTTAGAGGCCATGAAATCCGAGACACAATCCATGTATGAACACAAAGTGTGGACTTTGGAAGTATTACCTGAAGGGCGAAAGGTCATTCAGAATAAATGGATCTACAAGAAGAAGACGGACACGGACGGTAATATCACGATCTATAAAGCTCGACTTGTGGTAAAGGGGTTTTCACAAGTTCAAGGAGTTGACTACGATGAGACTTTCTCACCCGTAGCGATGTTTAAGTTCGTCAGAATCATGTTAGCAATAGCTGGATTTTTCGATTTTGAAATTTGGCAGATGGATGTCAAAACAGCGTTCCTTAACAGTTTCCTTCAGGAAGAGTTGTATATGATGGAACCAGAAGGTTTTGCGATCCGGAGAATGCTGACAAAGTATGCAAACTCGAGCGATCCAATTATGGACTTGTGCAAGCATCTCAGAGTTGGAATCAACGCTTTCATGAGGTGATCAAGGCGTTTTGGTTTATACAAGTTTATGGAGAAGCTTGTATTTACAAGAAATTGAGTGGGAGCTCTATAGAGTTTCTAATCTTATATGTGGATGACATATTGCTGATTGGAAATGATGTAGAGCTTTTCGGAAGCGTAAGGGATTATTTGAATAAAAGTTTTTCAATGAAGGACCTAGGAGAAGATGCTTACATATTAGGCATCAAGATCTATTGAGATAGATCAAGACGCTTAATAGGACTTTCACATAACACATACCTTGATAAAGTTTTGCAGAAGTTGAAAATGGAGAAGTCCAGGAAAGGGTTCTTGCCTGTTTTACAAGGTATGAAGTGGACTAAGACTCAATGCCCAGTGACTGCAGAAGATAGAGAAAAGATGAGCGGTGTCCCCTATGCTTCAGCCATAGGCTCTATCTGTGGGGACCCCAACTTACAAGTCAAGATTGCCGAATGATCGTGCTCAGTGATCCCAGAGATCAATGCTCACCGAACACCCAGATACTGATTATTAAGAGTCTTATATCCAACATACCGCTTCATACAACAAATGACCATCAAGGTCAAGTCTCACACAGGTAGGGCCTATAAGGCCAATCACACCGACACATCTACTAGCGGAAATCTTGGTAGTAAACGGGAGCCCATGCCATCAACCTTCACCTACAGGCATTCTGACTGGGAAGCATCCTAGTTCGCGTGTCTGTCTCCAATGATGAATTATTCTCCGAACTCCGGTTCCTCCATATCTGGTGAATAACATAACAAGTGGCAAGCCAGTGAGTACTTTGAATGTACTCGCAAACAGCCCATCATATGGATAATGCAATTGGTACGATAATAAGGTAATATGTAGACTTTGCGAAAAACAGGTTTCAATTGAAAATGAACATGGTCAAGTACTTGCATGGATATGCATCATAAACTAGATGGTAAACATAAGAACAGGTTACAAATATCAACATATTTGTTGAGGGTTTGAACACCATGGGTTCAGACTATATGCCAAGTCACCAAACTTGTCATATCATCTTTGTCAGTTAACACCTTTAAACACACACACACACACACACACACACACACTTGCTTTATGCGGAAACGACTTGACGTACTTTAAGAAGGATTACCCAATTGTCCTTGATTGTGGACATAGCTATTCGAATAGTTTTACACTTTGCAGAGGTTGTACGTTGTACCCACGAGATCCGGTAAACTTCTGTGTCATCCACGACTCGCGGTATATAACATACCCGAGGTAAGTACCCGATCATTGCCTTTCCCCGACGACACTAGACAAAGAGTCCACTCGATTGGTACCCAGCCCACAAGATGTATGTCTTACGAGCACCAACGATGGACCGTATCACCCATGTAGGGACCAACGGTTTGCCCGGAACACGTAAAAACGGCATAGTCGACCTACCTGGTACGACCCCGCCACGAGAGTGACCACATATCACTCCCGCCACTAGTAATGTGTCCTCTTTGCTAGCACGGTCCCATAAAGGGGATCGTGGTCGCACATGTAAGGTTGGGACGGTCGACACATCATAAATCTAATCATGTTTTCGAAACTACTCACACAAAATATTCCCGATGCACCACTTCTATCACAAGTTGTCTCCTAACTCATCATCACCCACGGGCATTAGTGGCACCCGACGGGGTTTTTGTAAAACCTATGATATCAACTGTGTGTTACCATCATCGTGCACATGCTCTTACTATGCGTAGCACTACTGTCTACTTGTCAACATATTATTAGTGTGACCCTCATAGATGGTAATGTCATGCTCAATGCAAGTGCTCCGGAGGAGCCATCGGTAACACCATGCTGGGTGCACCGAATAACCTTAACTATATGCATCGGAATAAAGTATTCAACTTGGCATGCATGAAATGTTTTCTCATACATGGTCAATGGGTTGCTTTCCTTGATCAGCTAGGTATCCCTGGTCTTCGGGGTCTTCGAATCCAACTCCTTTGTCGAACGCGGAATCTATTATCGTAATAATAGTAATAAAATAAGAAGCTCATTCAAAAACACAGCACAAACTCACTTTAAAAATGTTATCCTATTCTGATAAATCTATAATATAGTTTTAAAAATATTTGTCACTAGATTTTATGAAAAAAGGTATTTTTAAAACCTAAATAACAGTGGCTAAAATATTTAAACTAGACATTTTAATCAAAGCTATGTGTAAAAGTTTTTACAAAAGTTAGTGCAACAACACTAATAAATTCTACACATTTTTAGAAGATTTGTGGTGGAAAAATATTTAAATTTGATTGAATATTTAAATCTACAAAAATCATTTATAATAAGAAACAAAATAAAAAGAAAAAGGGGCTAACCCCTGGCCTGGCTCGGCCAGTGGCTGGGCCGGCCCAACTGGCCAACAGGCCAGCTAGCTAGCCAGCAGCCCAGGTGCGCACGTGTTGTCAGGTATAAACCGGACGCGCGGGCCCCTGCGGTGAGCGGCAGAGAGAGGAGAGAGGGGGAGACACGATCCACCGATAGGTGGGGCATGCCTGTCGGGGTCGTCTTCCTCCTACGGATAGAGGGAGGGGAGGCACGCCGGCGGCGATACCGACGCCCTCGAGACCTGGTTATGGCAGGAACGACACCGTGTCATCATCGCCTACCTGCTGGTGGTCGAAGGAACGACGAGGACGCTCTAGGTCATCGGCGACGAGGTGGCCGCGACAGAGGTGCTATGGGAGGTGGTGGAGTTAGGTGCTACGTGGAGGGAAAAGCTCGGGGAAGAGGTGGAGAAGCTCCCTAAGCTCACTACGGTCACGGAGGAGGTGAGAGGAGCGCGAGAGCTGGCTTGTAGGCCGAGAACGACGGAGCTCCGAAGCGGCGGAGCCTCGGTCGATCTCGAGCATCGGAGCTCTCTGTGCTCGAATGGGGAGGTTGGGGCCTCGATTGAGATTCTAGAGGAGAGGTTTGATGGTGCTGGAGCAAGGGGGCCTATTTATAGGCCAGCGACTGTGCACCGAGCGGGGAGCGCCGGTGGTTTCACCGTGGCTGTTGGATACCACGGTTTTGCGGACGTGGTTTGAGACCCAGAGACTCAACGAGAGAGAGAGAGGGGACTCAGTGCGCGTTCTTCTAGCCGAAACTTGCTCGCGCGGACACACGTCGCCCTCATGAGAAGAGGGGAGCAGAAGGGGCCGTGAGGCTTCCCTGAGTTAGGAGCTTTGTTGGAGATGCGGACAGACACCAAGGGGAGGTGAGAACCGGACGGGGCTGGCCTCCTTTGCCTCGGGTGCGCCATCTAGCGCGCCTAGAGAGCAGATTTGGCATGCCACGTCATGTTGGCGCGCTCTAGGACCCTTTGGCCCTGTCTAGCGTGTCCGGGGGTTGGCTTAGATGCCCCTTAGCCATTTGGGAGCCAAGGGTCTCACTGCTGATCAAAGGAAGAGCTTGAAGAGGAGCTCCTAGTCTTGAGCCAGAAACTAAAATGGAGATTTTCGGCTCTTCTGCTTGGAACCACAGAGGGGCCACTCGTCTATACTTGAGGAGTGGTGGTGGCACATTGCACTAAGAGTTTAGTGGAAAGGGTGTGGGTGTAGGGGGTGTTAAGTGTTTTTTGACCAAGTTGACAAAAGGTGTTCGACACGTGTTTGGGGTAGTTAACCTTCACCACTGGTGTTGAAAGTTAACACGATTAGTATTGATGCAAAAGTAGGATGCTCCACCAAATTTGAGCTCAATTGGACAAGTTTGACAGTGCAAACTTGAAATCACCCCCAAATGGGTAGTACTATCCTTTCAAAAGGGATTGTGGGTAAATTAATCCCCACAAATCCAATTTTTGGCAGGTACTCCTCATTTGGGGTGCTGAGCACTCGTGGAAAGTTTGAGGCCATTTGGACAAAGTTTCTATGTAGAGTTGCTACAACTTGATTTCATACAAAGAGGGGTTTAGGATTATTTGGTGAACCAATTAACCTTGAAATGAGGTGAAACTTGGCATGAACACAAAATATAGCTTGGGAAGCATACTAGAATTTTCTGAGAATTTATTGAAAACATTTCCTTTGGAAATATTTCAAAAGGTTAAAACAGACGGAATAGGTTTTCAAAGATTTTCTCAAATAATTTGAACATAAATAGGGGTTTAAAATCTTATGTATGGAAAATATATGTCCTCTGAGTATCTTGAAATTTTCTCAGATTTTCCTACGGCAGAAAATAATTTTCCCACCAGAAATATCATTTCTGGCCTCAGAAAAGGACATGAAAATAAAATAGAAACATATTTTAAAATATTATTAATTTATGATTTTGGAGAGTTAAAATAGTTCTAAAATCATAATACAATCTTTGGGTGAAGGCACTCCCTTGGAATCAGGGACTTGTAGTGCAAACCCAAAGCAAGGTTTTGAAATAGTCAAATATGAGAAAAAGGTTTTTATGGAAATATCATGTTATAAAAATATTGTTTTTGGATCCACTCATTCAAGCATACAAACAAACAATGGCAATCATGGCACTCATAGAACTTGCTTAAAAAGTTTTAATAAACTCAGGTTTTGAAGAGACTACAGTTGAAACAAGGTAAAAACAGGGTGTGACACACCTATCCCCTTACAAGAATCTGTCCCCGAGATTCCTAAGCTAGGTACCTGAAAAGGACTAAGGAAATGTTTCTTGTCTATGGAGGTGATAAAGAGCTATTCATAAAGGGTTACATTGATGCAAGCTTTGACACTGATCCGGATGACTCTAATTCACAAACCGAATACGTATTTATTCTCAAAGGGGGTGCGGTAAGCTGGTGCAATTCCAAGCAAAGTGTGGTAGCTGATTCTACATGCGAAGCGGAGTACATAGCTGCCTCGGAGGCGGCTAAAGAATGTGTCTAGATGAAGGAGTTCATGACAGATCTTGGAGTTGTGCCCAGTGCACTGGATCCAATGACTCTCTTCTGTGACAACACTCGTGCCATTCTCTAGCCAAGGAACCAAGATTTCACAAGAGGATCACACACATAATATCGATGTTTCAATTCCATCCGCGATTACATCAAGGAGGAGGGCATAAATATTTGTAAAGTGCACATGGATCTGAATGTTGCATACCCGTTGACTAAGCCTCTTCCATGAGCAAAACATGATCAACACCAGAACTGTATGGGTGGTAGGTTCATTACAATGTAAATCACATAGTGGTGTGAGCTATATTATTGACTCTGGTGCAAGTGGGAGACTGTTGAACATATGCCCTAGAGGCAATAATAAAATAGTTATTATTATATTTGCTTGTTCAAGATAATCGTTTATTATCCATGCTGGAATTGTATTGATTGGAAACTCAAATACATGTGTGGATACATAGACAACACACTATCCCTAGTAAGCCTCTAATGGATTAGCTCGTTGGTCAAAGATGGCCAAGGTTTCCTGATCAAAGATGCTATGGCTTAAGGTTTATGTGGAGATGCCACTCGATGCAAGAAAGGAATAATGTCGGTTCAAGCTTCAAGCTAGAAGACTCTTCCTTTTATATTTGTGAGAAATCACTTTTGAGTCCATAGGAAAGCCAATACTATTAAAAGGGGATGAGGTAGTAAAATGATTTGATTGCTCAAATGCTCAAAGTTAGCAAGCAAAAGACTCAGTTATTTTTCCCACATATCCACTCTGTCAAGATCCACATTCACAAAATCATTGTCACCAACATTTCCATATTGGACCCACCGAGTTTGACCTCAGACAGAACCCTAGCAATTCCCACCAAATCGGTGCAAACGAAACCAATTCGGTGCTACCAAGCTCAGTGTGACAAACACCTAGTTGCCAAGATACACAAAATCAAAATTTCCGAGTTTGAGTATCGGTGCCATCGAGTTTGGCCATCTAACCGTTAGTCACATTTTTGGTGCCACCGAGTTTCATATATCGGTATCACCGAGATTCAAAAGTTCACACCTTTAGTGCTAATCCATACCACCGAGTTGTCAACTTTGGTGTCACCGAGTTTGCCCTTTTGTGTGTAACGGTTGGATTTCGGCTGCTGCCTATATATACTCCTTCACGCACCTCTCATTCGTGGGAGAAGCACTCAGAACACACACTTCACAGCCAGATCCATTTTCTGAGAGAGAACCACCTACTCATGTGTCGAGACCAAGATATTCCAATCCTATCATTTGAAACTTGATCTCTAGCCTCCCCAAACTGCTTTCCACCAAATCAACCTCTCCTACCCATGCATATTCTATGAGAGAGTGATTTGTGTTGAGGAGACTATCTCTAGAAGCACAAGAGCAAGGAGTTCATTGATCTACTACATCTATTACCTTTTGGAGGGTGGTGCCTCCTAGTTCGTGTTGTGGAGTTGAACCAAGATGTTTGTAAGGGCAAGGTGATCGCCTACTTCGTGCAGATCTACCATGAGTAAGGCTAGTCCTCCATGGACGGAAGCCGTGGTGGAATAGACAAGGCCATTTCTTTGTAGACCCTCCGTGGGTGGAGCCCTCCGTGGACTCTCGCAACCATTACCCTACATGGGTTGAAGTCTCCACTAACATGGATGTACGATAGCACCACCTATCGGAACCATGCCAAAAATCGCCGTGTCAACCTCATGCGTTTGATCTCCCTACCTTATTGCTCTATTTTACACTTGCATGTTTTACTTTCCGCTGCTATACTATTAGAATTGCATGTGTAGCGGGTACTTGACCTGCTATAACTGTCGTAGCTGTTTCTCAAGTAGAATTGGGAAAAGGCAAAAAAATTATCTTGTCAAGTAGTCTAATCATCCCCCCTCTAGACATACTTTCGATCCTACAAGTGGTATCAGAGCTTTGGTCTCCATTTCATTGGTTTAACAACCTAGGAGAGTATGGCATCTAGTGAGGGAAATTATCATCATAGAGGTCCATATTTCCATGGCACTAATTTTGCTAGTTGGAAGCATGAAATGAAAATGCATATTCTTGGCTTTAATCCTCTTGTTTGGGGTGTTATTCGTGTTGGTGTGCAAGGTAACTTCTTTGGAGAACGGCATGAGCTAGATAGTGATGCGACAGCTGATGAACTGAAGATGTTGCAACTTAATTCTCAAGCCTACAACATCATCTGCAACTGCGTATGCCACGAAGAATTCAACAAAATTAGTCGTCTTGAGAATGCAAAAGAAATTTGGGATACTTTGGTTGATATGCACGAAGGTACTGATTCTATCAGAGAATCTAAGTTGGATGTGCTTCAAAGTCAGCTTGACAAGTTCAAGATGAAGGATGGTGAAGGTGTTGCTGAAATGTACTCTAGGCTAGCTCTCATTCCCAATGAGATTTCCGTCTTAGGAAGCGAAGAGATGACTGACAAATTCATCATCAAGAAGATAACTAGAGCTCTCGATGGCAAGTATGACACTGTGTGGACATTGATCCAAATGATGCCAAATTACAAAGATCTCAAGCCAACTGAAGTCATTGGTAGGATTGTTGCTCATGAGATGTCACGCAAGGACAAAGATGAGCTGCACAACAAGTCAAGCGGTGCTTATAAAGATTCATGTGATGCTCCCGCTACTTCAAAGGAAAATCTTGTCATTAATGAAGAGATAAGCCTCATGGTCAGAAAATTCAACAAGTTCTATAAAAGTAGAAGCAAAGAGAGAAGCTCAAGCGCGAGACATGAAGAGAAGCGTTCGTCCAGTCATGACCGAAACTGCTATAATTGTGGGAAGCCCGGACAATACTCAAATGAGTGCTCGACTCCTTACAAAAGAAGGGAATCACCTCAAAGACGAAGCTCAAGAGATGAGTCACCTCGCAAAGAATGAATGAGTAGAGAATATCACTATGAACGAACACACTCACAGAGAGGCAAGGAATCGGAGAAGAAGGACAAATACACCAAGAGCATTTCAAGAAGAAGACATGAAGCTCATGTTGGTGAATTGTTGTTTGGCTCTGAGTGTGGTCGCCACTCCGAGAGAAGCTATCACTCCCACTCCGACTATAGTCAAGAAGAAGGTGTTGCCGGGATTGCACTTGTTTCTGCCAATTCCTACGACTTATTTGATTCACCAAATGAGGGAGTCAGAAACTGCTTCATGGCTAAAGGCCCCAAGGTATCACATCCCAGGTATCTTGATTTTAATAGTCATGAGGATGACTTGTTAGGAGAAGATGACTTGCTTCTTGATAAAACTAGTGACTGCACTGAAAATGAACTTGCTAATTATCATGATAGTCAAGAGAAATCGAATGATCATGATAAGAAAGAAATTGGATGAATAACTCAAGAATTAAAAACTCTTAAATTAGCTCAAAGACTACTCTAGAATATCATATAGAGCTTGCAAGAACCCATGAGAAGCTCAACTTGGAGCAAGAGCATGAGTTCTTAAAAGCGATCAATGATGATCTTCGAAAGAAGAGTTCTTCTTATCTAGCCAAACGATTACTCTTTTCCAACTTTGTTCCAGAAGTTAAACACTAGGAACACTAGTAACAAAGGCAAGAAGGTTTCTTCATCTAGTAACAACCATGCTAATGCTAAAACCAATAATGTTGTTGCTAGTAGCTCTATTGATTCCACTAATGATTCTCTTATCCAAGTTACACATTATCAAGAAAATGATCTATTGAAAGGGATTATAGAGAAAGGTGTTTTCAAACGCCTTGCCGGAAGTAAACAATTCGAGGAAATTGTGCGCAAGCAAGGAGGACATCGGAAGAAACAAGGTGTTGGCTACTTCAACGTCAACGGAGATGTTTGGAAAGAAGGTCCATATCCCACTCCTAAGTTTGTTCCCCAAGAGGAGAAGTGTGATCCCACTCCTCCCAAATGAACAAGCTCACAAGATGGCCTTCTACCACAAGACCACAGAGGCAAGGGAAATCTTGAAGATGACATTGACCTATATGAAGAAGAACCCCAATCCAAGGTCAAGTGCATTCCCAAGGACACTACTAGCTGTACCTCAACAAGTACTACCACAACTCCAAGGATTCCCATCAATTTGATGTGGATCCCCAAGGGGAAGAACTAGGGAAGTTCTTGAGTAGTGACCTTGCCAATGAAATTCACTCTTATTCATTTCAGCAAGAACTATTTGCAATCAACCTGAGTCATATGCATTAGTTCAAGGAGTCACACATTCCCTCAAAGGTAAGCAAGGAACAAGCTAACTAATGCATCTTTGGACATCATCCCATTTGTGTTTCACTCCATGTCCATAGATATTCTTGCATATGTTCCTCATGCTTTGGTACTAACCCATGTAGGTGAGAAGAGTATGAAAACAACAAGGATTGCTCCCAACTCAAGATGATCTTCATCAACATTGAGCATCCACCACTACATCACCTACTTGAAGTCTTCTATGACAAAACCCAAGGTTAGTTGATCCCTCTTAGTGTGGATGTCATATCAAGGGGGAGCTTTACTCTAAGACTTGAGTATAAGCATCTCCTAAGGATATGAACACATTAATGATTATGTAAAAGTGGTAACCCCACTTGTGCTTAACGATGAGTATGACATGTGATCAAGTAATCATACTTGTCTCCAATGTCAATATAATCATATATATATGAGTTTATCATCGCCCAAGTGCTTGATAGCTGCTAGGATATTTGTGCATGTTCACCATATTTTTCTCTATATTCTTATTGTGTGAGCTTGTTGGTCTTCATGCGTTTGATCATTCGAGGACATCCAATTGTTGTTATTCGGCTCTTGATTGATATTTTGCCAATTGGATGGACAAGAATGCATAGGACCCTTCTCTAGCTATCTATGCTATCTCATCTCAAGTTCTATTCATGCTTCATCACAAAAGTTGAACAAGCACTTGTCGACCCCTCTGTGTGAAGGAGCACTCGGAGTTTCGTATCGTCAATGGATGACCTCCAAAACCTCTCTGTGACTGAACTCGGTGAAGCCAACTTCACGGACTAGGTTCCACCGAATTCTAGAGTTGAACTAGGTTTTTCATCTCGGTACCACAAACTCGGTTCCATCGAGTTCCGTATCACAAACTCGGTTCCATCGAGTTTCCCTGTCAGCTGACAGCAGAGGAACACGGTGACACCGATTTCGTAATCTCGGTAACACCGACATCGAATGGGCATATATATTCAAGCGGACCGATTCTTTGATTTCCAATCGTCAAAGCCATTTTGTCACAAACCCTAAGCTGCCTCCTGGACCCCTGGTCATCGCCCTTGAGTCCCCGTGCTTCTCTGTCGCACGGAATCGCCGCCACCGACGGAATCCTCACCGGCATTGCCACCGTAGCTGGACCACCGCCAAGCTAGGTTATGGTTCGGACCCCCCCCCCTCTACGTTTATCCATCTGATTCATACGCAATGGGAAATTTTTATCCACAAGCCACCATGTGCATCCTCTCTATCCACCAGATGAATCTCGTAGATTAGAGAACTAGGAAGTTTTAAGGGTTAACAGTCTGCACACCCCATCTCGGTGACTCCGAGGTAGAAAACTCGGTGCTACCGATTTTGGATCTAGGGTTCCTGAGAATGAACTCGATGAGACCGAGTTGTCATTTTTGGTTCCACCAAAATGAAGATCAAGTTTCTGTTAAGGAGTTCATGTGTCTCAGAGATTCCAAAATTTCAAACTTGGTTCCACCGATATGTGTTATGTAGAAAGATAAAACTAAGGATTTCTCTATTCAAAATTTCAAAAACATCTGAATTTTGTGATGCTCATACTTTATGTCTTTCCTATATCCACTTCATAGGTTTTGTTGTTTGCTGCTGAGTTTGTGCTTGCCTGTCAGATATGTCTGGTTCAGAAGATAGTCAAAATGACTTTAGAGAGCAGAGTGTTGAGATGGACTCATGCACTAGCCTAGAGAAGTCTGCTTCAGACCCAAGTTCTCCCATCTCTCATGGTTTGCCCAAGGATGCCACCACACAACGGAAGAAGCAATTTTTTGATGCACAGGACTCATATTTTATGCCAGAGGAAACTTCAGCTCCTTCAAAGGCTCCAAGGAAGACTGACAGGAAAGTAACTGCTACCCTTGCTGATCTGAGAGCACCTGAATATGCCACGAAGATCACATCACCTCCTAGAGATGTAGCTGCCAAGAAGGCTGGTGTGAAGAGGCCCAGGAAAAGAATTGTTCATCTTGTTGAAAGAAAGACTTCAATGTATGAAGACCCAGAAGATGCTGAGGAAGAAGCTCGTGAGGAGATCCCAGTTCCTCCCAAGAAGAAAAAGTTGATGGTTGATGCTATGAAATCTGCTCCTAAGCCTCCTGCCAAACCAAAGAAGGTTGTAGCTCCCAGAAGGACTACTAAGGACATACATGCAGCTGCCAAGAGCAAAGGCCCTGCATCCCGTGCCCATGCTATAGAGGAGGAAGAAGATGAGAATGTGCCAATTCTCAGGAAGTTGACACCAACCATTCCAATTCAAAATGGTTCTCATCCAATAGCAGAAGATATGAAGAAGAGGAAGGATGTCGGACTAAGGAAGTGGAGAGCCAATGATCCATATGCTGTCAGAGGAAGAACTGTTGTTGATCCAAGATTTCACACGAAGGAACAACAAGATTTTTATGAGACTGTCTTGTTTGACAAGAGTCCTTGTGTCGGTGATATGAGGTATGTCGACTGGGCATATATCAAGGAAAATGAGAATTCCTTTCCCCATGTCCAAGAGAACTTTAGGTTAGTGGACATTGAAAAGTTTGTTAGCCAAGAGATGACCCCATGGAATGACGAGTTGATCATGCAATTCTATGCAACTGTTCATTTCTATGATGATTCTTTAGTCTGGATGACTGATGGTCACAAGTATGAAGCCATAATTGTTGAATGGGCTGCTCTCATTGGTGCCCCCAAGCAGGAAGATCGAGATGTAGATGTGTATGTAGAAGCAAAGAAGAGTCACAACTCAATGGCCAATATGTACAAGACAATTCCACACAAGTACTTGGCTAGTCACAAGATGGGTTCAATGTACTTTCTACAAGCAGGCATTCCTACAACAAACACAATTCTAAGATACACCCTGATGCCTAAATCAGGAGATGAAAAGAAGATTAGCAAGCATTCCATCAACCTGCTGCACCTGGTAGACACTCATACCAAATTCAAAGTGATGCATTTGATAGTAGAGAGTATCCGGAGAACTGTTGCGGATTAGAAGAGATCATGTGGACATGCTCCTTACATTCAAATGCTTATCAATGCCAAGCTAGGCAAGCATGCATATCTACTTGATCGTCCCCATCTACCACTTCAGCCGGAGTTTGAAGACAATGAAGTGGTAATGGACGACAATGATCCTAACTCAGCTACAACGAGAATGGCAGCTGAGGCAGCAGAAGCTGAGGCTGCTAGAAATAGGCCACCTCCAGTCCCACAACTCAGAACTCAAGCTGAGAAAATGGCATTTCTAGTTAGCTCTGTCCAATGCATGGAGAAGAACATTCAGGAGATACTGCAAAGTCGGAAAAGCCTTGAGAGAGTCGTGGAAACTAAGTTTCATGACATGGATGTGAAGGTTTCTAAGTTGACAACTATAGTCAATCAGCTTCAACGTGAAGTTGACTCAGTGGAGATCCCACGCTCAAAACATGAAGTTGATGATGAGGAAGAGTCTCCTCCTCCCACTACTACTGAGTTCAGCACTAGGCCTAGGTCAACTGTTGTACATGCTTAGGAGACAAGACAAACATCTCCAGCCCAAGCTTCAGCACCTTCAGCACCATCTCCAGCTCAAGCACCTTCAGTATCAACTCCTCCAGCTCCATGAGATTCAGCAAAAGCCTTCGTGGATGCTCTTTTGTCGACTCCGTCATCAGCTGCCCACACAGACGAGTAGTTATATACCTTTTTTAACTTTTGGTAACTTGTTGCCAAAGGGGGAGAAATATATAAATCATAGACTTCGTGTAAGAAAGAGCTTCTGACCTTATTACTCTCGTTTGGTTTTTCAAAAACTTAGGTCATTTGGATGACTTTATCCTATCTGTGTGATTGATCATACGCTTCATCTCGTCTTATGCTACACTATTATCTCTTAGCTATCTCTCTGATGATCATTCACTTATCTTGTTGGTGCCATGTGTATTGCTATTCATTCCTATTTTGTTTACGCACCACCAAGATGTATGTGACACGGAAGAGTAACCCATGATCCCAATCAATTGTGCATTTGCATTCAAACACAAATTTTAAATAATGCACAAATTTAGGGGGAGCTCTTGCTTTTCACATACTTCTTAAAGCACCGATGCTAATCATTGATTATATCTGTTGTCGAAGATTTTATATATATGTTGTCATCAATTACCAAAAAGGGGGGGCTTAAAAGCACAATTGCTCCCTAGGGTGGTTTTGACAATTGATCACACCATATGCATCATTGGACTAATATGTTTTCCAGGTATATTCTAGAAAAAGCTCAAAAGATGATATGGCTTAAGGTTTATGTGGAGATGCCCCTAGATGCTAGAAAGGAATAATGTTGGCTCAAGCTTCAAGCGAGAAGACTTTTCATTTTATATTTGTGAGAAATCACTTTTGACTCCATAGGAAAGCCAATACAATTAAAAGGGGACTAGGTAGTAAAATGATCTCATTGCTCAAATACTCAAATTTAGCCAGCAAAACACTCAGTCATTTTTCCCACATATCCACTCTGTCAAGATCCACATTCACAAATTCGGTGTCACCAACATTTCCATATCGGACCCACCAAGTTTGACCTCACACAGAAACCCTAGCCATTCCCACTAAAACGGTGCAACCGAAACCAAGTCGGTGCTACCGAGTTCAGTGTGACCAACATTTTGTTGCCAAGATACACAATATCGGAATTTACGAGTTTCAGTATCGGTGTCACCGAGTTTGGCCATCTGACCATTAGTCACCTTTTCAATGCCAACGAATTTAATATATCGGTCTCACCGAGACACAAAAGTTCACACCTTTAGTGCTAATCAGTACCACCGAGTTATCAACTTCGGTGTCACCGAGTTTGCCCTTTTGTGTGTAGCGGTTGGATTTTGGCTCCTGTCTATATATACCCCTTTAGCCACCTCTCATTCATGGGAGAAGCACTCAGAACACACACTTTACTATCAGATCCATTTTCTGAGAGAGAACCGCCTACTCATGTGTCGAGACCAAGATATTCCGATCCTATCATTTGAAACTTGATCTCTAGCTTCCCCAAACAGCTTTCCACCAAATCAACCTCTTCTACCCATGCATATTCTATGAGAGAGTGATTTGTGTTGAGGTGACTATCTTTAGAATCACAAGAGCAAGGAGTTCATTGATCTACCACATCTATTACCTTTTGGAGGGTGGTGCCTCCTAGATTGGTTAGGTGTCTCTTGGGAGCCTCCTACTTCGTATTGTGGAGTTGAACCAATATGTTTGTAGGGCCAAGGAGTTCGCCTCGTGAAGATATACCGTGAGTAAGGCTGGTCCTCCATGGACAGAAGCCGTTGTGGAATAGACAAGGCCGCTTCTTTGTGGACGCTCTCTGGGTGGAGCCCTCCGTGGACTCTCGTAGTCGTTGCCCTCTGAAGGTTGATGTCTCCACTAACATGGACGTATGATAGATCCACCTATCCGAACCATGCCAAAAATTGTCGTGTCAACCTCATGTGTTTGATCTCCCTACCTTCTCCTCTACTTTACACTTGCATGTTTTACTTTCCGCTGCTATACTATTAGAAGTGCATGTGTAGGGTCTACTTGACCTGCTATAAGTGTCGTAGGTGTTTCTCAATTAGAATTGGGAAAAGGCAAATAAAAATATCTTGTCAAGTAGTCTAATCAGCCCCCCACCCCTCTAGACATACTTTCGATCCTATAGTATAGAGATACCAACGATCGAATCTCGGGCAAGTAACTTACCGAAGGACAAAGAGAATAATATACAGGATTAACTGAATCCCTGACATAGAGGTTCAACCGATAAAGATCTTCATAGAATATGTAGGAGCCAATATGAACATCCAGGTCCCGCTATCAGTTATTGACCAGAGAGTGTCTCAGTCATGTCTACATAGTTCTCGAACCCGCGGGGTCTGCACACTTAAGGTTCAGTGATTTTTCACTATAGATGAATTATGTATGTTGGTAACTGAATGTTGTTCGGAGTCCGAGATGAGTTCTCGGACATCACGAGGAGTTCCGGAAAGGTCGGGAAATGAAGATTGATATATAGGAAACGTGTATTCGGGTTCTGAAAAGTTTTCGGGCATTACCGGTAAAGTACCGGGAGGGACTAATGGGTTCCGAGGGTTTACCGGGAGGGGCCACCCACCCAAAGGAGAACCACATGGGCCTACAGGTGACTCACCATCCCCTAGTGGGCTAGGAGACGAGCGCCATGGGCCAATTCGGTCGAATAGAGAGGAGGTGGGGCAATCCCACTAGGAGGCGGACTCCTCCTCCACCAAACCAAATTGGAGGAGGACTCCTCCCCCTTGTGCGCCGCTGGCCAACGCTAGGGGTTTTTCCCTAGGGCGTCACCCCTCCCTCCCACCTATATATAGTGGAGAGGAGAGAGGCTACCTGTGGGGACCCCGACTTACGAGTCGAGATCGCCGAATGAACGTGCTCGATGATCCCAGAGATCAATGCTCACCAAACACACAGATACTGAATATTAAGAGTCCTACATCCAAACATACCGTTTGATACAACAAATGACCATCATGGTCAAGCCTCACATAGGTGGGGCCTATAAGGCCAACCACACAGATACACCTACTAGCAGAATTCTTGGTAGTAAACGGAACCCATGCCATCAACTTGACCAACAAGCATTATGACTAGGAAGCGTCCTAGTTCGCGTGTCCGTCTCTGATGACGAATTCTTCTCCAAACTTCAGTTCCTCCATGTCTGGTCAATATTATAACCAGTGGCAAGCCAGTGAGTACTTTGAATGTACTCGCAAATAGCCCATGATATGGATAATGCAGTTGGTGCAATAATAAAGTAATATGCAGCCTTTGTGGAAATCAATCTTTACTTAAGAATACGCATGGTCACTTAATTGTGTGGATATGCATCATAAACTAGATGGTAATCGTAAGAACAGGTTACATATATCAACATATATGCTGAGGGCTGAACACTTCGGGTTCACCCGATATGCCTGTTGGAAATATGCCCTATAGGAATAATAAAGTGGTTATTATTATATTTCCTTGTTCATGATAATTGTCTATTATTCATGCAATAATTGTACTGACCGAAAACTGTAATACATGTGTGAATACATAGACCACAACATGTCCCTAGTGAGCCTCTAGTTGAATAGCTCGTTGATCAATAGATGATCATGGTTTCCTGATCATGGACATTGGATGTCATTGATTACGAGATCACATCATTAGGAGAATGATGTGATGGACAAGACCCAATCCTAAGCATAGCACAAGATCATGTAGTTCGTTTGCTAGAGCTTTTATAATGTCAAGTATCATTTCCTTAGACCATGAGATTGTGCAACCCCCGGATACCGTAGGAGTGCTTTGGCTATATCAAACGTCACAACGTAACTGGGTGATTATAAAGGTGCACTACAGGTATCTCCGAAAGTGTCTGTTGGGTTGGTACGAATCGAGACTGGGATTCGTCGCTCCGTGTGACGGAGAGGTATATCTGGGCCCACTCAGAAATGCATCATCATCATGAGCTCAACGTGACTAAGTAGTTAGCCGCGGGATGATGTGTTCCGGGACGAGTAAAGAGACTTGTCAGTAATGAGATTGAACAAGGTATAGGAATACCGATGATCGAATCTCGGGCAAGTGTCATACCGATAGGCAAAGGGAATTGCATACGGGATTAAGTGAATCCCCTACATCTTGGTTCATCCGATGAGATCATCGTGGAACATGTGGGAGCCAACATGGGTATCCAAATCCCGCTATTGGTGATTGACCGGAGAGGTGTCTCAGTCATGTCTGCATGGTTCCCGAACCCGTAGGGTCTACACACTTAAGGTTCGATGATGCTAGAGTTGTAATGGGAATGGTATGTGGATACCGAAGGTTGTTTGGAGTTCCGGATGATATTCCGGACGTCACGAGGAGCTCCGGAATGGTCCGGAGGTAAAGATTTATATACAAGAGGTCGAGTTTCGGTCGCCAGAAAGGTTCCGGGGTATATCGGTATTGTACCAAGACCACCGGAAGGGTATCGGAGGCCCAGAGGGAGGCGCCACCAGCCCCGTAGGGCCACAAGGGCCGAAATAAGGTGGGAGCCAGCCACCTAGGTGTGCTGGATCGACCGAGCAAGGCCCATGGGCGCCTAGGGCTGGGAACCCTAGGGCGATGGTGGTCCACCTCCCAACTTGGGAGCCAAGCCACCTCTACCCTGGCCGTAGCCCCCTCGTTGGCCGCCGCACTCATCCTAGATTGGTCTAGGGTGGCCGGACCTCCCCCACCTCTTCCTCCTATAAATACCCAAGGGTTGAGGGCTGCAAGACACACCAATTTCTTCCTCCCTTGGCGCAGCCCTGCTCTTCGTCCTCCTCCTCCTTTGTAGAGCTTGGCGAAGCCGTGCCATAGTACAGCTCCACCGTCACCACGCCGTCGTGATGCCGGAGCTCTCCCTCAACTTCTGCTCTCTCCTTGCTAGATCAAGGTGAAGGAGACGTCACCGAGATGCATGTGTGTTGAATGCGGAAGTGCCGTTGTTCGGTGCTTAGATCGGAATCTTCCGCGATCTGAATCGCTATGAGTACGACTCCACCAACCGTGTTCATAGTAACGCTTCCGCTTAGCAATCTTCAAAGGTATGAAGATGCTCTACCCCTTGATCGTTGCTAGCATCTCCTAGATTGATCTTGGTTTGACGTAGGAATTTTTTTGAATTATTACTACGATCCCCAACAGTGGCGTCCGAGCTAGGTCTATGCTTTCATTCTATGCACTAGTAGAAAACAAAAAATGTGGGCGATGATTTTGTCAATTGCTTGCCGTTACTAGTCCAATCTTTTTTCGGCGGTATTGTGGGATGAAGCGGCCCGGACCGACTTTACACGTACGCTTACGTGAGACTGGTTCCTCCACCTCACATGCACTTGTTGCATAAGGTGTCTAGTGGGTGTCTATCTCTCCCACTTTAGTCAAATTGGATTCGATGAAAAGGGTCCTTATGAAGGGTAAATAGAATTGGCATATCAACGTTGTGGCTGTGACGTAGGTAAAAAGCGTTCTTGCGAGAAACCCATAGCAGCCACGTAAAACTTGCAAAAAACATTAGAGGACATCTAACTTGTTTTTGCAGGGTATGCCATGTGATGTGATATGGCCAAAAGGATGTGATGATATATATGTGACGTTGAGATTGATCATGTTCTTGTAATAGGATTCACGACTTGCATGTCGATGAGTATGACAATCGGCTGGAGCCATAGGAGTTGACTTAATTTATTGTATGTGATGCAACGTCATGTGACCACTTTACTTTATTGCTTACCGTTAGCCATAGTAGTAGAAGTAATAGTTGGCGAGACGACTTCATGAAGACACAATGATGGAGATCATGATGATGGAGATCATGGTGCCATGTTGGTGACAATGATGATCATGCCGCGCCTCGAAAATGGAGATCAAAGGTGCAAGATGATAATGGCCATATCATGTCACTATCTCATTGCATGTGATGTTTATCATGTTTCTATATCTTATTTTCTTAGAACGGCGGTAGTAAAAAAGATGATTCCTTCACTAAAATTTCAGGAAGAGTGTTTCCCCTAAGTGTGCACTGTTGCGAAGGATCATTATCTCAAAGGAGCACATGATGATCGGGTGTGATAGATTCTAACATTCGCATACAATGGGTGTAAGCCAGATTTACACACACAAAACACTTAGGTTGACTTGACGAGCCTAGCATATACAGACATGGCCTCGGAACACGAGAGACCGAAATTTCAAACATGAGTCGTATAGATGAACTTAATTATCATGAACTTAGTTTAAAAATGTATTTACAAATATTGTAGGTCCAATGGCCAACGCTCATGTCAACCTCAATTTCAACGCGTTCCTAGAGAAAACCAAGCTGAAAGACGATGGTGGCAACTATGCGGACTCAGCTCGTAATTTAAAGCTCATCCTCATGGCTTCCAAGAAGGCATATGTCCTTGATGCACCGCTATGTGACCCTCCCGTTCCCGCGTCAGCCGAGGACGTTCAGAACGCCTGGCAGTCATGAAGGGATGACTACTCTCTGGTTCAGTGCGGCATGCTTTACAGTTTAGAACCGGGGCTCCAAAAGCGTTTTGAGCATCATGGAGCATATGAGATGTTCGAGGAGGTGAAACTAGTTTTCCAAGCTCATGCCCGGGTCGAGAGATATGAGGTCTCCGACAAGTTCTTCTGTTGTAAGATGGAGGAAAATAGTTCTGTGAGTGAGCACATACTCATAATGTCTGGGTTGCACAGCCCTCTGTCTCAGCTCGAAGTTAATCTTCCGGATGACGCGGTTATTGACAGAATCCTCCAGTCGCTTCCACCTAGCTACAAGAGCTTCTTAATGAATTATAACATGCAAGGGGTGGAAAAGACCATTCCTGAGTTATATTCAATGTTGGGTGATTATAAAGGTGCACTACAGGTATCTCTGAAAGTGTATGTTGGGTTGGTACAAATCGAGATTGGGATTTGTCGCTCTGTGTGACGGAGAGGTATCTCTAGGCCCACTCGGTAATGCATCATCATAATGAGCTCAATGTGACTAAGTACTTAGCCATGGGATGATGTGTTGCGGAACAAGTAAAGAGACTTGCCGGTAACGAGATTGAACAAGGTATAGGGATACCGACGATCGAATCTCGGGGAAGTGCCATAGCGATAGACAAAGGGAATTGCGTACGGGATTAAGTGAATCCCCGACATCATGGTTCATCCGATGAGATCATCGTGGTACATGTGAGAGCCAACATGGGTATCCAGATCCCGCTGTTGATGAGTGACAAGAGAGGTGTCTCGGTCAGATCTGCATGGGTCCCGAACCCGTAGGGTCTACACACTTAAGGTTCGATGACGCTAGAGTTGTAATGGGAATAGTATCTAGTTACCGAAGGTTGCTCGGAGTCCTAGATGAGATCTCGGACGTCACGAGGAGCTCCAGAATGGTCCGAAGGTAAAGATTTATATATAGGAAGTCGAGTTTCGGTCACCGGAAAGGTTCCGGGGTATATCGGTATTGTACTGGGACCACCGACAGGGTATCGGAGGCCCACCGGGAGGGGCCACCAGCCCCGGAGGGCCACAAGGGCCAAAATAAGGTGGGAGCCAGCCCCCTCCTTGGCCACCGCACCCACCCTGGATTGGTCTAGGGTGGCTGGTGATACGTCTCAAACATATCTATAATTTTTTATGGTTTCATGTTGTTATCTTGTCATCTTTGGATGTTTTATGTACCTTTCATATCTTTTTTAGGACTAACTTATTAATTCAGTGCCAAGTGTCAGTTCATGTTTTCTATGTTTTTGGCTCTTTTCAGATCTGATTTTGGAACGGAGTCCAAACGGAATAAAATCTCCGAATTAAATTTTTCCCGGACGAAAGAAGATCAGGGAGCTTGTGGGCTAAGCCAGGAGGGCTACAGGGAGCCCACAAGCCCCCCATCCGCCAGCAGGGGGCGGCGGTGGGCAGGCTTGTGGCCTCCCTGGCGCCCCCCTGACCTAGCTCCTTCGCCTATATATTCCCTAAAATACAGCAAAAAATCACGGAATCCACGAAAACACTTTTCCGCCGCCGCAAGCTTTCGTTTCCGCGAGCTCTCATCTGGAGACCCTTCCCGGTGCGCTGCCGGAGGGGGATTTGGAGTTGGAGGGCTTCTACATCAACATCATCGCCCCTCCAATGACTCGTGAGTAGTTCAATTTAGACCTACGGGTCCGTAGCTAGTAGCTAGATGGCTTCTTCTCTCTCTTGGATCTTCGATACAAAGTTCTCCATGATCTTCATGGAGATCTATCCGATGTAATCCTCTTTGGCGGTGTGTTTCTCGAGATCCGATGAATTGTGGATTTGTGATCAGATTATCTATGATATATATTTGAGCCTTTGTTGATTTCTTATATGCATGATTTGATATCCTTGTAAGTCTCTCCGAGTCTTGGGTTTTGTTTGGCCAACTAGATCTATGATTCTTGCAATGGGAGAAGTGCTTGGTTTTGGGTTCTTACCGTGTGGTGACCTTTCCCAGTGATAGTAGGGGCAGCAAGGCACACATCATGTAGTTGCCATCAAGGGTAACAAGGTGGGCTTTGTCGTAGATATGAGATTGTCCATCTACATCATGTCATCTTTATTAAGGCGTTACTCTGTTCTTTTGGATTTAATACACTAGATGCATGCTGGATAGCGGTCGCCGTGTGAGTAATAGTAGTAGATGCAGAAAGTATCGGTCTACTTGTTTTGGACATTATGCCTATAGATATAATCATTGCCATAGATGATGTCACGACTTTGCGCGGTTCTATCAATTGCTCGACAGTAATTTGTTCACCCACCGTCTACTTGCTTTCATGAGAGAAGCCACTAGTAAACACTACGGCCCCTACTATTCACACCTATCGTTTCCACTTTCGCTTTTACTTTGCTTTGTTACTTTGTTGCTTTCAGTTCTCACTTGGCGAACAATCTATAAGGGATTGACAACCCCTTCATAGCGTTGGGAGCAAGATTTTTGTGTTTGTGCAGGCACTTGTGATACTCCTTCACTGGATCGATACCTTGGTTCTCAAACTGAGGGAAATACTTACCACCACTGCGCTACATCACCCTTTCCGCTTCGAGGGAACACCAACGCAAGGCTCCAAGGCCACGGGGTAAATCATTTGCATATTTTCCTAGGAAGTCCCTTAAGGCGTAGCCGTTGCAGAAGGATTCCTGGTGCCGTTGCTGAGGAGTACCAAGACAAGAACAGTCTCCCGTCAACACGCCTATTTCTGGCACCGTTGGAAGGTCTTTTGTTGCAGTAGCAGCTCGCCCTCCTCCTCCTCTTCCTCCTATAAATACCCAAGGGTTGAGGGTTGCAAGACACACCAATTTCCACCTCCCTTGGCACAGCCCTACTCTTCCTCCTCCTCCTCCTCCTCCGTAGCGCTTGGCGAAGCCCTGCCGGAGTACCACGCAGCTCAAACATCACCACGCCATTGTTTTGCCGGAGCTCTCCCTCAACTTCTGCTCTCTCCTTGATGGATCAAGGTGAAGGACACGTCACCGGGCTGTACGTGTGTTGAATCCGGAGGCGTCATTGTTCGGCGCTTAGATCGGAATCTTCCGCGATCTGAATCGCTGTGAGTACGACTCCACCAACCGCGTTCGTAGTAACGCTTCCGCTTAGCGATCTTCGAAGGTATGAAGATGCTCTTCCCCTTGCTTGTTGCTAGCATCTCCTGATTTATATTGGTGTGACATAGGAAATTTTTTGAATTATTACTACGATCCTCAATAATGCCAAGTCACCAAACTTGACCATATCAACTCTTTCATAGCACACCATGAACACACAAACACACACTTGGTTTATACGGAAACGAGTGGACGTAGTTTAAGCAGCACCACCTAACTTTCCTTGATCATGGACACGGCTATTCGAATAGTTTTACACTCTGCAGAGGTTGTATGATGTACCCACGAGATTTGGGAAACTTCTGTGTCATCCACGACTCACGGTATAAAACATACCCAAGGTAAGTACCCGATCATTGCCTTTCCCCTGATGACACTGGACAAAGAGTCCACTCGATTGGTACCCAGCCCACATGATGTATGTCTTATGAGCACCAACTCAGGATCGTATCATCCATGCGGGGACCAACGGTGTGCCCGGAACACGTAAAAATGGCATAGTCGAGCTAACTAGTACGACCCCGTCACGAGAGTGACCACATATCACTCCATCCACTAGTAATGTGGCCTCTTTTCTAGTACCAAACAGAGTAATCAAAAAAACCCCGTCCAATAAAGGGGTAACGTGGTCACACATGTAAGGTTAGGATGGTCGACACATCATAAATATAATCCCATTTCTGAAACCACTCACACAACACATTCCTGGTGCCCCACTTCTTTCACAAGTGGTCACCTAACTCATCATCACCCTCGGGCATTAGTGGCACTCGACGGGTTTTTTGTAAAACCTTTGATATCAACTCTGTGTTACCATCATCATGCACATGCTCTTTCTATGTGTAACACTATTGTCTACATGTTAACATATTATCAGTGTGACCCTCATAGATGGTAGGATTGTGCTCAATGCAAGTGCTCCAGTGGAGCTACCGGAAACACCATGCTGGGTGCATCGATTAATCTTAACTATATGCATCGGGATAGAGTAACCAATATGCCATGCATAGAATATTTTCTCAGACATGGTCAAAGGGCTACTTGCATGGATCAGCTAGGTATCCGGGGTCTTTGGGGTCTTTGAGTCCAACTCCTTTGTCAAACACGGAATCTATCCTCGTAATAATAGTAAAAAAAATAAGAAGTTCATTCAGAAACAGAGCACAAACTCACTTCAAAAATGTTATCCTATTCTAATAAATATTTATTATAGTTTAAAAAATATTTGTCTCTAGTTTTTATGCAAAAAAGGTATTTTTAAAACCTAAATAACACGGGCTAAAATATTTAAACTAGGCATTTTAATCAAAGCTATGTGTAAAAAGTTTTTACAAAAATTAGTAAATTCTACACATTTTTAGAAGATTTGTGGTGGAAAAGTATTTAAATTTGACTAAATGTTTAATTTTACAAAAATCATTTAGAATCAAAAACAAAAATAAAAAGAAAAAGGGGCTTAACCCTGGCCTGGCTCGACGAGTGGCTAGGCCGGCCCAACTAGCCAACCAACCAGCCAGGAGCCCAGGTGCGCGGTGCCGTCAGGTTTAAACCTGACGCGCAGGCCCCTGCGGTCAGTGGCAGAGAGAGGAGAGCGGGGGAGAGACTGGGCACCCACAAGTGGGGCATGCCTGTCGGCGTCGTCTTCCTCCTCTAGACAGAGGGAGGGGAGGCTAGGTGACGGCAGGAATGACACCGTGGCATCATCGCCTACCTACTGATGGTTCAATGAACAGCGGGGACGCCCTGGATCACCGGCGACGTGGTGGCCGCGACGGAGGTGCTACGGGTGGTGATGGAGTTGGGTGTTACGGGGAGGGAAATGCTCAGGGAAGAGGTGGAGAAGCTTCCTGAGCTCACTACGGTCACGGAGGAGGTGAGAGGAGCGCGAGAGCTGGCCTGTAGCCCGAGATCGATGCATCTCCGAAGCGGTGGGGCCTCGGTCGATCTCGAGCACCGGAGCTCTTTGTGCTCGAGGTACTGGAAGAGTGGCGTGAGGTGCTTGAGTGAAGGGGGAGGGCCTATTTATAGGCCAGCAACGGTGCACCGAGCGGGGGAGCGCTGGTGGTTTCACCGCGGCTGCTGGAGAGGCAGATAGGGCTCGGGGTCGATACCACGGTCTCACGGACGTGGTTTGGGACCCGAGTGACTCAACAAGAGAGAGGGGAGGCTCAGTGCGGGTGTGTTGTGGGGCCGCGTTTTTCTGGCCGAATATGGTGCACGCGGGCACGCGTCACCCTGGTCAGCAGAGAGGGGGCGAAGGGGCCTTGAGGTTGCCCTGAGTCAGGAGGTTTGTAGGAGACGTGGAGAGACACTGAGGGGAGGGGAGAATCGGCGGTGCTAACCTCCTTTTCCTCAGGTCCGCCCTGTAGCGCACCTAGAGCGCAGATTTGGCATGCCACGACATGCTGGCGCGCTCTGGGGTGCTTTGGCCCTGCTGGCGTGTCCGGGGGTTGGCTT
Source organism: Hordeum vulgare subsp. vulgare (assembly GCF_904849725.1). Lineage (NCBI taxonomy): Eukaryota > Viridiplantae > Streptophyta > Magnoliopsida > Poales > Poaceae > Hordeum > Hordeum vulgare. Next base: position 293,450,678 of record NC_058524.1, on the reverse strand, counting down.
AGATGCCCCTTATCCGTTTGGGAGCCGAGGGTCTCACTTCTGGTCAAAGGAAGAGCTTGGAGAGGAGCTGTCAACCTTGATTTACAAACTAAACTGGAGATTTTGGCTTACTTTCTTGGATTCACAGAGGGGCCACTCGTCTGCAGTTGAGGAGTGGTGCTGACAGCTTGCACTAAGAGTTTAGTGGAAAGGGAGTGGGTGTAAAGGGTGTTAAGTGTTGTTTGACCAAATTGGCACAAGGTGTTCGAAAGGTGTTTGGGGTAGTTAACCTTCACCACTGATGTTGAAAGTGAACATGATTTGGTTTTTTGCAAAAGTAGGATGCTCCACCAAATTTGAGCTCCATTGGACAAGTTTGAACAGTGCAAACTTGAAATCACACCCAAATGGGCAGTTCTGTCCTTTCAAAAGAGAATGTGGGTAAATTAATCCCCACAAATCCAATTTTTGGCACGGTCTCCTCATTTTGGGTGTCGAGCACTCCTGCAAAGTTTCAGGCCATTTGGACAACCTTTGCTATGCAGAGTTGCTACAACTTGATTCTAGACACGGAAGGTTTTAGGATTATTTAGTGAACCAAACCACCTTGAAATGAGGTGAAACTTGGAATGACCGCCAAATATAGCTTGGGAAGCAAGCTAGAATTTTCTGGGAATTTTTTGAAGATATTTCCTTTGGAAATATTTCAAAAGGTCAAAACAGACGGAATAGGCTTTCAAGGATTTACTCAAATATTTTGAATATAAATAGGGGTTGAAAATCTTATGCATGGAAAATATATGTCCTTTGAGTATCTCCAAATTTTCTCAGATTTTACTAAGGGAGAGAATACTTTTCCATCCAGAAATGTCATTTCTGGCCTGAGGAAAGGACATGCAAATAAAATAGAAAATATTTTATAAAATAATTATTTTATGATTTTTGACAGTTAAAATAGTGCTAAAATCAGAATACAATCTTTGGGTGAAGGCACTCCCTTGGAATCAGGGACTTGAAGTGCAAACCCAAAGCAAGGTTTTGAAATAGCCAAAAATGAGAAAAAGGTCCTTTTGGAAATATCAGGTTATAAAAATATTGTTTTTGGACCCACTCACTCCAGCATACACACAAACAATGGAAATCACAGTACTCATAGTGCTTGCTTAAAAAATTTTAACAAACTCAAGTTTTGAAGAGACTACAGTTGAAATATGGTAACAAGAGGGTGTGATAGACCTATCCTCTTACAAGAATCTCGTCCCCAAGATTCCTAAGCTAGGTGCTAAAAAGGTACGGAAATTCAGATCGGAGATAGTCTGCACGCTCCCATGTTGCTGCTGCTTCAGTGTGGTTGCTCCACTGAACCTTGAAGTACTTGATGGTGCAGCTTGTCGTACAACGCTCGGCTTCGTCGAGGATGCGGATCGGCCTCTCGCGATAAGTGAGGTGAGGCTGAAGGTCAATGGCTTGATGGTCGATGTCCTTATAAAGATCTGGATGGTTTGGCGCTTGAAGGCACTTCCGAAGTTGTGACACGTGAAAGACATTGTGCACACCCGAAAGTTTCACAGGTAGCTCCAACTGGTAAGCAACTTGTCCATGCCTTGTCATGATCTTAAAAGGTCCAATGAACCTTGGAGCAAGTTTCCCCTTGATGTGGAAACGCTTGGTTCCCTTGAGAGGTGTGACGCGAAGGTACACCTGGTCTCCGGGGTGGAACTCCACTTCTCTGCGATGAGAGTCCGCATAGCTCTTCTGTCGCGACTTGGCTTCTTTCAGGTGCTCCCTGACAAGTTGCACCTTGTCTTCTCCTTCACGAAGAACGTCTGGCCAAAAAATCAATCCTTCACTAGTTTCGGACGAGTTGAGCAGGATCCGGCACTTCCGTCCATATAGCACTTCAAATGGGGCCATCTGGAGACTGTACTGATAGCCATTGTTGTATGAGAACTTAGAGAATGGCAGACATTCCTCCCATTTGGTCGCATGTGCTAAGACACAAGTGTGGAGCATATCCTCAAGGATCTGATTCACTCGCTCTGTTTGTCTGCCTGTGTGCGGGTGGAAGGCAGTGCTGAAAGAGAGCTTGGTTCCCAAAGCTTCTTGGAACTTCTTCCAGAATCTTGAGGTAAACTGCATGCCTTGGTCGGATACAGTCTCCTTGGGAACTCCATGGAGGCTCACAATATGATGGATATATAGGTTGGCCAATTGGCTACCACCGTAAGTGGTGTTGACTGGAATAAAATGGGCCACCTTGGTTAGGTGGTCAATAATGACCCATATGGAGTCATGCCCTTTGCCTGACTTGGGCAGACCGGTGATGAAGTCCATGCCGACTCTGTCCCACTTCCATTCGGGCACCTAGAGAGGTTGTAGAAGCCTAGCAGGTCCCTGGTGCTCAGCCTTGACACGCTGGCACACATCGCACTTGGCGATATAGGAAGCTATTTCCCTCTTCATGTCGAGCCACCAGAACCTTTCCCGGAGTCTTGATACATCTTGGTCCCACCGAGGTGAATCGAGTACGGCGTGTCATGGGCTTCTTGCAAGATTCAGCCTTGTTGGGTACGCATAAACGCTTCCCAAACCACACGACTCCTTGTTCATCCAATGAGAATTTTGGGGCCTTGCCTTCTTGGATCTTCTCATTGATGCCCTCAATGCTCTTGTGTCCCTTCTGGGTCTCTTTGATGTCTTCTGCGAGAGTGGGATTGACTTCGAGGTTAGCTAGGAATCCTGGTTCAACCAGCTCCAACACGAACCTCTCAGCTCATCATATAAGGCGGGTAGCCTTTCCTTGAGCATGGCATTCAAGGTACACGCCTTCCGGCTTAAGGCATAGTCCACCACATTGGCCTTACCGGGGTGGTATTAAATGTTGAGGTCGTAGTCTATGATCAGTTCCAACCATCTTTGCCGCCTCATATTCAACTCCCTTTGAGGAAAAATATACTTCAAACTCTTGTGGTCGGTGTATATTTCACGTCGCTTCCCCAGAAGGTAATGTCGCCATGTCTTCAGGGCATGCACTACTGCTGCCAACTCGAGGTCATGAGTGTCGTAGTTCTCCTCATGCAGTCGCAGTTGTCGTGACAAGTAAGCCACAGCCCTGCCGTCTTGCATTAGGAAACCACCGAGCCCGATTCTGCAGGCATCACAGTATATCACGAACTCCTTGTTGATATCTAGAGTAGCCAGTACCGGGGCGGTAGTCAATCTCTTCTTTAGTTCTCGAAGCTTTCTTCGCACTCTCGCGTCCATTCGAACTATTTACCATTCTTCAAGGGCTGAGTCATTGGTCGGGCGATGCGGGAGAATCCTTCCACAAACTTGCGGTAGTATCCCGCGAGTCCGAGGAAGCTTCTGACTTCCTTCGCTTCGATTGGTGACTCCCAGTTGATTACCGTGGTAATCTTGGAAGGATCGACTGCCAATCCGTTTGCCGTCATGGTATGACCCAAGAATCCAACTTCGTGCAGCCAGAATTTGCATTTGCTAAACTTGGCATAAAGTTGGTGCTCTCGAAGCTTTTCCAGTACTATCCTCAAGTGTTGCTCATGTTATTCTTCGTACTTGTAGAAGATTAATATGTCATCGATGAAGACGATGACAAACTTATCCAGGTATTCCATGAAGACTTTGTTCATGAGGTACATGAAGCATGTTGGGGCATTGGTCAACCCAAATGACATGACTGTGCACTCGTATAGATCGTACCGGATCACGAATGTCGTCTTAGGATGTCCTCGGGTCGGATCTTCAGGTGCTAATATCCAGATCTGAGGTGGATCTTGGAAAATACCTTCGCATCATTTAACTGGTCGAATAGGTCTTCAATCTTGGGGAGTGAGTACTTGTTCTTTATCATGACTTCGTTGAGGGAACGGTAACCGACGCAGAGCCTGATAGTCCCATCCTTCTTGGACACGAATAGAACAGGCGATCCCCAAGGTGATGCACTCGGACGGATGAATCCCTTCGTGAGTTGCTCATCCAACTGCTTCTTCAACACTGCTAGATCTTCGGATCCGGTCCTATAAGGCTTCTTATAGATAGGCCTTGATCCAGGCATGAGCTCAATTATGAACTCGATGTCCCGGTCAGGAGGCATCCCAGGCAGCTCATCAGGAAAGACGTCCGGGTATTCGCAGACTATTGGTACTCGGTCCAACTCTTCTTCCGAAAGCCAATTAACCTGAGGGGCTTGAGTGGAGGTAGGTTCAGGGACATACTTGACTTCGACCGATTGGTCACTTGTCATGGTAATAGCCCTTTTGGCGCAGTCCAGTATGCTTTGGTGCTTGACGAACCAATCCATACCAAGGGTCACGTCCAGTTCTTGCGACTTAAGGACGCTGAGATCTGCTAAGAAGCTTATCCCATTAATGTTGATCCCGACTCCTCTACATCCTTGGTTGGTCCTTACCACCGCTCCCGGGATATGTACTTCCATTTGTCCATTAAGGAGGGTCGGCTTCAAAGCACATTTTTCTGCAAACTTTTGGGTGACAAACGATTGCGAAGCACCACAATCTAACAATATTGTTGCTGGGGTGGATTTGATGAGGAACGTACCGAGAATGCAACCGGGTCCTCCTGCGCTCTTCCGCGGAGATGTCATTCACGCATCCCCTGTTGTGATACTGCTGGTTGCGGGGAGCCTGGTTCCTGCTTGGCGCTCCATGACCTTCTCCTTGATTAGGCGCATTGGGGCGCGGTGCATCGGGCTTCTTGTTGGGGCACTGCCTGGAGTAGTGCCCAGTCTCACCACATCCAAAGCAGGTAACTTGCCCTGGAATTTTGGGCTTGACCCCACTGGTGTTGGGTGGATTGATTGCTGGCTTCGGGTTGTCATGTTGTTGGGGCTACTAGTTTTGGCAGAATGTTGGTGCCTTGTACTGATGTTGTTGATATCTAGGTTTTGTCGGGGCGGATTGCCACGGACGTGCCTTCTGGTTACTGGAAGCTCCATTGCCCATCAACTTACACTTGCGGGTATCATCCATCGCACGACGCTTATCCTCCAGCATGAGGGCCTTGTTTACCAAATCGCAAAAGGTCCGGCATTAACACACAACAAGCTGATACTGAAGCGACTGCTGAAGTCCTTCCATAAAGCGTTCCACCTTCGCAGCTTCATTGTTGACGTCTTCTGGTGCATACCTTGACAAAAGGTTAAACTTCTGCAAGTACTCCTTGACCGTCCTGCTGCCTTGCCTCACAGCTCGGATTCCCGCTTCTTAATGGGCATCATTTCAGGGGGAATGTAGGCGCGGAATCCTTCCTTGAAGATAGTCCAAGAGATAGCCTTCCCTTCCCGCATGATTTGGAACCCGTTCCACCAAGCACTGGCTGTGCTACCGAGACAATGAGAAGCATATAGGACTTTCTCACGGTCGTCGGTGCATTTAACCAGCGCGAGGAGGTCTACAATGGTACGGATCCAGTCATCGGCATCAAGGGTTTCAGTTGTCTCCGTGAATATGGGAGGCGTAGTCCTCATAAACTCAGACACAGTGGTGCGACCGTTGCCATTTCCGTTTTGCGGCGGATTGTTCACTAAGACTTGAGCCAACTGTTGGATGGCGGCATTGTTGGCTTGGCGATCATCTCGGAGAGCCTGGAGGAACTGATCCACGATCATGCTCTCGGGAGGAGGCGGTGGCATGGGAATGTAGCCTTGCTGCTGCTCGGGGTGATCTCCAGCTTGGGCAGACCCACCGGTTCCTGGCTGCTGGCTAGAAGTGCTAGTGTTGGGGTTGTCGAAGGTGCTAGTGTGAGTAGAAATCACCATCATGTTTGGGAGCAGACAGGTCAATATTCCAAAGTATTCGGGGAATAATAAGGGATTACGCGCCTAGATAAGGGGGCTTGGTACAGTGCAAGTGTGTGAGAAAAACAAAAAGGTTTTGAGGAACCTTATGCAAATGCTCAATTAAAACAGGTGATGCAGTCACTTACAAGTTGCCTAAGACAGAAATGCGGCTTGCACCAAAACATGAACAGGAAGCACACAACACTCGTGGTTCTCATGAACCGATACACGGACTCGACTTCGTTGGGGAGACTCCTAACTTGCCTAATACGTTCCTATAAGCGGCGGACTGCTCGGTCTCGTATGCAGGTTCTACAGGGTCTTCATCTTCATCCTCGTTGGTATCTTTTTCCTTCAGAAGTGTGGGGAATGGAAGAGGTCCATCACGGCATTGCTTTGTTGGTGAAGCGGTGAGGAGCTCAGTGTATTCTTCTGTGGTTAGGCAGCCACTCTGTATAGGAGTGACCTGGAGCGATGGTATTCCTCCTCGGAAGGCAATGGCAGGATGCCCTCCGGGTGCTCATTCCTTCTTGACCCTGCGGGTCTTCATCTTTTCCAGGTGGAGTAGGTCCTTGACTTGGTGTAGTTCTTGGTGAAGCATCACGGATTCCTTGATTAGAAGGTGAGTCAGGGTGTCGGCGGAGAGGCTGTAGTGGGTCTGAAACCTGAGTGGCGTCCCGTCCTCTGGGGATGGGTTGAGTATCCAGCTCCCGTCAAATCCGTCCTTAACAAAGGGAAGGTGATGAGTAGTCGGCTCGTTGGTCATCTCGGGAAGGATATCACGGAGATACACGAGCGCCTCTCGTGCTGCTGTCTCCACTCCAACATCAGATTATCCATCTGTGGTACTTCAAAGAAACAACTAGTTGGGGAGTCGTTTGCCTTCACTACCACGTCCACGTGATATTCCTTTGTATCGGCGTTGACCCATTGCTCGTGGTAGAGGAAAATGGGCGAGCGGCGTACATGACACTTCTCTAGGTTGTCTCCCAAAAGTAGGGGAAAGCCAATTTCTAGAAGCATCTCAGGTACAACGGCCATCTACAAGGTTTTTAGGAGAGGCTTAGAAATCTGTGGGTGGTATCAAATGGTAGTAGGGTGTAGCTATCTCAAGTGTAAGGGCTAAGTGTGCTAACCGTCTCGGCTATCGTCCATGCTACCTAAGGCTTCGTACAGTCAGGATGGCTCTGATACCAGCTCTATCGGGACCCCGACTTATGAGTCGAGATCGCCGAACGAACGTGCTCAGTGATCCTAGAGATCAATGCTCACTGAACACACAGATACTGAATATTAAGAGTCTTACATCCAAACATACCGTTTGATATAACAAATGACCATCATGGTCAAGTCTCACATAGGTAGAGCCTATAAGGCCAACCACACAAATACACCTACTAGCGGAATTTTTGGTAGTAAAAGGGAGTCCATGCTATCAGCCTTCACCAACACGCATTCTGACTTGGAAGTGTCCTACTTCGCGTGTCCGTCTCTGATGACAAATTCTTCTCCAATCTCCGGTTCCTCCATGTCTAGCCAATAATATAACTAGTGGCAAGCCACTAAGTACTTTGAATGTACTTGCAAACAGCACATGACATGAATAATGTAGTTGGCGCAATAATAAAGTATTATGCAGCCTTTGTGGAAATCAAGCTCTACTTAAGAATATGCAATGTGAATTACTTGAGTGGATATGCATCATAAACTAGATGGTAATCATAAGAACAAGTTACAAATATCAACATACCTACTAAGGGCTGAACACTTCAGGTTCACTCGATATGCCAAGTCCCAAACATAACCATATCAACTCTTTCATAGCACACCACGAACACACACACACTTGGTTTATGCGGAAACGACTGGACGTAGTTTAAGCAGCACCACCCAACTGTCCTTGAGTGTTCACACGGCTATTCGAATAGTTTTACACTCTATAGAGGTTGTACGATGTACCCACGAGATACGGGAAACTTCCATGTCATCGACGACTCGTGATATATAACGTACCCGTGGTAAGTATCTGATCATTGCCTTTCCCCTGACGACACTAGACAAAGAGTCCACTTGATTGGTACCTAGCCCACATGATGTACGTCTTACGAGCACCAACTCTGGACCGTATCATCCATGCGGGGACCAACGGTGTGCCCGGAACACGTAAAAATGGCATAGTCGACCTACCTGGTACGACCCCGTCACGACAGTGACCACATATCACTCCCGCCACTAGTAATGTGGCCTATTTGCTAGTACCAACCAAAGTAATCAACAAAGCCCTGTCCCATAAAGGGGTAACTTGGTCGCACATGTAAGGTTGGGACAGTCGACACATCATAAATCTAATCCCATTTCCGAAACCACTCACACAACACATTTCTGGTGCACCACTTCTTTCAAAAGTAGTCACCTAACTCATCATCACCCTTGGGCATTAGTGGCACCCGACGGGGTTTTTGTAAAACCTTTGATATCAACTCTGTCTTACCATCATCATGCACATGCTCTTTCTATCTGTAGTACTATTGTCTACTTGTTAACATATTATCAGCGTGACCCTCATAGATGGTAGGATCATGCTCAATGCAAGTGCTCCAGTGGGGCTATCGGAAACACCATGTTGGCTACATCGATTAATCTTAACTATATGCATTTGGATAGAGTAACCAATATGACATGCATAAAATATTTACTTAGATATGGCCAAAGGGCTGCTTGCCTTGATCAGCTACGTATCCGGGGTCTTCGGGGTCTTCGAGTCCAACTCCTTCGTCAAACGCGAAATCTATCGTCGTAACAATAGTAATAAAATAAGAAGCTCATTCAAAAACAGAGCACAAACTCACTTTAAAAATGTTATCCTATTCTGATAAATCTTTATTATAGTTTTAAAAATATTTGTCTCTGGTTTTTATGCAAAAAGATATATTTCAAACCTAAATAACATGGGCTAAAATATTTAAACTAGGCATTTTAATCAAAGTTATGTGTTAAACGTTTTTACAAAAATTAATGCAAGAGCACTAATAAATTCTACACATTTTTAGAAGATTTGTAGTGGAGGAATATTTAAATATGATTAAATATTTAATTCTACAAAAATCATTTAGAATCAAAAATAAAAAATAAAAAGGGGCTTAACCCTCGCGTGGCTCGGCCAATTGCTCGGCCGGCCCAACTGGCCATCTAGCCAGCTAGCAGCCGAGGTGCGCGCGCACCGTCAGGTTTAAACCTGACGCGCGGGCCCTTGCGGTCACCGGCAGAGAGAGGAGAGAGGGGGAGAGACTGGCCACCGACACGTGGGGCATGCCTGTCGGGGTCGTCTTCCTCCTCTTGACAGAGGGAGCGGAGGCACGCCGGCGGTGATCCCGACGCCCTTGAGGCCAGGTGACGGCAGGAACGGCACCGTGGCATCGTCGCTTACCTGCTGGTGGTTCAATAAATGGCGGGGAGGCCTTGGGTCACCGGCGATGAGGTGGGCGTGACGGAGGTGCTATGGGTGGTGGTGGAGTTGGGTGCTACGGGCACGGAAATGCTCGGGGAAGAGGTGGAGAAGCTTCCTGACCTAACTATGGTCACGAGAAAGTGAGAGGAGCCTTGGAGCTGGCCTGTAGCCCTAGATCGACGGAGCTCCAAAGCGGCAGGGCCTCATCGATCTCGAGCATCGGAGCTCTCTGTGCTCGAATGGGGTGGCTAGGGCCTCGATTGAGGTACTGGAGGAGTGGCGCGAGGTGCTGGAATGAAGGGGGGCTATTTATTGGCCAGCAACGGTGCATCGAGCGGGGGAGCACTGGTGGTTTCACCTCGGCTACTAGAGAGGGAGCCACAGCTCGGGGTCGATACCACAGTCTCGCAGACGTGGTTTCGGACCCAAGTGACTGAACAAGAGAGAGGGGAGGCTTAGTGGCGCGTGCTGCGGGGCTGCGTTTTTCTGGCCGAATCTAGCGCGCGCGGGCATGCGTCGCCCTGGTCAGCAGAGAGGGGGAGAAGGGGCCCTCAGGTTTTCGTTAGGTGTTTGGGGTAGTAAACCTTCACCACTTATGTTGAAAGTCAACAGGATTGGGTTTTATGCAAAAGTAGGATGCTCCACCAAATTTGAGCTCCATTGGACAAGTTTGATTGTGCAAACTTGAAATCACACCCAAATGGGAAGTTATGTCCTTTCAAAAGAGAATGTGGTAAATTAATCCCCATAAATCCAATATTTGCAGGGTCTCCTCATTTCGGGTGTTGAGCACTCCTCTAAAGTTTCAGGCCATTTGCACAAACTATGCTATGTAGAGTTGCTACAAATTGATTGTGGACACGGAAGGTTTTAGGATTATTTGGTGAACTAAACCACATTGAAATGAGGTGAAACTTGGCATGACCACCAAAGCTTGGGAAGCATGCTAGAATTTTCTCGGAATTTATTGAAGATATTCCTTTGGAAATGTTTCAAAAGGTCAAAATAGACGGAATATGTTTTCAAGCATTTTCTCAAATATTTTGAACATAAATAGGGGTTGAAAATCTTATGTATGGAAAATATATGTCCTTTGAGTATCTCCAAATTTCCTCAGATTTTTCTAAGGCAGAAAAATAATTTTCCACCCAGAAATGACATTTCTGGCCTGAGGAAAGGACATGCAAATAAAAAGAAAAATAATCTATAAAATAATTATTTTATGATTTTGGAGAGCTAAAATAGTGCTAAAATTAGAATACAATCTTTGGGTGAAGGCACTTCCTTAGAATCAGGGACTTGCAGTTCAAACCCAAAGCAAGGTTTTGAAATAGCCAAAAATGAGAAAAGGTCCTTTTGGAAATATCAGGTTATAAAATTATTGTTTTTGGACCCACTCACTCAAGCATACACATAAACAATGGCAATCACAGCACTCATAGTACTTTCTTAAAAAGTTTTATTAAACTCAAGTTTTGAAGAGACTAAAGTTGAAATAAGGTAAAAACAGGGTGTGACACTACCCGCACCACAAGCCACGGTGCAGCGCCTCTCCCTCCACTACTTCGTGACAACTCGTAGGCTAGTTCGACAGTGCATGGCGTAGCCCTGCCGGATCAGTTCCTCCAACATCATCCTCCACGCCGTCGTGCTGTCAGAGAATTCATCTACTTCTTCGCCCCTCTTGCTCAATCAAGAAGGCGGAGATCATCATCGAGTTGTACGTGTGATGAACGCGGAGGTGCCATCCGTTCGGCGCTAGAACGTGATTGGATTGTGGGACGGCTTGCATTTTGGATCGCGAAGACGTTTGACTACATCAATTGTGTTTCTTAATGCTTCATGCTTAGCAATCTACAAGGGTATGTGGATCGGATCTCTCCACTCGTAGATGGTCATCACCATGGATAGATCTTATGTGTGCGTAGGAAAATTTTGGTTTTCCATGCAACGTTCCCCAACACGTAGGCTTGCTTCTTATACCCCTCCCTCCCCACGCGCACCTCCTCAAGGGTCCTCTCCAGCACCGCCTCCTTGTCCGACAGCTCCTGGCGGTGGGTTCGGTCGAGGCGATCCAGCTCCCCTTGGTAGGCCATCTCGAGCGCCTGCCTCTCCTCTAGCTGGCGAGCCGCCTCCTCGCGCAGCTGGCTGCACTCCGCCAATAGATAGCGGCGTTGTTGTACGGCTGTCGTGAGCAGGCGCCAATGGTTCTCCGACTCAAGGGTCGAACGTGCACAAGGCCACGTTCACAATTTGTTCCGAGAAGAAAAAGCGATGAAGAAACACAAGTGGACACTTACCATGTGCCCCCTGCAGGTCCGCCTCCGCGGCGGCTAGCTGGCCCTCGATCTCCCGATTCATGGGTAGAAGCCTATTGTAGGCGATCATCCAACGCTCGTGAAGACCATGCAGACGACAAAGCGATGAAAAGCACTGCTTAAACACTCGACCCGGCTGCCACACCGCCGACCCAAGTCCCGGGGGCTAAACCCAGTGGGTGCGCTAGCGCGCCCCCACTCAAAATAAATAAAGAGAAAGGTGCTGCCTAAAGACTCACCCGAATGCCTTGCAGCCGGCCCGAATATCGGGGGCTACACCCAGCGGGTGCACTAGCGCGCCTCCACCGGAAAGAAACGAAGAAGAACCAAGAGAAAAAAGAAAAATCAAATCTCAGTACTTACCGCCACGGACTGCTCCAGGTGAGTCAAACGGCCGAGCTCCTTTTGCGCATCCAGCTTCGCCTATGCTTGGCAGTCGGCGAACTCGGACTGGACCGCGCGCACCATGCCAGCACGCTGGTGGCACTCCCGCTGGTTGTATCTCTCGCCACCGTCCATGAATCTTGCGTCTGGTTTCGGGAGCCGGCTCCGGCTCCACTCAGAGTTGACCGCCCCGACACCATCACGAGGGGCCTAGTGCCGGACGGCGGCATGTCGCTTGGTGCCTCAGCACTGGGCCCCGACAACGTTGGCACGAAGCCGGCCGGAGAAACTTCCGGCGGATCCAGCACTGCAACGTCCGGGCGCCACCTCCGCATCCCACTCTGTCCCTCCCGGCCTCGTCGTCGCCCCGCCCCGCGTTGGGGTCCTATGCATGGTCACCCCGGGCCTCAAGGTGGCCTCCACGTCTGGTACGTCCACGGACGGGGCTCGCCCCCCGCGTGTGATGACGACGTGGCTGAGGCATTCCCCCACAACATTCAGTCGTTCACTCCTTATGCACGGTCTGCCGCGGCCCAGGAACCCCTCGCTGCGTCCTCCCATCGGCGGTGCTGCTCCTCTGACGATGCTCGCTCGGCGATCTCGTGCTCCCGCCATGCGGCGGATTCCCGCTCCTCCGCAGCACTCGCGCCTCCTCCTGGTGCATCGCCTACACGACCAACGGGTCCCACCACCTCGACCGCCGCCCCTAGGTCACGCGGGTCCCTGCACAACGGAGGGGGCGAGATGAGAAAGAAGCAAGGGAGGAAGAAATAAAACCCAAAGAATCAAGAAAAGGCGGCCTACCCAACGGTCGTCGGGATCGCACGCTATGGCGCCGGTCCCGAGGGGGCGATATGCATCTTCTTCCCGCCTCCTCCGTGGCCGCCGTCCGGCTGCGTCCCGGCTTCTCGCTTGGCTGTCGGCCCAGGAGCGACTGGTTGTTTCTCCTACGCGCGCTTGGACGCCGCCGACTCCTCGGGCGTCGGCTCGTGTCCCGCTGTCGGGTCCGCCTCCTTGCCTCGAGAGCGTCCTCCTGCATGGAATGTGTGCCCGCTGCGCCGTGGACTTCTTCAACATCAAAGTCGTCGTCGTCTGTCTAGTCCCGCAAGCGAGAGGGAGAAGGGAAGTCACCGGATGGCTCTGGGTTGCCCGATACCGATCCTCCATCGGGGGCTTCCTCGCCCTCCGACTCCATGCCCACCGGCTCCTCCCCGGTTGGCTCCTCGTCCACCGGCTCGTTTCCCACCGGCTTCTCACCCACCTACTCCACATCCTCGTGGTCCTCCGGCTCCACGAGGTCCGAGTCCTCCCAGTCGAGCATCGGCTGGCCGTAGTTATGCGGTCCCGCAAACAGTTGCGGCCCATCCGGGTCGCGGGTCATTCAAAGCCGGCAACGGGAAAAGCAAGAGCAAAAGGAGACGGTGTGTCGCATACCTCGGGCAGAAGATGCATCCGGTCGTAAGGGGCCTTGCCCCAGTTCCATCCCACCTCCTCCAGTCGGGCGGTGATGATCAGTTGCATCGGCTAGCCGTAGTTATGCGGTCCCGCAAACAGTTGCGGCCCATCCGGGTCGCGGGTCATTCAAAGCCGGCAGCGGGAAAAGCAAGAGCAAAAGGAGACGGTGTGTCGCATACCTCGGGCAGAAGATGCATCCGGTCGTAAGGAGCCTTGCCCCAGTTCCATCCCACCTCCTCCAGTCGGGCGGTGATGATCAGTTTCACTTGCCGACCAACCTCCTACGTGGAGATCCGGCACGGGTCGTCCCTGCCCCACATAATGTAGATACAGTGCGCGCAGTGATGCAGCACCAGGATCCGGCGCTCTATCATGGTGGTGACGAGGCCGACGACCTGGAGGCCCTCCGCGCCAGTCAGCACCAGGAGCCGGTCGATCCCCTGGTTCACCACCTCAACAGCTTGCTACATAATCTCCCCCCAATGCAACGGCACAGTCGGCGACCGGTTGAGGAAGGGGACAGATTGATGAGATATAGCACCCGGTCCACGTTCTTCACGTAGAAGAATGAGCATTGCGAGTTCTTCAGTGTCTCCTAAAGCGGCAGCTTGGGGAAGCGGGTTTCGAGCCGGTTGTAGACGAGGGTTTCCCCGCAGGCGGTCATCTCCTTCGTCCCTCTCGCCTTGTCTTCCAACGTCTGCTTCGTAAGGTAGAAGAGGTGGCACCAAAGAACGAGTCGTGGCTCGATCCCGAGATAACCCTTGCACAACATGACGAAGGCGGAGTGCTGCAGGATGGAGTTGGCCCCAATGTGGTGGGACTATAGCTGAAACTTGGTGAGGAACCGCCGGAAGAATGTGCTCGCCGACGGCCCGAATCCGCGAACAAAGTGCTCATAGAAGACCATGTAGGATCGAAAGTACGACTAGAGGGGGTGATTAGACTACTTGACAAGATAATTTTTTTGCCTTTTCCGAATTTTAGTTAAGAGGCAGCTATGGGGGTTATAGCAAGTCAAGTACACCCTACACATCCAGTTCTAAGAGTATAGCAGTGGAATGTAAAACATGCAAGTGTAAAGTAGAGGAGTAAGGTAGGGAGATCAAATGCATGAGGTTGACACGGCAATTTTTGGCATGGTTCCGATAGGTGGCGCTATCGTACGTCCATGTTAGTGGAGACTTTAACCCACAGAGTGTAACAATTGCGAGAGTCCACAGAGAGCTCCACCCACAAAGGGTCCACAAAGAAGCGGCCTTGTCTATTCCACCACGGCTTCCATGCACGGAGGACTAGCCTTACTCACGATAGATCTTCACAAAGTAGGCGATCTCCTTGCCCTTACAAACATCTTGGTTCAACTCCACAACACGAAGTAGGAGGCTCCCAAGAAACACCTAACCAATCTAGGAGACACCACCCTCCAAAAGGTTATAGATGTGATAGATCAATGAACTCCTTGCTCTTGTGCTTCTAAAGATGGTCTCCTCAACACAAAATCACCCTCTCACGGAATATGCATGGGAAGGAGAAGTTGATTTGGTGGAAAGCTGTTTAGGGAGGCTAGAGATCAAGTTTCAAATGATTGGATTGGAATATCTTGGTCTCAACACATGAGTAGGTAGTTCTCTTGGTGCTGAGTGCTTCTTCCACGAATGAGAGGTGGGTGATGGGGTATATATAGGTAGCACACAAAATCCAACAGTTACACACAAAGTGGCAACCTCGGTGACACCAAAGTGAAAAACTCGGTGGTACCGATTAGCACAAAGGTAGTAACTTTTGAATCTCGATGAGATTGATATATGAAACTCGGTGGTACCGAAAAGGTGGCTAATGGTGAGAAGGCCAAACTCGATGGCGCTGATACTCAAACTCTGAAATTCCGATTTTGTGTACTGAGGCACCCGAAAGGTTGTCCCCAAACTCGGTAGCACCGACATGGATTCGATTGCACCTATTTGGTGGGAACGGCTAGGGTTTCTATCTGAGGTCAAACTCGATGGGTCCGATATGTGAAAGTTGGTGACACCGAGTTTGTGTATATGAAATTTGACAGAGTGGATATGTGGGAAAATGACTGTGTATTTTGGTGGCTAACTTGGAGCATGTTGAGCAATCAGTTTATTTTACTACCTCACCCCTTTTAATAGTATTGTCTTTCCTTTGGACTCAAAAGTGATTTCTCACAAATATAAAATGAAGAGTTTTCTAGCTTGAATCTTGAGCCAGTATTATTCCTTTCTTGCATCAACGGTCATCTCCACATAAGCCTTTAGCCATAGCATCTTTTTGAACTTTTCTGAAATATACTTGGAAAACATATTAGTCCAATGATGCATATGTTGTGATCAATTATCAAAACCACCCTAGGGAGATACTGTGCTTTCAATCTCCCCCTTTTTGGTAATTGATGAGAAGATATAGATAAAAGCTTCGACAAAAGATATAATCAATGATTAGCATTAACGCTTTGAAAAGTATATGAAAAGTAAGAGCTCCCCCTAAATTTGTGCATTATTTAAAATTTGCGTTTGAATGCAAATGCACAATCGATTAGGATCATGGGTCACTCTTCCATGTCACATACATCTTGGTGGTGCGAATACAAGATAAGAATGACTAGCAATGCACGTGACTACCAACAAGATAAGTGGATGATCATCACATAGACAGCTAAAAGATAATAGTGTAGCATCAATCAAGAAAAAGCGTATGATCAAACACAGATAACGGGATAAAGTCATCCAAAAGACCACGGTATTTGAAACCAAATAAGAGCAAATAAAATAAAAAGCTCTCTCTCTCTCTCTCGAAGTCTATGATCTATACATTTCTCCCCCTTTGGCAACAAGTTACCCAAAAGTTCAAAAAGTATAGAACTAATCGTCTCTCTTGGTAGCTGATTATGGAGTCGATAGAAGAGCATCCATGAAGGCATCTACTGAGTGTCCTAGAGATGGAGGAGTTGATACTGTAGGTGCTTGAGCTAGAGCTGGTGATGAAGGTGCTGATGTTGGAGCTGAAGATGTATGTCTTGTCTCATGAGAAGGAACATCAACTGATCTAAGCTGAGTGCTAAACCGTGTGGTAGTGGGAGGAGGAGACTCTTCTTTACCTTTATCGTCTTCATCATCTGAGTGCGGGGATCTCCACTGAGTCAACTTCATGTTGAAGTTGTTTGACTATAGTGGTCAACTCAGTAACCTTCACATCCATGTCATGAACTTTTGTTTCCACGACTCTCTCAAGGCTTTTCTGGCTTTGCAGTATCTCCTGGATGTTCTTCTCCATGCCTTGGACAGAGCTAACTAGAAATGTCATTTGCTCATCTTGAGTTTTGAGCTGTGCAACTGGTGGTGGCCTATTTCTAGCAGCCTCAGCTTGTGCTGCCTCTGCTGCCATTCTTGCTACAGCCGAGTTGGGATCACTGTCATCCATTACCACTTCATTGTCTTCAAACTCTGGCTGAAGAGGTAGATGGGGACGATCAAGTAGATATACATGCTTGCCTAGCTTGGCATTGATAAGCATCTGAATGTAAGGGGCATATCCACATGATCTCTTCTGATCAGCAGGAGTCCTTCGGATAGTCTCTACTATCAAGTCCATCACTCTGAATCTGGTGTGGGTGTCCAAAAGGTGCAGCAGGTTGATGGAGTGTCCTCTGATCATCTTATCATGATCTGATTTAGGCATCAAGGTGTGTCTCAGAATAGTGCTAGTAGTGGGAATACCTGCTTGCAAAATTTACATCTTGTGACTAGCCCAATACTTGTGAGGAATTGGCTTGTACATATTGGCCATAGAGTTGTGGCTCTTCTTTGCTTAAGAATACACATCAACATCTCGATCTTCCTGCTTTGGTGCACCAATGATAGTGGCCCACTCATCAATCGTAGACTCGTACGTGTGACCATAAGTCATCTAGACCAAAGAATTGTCTCCATAGAAACGAACAGTTGCGTAAAATTGCATGATCATCTCATCATTCCATGGGGTCATCTCCTTTCCAACAAACCTTTCAATGTCCACTAATACATCTCCATCGTATCTATAATTTTTTATTGTTTCATGCCAATATTCTACAACTTTCATATACTTTTGGCAACTTTTTATACTGTTTTTGGGACTAACATATTGATCCAATGCCTAGTGTCAGTTCCTGTTTGTTGCATGTTTTTTATTTCGCAGAATATCCATACCAAACGATGTCCAAACGCAATAAAAAAACCTACGGTGATTTTTTACGGAATACTTATGATTTTTGGGAAGAAGAATCAACGCGAAATGATGCCCGAGGGGGTCACAAGCCCAGGAGGCACCCCCCCTAGGGCGCGGCTGGCAGGCTTGTGACCAATCCCTAAGGCGGTCGGGGCCCTTCTTTTGCTGCAAGAAAGCTAATATCCGAAAGAAAATCGTGTTAAAATTTCAGCCCCAATCGGAGTTACGGATCTCCGGGAATTTAAGAAACGGTGAAAGCCAGAATCTGGGAGCGTAGAAACAAAAGGACACACAGAGAGAGATCAAATCTCGGAGGGGCTCTCGCCCCTCCGCCGCCATGGAGACCAAGGACCAGAGGGGAAACCCTTCTCCCATCTAGGGAGGAGGTCAAGGAAGAGGAAGAAGAAGGGAGGCTCTCTCCCCCTCTCTCCCGGCGACGCCGGAACGCCGCCCGGGACATCATCGTGTGACGGCGATCTACACCAACACCTCCGTCATCTTCACCAACACCTCCATCACCTTCCCCCATCTATATTCAGCGGTCCACTCTCCCACAACCCGATGTACCCTCTACTTGAGCATGGTGCTTTATGCTTCATATTATTATCCAATGATGTGTTGCCATCCTATGATGTCCGAGTAGATTTTCGTTGTCCTATCGGTGATTGATGAATTGCTATGATTGGTTTAATTTGCTTGTGGTTATGTTGCTGTCCTTTGGTGCCCATCATATGAGCGCGCGCGTGGATCACACCATAGGGTTAGTAGTATGTTGATAGGACTATGTATTGGAAGGCAAGGGTGACCGAAACTTCAGCCTAGCATAGAAATTGATGCATACGGGGTTGAAGGGGGGCCAATATATCTTATTGCTATGGTTGGGTTTTACCTTAATGAACGTTAGTAGTTGCGCATGCTTGCTAATAGTTCCAATCATAAGTGCATAGAATTCCAAGTAAGGGATGACATACTAGCAGTGGCCTCTCCCACACAAAACTCGTTATTGGTCTAGTAATGTAGTCAATTGCTTAGGGACAATTCTGCAACTCCTACCACCACATTTCCACACTCGTCAAACTATCGTAATTGTTTCTTTATCTAGCAGCCCCTAGTTCTTATTTACGTGTTCTTTCTTTTCTTGCAAACCTATCCTATCACTCCTACAAAGTACATCTAGTTTCATACTTGTTCTAGGTAAAGCGAACGTAAAGTGTGCGTAGAGTTGTATCTGTGGTCGATAGAACTTGAGGGAATATTTGTCCTACCTTTAGCTCCTCGTTGGGTTCGACACTCTTACTTATCGATAAAGGCTACAATTGATCCCCTATACTTGTGGGTTATCAAGACCTTTTTCTGGCGCCGTTGCCGGGGAGCAATAGCATGGGATGAATATTCTCGTGTGTGCTTGTTTGCTTTATCACTAAGTAGATTTATTTGTTGTTCTAACTTGTTCTCTATCTTTAGTTATGGATATGGAACACGAAATACCAAAAAATTAGGTGTACTTGCTACTCGTGGAGATGGGGAACCTCCTAAAACCCTCGATGCTCGTTATGTGGAAAATATTATGCACTTCTTTAATAATCCTAAGAAAACCCCATTAAATTATATAATGGGATACACGTTGGATCAACGTGAATACTTTAGGGATTATCGCTTGACTCAAAAAGAGAAACTATTATGGGATCAAATTCATATGTTGAAATGGTATGCTTGGGAGCTATGCTCGAGATATGATATTACTTGTTGCTCTAGGATGAAGGCTAAACACCTTCCCTTTTCTTGTAAATTTAATGCTAATGAAACCTTTGCTTCTTATGCTAATGGTATATATGATTACTATGATGTGGAACAAACAGAAGAGTTTCTTGCTTTTATGGGTGCTTATGAAATTGAAGCTCTATTTAAAAGGTGTGATGATAATGATGATGCTTCTTACCGATCTGAAAATTTGGTTATGCTTCGTTATTGTTATACTAATTATGAATATAATGCCCATATTTATAGATTTATGGAGAAATTCTACGCTGCCCAAGAAGATACTAATATTTTGCAGGAAACTATGGAAGAAGAAAATGTTGAAACTGTGAGCTCATTAGATGAAAAACATGACGAGGAGAGCGAAGAACAAAAGGAGGAAGAGCGGACTAGCTACCCGTGCCCACCTTCTAATGAGAATAACTCTTCAACTCATACATTGTTTAATTTCCCTTCGTTCTTACCGAAGGATGAATGCTATGTTGATTGCTATGATCCCTTGGATTCGTTTGAAATATCCCTTTTTGATGAACTTGATGCTTGCTATGCTTGTGGCCATGATGCCAATATGAATGATGCTTATGAAGATGAACTTGCTATAGTTCCTTATGTTAAACATGAAATTATTGCTATCACACCCACTTATGATAGTCCTATTATCTTTTTGAACTCTCTCAACTACACTATATCGGAGAAGTTTGCTCTTATTAGGGATTACATAGATGGGTTGCCTTCTACTATTACACATGATGATTTTGATGATTATAATATGCATGTGATTGCTGCTCCTACTTGCAATTATTATGAGAGAGGAACTACATCTCCACCTCTCTATGGTTCCAATACGATAAAATTGCAAGAAACTGCTTAAGCTATGTATTGGCCTTTACTTGATGTGCATGAATTGTTCTTTTATGACATGCCAATGCATAGGAAGAGAGTTAGACTTCGTCATTGCATGATATATGTTACCTTGTGCTCACTACTAAATTACAAATCATTGTTAATTAAAATTGGCTTTGATATACCTTGGGATTTGGATGGATCTATTACTTGAGCACTTTATGCCTAGCTTAATGGCTTTAAAGAAAGCGCTGCCTGGGAGACAACCCGGAAGTTTTAGAGAGTCATTTATTTCTGTTGAGTGCTTTTTATATAGTTTAAAAACAAAAAATATAGAGGGGAACTTAAAACTTTTTCAAAAAGAGAAGCGGTTGAAAGGTGGTGCATTGCGGAAGTGAGGGTCGACCTTGAACACTTGTGTTCATGCTCCTGGAAACAATGTAGAATTTTTCATGGAAGTTTCTTGCAAAAATAATTATCCCCTTGTACAATTCTATTGTATTATAAAAAATAATGTGCCAAGTAAAGCATTTATGATTAGTTTGGATGATAGTTGTTTGATCATGCTGAAAAACACAGAAACTTTGCACTCACGAAATCATTTCTTATTTCTATAAAGAGAGTGCTCTTGAGTTGATTTATTTTGCTACTGATTGATATACAAATTTCCTTAATTATAATAATTTTTTCCGAATTTTTGGAGTATCAGAAGTATAGTATAAATTCAGATTACTACACACTGTTCTATTTTCAACACATTATGTTTTCTATGCATTGTTCTCTTATTTTGATGAATCTATGGGTAGTATCGGGGGGTATGAACCATAGTGAAGTTGGATTATAGTAGATATAATGCTAATATGAATTTGGAATGAGTTCACAATAGTACTTAAAGTGGTGATTTACTTTATTATACTAACGGATCTCACGAAGGTTTTGTTGAGTTTTGTGTGATTGGAGTTTTCAAGTTTTGGGTGAGACCACGATGGATGAAGGAATAAGGAGAGGCAAGAGCCTAAGCGTGGGGATGCCCGAGGCACCCCAAGGTAATATTCAAGGAAGACTCAAGTGTATAAGCTTAGGGATGCCCCAGAAGGCATCCCCTCTTTCATCTACAATCTATCGATAATTTTACTCGGAGCTATATTTTTATTCGTCACATGATATGTGCAAATGCTTGGAGCGTCTTTTGTGTTTATTTTTCCTTTTTATTTTATGCACCATGCTGGTATGGGATAGTCCTTGGTTGATTTATAGAATGCTCTTTGCATTTCACTTATATCTTTTGAGTATGGCTTTATAGAATGTTTCATGTGCTTCACTTATATCATTTGAAGTTTGGATTGCATGTTTCCCTACACATAGAAAACCGCCATTTGTAGAATGCTCTTTTGCTTCACTTATATTTGTTAGAGCGGGGCATATCTTTTGTAGAAAGAATTAAACTATCATGCTTCACTTATACTTATTTAGAGAGTTGACAGGAGTTGGTCATTCACATGGTTAGTCATAAAATACTACATAAAACTTGTAGATCACTGAATATGATATGTTTGATTTCTTGCAATAGTTTTGCGACATGAAGATGTGATATTAGAGTCATGCTAGTGAGTAATTGTGTAATCGTAGAAATACTAGTGTTTAGGTTTGTGATTCTCGTATCATGCACGTATGGTGAACCGTTATGTGATGAAGTCGGAGCATGATTTATTTATTAATTGTCATCCTTTGTGTGGAAGTCAGGATCGCGCGATGGTTAAATCCTACCAACCCTTCCCTTAGGATCATGCGTGTAGTACCTTCTTTCAATGACTAATAGACTTTTACAATAAGTATGTGAGTTCTTAATGACTAATGTTGAGTCCATGGATTATACACACTCTCACCCTTCCACCATTGCTAGCCTCTCTAGTACCGCGCAACTTTCGCCGGTGCATTACACCCACCATATACCCTTCCTCAAAACAGCCACCATACCTACCTATTATGGCATTTCCATAGTCATTCCAAGGTATATTGCCATGCAACTTCCATCGTTCCTTTTATTATGACACGCATCATCATTGTCATATTGCTTTGTATGATCGTAAGATAGCTAGCATGATGTTTTCATGGCTTGTGCGTTTTTTGATGTCATTGCTATGCTAGATCATTGCACATCCCGGTACACCGCCGTAGGCATTCATATAGAGTCATATTTTATTCTAAATATCGAGTTGTAAGTAAATAAAAGTGTGATGATCATCATTATTAGAGCATTATCCCGTGTGAGGAAGTAATAAAAGAGGCCAATGAAGCCCAAGTAAAAACAAAGAGGCCAAAGAAGCCCACAAAAAATGAGAGAAAAGAGAGAAGGGACAATGCTACTATCATTTACCACACTTGTGCTTCAAAGTAGCACCATGATCTTCGTGATAGAGAGTCTCCTATGTTGTCACTTTCATAAACTAGTGAAAAAAATTCATTATAGAACTTGGCTTGTATATTCCAATGATGGGCTTCCTCAAATTGCCCTAGGTCTTCGTAAGCAAGCGAGTTGGATGCACACCCACTAGTTTCTTTTTGAAATTTCATACACTTATAGCTCTTGTGCATCTGTTGCATGGCAACCCCTACTCACTCACATTGATATCTATTGATGGGAATCTCCATAGCCCGTTCATACGCCTAGTTGATGTGAGACTATCTCCTCCTTTTTGTCTTCTCCACAACCACCATATTCTATTCCACCTATAGTGCTATGTCCATGGCTCATGCTCATGTATTGCCTGAAAGTTGAAAAAGTTTGAGAACACTAAAGTATGAAACAATTGCTTGGCTAAAACCGTGGTTGTGCATGATTTAAATACGTTGTGTGGGAAAGATGGAGCATAGCGAGACTATATGATTTTGTAGCGATAACTTTCTTTGGCCATGATATTTTTAGAAGACATGATTGCTTTGTTAGTATGCTTGAAATATTATAGTCTTTATATCAAATGATAGACTATTGCTTCGAATCACTCGTGTTTTAGTATTCATGCCATGATTAGATTATATGATCAAGATTATCCTAGGTAGCATTCCACAACAAAAATTATCTTTTTTATCATTTACCAACTCGAGGACCAGTAGGAACTAAGCTTGGAGATGCTGATACGTCTCCATCGTATCTATAATTTTTTATTGTTTCATGCCAATATGCTACAACTTTCATATACTTTTGGCAACTTTTTATACTATTTTTGGGACTAACATATTGATCCAGTGCCCAGTTCCAGTTCCTGTTTCTTGCATGTTTTTTGTTTCGCGGAATATCCATACCAAACGACGTCCAAACACAATTAAAAACCTACGGTGATTTTTATGGAATATTTATGATTTTTGGAAAGAAGAATCAACGCGAAACGATGCCCAAGGGGGTCACAAGCCCAGGAGGCGCCCCCCTAGGGCGCGGCTAGCAGGCTTGTGACCAATCCCTAAGGCGGTTGGGGCCCTTCTTTCGCCGCAAGAAAGCTAATGTCCGGAAGAAAATCGTGTTAAAATTTCAGCCCAATCGGAGTTACGGATATCCGGGGATTTAAGAAACGGTGAAAGCCAGAATCTCGGAGCGCAGAAACAAAAGGATACAGAGAGAGATACAATCTCAGAGGGGCTCTCGCCCCTCCGCCGCCATGGAGACCATGGACCATAGGGGAAACCCTTCTACCATCTAGGTAGGAGGTCAAGGAAGAAGAAGAACAATAAGGGGTGCTCTCTCCCCCTCTCTCCCGGCGGCGCCGGAACGCCGCCCGGGACATCATCGTGTGACGGCGATCTACAACAACACCTCCGTCATCTTCACCAACACCTCCATCACCTTCCCCCATCTATATTCAGCGGTCCACTCTCCCGCAACCCGTTGTACCCTCTACTTGAACATGGTGCTTTATGCTTCATATTATTATCCAATGATGTGTTGCCATCCTATGATGTCTGAGTAGATTTTCGTTGTCCTATCGGTGACTGATGAATTGCTATGATTGGTTTAATTTGCTTGTGGTTATGTTGTTGTCCTTTGGTGCCCATCATATGAGCGCGCACGTAGATCACACTATAGGGTTAGTAGTATGTTGTTAGGACTATGTATTGGAGGGCAAGGGTGACAGAAGCTTCAGCCTAGCATAGAAATTGATGCATACGGGATTGAAGGGGGACCAATATATCTTATTGCTATGGTTGAGTTTTACCTTAATGAACGTTAGTACTTGCGTATGCTTGTTAATAGTTCCAATCATAAGTGCATAGAATTCCAAGTAAGGGATGACATGCTAGCAGTGGTCTCTCCCACACAAAACTTCCTATCAGTCTAGTAATGTAGTCAATTGCTTAGGGACAATTCCGCAACTCCTACCACCACTTTTCCACACTCGTCAAACTAACGTAATTGTTTCTTTATCTAGCAGCCCCTAGTTCTTATTTACGTGTTCTTTCTTTTCTTGCAAACCTATCCTATCACTCCTACAAAGTACTTCCAGTTTCGTACTTGTTCTAGGTAAAGCGAACGTAAAGTGTGTGTAGAGTTGTATCGGTGGTCGATATAACTTGAGGGAATATTTGTCCTACCTTTAGCCCCTCGTTGGGTTCGACACTCTTACTTATCGAGAAAGGCTACAATCGATCCCCTATACTTGTGGGTTAACATCCACTAACCTGAAATTTTCTCGGACATGGGGAAAGAAATCTTCATTATCCTTGATATATGCCCACTCAACATACCTCATATCACTAACACCAAGACTCTTGTCAAACAAGACAGTCTCATGAAAATCTTGTTGTTCCTTGGTGTGAAACCTTGGATCAACAATAGTTCTTCTTCTGACAGTATATGGGTCAACAGCTCTCCACTTCCTCAATCTGACATCCTTCCTCATCTTCATATCCTCTGCTAGTAGATGAGCAGCATTGTGAATTGGCAGGGTTGGTCTGAGCTTCCTGAGAACTGGTGCATTCTCATCTTCTACCTCCTCTACAACAGGGGCACTAGATGCACGGCCTTTCTCCTTGGCAGTTGCAGGAATGTCCTTTGTAGTCTTTCTCCGAGCTACAGCCTTCTTTGCCTTGGCAGGAGGCTTAGGAGCAAATTTCATGTCATCAGCCATAAGCTTCTTCTAAGGAGGAGGAGCTGGGATCTCATCTTCACCAGCAGATTCTTTAGGGTCTTCAAACATGGAAGTCCTTCTCCCAACAAGATGAATTGTCCGCTTCCTGGGCCTCTTTACTCCAGCCTTCTTGGCAAGTTTGTCAGTGGACAGTGATGTGCTCTGCCTTGCAGATTCAGGTGCTCTCGAATCAGCAGGTTTAGCGTACCCTTTCCTGACATTCTTCCTTGGAACCTTAGGAGGAGCTGAAGTTTCCTCTGGCACAAAGTCTGAGTCCTCTTCATCAGAACTCAGTTTCTTCCTCTCCCTAGTGGCTGCCTTGGGAAAGCCATGGGAGCTGTAGGATCCAGGGTCAGAGTCAGACTTATCTGGACTAGTGTGTGAGTTCATCGCAACACTTTGTTCTCTCAAATCATTCTGGCTATCATGTGATCTAGACATCTTGGCAGACAAACAGAAACTCAGCAACAAACAACAAAACATGTGAAGTAGATATAGGAAAAACAAAAGGGTTGAGCATAAAAAAATTCAGATGTTTTCAAAAAATTTGAACAAAGAAATCCTTAGTTTTAGCTTTCTGCAGATCATATTTCGGTTCGGAGTCACCGAGACACATGAACTCCTTTACTAAAACTTGGTCATCATTTCGGTGGAACCAAAATTAACAACTCAGTTTCACCGAGTTCATTCTCAGGAACGCTAGGTTCAAAATCAGTGGAACCGACTTTTGCAAATCGGTGCACCGAGATGAGGTCTGCGGAGAACTAAACCTAAAATCTTCCTCGTTCTGTGATATACGGGAGAATCTAGTGGATGCAGAGATTGCACATTGTGCCTTGTGGATAAATCTTCTAATGCGCACGAGATAGATTGGAGAGGCACAAAAGAAAGGGGCGGATCCGTACCTTAACTCGGCGATGGTCCGGCTACGGCGACGACGACGGTGAAGACTCCGTCGACGGCGGCGATACCCAGCGACGGAGACGCACAGGGAGTCAAGGGAGACGAGCAGGGGTCCACGGGACAGCGTATGGTTTGGGACGAAATGACTTTAAAGAACTAAAATCAAAGATTTGGTCCGCTGATATATATACCCATTCGGTGTCGGTGTCACCGAGAATACGAAATCGGTGTGACCAAGTTCCTCTACAGTCAGTTGTCACGGAACATCTGTGTAACCGAGTTTGTGATTTCGGTGGTACCGAGATGGAAAACCAGATCCGCTTTGTAAATTCGGTGGAACCGATTATGTGAATTTGGTCTCACCGAGATTTTCAAAGAGGGTTTGGAAGTCAGCAATTAACGATACGGAACTCCGAGTGCACCTTCACATAGAGGGATCGACAAGTGCTTGTTCATGTTTTGTGATGAAGCATGAATAGAACTTGAGATAAGATAGCATAGATATCTAGAGAAGGGTCCTAGGCATTCTTGTCCATCCTATTGGCAAAAGATAAATCAAGAGTCAAATAACAACAGTTGGATGTCCTCGAATGATCAAACACATGCAGACCAATGTGATCACACAATAAGAATGACAGATAAAACATGGTAACATGCACAAACATCCTAGCAGCTATCAAGCACTTTGGAGATGACAGAAGTCATCTATATATGAGTATATTGACATAGGAGCCAAGTAAGAATACTTGATCATAGGTCATACTCATCGTTAAGCACAAGTGGGGTTACCACTTTTATATAAGCATTAATTTGTTCATATCCTTAGGAGATGCTTATAATCAAGTCTTAGAGTAAAGCTCCCCCTTGATATGACATCCCCCTAAGAGGGGTCAGGTAACCTTGGTTTTTTCGTAGAAGACTTCAATTAAGTGAAGTAATAGTGGATGCTCGAAGTTGATGAAGATCATCTTGAGTTGGGGGCAATCCTTGTTGTTTTCTTACTCTTCTCCCCTACATGGGTTAGTCCCAAAGCACGAGGAACATATGCAAGAATATCCATGTACATGGAGTGAAATACAAATGGGATGTCCAAAGATGCATTAATTACCTCGTTCCTTGCTTACCTTTGAGGAATGTGTGACTCCTTGAAGTAATTCATATGGTTGAGGTTGATTGCAAATAGTTCTTGCCAAAATGAATATGAGTGAATTTCATTGGTGGAGTCACCCCTCAAGAACTTCCTACTTCTTCCTCTTGGGTATCCACACCAAATTGATGGGAATCCTTGGAATTGTGGTAGCACTAGTTGAGGTAGATCTAGTAGTGTCCTTGGGAACCCACTTGACCTTGGCTTATAGTTCTTCTTCATATAGGTCAATGTCATCTTGAAGCTTTCCCTTGCCTTTCTGGTCTTGTGGTAGAAGGCCATCTTGTGAGCTTGTTCCTTAGGGAGGATTAGGATCATACTTCTCTTCTTGGGGAACAAACTTAGGAATGGGGTATGCACCTTCTTCCCAATCATCTCCGTTGACGAGGAAGTAGCCAACACCTTGCTTCTTCCGATGTCCTCCTTGCTTGCGCACAATTTCCTCAAATTGTTTACTTCCGGCAAGACTATTGAAGACACCTCTCTCTATAATCCCTTTCAATATATCATTTTCTTTCTCAAGTATAACTTGGCTAAGAGAATCATTAGTGGAATCAATAGAGCTACTAGCAACAACATTATTGGATTTAGCTTTCACATTGTTGTTACTAGATGAAGAAACTTTCTTGCCTTTGTTACTGGTGTTCCTAAGTTCAAATTGTGGAACAAAATTAGACAAAATAACCGTTTGGCTAGATAAGAAAAACTCTTCTTTCGAAGATCATCATTGATCGCTTTTAAGAACTCATGCTCTTGCTCGAAGTTGAGCTTCTCGAAGCATAGCTTCTCATGTGTTCTTGCAAGCTCTTTATGATCTTCTAGAGTAGTCTGATGAGCTAACTTAAGAGTTTTTAATTCTTGAGTTAGTCGTTCAATTTCTTTCCTATCATCATCACTCGATTTCTCTTGACTAGCATGATAATTAGCAAGTTCATTTTCATTGCAATCACTAGTTTTATCAAAGAGCAAGTCATCTTGACCTAACAAGTAATCCTCATCACTATTGAAATCAAGATACTCGGGGTGTGATACCTTGGGGACTTTAGCCATGAAGGAGTTTTCTAACACCTCATTTGGTGAGTCAAATGGGTCGTAGGAATTTGAGGAAACAAGTGCAATGCCAGCAACACCTTCATCTTGACTATACTCAGAGTTAGAGTGATAGCTTCTCTCGGAGTGGTGATCAGACTCCGAGCCAGAAACCCATTCACCAACATGAGCTTGATGTCTTCTTCTTGAGCTGCTCTTGGTGTATTTGTCCTTCTTCTCCGATTCCTTGCCTCTCCGTGAGTGTCTTCGTTCATAGTGATCTTCTCTACTCCTCTCTCTGCGAGGTGACTCATCTCTTGAGCTTCGTCTTCGAGGTTACTCTTCTCCTCTTTTGTAGGGAGCCGAGCACTCATTGGAGTAGTGTCCGGTCTTCCCACAATTGTAGCAGTTTCAGTCACAACTGGATGAACGCTTCTCATCATGTCTTGAGCTTAAGCTACTCTGTTCGCCTCTACTCTTGTAGAACTTGTTGAATTCTCTAACCATGAGGCTTATCTCTTCATCAGTGACAAGATTGTCCTTTGAAGTAGCGGGAGCATCACATGAAGCTTTGCAAGCATCGCTTGACTTGGTGTGCATCTCATCTTTGTCCTTGAGTGACATCTCATGAGCAACTATCCTACCAATGACTTCAGTTGGCTTGAGATCTTTGTAATTTGGCGTCATTTGGATCAATGTGCACACTGTGTCATACTTTCTATCGAGAGCTCTAAATATCTTCTTGATGATGAATTTGTCGGTCATCTCTTCGCTTCCTAAGCCAGCAATCTCATTGGTGATGAGAGCTAGCCTAGAGTACATTTCAGCGACACCTTCACCATCGTTCATCTTGAACTTGTCAAGATGACTTTGAAGCACATTCAACTTTGATTCTCTGACAGAATCAGTACCTTCATGCATATCAACTAAAGTATCCCAGACTTATTTTGCGTTCTCAAGACGACTGATTTTGTTGAATTCTTCGGGGCATAGACAGTTCAAGATGATATCGCATGCTTAAGCATTGAGTTGCAACATCTTAACTTCATCAGCTTCGCATCACGATCAGATTCATGTGCTTCTCCAAAGAAGTTACCTTGCACACCAACATGAATAACAGCCCAAAAATGAGGATTAAAAGCAAGAATATGCATTTTCATCTTATGCTTCCAACTAGCAAAATTAGTGCCATCAAAATATGGACCTCTACGGTGATAATTTCCCTCACTAGACGTCATACTCTCCTAGGTTGTTAAACCAATGAAATGGAGACAAAAGCTCTAATGCCAGTCGTAGGATCGGAAGTATGTCTAGAGGGAGGTGATTAGACTACTTGACAAGATATTTTTTTTTGCCTTTTTCCAATTTTAGTTGAGAGGCGGCTATGGGAGTTATAGCAAGTCAAGTACACCCTACACATGTAGTTTTAAGAGTATAGCAGCAGAATGTAAAACATGCAAGTGTAAAGTAGAGGAGTAAGGTAGGGATATCAAACGCATGAGATTGACACGGCGATTTTTGGCATAGTTCCGCTGGGTGGCGCTATTGTACGTCCATGTAGTGGAGACTTCAACCCACGTAGGGTAACAGTTGCGAGAGTCCACGGAGGGCTCCACCCATCGAGGGTCCACAAAGAAGTGTCATTGTATATTCCACCATGGCTTCCGTACATGGAGGACTAGCCTTACTCACAGTAGATCTTCACGAAGTAGGCGATCACCTTGCCCTTACAAACATCTTGGTTCAACTCCACAACACGAAGTAGGAGGCTCCCAAGCGACACCTAACCAATCTAGGAGGCACCACCCTCCAAAAGGTAATAGATGTGGTAGAACAATGAACTCCTTTCTCTTCTGCTTCTAAAGATAGCTCCTCAACACAAAATCACTCTCTCACAGAATATGCATGCGTAGGAGAGGTTGATTTGGTGGAAAGCTGTTTGGGGAGGCTAGAGATCAAGTTTCAAATGATTGGATTGGAATATCTTGGTCTCAATACATGAGTAGGTGGTTCTCTCTCACAGAATGAATCTCGCAATGAACTGTGTGTTCTGAGTGTTTCTCCCACGAATGAGAGGTGGGTGAAGGGGTATATATAGGCAGCACACAAAATCCAACTATTACACACCAAGTGGCAAACTTAGTGACACCGAACTGAAAAACTCGGTGGTACCGATTAGCACAAAGGTAGTAACTTTTGAATCTCGGTGAGACCGATATATGAAACTCAGTGGTACCGAAAAGGTGGCTAATGATGAGATGGACAAACTCGGTGGCACCGATACTCAAACTCGGAAATTCCGGTTTTGGGTACCGAGGCACCCCGAAAGTTGGTCACCCAAACTCGGTAGCACCGATATGGATTCGGTTGCAACGATTTGGTGGGAATGGCTAGAGTTTCTGTCTGAGGTCAAACTCGGTGGGTCCGATATGTGAAAGTTGGTGACACCGAATTTGTGTATATGGAATTTGATAGAGTGGATATGTGAGAAAAATGACTAAGTATTTTGGTGGCTAACTTTGAGCATGTTCAGCAATCAGTTCATTTTACTACCTCGCCCCTTTTAATAGTATTGGCTTTCCTATGAACTCAAAGGTAAGTTCTCAGAAATATAAATGAAGAGTCTTCTAGCTTGAAGCTTGAGCCAATATCATTCCTTTCTTACATCAAGGGGCATCTCCACATAAGCCTTTAGCCAGAGCATATTTTTGAACTTTTCTGAAATATACTTGGAAAACATATTAGTCCAATGATGCATATGTTGTGATCAATTATCAAAACCACCCTAGGGAGCAATTGTGCTTTCAGACCACCACTTCACTGTCCCGGGGAATTCGGACACTCTTAGCCCCGGGCAGCCATGCCTCCATGGCGCTTTGCAGCGGCAAGTGACGATGGAGGCACAGGTACTCAAGGTGGTCCTCGCTGATGCCGCTGACGTCCCACGCCCCCTGCTGCCGATCGGTGGTTCGAGGCGGATTCGGGCACGGCAGTGACGCGGACGGCACAGAAGGAATTCCCCAGCACGGGTCGTGGCATCACCGGCAGCGGGCGGCGCATGCGAGGTTCGGGCGGCGTCTGTTTGCCTTCTCTCTCTACCACTCTCGAGCACTGCTAGGAAGGCGAGGGGCGAGGCGGCAAAGATGGAATGCCTGCTCCGCACCCCCTCTCTTCCATTTAAACCCCTGCGTCATGAGTGGGGAGTGGATCAGTTGCGCACGATCTCAACTCCCCCCTCTTCATGCGGACGCGTTAATGCGTTCTGGGAGGCCGACAGGTGGCCTCCTTGGCCACAGCTGATCCTGCGCAAGGGCCGAGACCGTGGCAAGGCAGGCCCGAGGTCTGGCCCCATCACCTCGCCCGCGTGGCTTGGTTGGGCTGGGCCTGAGGCACCCGACGTGTTGCGGCCCCGCTCCCCAGCCCCGAGATGACGCGATGGTCCGATCGACATTGATTGCATGACTCCCCGGGCCCAACATGCAGCAGACACACTCGGCTCCCTGGCTCCACCGACAAGGACTCTGGGGGACAAGGCGGTGCGACCCGTCGCTGCGAGCCAGCGGGATTCCCCGGCTTCGGGGACAATAGCCCGGGGGATAAGCCCATGGTAGCCTGATACGTCTCCAATGTATCTATAATTTTTTATTGTTCCACGTTGATATATTATTATTCTATGATACTTTTGGGCATTTATATACCAATTTCTAATATTTTTGAGCACTAACCTATTAACCCAATGCCCAGTGCCAGTTCTCTTTTCTGTGTGTTTTTTACTTTGCAGGTTTACCCTACCAAACAAAGTCCAAATGCCACGAAACTTTAATATGATTTTTTCTGGACTATATGAAGACCTACAAGCATCAAAAGTGGACGACAGGACAAACAAGAGCGGCACAAGCCAACAGGGCGCGGCCCAGGGCTTGGTTGCGCCCTGATGGCTTGTGCCCCCCCTGGATACCTCCCGACATCCCTCGCTGGCCTATAAATTCACAAATATTCCGAAAACCCTAAGAGCACTCCCGAAACACTTTTTCCACCGCCGCAAGTGTGTGTTCCAACGGGAGGCCATCAAAACCTCCGTTCTCGCAATCTGCCGGAGGTGAGATCAATCACGGAGGGCCTCTACATCAACCTTGTTGCCCTCACCATGATGTGTGAATAGTGCACCATAGCCATATGGGTCCGTAGGCAGTACTTAGATGGCAATCTCCCTCTTATGATCTTCAATACCATGTTCATCGCATCTTCGCTTTTATCTATCCGATGTAATCACTATGTATGGTGTGTTTGTTGGGATCCGATGAATTGTGGGTTTATGTTCAGATTATTCATGAAAAGTATTTGAGTCACCTCTGATTATTGAGATACTTAATTGCATGATCATCACAGCTTCGTAATGCTCTTCGATCTATTGAGATAGTTTGGCCAACTAGATTAATATTTCTTCGGTGGGAGTGGTGCATTGTAGTACGTTCAACCTGGAGAATTTCTATATCCCAGTGACAGAAGGGGACAAGATGTGTCTTTGTCTTGCTGCTACTAAGGATAAAATGATGGGGTTTATTCATATTAATTGAGTTTAGTTAGTCTACATCATGCCATTGTTCTCCAAGCTTTACTCTGCTTTTACTTAATACGTAGAGAGGAAAGCATATAAGCACTCTTGAAGTTGAGTAATAGTAATAGGTGTAGGCAGGACTCGGCTTATTTGATTATGGACGTGATGCCTATATTCACATGATCATTGCCGTGAAAATCGCATAATTATTCATTTTTCTATCTCGTTATATATTTACAAACGCTACTATTACCTTGCTGCCGTTATTTGTGTTTTACTTTATTTTATTATTTACAATTATCAACAATTATCTAGACACCTCATTTGCTTGCAAATAACGAGATCAAAGGGATTGACAACCCTCTTGGCCGCGTTGGGTGCAAGTTGTTTGTTTCTTTGTGTGCAGTCGCTGAAGACGGTTGAGGATTAGTATTCCTATTGGTTCGATAAACCTTGTTTCATAACCGAGGGAAATACTTACCCGCATTGTGTTGCGATAACCCGTTCCTCTTTACGAAAAACCCAACGCACATCATAGTCATCAGGAAGGATTTCTGGCGCCGTTGCCGAGGAATACCATCACCAACTATCAAGTAGCTTTTCACAAATTTTCATGAACTTGTTCTTCTTTTTATTTGCTGTTATATTTAGTTTGTCACATAAAAATAAAAATACAAAAAAAATTACCTGCTTTATACGTGTACTCTTGTTTAAAGTCATGGCTAGTTCTTCTTTTGTTCGTGTTACTCCCGATAATGATGTTATAAATTTTAAACAAATGGGAGGAAAAAGTTTGAAAGATGCATGGTATAGGATTTGCAATGCTCAAAATAAATCCACTAATAAGTTATCCGCCACTACTTTGCTCCATAATTTTTATGTTGGTGTAACAACTTGGTTTAGGTTTGTTCTTGACACCATGAGTGGAGGGAACTTTTTAACGTGTCACACTTTAGATGCCTATAATGTCACTGAAAGCCTTGTTGGAACACCACCTATTATTGTTAATGAAACCAATTTAACTTTGTAACATGTTATGCAAAGGCTTGATGCTATAAAAAATAAAATGATCACGCATGAACCAATTGAGGAGTTAGAAAAGAAACTTCATAATCAGATTACTCAACTTGGGTCTCGCGTAGGAATTAATTCCAAAACTCTAAAGGAAAAGGACACTATTATTGATGAGAGGATAGGACAAAGTTTGGCTAGAGTTGATAAGATGGAGGAGGTCATTGATAAAGTAGGTTCAGCTTTCACACCTCCTAAAACTTATGCTAGCACCTCTCGAAATAAAAGTCCCAACTTCATATATGTTTCCAAAAGCGTAGCACACCTCCTATCAAAAAAAATGAGGATATAAAGATGATTAGTGTTCATCCCAACTTTATAAATTTGATCAAAGATCCTATTGCTCCTATCATTCATGGTTGTATTATTGAGGAGCTTGATGTCAAAGATGACAACACTTGAAACTATGCATTATGCCTAGCTAGGGGCACAGAACAATAGCACTTGTTCGGAGGCAACCCAATAGTTATCTTAGTTTTTTTCTTTTTAGTTTCTGTTCTTTTGTGTTGACAATATTATTGCCTCTATAATGATTATGTTTTTATGTTTTAATTAGCGTTCGTGCCAAGTAAAGCCTTTCGGATAACTTATTTAATGAGTATGATTGATGATGTGCAAAAACAGAAACTTTCGTCTCAAGTGCATACTTTTTAATTCTCTTCTGGAGCATGCTAAATTCTTGAACTTCTTACACCATATTTCTGTACAAATTCTCCACGTTGTCCTAATTTTTCAGAATTTTAAGAGTTACAGAAGTATGGGATCTTTACAGATTGCTACAGATTGTTTTGTTTTAAACATATTTTGTTTTGCCGGCATAGTTTGCTTGTTTTGATGATGTTATGGACTATATGGGGGCGTATGAGTCATGGATAAGTTAGAATACATTACCTATTATGCAATTATAAATTAAGAATCAATTTAAAACAGTACCTCAAATATGCAATATGTTTCTTATACGAACGTATCTCACGAAGTTTTGTTGAGTTTTGCGTGATTGAAGTTTTCATGTTTTGAGTGTGATTGCGATGGACCATAGAATAAGGAGTAGCAAGAGCCTAAGATTGGGGATGCCCAAGGCACCCCAGGTATTATTCTAAGTAATACTCAAGCGTCTAAGCTTGGGGAAGCCTCGGAAGGCATCCCCTCTTTCGTCTCAAACCATCGGTATGTCACTTGACGCTACATTTTTATTCATCACATGATATGTGTTTTGCTTGGAGCGTCGTTTGCTTTTGTTTGCTTTTACTTTCAGTTTGTCACAATCATCATTTTCTGGACACACCTATTAGAGATAGACTCGCCTTCATTATGATTTGCTAGAATACTATATGTGCTTCACTTGTATCTTTTGAGCTTGGCACTTGCTTTAGTAATTCACTTCTATCTTTTAGAACACGGTGGCGTGTATATTTTATAGAAATAATTTGCTCTCTTTCTTCACTTATATTTGTTTGATAGCTGAATAAATAGTAACCGTAATTTGCAGGGGTCATAAGACTAGTCCAAAAATAATAGGCATTCAATGAATGATAATCAAAACCATCATGTAGGACATATAGAGAAATTATGAGTTAATGGCATTGATATGGTAATATGACAAAGGTATAAGTCCATAATTGTTGATTCATATTTGTGTCGGGATTAAAGGGGTGTTAACTTGTTGTTCATCTAAATATTAAAGAGTCATGGTGATGATGTGTGAGCATTCTTATTCCTCGCTAAAATCCTAGTGTTGTCTCGAGTCACGGACGCAAGGCGGTTAACTCCTACCAACCCCCTCCCTCGGGGCATGCGAGTAGTGCTTTGATGTGTGATAAAACTAACAAACTTCGCAATAAGTATTTGAGTTCTTTATGACTAATGTGACACCTTGGACATACATATATTTACCTTCTCATATTTGCTAGCCTCTTCGATATCGTGCATAGCCCATTCTCACCTCGAGGATTGGTGGAACTTTCGCCGTTGCATCCACACCCCGTGGCATGATACGCTCTGTTGCACATAAGCCTCATTATATCTTCCTCAAAATAGACACTGTACCTACCTATTATGGCATTTTCATAGCCATTTCGAGATATATTGCCATGCAAATTTCATCTTCACTTCACATGACTAGTTCGTTCATCGGCATATTGCTTTGCATGATCATATAGAGTTGACATATAATTTGTGGCAAAGCCACCTTCTATAATGTTTTTGATACATGTCACGTTAGATCATTGCACATCCTGGTACATTGCCAGAGGCATTCTCAAAGAGTCATATCTTCCTATCAGTTCTCCATATTGAGTTGTAAGTAAACAAAAGTGTGATGATCATCCTTGTTAGATCCTTGCCCGTGTGAGGAAAGGATGATGGAGACTATGTGTGATATCCTGGCTTATTAGGGATGATAGACTACTCATATCAATAAGGAATTTCGTCTTTTCCGGGAGCCCATTTTAACCGAACTCCCAGGTTAAGCGTGCTCGGCTTAGAGTAGTTCTAGGATGGGTGACCGGCCGGGAAGGATATCCCGGGTGCGCATGAGTGAGGACAAAGTGCGCAAAAAAGACTAGTACTGATATGTGGGGCCAGTCTAGATCCCGCCAGGAGTAACGGCCGCCGGCGGGTGTGTGTGGGGCGTTAGAAGTTAGTATCAGAGCCGACCCTCGTGGTTACACGGATGTTAGCGGACATGTGTGTGGTCATGGTGTTCATGATGTGTTTGACCCGTAGTGGCACACGACATGGCACATGTACTGGACTGGATGCACAGACGTTTGTGCCAAGAGGGAATGCTCTTGTAGCCCGATGAGGACGCCGGTTCCTCTAAGTGGTGGTGTATGTGATAGTCTGGCTTATTAGGGATGATATACTACTCATATAATTAAGGAATTCTTTCTTTTTTGGGAGACCTTTCAAACAGAACTCCTAGGTTAAGCGTGCTCGGCTAGGACTAGTTCTAGGATGGGTGACCAACCGGGAAGTTGATCCGGGGTACGCATGAGTGCAGACAAAGTGCACAGAAAAGACTAGTATTGATATGTGGGGCCAGTCTAGATCCTGCCAGGAGTAACGACCGTCCGGACTAGTATTGATATGTGGGGCCAGTCTAGATCCCGCCAGGAGTAACGACCACTGGCGGGTGTGTCCGGAGCGTTACAAGTTGATATCAGAGCCGACCCTCACGGTTACACGGATGTTTGCGGACAGGTGTGCGGTTATGATGTTCATGAAGTTTTTGACCCGTCGTGGCACACGACATCGCACATGTACTCTGGACTGGATGCATAGACGTTTGTACCAAGAGGGGGCGCTCACGTAGCCCGACAAGGACGTCGGTTCCTCTGACTGGTGGTGTATGTGATAGCGTGGCTTAGTAGGGATGATAGACTACTCATATCAATAAGGAATTCCTTCTTTTCCGGGAGCCCGTTCGAACAGAACTTCCAGGTTAAGCGTGCTCGGCTTGGAGTAGTTCTAGGATGGGTGACCGAACTTCCAGGTTAAGCATGCTCGGCTTGGAGTAGTTATAGGATGGGTGACTGATCGGGAAGTTGATCCCGGGTGCGCATGAGTGATCATAAAGTGCACAGAAAAGACTAGTATGGATATGTGGGGCCAATCTAGATCCCGCCAGAAGTAACGACCGCCGGCGGGTGTGTCCGGGGCCATACACTATGATTCCCCCACAAGTCGGGATGAGACTCCAGACGAAAAATAAATAAAATTTGGGAGGCTAAATGAGCCCACCATATAAAAAATATAAATGAGAGAAAAAGAGAGAACGGACAATGCTACTATCCTTTACCACACCTATGCCTCAAAGTGGCACCATGATCTTCATAACGGGAGTCTCCTATGGTGTCACCTCCATATGCTAGTGGGAATTATCTTATCGTAACAAACTTGGCTTGTATATTCCAATGACGGGCCTCCTCAAATGTCCTATGTCTTCATGAGCAAGCAAGTTGGATGCACACCCCACTTAGCTTCAATTGAGCTTTCATACACTTGTAGCTCTAGTCAATCATTTGCATGGAAAATCCCTACTCCTCGCATTGACATCTATCAATGGGCATCTCCATAGCTTGTTGGTACGCCTAGTTGGTGTGAGATTATGTTCTCCACTTTTTACCCCTTTGATATCTACCATCATATTCTATTCCACCTATATGCTATGTCCAATGGTTCACGCTCATGTATTGTGTGAATAATAAAAAGTTGATGCATATTGAAAAAGTACGATCCAATTGCGTGACTTGAACACCGTGGTGCTTAACATTTGTATTTATGTGGTGAGGACAGAGTCATGCCTTGCTAATACAATAAAGATGAATAGGGGGTAAGCATTCTTTTAGGATCGTATACTTTGAAAATCAATAATTGTGTTGCTTATACTTAATAAATATTATTATATTGTTGTTTGTTAATTCATCATTTCTCGTGATCATACATACAAGAGATTACATTATGGATGGCATGTTACATCAAAAATTCTGTTTTTATCATTTACCTACTCGAGGACAAGTAGGAATTAAGCTTGGGGATGCTGATACGTCTCCGACGTATCTATAATATTTATTGTTCCATGTTGATATATTATCATTCTAGGGTACTTTTTGGGCATTTATATACTAATTTATAATATTTTTGAGCACTAACCTATTCACCCACTGCCCAGTGCTAGTTCATGTTTTCTGTGTGTTTTTTCTTTGCAAGTTTACCCTAAAAAACGAAGTCCAAATGCCACAAAACTTTAATATGATTTTTTATGGACTATATGAAGACCTGCAAGCATTGGAAGTGGGTGAGAGGCCGCACGAGGGAGGCACAAGCCAACAGGGCATGGCCTAGGGCTTGGTCACGCCCTGATGGCCTGTGACCCCCTTGGATGCCTCCCGACGTCCCTCTCTAGCCTATAAATTCATAAATATTCCGAAAACCCTAAGAGCACTCCTGAAACACTTTTTCCGTCACCGCAAGTCTCTATTCCGACGGGAGGCCATCTAAACCTCCATTCCGGCAATCTGCCGGAGGGGGGATCAATCACGGAGGGCCTCTACATCAACCTTGTTGTCCTCATGATGATGCGCGAGTAGTTCACCACAGACCTACGGGTCCGTAGTTAGTACCTAGGTGCTAATCTCTCTCTCTCTCTCTTATGATCTTCAATACCATGTTCATCGCATCTTTGCTTTGATCGATCTGATGTAATCACTATTTATGGTGTGTTTGTTGGGATCCGATGAATTGCGGGATTATGTTCAGATTATTCATGAAAAGTATTTGAGTCACCTCTGATTATTATAGTTCTTAATAGCATGATCATCATAGCTTCGTAATGCTCTCCGATCTATTGTAGTAGGTTCAACCTGCCGAATTTCTATATCCCAGTGACACAAGGAGACAAGATGTGTCTTTGTGTTGCTGCTACTAAGGATAAAATGATGGAGTTTATTCATATTAGTTGAGTTTACTTTGCCTACATAATGTCATTGTTCTCCAAGCATTACTCTGTTTTTACTTAATACGTAGAGAGATAAGCATAGAAGCGCTCTTGAAGTGGAGTAATAATAATAGGTGCAGGCAGGAGTCAGCCTATTTGCTTGTGGACGTGATGCCTATATACACCGTGAAAATATCATAATTATTCGTTGTTCTATCAATTACCCAACAATAATTTGTTTACCCACCATATGCCTTTGCCATGAGAGATGACACTAGGGAACACTACGACCCCCGGGTCTATTCACTTATATATTTACAAACGCTACTATTACCTTGCTGCCATTATTTGTGTTTTATTTTATTTTCCAATTTACAATTATCAACAATTATCTACACACCTAATTTGCTTGCAAATAACGAGATCAAGGCGATTGACAACCCTCTTGCCCACGTTGGGTACAAGTTGTTTGTTTCTTTGTGTACAGTCGTTGAAGACAGTTGAGGATCGGTATTCCTATTGGTTCGATAAACATTTGTTT
Source organism: Hordeum vulgare subsp. vulgare (assembly GCF_904849725.1). Classification (NCBI taxonomy): domain Eukaryota; kingdom Viridiplantae; phylum Streptophyta; class Magnoliopsida; order Poales; family Poaceae; genus Hordeum; species Hordeum vulgare. Next base: position 293,410,645 of record NC_058524.1, on the reverse strand, counting down.
AATAACTCAGGGAAATACTTACCCGCATTGTGTTGCGATAACCATTCCTCTTTACGGAAAACTCAACGCAGATCACAATCATCATAGCCTCATCTCCCTTCATGCCCGTTTTCAAAAACATTGGGGCCAGCTTGACCCCTGAGGCTCCGACTCCAACAGGCTCGCTCCGGCCGGCTCAGCCTACTCGTGACTGGGTCCTCGCCTCTCCGGCTCCAGGCGAATCACCCTCCCTCTTGACAGTCATCGTCTCATACGACAAGACTAGTCCCCTCCGATGAGACGCGACACAAGATCAGCTACTCGATGGTGCCATACGCGCATGGCTACAGTAGAGCGGCAGTATTGCCGACCTCTGTCGACTGCAATCAGGCGAGGCGACACTGGGTCTACTCAGCGGTCATCATCGCCTACTCCATGTCATCCCTCACAAGTGGCGACAGGGGAATCGTCCATACCACGAGAAACACGCGGGAGCGATGGATGCTTCATGGGTTGCCCCTTCGATGAGACCCCGCAACCGGCAGGCCCCGCCAGCGACAATACCACACCATAGGTGAGACCCTCCAGCTGGCCAGAGAGGCCACCATCCGGGCCCCACCCTGGACCATTCACGTATATTATAAGACGAGTGGATTGGCCTATAAATCCCCCTGGCCCTCCCATGCAATGGTGTCGATCGATCATCCGCACACACCCACACACACTCACTCATGTAGAGAGGCAAGGAGAGCAAGCTAGCTCCTTCCTCCTCCTCTAGCCAGCAGCTCAAGGAGCACAGTTGTAGCTGTCATCTACCATATAACAACTCGGGCACGAGAAGGAGTGTCACTCCGGCAGAACTAGGAGTGGATCAGTTACCACGGAGGGCCCCGAACCTGGGTACATCGCGTGTCACCACCACTTGTTCCCAATCCCATTCCCGGAGTCCGTCGACGCACATTGGCCCAATCACTCGAGATAAGACACCCCATGGCATGTGCTGTGACAAAACGACGACATCACTCGAGCTATGATCTTGTGATGGTTCCTTCTCGTTGGGTGTTCACCGCACGCGGCTCAAGAACCGCGAGTCGACGTCCAGTTTGATTGGGCGAGATGTATTAGTGATATTATGTGATATTATTGTTGCACTAGCTGGATTATTCGAGATGTATTAGTGATATTATTGTTGCATTAACTGGATTATTTGAAATGTATTAGTAAAATTTAATCCTCCTCACCATCCCTATCCCCTAATATCGAACCTCGTCGGTGGCTCACTACTATGATTCAGTTTTTGCTTATTGAATGCATTCTAATTTAAATACTAAATTGTTTTATCTTTCTTCTGGATTAGTTAAGTTATGGACGATAGCGGCAAATACAATGAAGATGACATGTTCGACATCATACGTTGCTCCCCAAACCAAGAGATTGAACGACATGATGACTCAGAATTTCTAAACAAATCCAGTGAGGGACTTGAGCAAGAACCAAGAGACAAAGAAAATGATGGCGAAGAAAATGTTAGACAATTAACAAAGTTCGACGAGGTATATATATATTAAGCCTCGTGATAATTAGTTGTATTAGTTGATCTGTGTATATATATATTAATGAATATTTCTCCTTTTAGCCAATCTTCTAGAAGGGTACGAGGCCGGGTCAAAAAGTTGGGCGATGACATGAAGTTAAACATCGATGAAGTCACAGAAGATGGAAAATTGATTGCTCCTCATGGGAATGCCCATAAATTTATAACTCAATGCGAAGGTATTGTTAGGGACCAAATCTCGATCACCATTCGAGAATGGAACCAGCCAAAGGTAGATCGAGGAGTTAGTTACTTCGACGAAAGGTCGAAAGATTTGCTTTGGATTCATGTCACATTTCAACCTACCATCGGGTCACATTTCAACCTACCACAGGATCTCATAGGTAGAAAATGGTTGGAAGTCAAGAAATTTGCTCTTAAGAAGATGGCCACACAATACCACAACTGGAAGAAAATATTATACAGTGACTACATCATGGCAAAAAGGAAGACTCCAAAATTCACTCGAGCACTGGAGAAGATAAAGATCACTGGGTTGAATTTGTGGAGTACAAGGAATCGGATGAAGCTCTGGAAAGGTCAAGAAAAAATAAGATAAATGTTGAGAAAAATGAGTATCACCTTGTTTTGGGGACAGGTATCTACAAGAGAGCCCTGCCTAAGTGGGAAGAAGTTAAGGCCAAGATGGTTGCATAAGTGGTCATTCCACCTACAACACATTGCCCCGAGAGGTCCAAGACTTTGGTTTTATGCGCATGGGGGGAGTTGGACCGAGCGACACGGCAGATTATTGCAAAGGAAGATCTTAAAATAGCATCGAACGTTATAATTCAGGCAATAGAAGATGCTCGAAATGGGATGTTCCAGCCCGAGAGACAGAACGACGAGCTTACACACGCCCTCAAGAATCATGAACATGGAGAACAAACACGAGGCAAAGGCATTATTCCGTGGGTTCAGGGGTTCTCGGAGTGGAACGACACTAATAGAAGCCGTCAAAGAAAAAAGAAGCAGGATGCAGACCAGATTCAGAGGGTAGAAATAAATAACAGGAGTTGTACCACATAGTAAAGCGCGAGCAGGAGCAACTGGACATAATTAGCCAGCAAAGGGCATCTCCGCGGCAGGAGCAAGCAGATCCAACACTGGATGATAGTGTCGTCCCATCTATGCGGAAAAGTAGCATGGGTTCGACGGGGGTCCGTGTCACAGATGCAGTGCTGGCTCGCTGCCCTATGGATGATATCAAAGAGAGGATAAGTTGTGAGCTATACCAGAAAATGAAGAACAATCAATGAAGGTGACGGTCAGCTTTGCTTAACTGAATGCACCTGAAGCAACTATCCATGGCAATCCGATTCCAGGTGGCTATGCTAAAGTCGGGGTGGATGAAGTTGTGCGAGGATACGAGTCACTAGAGCTTGATATTCGTGGAGGTGAAGGGAGGACATAGTGAGAGAAGTCACACATTATGTCATTTTATGGAGAAAGGAATGTATCATCTTTCCAAACTCAGCGCCAAGGCCACCGACTCCTCCGAGTAACAATACACCTCGAAGTCCACCCCACGTCGAGATCAGGGGGCCCAATGTGAGTCCATGTCGATCCCCGCCGTGTCAGCGGACTCCACCCCCTATGTCCCAGCACAGCCAAAAGCGAAAGACCACTGATCCGTCGATGACTAACCATATTTAGAATAAAGCTACAAAGAACAAAGCTAATGGCAAGCCTCCTCCCAAAAAGAAGTTAGCTTACGATACGACTCAGAAACTCGACGAGGTCGTGGATTCCGAAGTGAAAGCCCATTTTGCACCGAAACCGCCCCCGTAGCCAAATGAGATAATACCTGCGAAAACCATAGACCACTTGACGCAATTCCTTGAGCGACCCCCGTCACATGTGGAGAATAGGCCATCACACTATGACCGCTCTATTAGGATGCTATATGAAAAACAAATGCAGTAGTCGAAACCTACACATAGTAAAAAGGCAGGAAAACAGTTCCCCAGCTTGAAGAACATGCAATGCAATCGATCCCCCCGCTCAAAGTGATGACCGAAGCTCCTACAAACATCAGTCTAAGTGTTAATCAACTCCTAGGAACCGAGGAAGTCCCCGTACCTGAAGTAGCATGTATATGATGTCGGACAATCTATGGTTAGACCTAAGCTGGTCCCGCAGCTATCAAGACAAATGTGAAGATTGCATGAGCGGTACATGAAAGAAGTTTCCCCTGGCAATTGTACCTCATGGTGAAAGTCAAGAAAGGCCGTTGGGTTCATTGACCCATATATCCTTACCGAAAAATTGATAGAAGACCACCTCGAAGACTCACAGATGAACTTGCTAAGGTTTTTAAAGGCACAAAATACCAAAACAGAAATACTATAGTCTTACAACTTTAAGTGAGTGTTAGTTTCTTGTACTACAAATTATATTTTGCTTACTCGATGTAAAGTGTAGTCGGTGAGTTATGCATGCCCGCTTATATAAACGTGTGCAGGTTGCATTGGGTGCTGCTAATCATTAGAGTTGATGGTGGAATTCTTAAATTCCTAGACTTACTAGGTAAAAACCGTGAAGAATACACGAGCGTGGTTAAAAGGCTCCGCGGGTAATTTCAATCAGTATCGCACTATATCGGCCTCTTTCATTCATTTCCTCGTATCAAGCAATGAATAACTCTTTTATTCATTTTCTTTGTCGAGCAGGATTTGGAAATGGTTCATCAAAGAGGTTGTTGGTGAATGAAACTGGAGCTACGTTGGAAAGTGATCAAAGTAATTAATTAAGTAGTACTAGTTAGGTCCACGCATCTGTTTAATTCTGTTTTCAATACCATTATCATGCTTGATTATTATGTGATTGAATTCTATTCTCGCAAAATGCATGAACTAGAAATAGGGACTAATTTATGCGCATGCTACGTTTGTGAGAACATTCGCATAGCGACCGAATGGTGCAGAGATGAAAAACAACATCTAGTACATGAATACTATTTCACATTTTTTATGATGATCTAATATATATACAACTAATATATTTCTATTGGTCTTCTTTAAAGATTTAAGAAATGCGGCAGAATCTCCTACCAGAGAACCGCATACAAGCAATTCAATAGAAAATTATGAGATTTTTCCTTAATGAGGTCATGCCTCAAAGCGGAGAATACCATTAAATGTAATGATCTTCAAAATTTATAGGAGAAATTGTATATACCAAATTATATATATATATATGGTCATACGAGAAATTATATTATGTATGCTTCTACGTGTATAGTATGTAGTAGCATAAAATATATTTGAAATGAAAAATAATTGAATGAAAAACATAAAATAAAAAGGGAAATAAACTATAAATCCTAAACCCTAAAACCCTAAACCCCAAACAAAAAAGAAAATACAAAATCTTTAGTCCTGCCCCGCCACACGCCTACTACCACGTGGAGGGACTTTAGTCATGGGATGTGGCCAACCATGAAATATCATCGATTCACTTCACGCATTGCCCATGGAAGCAAATAACTTCACACTTCTTAGCTAGACATGCTTATGACTCAAAGTTCTATAACGATGGGATGATGATCGTCCTAGGTTTATATCATCGTGTGTTCTAAATGAAAAGATGTTCTGTCAGTGAGACTGTTGGTTCCCTTTTCCTCCCCCACCCCCGCGTCACTCCCGCTAGTGATGGCGGGCCAACCCTAGCCGCCGCCGATCTCGGCCCCTCTCCTTCCCCTTCCCCTCGCCGTCGTCGGAGTGCGCTAGCGGGTGAAGCCCTGCCGGGGTCGGCGAGAGCGGGGGGGGGGGTCTCTCCTCCGTGTGCGGTTGGGTTTGGCGCACGACAACCCCACGAGCGACGATGTTGTGCTGGCGAAGGGCACGGCAATACGGCGCTGGTGGCGGGCGCTGGTGTTCCATACCTCTCGTGGTCGCGTGGAGGGCTTCAGGGGTGCGGGCGTCCGAGGGCGCCCTGGCTTCTTCCCCGCCGTGGGTGCTCTGCCTGGGATGACGGGGTGAGGCACCAGTGCAGCTCGATCAGTGGTGTTCCGGCGAAGGCCGGGTGGCGGATCCGCACGGGACCTTGCCGGTGGCGCTCTACATGCCCAGATCAGGCCCAAGGGCTCGATATGGGCCAGGGCGGGCCGCTCTCGGCTTCGTCTGGCCGCCTCTAGCTGGATTGTCGAGTGACTCGCGATGGGGGAAGGCGGCGATGGCGCTGGGTTTGCTGCAGCGCGGTGTTAGGGGCTTCACGGGCCCGAGCTGAGTTCGGCCGGGCTATTCGCCTGGTGTGCTCGTGCTGCTAAGTCCGGTATGCTACCGCTTGAGCCGATGGATGTTGCTTCCTCCTAGGTTTATATCATCATGTGTTCTAAATGAAAAGATGTTCTGTCAGTGAGACCGTTCGTTCCCTTTTCCTCCCCCACCCCCGCGTCACTCCCGCTAGTGATGGTGGGCCAACCCTAGGCACCGCCAATCTCGGCCCCTCTCCATCCCCTTCCCCTCGCCGTCGTCGGAGTGCGCTAGCGGGTGAAGCCCTGCCGGGGTCGGCGAGAGCGGGGGGCGGGGGGGGGGGGGGGGGGTCTCTCCTCCGTGTTCGGTCGGGTTTGGCGCACGACAACCCCACGAGCGACGATGCTGTGCTGGCGAAGGGCACGGCGATGCGGCACTGGTGGCGGGCGTTGGTGTTCCATACCTCTGGTGGTCGCGTGGAGGGCTTCAGGGGTGCGGGCGTCCGAGGGCGCCCTGGCTTCTTCCCCGCCGTGGGTGCTCTGCCTGGGATGACGGGGTGAGGCACCAGTGCAGCTCGATCAGTGGTGTTCCGGCGAAGGCCGGGTGGCGGATCCGCACGGGACCTTGCCGGTGGCGCTCTACATGCCCAGATCAGGCCCAAGGGCTCGATGTGGGCCAGGGCGAGCCACTCTCGGCTTCATCTGGCCGCCTCTAGCTGGATTGTCGAGTGACTCGCGATGGGGGAAGGCGGCGATGGCGCCGGGTTTGCTGCAGCGCGGTGTTAGGGGCTTCACGGGCCCGAGATGAGTTCGGCCGGGCTGTTCTCCTGGTGTGCTCGTGCTGCTACGTCCGGTATGCTACCGCTTGAGCCGATGGATGTTGCTTCCTCCTAGGTTTATATCATCGTGTGTTCTAAATGAAAAGATGTTCTGTCAGTGAGACTGTTGGTTCCCTTTTCCTCCCCCACCCCTGCGTCACTCCCACTAGTGATGGTGGGCCAACCCTAGCCACCGCCGATCTCGGACCCTCTCCTTCCCCTTCCCCTCGCCGTCGTCGGAGTGCGCTAGAGGGTGAAGCCCTGCCGGGGTCGGCGAGAGCGGGGGGGCGGGGGAGGGGGGGTCTCTCCTCTGTGTTCTGTCGGGTTTGGCGCACGACAACCCCACGAGCGACGATGTTGTGCTGGCGAAGGGCACGGCGATGCGGCACTGGTGGCGGGCGATGGTGTTCCATACCTCAGGTGGTCGCGTGGAGGGCTTCGGGGGTGCGGGCGTCCGAGGGCGCCCTGGCTTCTTCCCCGCCGTGGGTGCTCTGCCTGGGATGACGGGGTGAGGCACCAGTGCAGCTCGATCAGTGGTGTTCCGGCGAAGGCAGGGTGGCGGATCCGCACGGGACCTTGCCGGTGGCGCTCTACATGCCCAGATCAGGCCCAAGGGCTCGATATGGGCCAGGGCGGGCCGCTCTCGGCTTCATCTGGTCGCCTCTAGATGGATTGTCGAGTGACTCGCGATGGGGGAAGGTGGCGATGGCGCCGGGTTTGCTGCAGCGCGGTGTTAGGGGCTTCACGGGCCCGAGATGAGTTCGGCCGGGCTGTTCTCATGGTGTGCTCGTGCTGCTACGTCCGGTATGCTACCGCTTGAGCCGATGGATGTTGCTTCCTCCTAGGTTTATATCATCGTGTGTTCTAAATGAAAAGATGTTCTGTCAATGAGACTGTTGGTTCCCTTTTCCTCCCCCACCCCCGCGTCACTCCCGCTAGTGATGGCGGGCCAACCCTAGCCGCCGCCGATCTCGGCCCCTCTCCTTCCCCTTCCCCTCGCCGTCGTCGGAGTGCGCTAGCGGGTGAAGCCCTGTCGGGGTCGGCGAGAGCGGGGGGGCGGGGGGGTCTCTCCTCCGTGTTCGGTCGGGTTTGGCGCACGACAACCCCACGAGCGACGATGTTGCGCTGGCGAAGGGCACGGTGATGCGGCGATGGTGGCGGGCGGTGGTGTTCCATACCTCTGGTGGTCGCGTGGAGGGCTTCGGGGGTGCGGGCGTCCGAGGGCGCCCTGGCTTCTTCTCCGCCGTGGGTGCTCTGCCTGGGATGACGGGGTGAGGCACCAGTGCAACTCGATCAGTGGTGTTCCGGCGAAGGCCGGGTGGCGGATCCGCACGGGACCTTGCCGGTGGCGCTCTACATGCCCAGATCAGGCCCAAGGGCTCGATATGGGCCAGGGCGGGCCGCTCTCGGCTTCATCTGGCCGCCTCTAGCTGGATTGTCGAGTGACTCGCGATGGGGGAAGGCGGCGATGGCGCCGGGTTTGCTGCAGCGCGGTGTTAGGGGCTTCACAGGCCCGAGCTGAATTTGGCCGGGCTGTTCGCCTGGTGTGCTCGTGCTGCTACGTCCGGTATGCTACCGCTTGAGCCGATGCATGTTACTTCCTCCTAGGTTTATATCATCGTGTGTTCTAAATGAAAAGATGTTCTGTCAGTGAGACTATTGGTTCCCTTTTCCTCCCCCACCCCTGCGTCACTCCCACTAGTGATGGTGGGCCAACCCTAGCCACCGCCGATCTCGGACCCTCTCCTTCCCCTTCCCCTCGCCGTCGTCGGAGTGCGCTAGAGGGTGAAGCCCTGCCGGGGTCGGCGAGAGCGGGGGGGCGGGGGAGGGGGGTCTCTCCTCCGTGTTCTGTCGGGTTTGGCGCACGACAACCCCACGAGCGACGATGCTGTGCTGGCGAAGGGCACGGCGATGCGGCACTGGTGGCGGGCGATCGTGGTCCATACCTCTGGTGGTCGCGTGGAGGGCTTCGGGGGTGCGTGCGTCCGAGAGCGCCCTGGCTTCTTCCCCGCCGTGGGTGCTCCGCGTGGGATGACGGGGTGAGGCACCAGTGCAGCTCGATCAGTGGTGTTCCGGCGAAGGCCGGGTGGCGGATCCGCACGGGACCTTGCTGGTGGCGCTCTACATGCCCAGGTCAGGCCCAAGGGCTCGATATGGGCCAGGGCGGGCCGCTCTCGGCTTCATCTGGCCGCCTCTAGCTGGATTGTCCAGTGACTCGCGATGGGGGAAGGCGGCGATGGCGCCGGGTTTGCTGCAGCGCGGTGTTAGGGGCTTCACGGGCCCGAGATGAGTTCGGCCGGGCTGTTCTCCTGGTGTGCTCGTGCTGCTACGTCCGGTATGCTACCGCTTGAGCCGATGGATGTTGCTTCCTCCTAGGTTTATATCATCGTGTGTTCTAAATGAAAAGATGTTCTGTCAGTGAGACTGTTGGTTCCCTTTTCCTCCCCCACCCCCGCGTCACTCCCGCTAGTGATGGCGGGCCAACCCTAGCCGCCGCCGATCTCGGCCCCTCTCCTTCCCCTTCCCCTCGCCGTCGTCGAAGTGCGCTAGCGGGTGAAGCCCTGCCGGGGTCGGCGAGAGCGGGGGGGGTCTCTCCTCCGTGTCCGGTCGGGTTTGGCGCACGACAACCCCACGAGCGACGATGTTGTGCTGGCGAAGGGCACGGTGATGCGGCGATGGTGGCGGGCGGTGGTGTTCCATACCTCTGGTGGTCGCGTGGAGGGCTTCGGGGGTGCGGGCGTCCGAGGGCGCCCTGGCTTCTTCTCCGCCGTGGGTGCTCTGCCTGGGATGACGGGGTGAGGCACCAGTGCAGCTCGATCAGTGGTGTTCCGGCGAAGGCCGGGTGGCGGATCCGCACGGGACCTTGCCGGTGGCGCTCTACATGCCCAGATCAGGCCCAAGGGCTCGATATGCGCCAGGGCGGGCCGCTCTCGGCTTCATCTGGCCGCCTCTAGCTGGATTGTCGAGTGACTCGCGATGGGGAAGGCGGCGATGGCGCCGGGTTTGCTGCAGCGCGGTGTTAGGGGCTTCACAGGCCCGAGCTGAATTCGGCCGGGCTGTTCGCCTGGTGTGCTCGTGCTGCTACGTCCGGTATGCTACCGCTTGAGCCGATGGATGTTGCTTCCTCCTAGGTTTATATCATCGTGTGTTCTAAATGAAAAGATGTTCTGTCAGTGGGACTGTTGGTTCCCTTTTCCTCCCTCACCCCCGCGTCACTCCCGCTACTGATGGTGGGCCAACTCTAGCCACCGCCGATCTCGGCCCCTCTCCTTCCCCTTCCCCTCGCCGTCGTCGGAGTGCGCTAGCGGGTGAAGCCCTGTCGGGGTCGGCGAGAGCGTGGGGGGGCGGGGGGGTGTCTCCTCCGTGTTCGGTCGGGTTTGGCGCACGACAACCCCACGAGCGACGATGCTGTGCCGGCGAAGGGCACGGCGATGCGGCACTGGTGGCGGGCGCTGGTGTTCCATACCTCTGGTGGTCGCGTGGAGGGCTTCGGGGGTGCGGGCGTCCGAGGGCGCCCTGGCTTCTTCCCCGCCGTGGGTGCTCTGCCTGGGATGACGGGGTGAGGCACCAGTGCAGCTCGATCAGTGGTGTTCCGGCGAAGGCCGGGTGGCGGATCCGCACGGGACCTTGCCGGTGACGCTCTACATGCCCAGATCAGGCCCAAGGGCTCGATATGGGCCAGGGCGGGCCGCTCTCGGCTTCATCTGGCCGCCTCTAGCTGGATTGTCGAGTGACTCGCGATGGGGGAAGGCGGCGATGGCGCCGGGTTTGCTGCAGCGCGGTGTTAGGGGCTTCACGGGCCCGAGATGAGTTCGGCCGGGCTGTTCTCCTGGTGTGCTCGTGCTGCTACGTCCGGTATGCTACCGCTTGAGCCGATGGATGTTGCTTCCTCCTAGGTTTATATCATCGTGTGTTCTAAATGAAAAGATGTTCTGTCAGTGAGACTGTTGGTTCCCTTTTCCTCCCCCACCCCCGCGTCACTCCCGCTAGTGATGGCGGGCCAACCCTAGCCGCCGCCGATCTCGGCCCCTCTCCTTCCCCTTCCCCTCGCCGTCGTCGAAGTGCGCTAGCGGGTGAAGCCCTGCCGGGGTCGGCGAGAGCGGGGGGGGGGGGGGTCTCTCCTCCGTGTCCGGTCGGGTTTGGCGCACGACAACCCCACGAGCGACGATGTTGTGCTGGCGAAGGGCACGGTGATGCGGCGATGGTGGCGGGCGGTGGTGTTCCATACCTCTGGTGGTCGCGTGGAGGGCTTCGGGGGTGCGGGCGTCCGAGGGCGCCCTGGCTTCTTCTCCGCCGTGGGTGCTCTGCCTGGGATGACGGGGTGAGGCACCAGTGCAGCTCGATCAGTGGTGTTCCGGCGAAGGCCGGGTGGCGGATCCGCACGGGACCTTGCCGGTGGCGCTCTACATGCCCAGATCAGGCCCAAGGGCTCGATATGGGCCAGGACGGGCCGCTCTCGGCTTCATCTGGCCACCTCTAGCTGGATTGTCGAGTGACTCGCGATGGGGGAAGGCGGCGATGGCGCCGGGTTTGCTGCAGCGCGGTGTTAGGGGCTTCACGGGCCCGAGCTGAATTCGGCAGGGCTGTTCGCCTGGTGTGCTCGTGCTGCTACGTCCGGTATGCTACCGCTTGAGCCAATGGATGTTGCTTCCTCCTAGGTTTATATCATCGTGTGTTCTAAATGAAAAGATGTTCTGTCAGTGGGACTGTTGGTTCCCTTTTCCTCCCCCACCCCCGCGTCACTCCCGCTACTGATGGTGGGCCAACTCTAGCCACCGCCGATCTCGGCCCCTCTCCTTCCCCTTCCCCTCGCCGTCGTCGGAGTGCGCTAGCGGGTGAAGCCCTGTCGGGGTCGGCGAGAGCGTGGGGGGGCGGGGGGGTGTCTCCTCCGTGTTCGGTCGGGTTTGGCGCACGACAACCCCACGAGCGACGATGCTGTGCCGGCGAAGGGCACGGCGATGCGGCACTGGTGGCGGGCGCTGGTGTTCCATACCTCTGGTGGTCGCGTGGAGGGCTTCGGGGGTGCGGGCGTCCGAGGGCGCCCTGGCTTCTTCCCCGCCGTGGGTGCTCTGCCTGGGATGACGGGGTGAGGCACCAGTGCAGCTCGATCAGTGGTGTTCCGGCGAAGGCCGGGTGGCGGATCCGCACGGGACCTTGCCGGTGACGCTCTACATGCCCAGATCAGGCCCAAGGGCTCGATATGGGCCAGGGCGGGCCGCTCTCGGCTTCATCTGGCCGCCTCTAGCTGGATTGTCGAGTGACTCGCGATGGGGGAAGGCGGCGATGGCGCCGGGTTTGCTGCAGCGCGGTGTTAGGGGCTTCACGGGCCCGAGATGAGTTCGGCCGGGCTGTTCTCCTGGTGTGCTCGTGCTGCTACGTCCGGTATGCTACCGCTTGAGCCGATGGATGTTGCTTCCTCCTAGGTTTATATCATCGTGTGTTCTAAATGAAAAGATGTTCTGTCAGTGAGACTGTTGGTTCCCTTTTCCTCCCCCACCCCCGCGTCACTCCCGCTAGTGATGGCGGGCCAACCCTAGCCGCCGCCGATCTCGGCCCCTCTCCTTCCCCTTCCCCTCGCCGTCGTCGAAGTGCGCTAGCGGGTGAAGCCCTGCCGGGGTCGGCGAGAGCGGGGGGGGGGGGGGGGGGGGTCTCTCCTCCGTGTCCGGTCGGGTTTGGCGCACGACAACCCCACGAGCGACGATGTTGTGCTGGCGAAGGGCACGGTGATGCGGCGATGGTGGCGGGCGGTGGTGTTCCATACCTCTGGTGGTCGCGTGGAGGGCTTCGGGGGTGCGGGCGTCCGAGGGCGCCCTGGCTTCTTCTCCGCCGTGGGTGCTCTGCCTGGGATAACGGGGTGAGGCACCAGTGCAGCTCGATCAGTGGTGTTCCGGCGAAGGCCGGGTGGCGGATCGGCACGGGACCTTGCCGGTGGCGCTCTACATGCCCAGATCAGACCCAAGGGCTCGATATGGGCCAGGGGCGGGCCGCTCTGCGCTTCATCTGGCCGCCTCTAGCTGGATTGTCGAGTGACTCGCGATGGGGGAAGGCGGCGATGGCGCCGGGTTTGCTGCAGCGCGGTGTTAGGGGCTTCACGGGCCCGAGCTGAATTCGGCAGGGCTGTTCGCCTGGTGTGCTCGTGCTGCTACGTCCGGTATGCTACCGCTTGAGCCAATGGATGTTGCTTCCTCCTAGGTTTATATCATCGTGTGTTCTAAATGAAAAGATGTTCTGTCAGTGAGACTGTTGGTTCCCTTTTCCTCCCCCACCCCCGCGTCACTCCCGCTACTGATGGTGGGCCAACCCTAGCCACCGCCGATCTCGACCCCTCTCCTTCCCCTTCCCCTCGCCGTCGTCGGAGTGCGCTAGCGGGTGAAGCCCTGTCGGGGTCGGCGAGAGCGGGGGGGGGGGGGGGGGGTCTCTCCTCCGTGTTCGGTCGGGTTTGGCGCACGACAACCCCACGAGCGACGATGCTGTGCTGGCGAAGGGCACGGCGATGCGGCACTGGTGGCGGGCGTTGGTGTTCCATACCTCTGGTGGTCGCGTGGAGGGCTTCAGGGGTGCGGGCGTCCGAGGGCGCCCTGGCTTCTTCCCCGCCGTGGGTGCTCTGCCTGGGATGACGGGGTGAGGCACCAGTGCAGCTCGATCAGTGGTGTTCCGGCGAAGGCCGGGTGGCGGATCCGCACGGGACCTTGCCGGTGGCGCTCTACATGCCCAGATCAGGCCCAAGGGCTCGATATGGGCCAGGACGGGCCGCTCTGCGCTTCATCTGGCCGCCTCTAGCTGGATTGTCGAGTGACTCGCGATGGGGGAAGGCGGCGATGGCGCCGGGTTTGCTGCAGCGCGGTGTTAGGGGCTTCACGGGCCCGAGCTGAATTCGGCAGGGCTGTTCGCCTGGTGTGCTCGTGCTGCTACGTCCGGTATGCTACCGCTTGAGCCAATGGATGTTGCTTCCTCCTAGGTTTATATCATCGTGTGTTCTAAATGAAAAGATGTTCTGTCAGTGAGACTGTTGGTTCCCTTTTCCTCCCCCACCCCCGCGTCACTCCCGCTACTGATGGTGGGCCAACCCTAGCCACCGCCGATCTCGGCCCCTCTCCTTCCCCTTCCCCTCGCCGTCGTCGGAGTGCGCTAGCGGGTGAAGCCCTGTCGGGGTCGGCGAGAGCAGGGGGGGTCTCTCCTCCGTGTTCGATCGGGTTTGGCGCACGACAACCCCACGAGCGACGATGCTGTGCTGGCGAAGGGCACGGCGATGCGGCACTGGTGGCGGGCGTTGGTGTTCCATACCTCTGGTGGTCGCGTGGAGGGCTTCAGGGGTGCGGGCGTCCGAGGGCGCCCTGGCTTCTTCCCCGCTGTGGGTGCTCTGCCTGGGATGACGGGGTGAGGCACCAGTGCAGCTCGATCAGTGGTGTTCCGGCGAAGGCCGGGTGGCGGATCGGCACGGGACCTTGCCGGTGGCGTTCTACATGCCCAGATCAGACCCAAGGGCTCGATATGGGCCAGGGGCGGGCCGCTCTGCGCTTCATCTGGCCGCCTCTAGCTGGATTGTCGAGTGACTCGCGATGGGGGAAGGCGGCGATGGCGCCGGGTTTGCTGCAGCGCGGTGTTAGGGGCTTCACGGGCCCGAGCTGAGTTCGACCGGGCTGTTCGCCTGGTGTGCTCGTGCTGCTACGTCCGGTATTCTACCGCTTGAGCCGATGGATGTTGCTTCCTCCCACGTGACTACGATATTGTCCCCCCCCCCCCCGGTCAACGATTGTTTTGTCTTGGTCCGGCCGGCCTCGCAGTATTTGTCATGGTGAGACGTCGACGAGGACTCATGACTGGATTGGCGCATGTTGGCGGGCGGCAAGTGACATGGTGGAGCCAATGGTTGGTTGGGGTCGTGGTTGTGTCGTGGTCAGAAGAAATCCTTGTTGGACACTGTCGGCACCGACGCAGTGACGCCTGAGGGCGCCGCCTTCCTTCTTGAAGGACGTCGAGTGTACCTCTTACTGTTAGAGTACGTGATGGGACAGGCCCTGTTAGTCTTAGGGTTTGCTTAGGGGTCAAGTAAGCCTTACTTGGGAGTCAGTGAACTTCTCTATATATGGAGAGGAGATGTATCAATCTAATGAGGAAGAATTAAGAAGGAAAACCCTTTTCCCTCTTGCCCGGCTGTGGGAAAGGACCCCCAAGGCCGGCTCTCTCGCGCCCTCGCAGCTCTCTCTCTCTCTCCCGCTCAAACCCTAGCAACCATAACACTTACCAACTCCCCCGTGTACCGGGTAGGACCCGTCCAGACAACAACGTCGTTATCATCGCTGTTCTTTTGAAGGTGTTGCTTGGTACACGACAACTCGAAGGAATAGGAGCATGGTGGGAATCCTTCGAAGAACGCATCAGTTGAAGTACGCATCAGTTGCGGAAATCATTGCTTACGTCGATCTGGGGTTGCTAACATTTGTTTCTTTTGTGTTTTCTCTTTTTTTTTTTGAACGTGACTGTGTTGCTTCCGTTCCAGCATCTATTATTGGCTGTATCGATTGATTGCTTTGTAATAAAAGAGCCAGTATCGATTGATTTCATTGTAATACAAAAGCGGGGGAAATCCTTTTTCATGAGTATGTTCTAAATGATGTAAGATTTTATATCTATATGCAACAAAAGTGCAAAGAGGCTTTCCCTTCACACACAACAAATGTGTATCGGTCTCTGGTTCGAGAAATAGGGCCACCACGTGGACGGACAAATGGCCAAAGCTGTCTGTGGACAAGTGAATTATCAAATTTGTACCCCACCACGATAAATTGGATTTGTCTTGCGCTGTAACATCATGGCAGCACACACGGCTTGTCATCCCGCCAGAAACCAATGATAAGAGAAATGAAGATCCTAAAACAAAAACGCGAGCAGAAGCGTGCATGGAAGATTGTATCAAACGTTGGATGCAGATGGTCCGGGAACGGGCATGGCCACGGTGTGGGGCGTGAGGCGCTGCAGCTGCAGCATCCGCGCGTAGCATCCGTCGGGGTGATGGTTGAGCAGGTGCGAGTGCGACCCTTGCTCCACCACCTTGCCGTCGTCGATGACCGCGATGGTGTGCGCGTTCCGCACCGTAGCCAGCCGGTGCGCTACCACGATGATGGTCGTCCGCCCTGACCCGGCCCGGTCCAGCGCTTCCTGCACGCAGCGCTCCGACTCGGCGTCCAGCGCACTCGTCGCCTCGTCCAGCAGCATGATGGCCGCCTGCTTCACCAGCGCTCGCGCGATGGCGATCCGCTGCCGCTGCCCTCCAGACAGCTGTACCCCGCGCTCCCCGACGCACGTCTTGTACCCTTCCGGCAGGGCCGACACGAACTTGTGCGCGTTCGCCTGCGTTGCCGCCTCCACCACCTCCGCCTCCGTCGCGCCCTCGCGCCCGTACGCGATGTTGTCGTGGATGGTGCCGGCGAAAAGAAACGGCTCCTGCGGCACCATGGCCACCACCCGCCGCAGTGCCTTGAGGTTGTACTTGCGGATGTCCTTGCCGTCCAGGAGCACGCGCCCGGAGCTGGGTTCGTAGAAGCGCTGGATCAGCGCCAGCACGGAGCTCTTGCCGCACCCGCTCGGCCCCACCAGCGCCAGCGTCCTGCCGGCGCGGGCGCGGAGGCTCAGGTCCCGGAAGACCTGAATGTCCGGCCGCGACGGGTACGAGAAGTCGACGTGCTTCAGCTCCACGTCGCCCCTGGGCCGCTCGGGGACGGCTGCGGTGTCCACGTCGTCGGGCTCGATTTCCGTCTTGCGGTCGATGGTCTCGAACACCGAGTGCATGGCCCGCCCGCCCTTGATGAAGTCCGGCGCCAGCGTCAGCGTCTCGGCGGCACCGTTGGCGGAGACCATGAGCACCATGAAGACGCGGATGGTCTTGGAGAAGTCGGAGATGCCGTGCTTCACCAGCCATGCAGCGTACCACAGGCCCAGCGCGTAGGACGCGTACAGCAGGAACTGCGCCACACCGTAGCCGATGCCGGCGATCTGCCCCTTCCAGAAGCAGCGCCGGAGCGGCCTGTGCAGGTTGGCCTCGAAGAGCCTCGTGATCTTGTCCTCCGAGTTGAACGCCGCCACGGTGCGCACGTTGGCCACCGCCTCCCCGGCAATCTGCGTCGCCTTGGCGTGCGCGCCTTCCAGGTCACCGGAGAAGCCCTTCATGAACATCTTCTGCAGCACGGTGGCGCCAACGACGAGCGGGAAGACGGCGAGGAGCACGAGCGCGAGGCGCCACTGCAGGACGAACCCGGCGGTGCATGCGACGAGCATAAGCGCCGAGTTCTGCACGATGACGGAGATGCGGTCCCCGATGGCGGAGCGCACGTTCTGGGCGTCCAGCGCGAGCCTGGCGGCTATGTGCGCGCTGGCGTTGGCCTCCATGTCGAACCAGGCCATCTCGTTGCGGAGCACCGCCGTGAGCATCTTCTCGCGCACGCGTTTGGTCAGGTTCTCGCCGACCGTGTCCCAGAAGAGGTGCTGCACGGTGTTGAAGAGCAGCGCCGCGGAGGACATGCCGATGAGGAGGTAGCAGTACTTGGCGATCTCCCGGTCCATGTGCCTCGGGTCCGGCGTGTAGTAGATGCTGAGCACCGCGCTTAGGATGTAGGCAAAGATGGCGCTGAAGGAGCCGCACACCATGGATCCCAGGGAGCCGGCGACCGCGTAGCCCCACTCGGGCGAGTTCATCTTGGCCAGCCGCCAGAAGGAGCTCGCCTGCGCACGGAACGCGAGCTTCTCCATCCCCATGCCCATCCGGTGGGCGGCCGGGTCATGTATGACGGACAGGCTGAAGTCAGCGGTGGAGAAGTCCGAGAGGCGGCGGGAGTAGGGCGAGCGGCCGTAGGAGGAGTTGCGCATCATGATGGGTGAGCTGACGGAGTTGCGGGCGCTGGAGGGCCTTGCGCTGCTCCTCCTGGCGCTGACGAGGGCCGCCTCGTGCGCCTGCTCCTGCATGCGGATGAGCTTGGCGTAGGCGCCGCTGTCTCCTCTGGCCATGAGGTCGTCGTGCGCGCCCATCTCGGAGACGGCGCCAGCCTGCAGGACGGCGACGAGGTCGGCCTTGCGTATGGTGGAGAGCCTGTGTGCGATGACGAGGGTGGTGCGGCCGATCATGAAGCGGTCCAGCGCCTCCTGCACGAGCTTCTCGGACTCGGAGTCCAGGGCGCTGGTGGCCTCGTCCAGGAGGAGGATGGCCGGGTTCTTGAGCATCGCACGGGCAATGGCGATCCGCTGCTTCTGGCCGCCGGAGAGCTGCAGGCCGCGCTCCCCCACCTGTATCACCATGTTCAAACATATTGACTTGTGACCATTTTTTTTTTTGCGGGGGATATCGACTTGTGACTAGTGGTACAGTCGTGTCGTGTGCATGTGCGCTTGTTTATGTGGGAATTTTGACTGGAAGCCAGAATAATTTTGACTCTAGTGGTATAAAATATAAAAATGTGGAGTAACAGAATTGTTTATGGTGGAGTTTTGACTGGGAACAGAGCATGGTGCCATGTGACGGGGTCGGTGTCGATGGAGCACTACTAGGGAAGGGAGTTTGGATCGGTGTAGCCCATGTGCTTGCTTGGATCAATTATCAATGGCAGCTTTTGGTCAAGTAAGTGCTGTGCCAGTGCCGAAAAAAAAGCAGCATCGAGCATACTACTGGACAAATGATGCTTGAATCTTGTGTGATCAACTTGACATTCCTGACAAAACGCCGACCTGGAATTAGTTTACTGCTGGGCTAGAGCAAAATATAAGGAGGCAGGAAAAGAGTACTGGTGTGAAACCATCCCCTCCTTTAATCATGGACCATTTTCGATTCAGCTGCATGTGTTCGTTAGTTTGTGCTGAGAAAGGGACTTTTCGAAAATGTAGGAGGCAGGCATGCACCAGTAACTGTTACCAACTCTTAACAGCATTTAAAGCAACATGCCCCTAACAACTGCTACCACTCCTCCTCCTTCTTCGTGGTGAAATACTGTAGTAGAGTATTTGACTATGGGCCCTGTGATGGAGCCCAGACGAGAAGAGAAGAGAAGGTGTCAACATGTCATGCTGTTGCCTAACAAACAAACAAACAAACGGAGTGCCAAGCATCCGATCTGAGCCGGGGGTATCTAGCTTCTCTCCGCTTCTCCACGGCAAAGGGCAAATGATGGCCGTGATGAGGAAAGTGGTTGGTGGAAAGAGCAAGCTATCTGCTATGCCAGCCAGCCAGCCTAATGGCGCACGGATCGGACGGATAAAAAGGAAGAAGGTAGCACGCGCGGCGCTGGCGGAGGCTTGGGATGAATATGATATGATTGCCGGAGAGAATGAGCAACGGACGGACCTGCGTGTCGTAGCCGTCGGGGAGCTTGATGATGAAGGAGTGGGCGTTGGCGACCCTTGCGGCCTCCTCCATCTCCACCTGGCTCGCCTCCTCCCTCCCGAGCAGCAGGTTCTCCCTGATGCTTGTCGCGAAAAGCGCCGGCTCCTGGCTCACCAGGCCGATCTGCGACCGCAGCCACCGCAGCTTCAGATCCTTGAGCTCAACGCCGTCAAGCATGATTTGCCCTGCTCGCATTTTAACAAGCTCCTGCTAACTCACTTCTGTGCTCTGCTTGCAAATGTAAGTTAATGGCCAACTCAAGACAGAAAACTTGAGAGTCAGACCTGAACTCGGGTCGTAGAACCTCTCGATCAGGGACACCACCGTGCTCTTCCCTGAGCCAGAGCTGCCAACCAGCGCGACCGTCTTCCCGGCCGGCACGCTTAGAGAGAAGCGGCGCAGAATCGGCGTGTCCGGCCGGGACGGGTACGCGAACTCCACGTTTCTCAGCTGCAGCCGCCCGGTCACCGACTCCAGCTCCACGCCGGCGTCGCCTTCCTTGGTGATGCCTGGCGTGTGGTCGATGATGCGGAAGATCTTCGCCGCCGCAACCCTCGCCTTGGCAAACGCCGCCATGCTAGGCGCCGACTGCCCAAGAGCGCTGCTCGCACAACAACAAAAAGGCCAGAATGTCATAATTGACTGACCAGAAATGTCATGATTCAGCGGCAGCAAGGTAAAGAGTGATGGGTAAGACGACTTACAGTCCGCCGATCATGACGGAGAACATGGTGGCGATGGCCAGCCCGCCGTTTGTGTGGTGGCCGCGGACGAGGTGACCGCCATACCAGAGGAGCAGAGCGTAGCAGCAGAAGACAGTAAAGTAGGTGCCGCCCAGCCCAAGGCCCTTAGCAAAGCCGTTCCGGTAGCCGATCCTCTGCGCCACCGCTAGCGCCGACGAGTAGGCCTGCGCCACCCGCTCCTCGCCGACGAACGACTGCACGATCCGTATCTGCGACAGGGCCTGCTCTGCGATGTTGCTGGCGCTGGAGAGCGCGTCCTGGCTCTTGGAGGAGAGCTTGCCCATGGTGGCGGCGGTGAGGCCGCCGATGACGGCGATGAGCGGCACGACGGCGAGCGTGACGAGCGCGAGCTGCCACGCCGCAGTGAAGCCGACGACGAAGCCGGCGACGAAGGTGGCCATGTAGTGGATGAGGTTGCCGAGCTTCTCGCTGATGGCGTCCTGGACGATGACTGCGTCGGCGTTGATGGCATAGATGACGTCGGAGGTGCGCACGTCAGTGTCGAAGAAGGAGACGTCCTGCTTGAGCGCCGCCTGGAGGTACCGGATCCGCATCCGCGTGGACTGGCGCTCGCCGGTCCACATCCAGCAGGAAATCTCCGCCCAGGACGACGCCCAGATGGCGGCGCCGACGACGAGGAAGTAGAAGGCGTACTTGACGACGAGGCGGACCATGGTGTCGGGGTCGTCGGCGTGGGAGCCGAAGGAATCGACGAGGTCGGCGAAGAAGCGGAGAAAGACGGGGAGGGAGCAACCGTGGACGAGAGCGCCGAGCGTGCCGACGGCCATTAGGACGCGATCTAGGCCGTCGGCGAAGCGGAACAGGTCGCGCAGGGCGGCCGCCGGCGCCGGAGGGGGCGGCTTCTCGCCGGCATACGGCTTGGCATTGGGCGGAAGCTTCTCTGTCTCCATTGGCGCGGGAGGCGGCGAGCGAGGGGGAGGGGGAGAGCTGGACGCATTGTTGGTGGCACCTGCTGCCACGGCCGGCGCTGGTGTGGATTGCTCTGCTTCTGGGTCTGGGTGCGGTGGGTGGAACAAGTGTGGGGGCTGGGAGGTGGAGGGGAGGTGGAAAGCCTCGAGCTCCGGGCGAGCCCACTCGTCGGCGGCGTCGGCCTCGGCGTCGGCGCCGTGGACGACGACGCGAGCCTTGATCTCTTCAGGGTCGCTAGACATCGGGACGGCTCGGCACTGCACGGAGGGGGAGCCGGGGAAATCCCTCCCTCTATCCCTGGAAATGCTCTGCTCTCCTCTGTTTCGGCCTTCCCGTCTAGTCCTGTCAAGTGTGTGAGTGGGACTGGCAGGCTGCTGCTTCTCCTTCCCCTTCCTGCTTATAAGAGTGATGGGTAGGAATCTATAATGGGGACAAGGGCCCACCGTATTTGGTAGGAGTATGCATTATTCCCCTCTCTACGTCTCACCCCAATCCTATTTATATGTCCTTTTTAACACAGTATAGTAGATATACATATACCCACAAACACATACTATTACATACTCCCTCCGTTCCTCCCTCCGTTCTTAAACATCGGTCTTTTTAGAGATTGTACTAATGAACTACAGAATCTACAGTCTAAAATATGTTTATATACATCCGTACGTAGTCTTCTAATGAAATCTCTAAAACTACTTATATTCAGGAACGGAGGGAGTACTACATACGCTCACATTCTATCCATTACTCCCACCTCTGTAGTATGTTTCTTTAGCAAAAGAATGACACATCGGAGTAGTATCAAATCCCACCTCTGTAGTATTAGGAGTAGTAATTTGCCTACGTCCATAATCGTGTGTACTCTAAGGGCATCTTCAACAGTTTGTTGGTTAGGTTGTTGGTAAAATATGTCATGTCATCAACCAACACCTTAACATACAACTACTCCAATGGGTTGTATCTAGTTTGCCCAATAAGATGTGATGTAATAAATAAGGTGCTCTCTCATTCTACATTGGAGCTTGTGCAAGGGTGTTGGTTAATTTACATACAACCTTGCTCTCTTTCCTCATTTATTGCATGACACATCATCAAAAATCCTATGTGTCAAAATTACCAACAACTATCTTACAACCATTGGAGATGCCCTAAGTGGAAACTGCTTGTCAATGAAGATGCTTGCGGCACATTTCCCCGTATAGTGCAGTGGTTCTTCTTTCTTGAGTTCCCATCTCGGTGAAGGAGCTCGCCTATAGCGCGTGCCGGTGTTGTGGCGCCCATCTCGGGAGGCGTGCAAGTGCGTGCTGTTTTCTTTGCTGCATTATTCTACTATAGCGCGTGCTGCTGCATGATTGACTGTCTACCCTGCCGGTGAGGCTTTGGCTAAGCTTGGACGAGAAGGCTGTATCGCGTACAGCATACATGGACCGGTCAACCACGCAGACAGTCTACTCTTACGTACTCCCTCCGTTGTTAAATACTCCCTCCGTCTTAAAATAACTGTCTCAATTTTATACTAGCTCTAATATAAAATTGTACTAAGCTTAAGACATTTATTTTAAGACGGAGAAAGTATAAATCTTTTTATCGTGTGTTCGGTTAGGAAACCAACGAAAATGAAATAGTTTCATCTCTATGTTTGGTATGAATAATAAGCTGAAATGAAACGGTTAGGGCAACTCCAAAGGGGCGAAGCAAATGGACGCGCGCTTTGTCCGTTTTTTGTCCGTTTGGGTCGTCCGCCGGTCTGTCTGTGTCCGTTTTTTAAAATGGGTCGACACATACGCCTAACAGGAAGCAAGTGGGCATCAACATTGTAATATTATAATAATAGGAGAAAGGTGGGTGAGAGTGGACGACGAATTAAATAAGCAGGCACAGGTGGGTGGATGGTTGTGTGATAAGTAGGCCAGGCCGGCCACATGCTGACACGGAGAGGGGGCGCGCGCGTCCGCTTCGTTTCCGCGCCGATGCATTTCAGTCCCAAATTTGAGCCAGAAATGGGTCAGCGCGGACGCAAAACGGACGCGTTTTGAAAATGGGTCCGCACATTGGGCCATCACTTTTGTCTGCACGGACCCAAACGGACGGCAGCGGACGAAATGGGTCGCCCCGTTGGGTTGCTCTTAAGTCTTAATGTTTGGTTTGGTGGAATTGAATGGAGCAGATCCCCGACAGCATGTCGAGCACTAGACGCGAGAGCTCCTCTTCCCGCCCGCGTGCCCTGCATCCGTCGCCCCTTTGCTAGCCACGGGTGTCGGTGCAGAAGAAAGCGGCGACGCAGAGGAATGTGAGAAACGGCCGACGGCGGGGAAGAAGGAGAGGAGCAGCCGGAGGCGCGGAGGAAGGAGACGAGCGGTCAATGACGCAGAAGAAAGAGAAGCAAGCAGCGGCGCACAGGAAGGAGAGGAGCGGCTAATGGCGTAGATGAAGGAGAGGAGCGATCGGCGACACGGATGAAGGAGAGTAGCGGCTCACGGCGTGGGGAAAGGAGAGATGTGGTCGGCGACGCAGAGGAAGGAGAGGAGCGGCTCGTGACGTGAAGGAAGGAGAGGAGCGACCAACGACGCGGGGGAAGGAGCGAAAGGAGAAGCGCGAGTGCATGCGGGAGAAAAAGCGAGAGGCTTGGTGTGAGAGCGGTTCCGCGTGGTCCGCTCGATTTGGAGGGATCGCGCGGAATGACATAAAGAGGGAATATGCCGTTAGTGGAATCACTTCGTTCCATTCCGTTTTTCAACCAAACACAAGAACGATCTTCACAACGGGTCCGACCCATTACATTCCACTTCGTTCCTCCAAATGAATACATCCTTAGAGGTTCTACTAGTAAACTATATACGAATATATATAGACATACATTAAAGTATAGATTCACTCATTTTATTCCGTATGTAGTTCCCTAGTGAAATATGTAAAAAGACTTATATTTAGAAACACAGTGAGTAGTATGCAGCATCAAGGAATAGGGAGGAAGAAAACTTGCGATGCAGGCTAGTTTGGTAACAAATTTAGGCCTCCTTGGTTGGCAAGATTTTGTAAGAATTATATGGGATAGGATTTTGAAACATTTTTTTCTTCTTTGAAGCCCTTTTGTTTGTAGTAGTGAATTTATATTCCTATGTAGGATAGGAGCCAACCCTTCACATTTTAAACAAAAATATATATTAAACCAAACTCAATGAAAATAAAATTATCCTATGCTTCAAATGACATCTCTTTTTCTATAGCAATTGACATACATGTCATCTCACTTTCCATGATTTCTTATTTTCATGGCATTCCTATCCTATGAACCAAAGGAGGGCTTAATGTTGACAGAAGAAATGCTAAATCCAGATTAGAAAACAAGTCTTACGAGAACAATACAAAGAAGCGACTCTCGTCGCCGCGTATGGTGCAACCGAGGATGAGTTCAAGGCTGATTTTCTGCGTTAATTGGTTAATCTAGCAAAAGATAATCCATACCCCATTCTTATTGGTGGTGATTTCAATTTGCTAAGATTTCCAAATGAGAAAAGACAGGGTAGATTTGATGATCATTGGCCTTTCCTTTTTAACGCTATCATTGAAAGTCGAGATCTGCGAGAGGTTTCTATGATTGGAAGACAATTCATTTGGGCAAATAGTCTTCCGGAGCCGACATATGAGAAACTAGATCATGTTTTGATGGATACCGAGTGGGAAATCAAATTCCCTATGGTTTCTATTCGTGCTCTACCTCGTATCGAGGCTCTATCAGACCATGCACACATCCTCCTAACTACTGGTTTGCCACATACACAACAGAGACACAAGTTCAAGTTTGAACTTGGTTGGTTGCATCGGGATGTCTTCCATGACATGGTCAAGGAGGTGTGGGGAAAACTGGTTGTTGGGTATACCTCAATACACAAATAGAATAACAAAATACGTGCAATGCGTAAATTCCTACGTGGGTGGGCTAGGCTTACAACGGGTATCCTCAAAAAAGAGAAGCTTCACCTTTCATCTATTATTGATGAATTAGAAGCTCTGGTTGACATCAGACCTCTATCTAAGCATGAAATCGATATCAAGAGTCAATCGAATGCATAGATAGCTCACATGCTACGTGAAGAGGAGCTCAAATGTTACCAACATTCAAACTCTCAATTTATCCTGAAAGGTGATTCGAATACTAGATACTTCCATGGTGTCACCAATGGTAGACAGTGGAAGAAACTTATTCATTCCCTTCATCAGGAGGAGGGCTTGATAGAGGGACTTGAGCAACTTAAATCCTACATCACTAGTTATTATAAAAATTTGTGGAACTTCTCCATTGATGAGTCTGTTGGGTAACGTAGCATAAATTCAAAAAAATTCCTACGCATATCCAGATCTTCCTATGGAGAGACCAGCAACGAGAGAGGGGTGAGAGCATCTTCATACCTTTGAAGATCGCTAAGCGGAAGCGTTGCTAGAACGCGGTTGATGGAGTCGTACTCGCGGAGATTCAGATCGCGGTGTGATTCCGATCTAGTGCCGAACCACGACACCTCCGCGTTCAACACACGTGCAGCCCGGTGACGTCTCCCGCACCTTGATCCAGCAAGGAGGAGGGAGAGGTTGGGGAAGATCTCCAGCAGCACGACGACATGGTGTCGATGGAGAGACGAGGTCTCCCGGCAGGGTTTCGCCAAGCACCGGCACAGAGGAGGAGAAAGAAGAGCAGGGTTGCGCCGAGGGAGAGGGAAAACTGTGTGTAAAACAGCCCCGAAACCCCCACTATATATAGGAGGAGGGGAGGGGGGTGCCACCCCTAGGGTTCCCACCCTAGGTGGTGCGGCAGCCCCCCAGATGGGAGGTGCGGCGGCCAAGGCAGGGGGAGGGGTGGCGCACCCCTAGGTGGGCCTTAGGCCCACCAGCGCCTAGGGTTCCCCCCCTCTCCACCTCCCGCGCCTTGGGCTGAGTGTGGGGGGCGCACCAGCCCACCTAGGGGCTGGTTCCCTCCCGCACTTGGCCCATCTAGCCTCCCGGGGTCGTGGCCCTCTTCCGGTGGACCCCGGGGCCACTTCCGGTGGTCCCAGTGGTCCCGGTACGTTACCAGCGATGCCCGAAACACTTCCGGTGTCCAAAACCATCCGTCCTATATATCAATCTTTACCTCCGGACCATTCTGGAGATCCTCGTGACGTCTGGGATCTCATCTGGGACTCCGAACATCCTTCGGTAACCTCGTATAACAATTCCCTATAACCCTAGCGTCATCGAACCTTAAGTGTGTAGACCCTACGGGTTCGGGAGACAGGCAGACATGACCGAGAAACCTCTCCGACCAATAACCATCAGCGGGGTCTGGATACCCATGGTAGCTCCCACTTGATCCACGATGATCTCATCGGATGAACCAGAATGTCAAGGATTCAATCAACCCCGTATACAATTCCCTTTGTCTGTCGGTATAGAACTTGCCCGAGATTTGATCGTCGGTATACCTATACCTTGTTCAATCTCGTTACCGGTAAGTCTCTTTACTCGTTCCGTAGCACGTCATCGTGTGACTAACTCCTTAGTCACATTGAGCTCATGATGATGTTCTACCGAGTGGGTCCAGAGATACCTCTCCGTCACACGGAGTGACAAATCCCGAACTCGATTCGTACCAACCCAACAGACACTTTCAGAGGTACCCGTAGTGCACCTTTATAATCACCCAGTTATGTTGTGACGTTTGATACACCCAAAGCACTCCTACGGTATCCGGGAGTTGCACAATCTCACGGTCGAAGGAAAAGACACTTGACATTAGAAAAGCTTTAGCGTACGAATAATACGATCTAGTGCTATGCTTAGGATTGGGTCTTGTCCATCACATCATTCTCCCAATGATGTGATCCCGTTATCAATGACATTTAATGCCCATGATCATGAAACCATGATCATCTATTGATCAACGAGCTAGCCAACTAGAGGCCTTCTAGGGACACATTGTGATCTATTTATTCACACATGTATTACTGTTTCCTGTTAATACAATTATAGCATGAACAATAGACGATTATCATGAACAAGGAAATATGATAATAACCATTTTATTATTGCCTCTAGGGCATATTTCCAACAGTCTCCCACTTGCACTAGAGTCAATAATCTAGTTACATTGTGATGTATCGAACACCCATAGAATTATGGTGTTGATCATGTTTTGCTCGTGGAAGAGGTTTAGTCAACGGGTCTGCAACATTCAGATCCGTGTGTACTTTACAAATCTCTATTACTCCACTCTGGACATGGTCCTGGATGGACTTGTAGCGGCGTTTGATGTGCTTCGTCTTCCGGTGAAATCCGAGCTCCTTGGCTATGGCAATGGCCCAATGTTATCACAGAAGAGTGTCATTGGACCCGACGTGCTTGGAAGCACTCCAAGGTCGGTGATGAGCTCCTTCATCCAAATTCCTTCATGAGCAGCTTCTGAAGCAGCTATGTACTCCGCTTCACATGTAGATGCTGCCACGACTTCTTGCTTGCTGCTGCACCAGCTCACTGCCCCACCATTCCAAACATATGCGTATCCGGACTGTGACTTAGAGTCATCCGGATCCGTGTCGAAGCTAGCGTCGACGTAACCCTTTAGGACGAGCTCTTCGTCACCTACATAAACGAGAAACATTTCCTTAGTCCTTTTCAGGTACTTAAGGATATTCTTGACCGCTGTCCAGTGTTCCATACCGGGATCACTTTGGTACCTCCCTACCAAAATTATGGCATGGTTTATATCAGGTCTGGTACACAGCATGGCATACATAAGAGAGCCTACGGCTGAAGCGTAGGGGACAGAACTCATCTTCTCTCTATCTGCTGCCGTGGTCGACGACCGAGTCTTACTCAATCTCATACCTTGCAAAACTGGCAAGAACCCTTTCTTTGAGTTTTCCATATTGAACTTCTTCAATATCTTGTCAAGGTATGTAATTTGCGAAAGACCTATGAGGCGTCTCGATCTATCTCTATGGATCTTGATGCCTAATATGTATGCAGCTTCTCCAAGGTCCTTCATTGAAAAACTCTTATTCAAATAGGCCTTTATGCTCTCCAACATCTCTATATTATTCCCCATCAATAATATGTCATCCACATACAGTATGAGGAAAGCTACAGAGCTCCCACTCACTTTCTTGTACAAACAGGCTTCTCCGTAAACCTGTATGAACCCAAACTCTTTAATCACCTCATTAAAGTGAATGTTCCAACTCCGAGATGCTTGCACCAGCCCATAGATGGAGCGCTGGAGGTTGCACACTTTGTTAGCACCCTTAGGGTCGACAAAACCTTCTGGTTGCATCATATACAACTCTTCCTTAAGGTTCCCATTAAGGAACGATGTTTTGACGTCCATTTGCCAAATTTCATAATCATAAAAGGCGGCAATTGCTAACATGATTCGGACTGATTTCAGCTTCGCTGCGGGAGAGGAAGTCTCTTCGTAGTCAATTCCTTGAATTTGTCGAAAACGCTTTGCGACAAGTCGAGCTTTATAAACGGTTACATTACCGTTTGCATCAGTCTTCTTCTTGAAGATCCATTTATTTTCTATGGCTCGCCGGTAATCGGGCAAGTCCATCAAAGTCCATACTTTGTTCTCATACATGGATCCTATCTCGCATTTCATAGCTTCAAGCCATTTGTTGGAATCCGGGCCTGCCATCACTTCTTCATAGTTCGAAGGTTCACCGTTGTCTAACAACATGATTTCCATTACAGGGTTGCCGTACCACTCTGGTGTGGAGCGTACCCTTGTGGACCTTCGTGGCTCAGTAGTAACTTTATCTGAAGCTTCATGATCATTATCATTAACTTCCTCTTCAGTTGGTGTAGGCGCCACAGGAACAACTTCCCGCGCTGCGCTACTATCCTGTTCGAGAGGGGGTGTAATTACCTCATCAAGTTCTACCTTCCTCCCACTTACTTCTTTCGAGAGAAACTCTTTCTCTAGGAAGGATCCGTTCTTGGCAACAAAGGTTTTACCTTCGGATCTAAGATAGAAGGTATACCCAATAGTTTCCTTAGGGTATCCTATGAATAAGCATTTCTCCGCTTTGGGTTCGAGCTTTTCTGGTTGAAGTTTCGTAAGCATCGCAGCCCCAAACTTTAAGAAACGACAACTTAGGTTTCTTGCCAAACCATAGTTCATACGGTGTCGTCTCAACGGATTTAGACGGTGCCCTATTTAAAGTGAATGCTGCAGTTTCTAATGCATATCCCCAAAATGATAGCGGTAAGTCGGTAAGAGACATCATAGATCGTACCATATATAATAAAGTGCGATTACGACGTTCAGACACTCCATTGCGTTGCGGTGTGCCTGGCGGCGTCAGTTGTGAAACGATTCCACACTTCCTTAGGTGTGTGCCAAATTCGTGACTCAAATATTCTCCACCACGATCAGATCGTAGACACTTAGTTTTTCTGTCACGTTGATTCTCGACTTCACTCTGAAATTCCTTGAACTTTTCAAATGTCTCAGATTTGTGCTTCATCAAGTAGATATACCCATACCTACTCAAATCATTGGTGAGAGTGAGAACATAACAATAGCCACCGCGAGCTTCAACGTTCATTGGACCACACACATCAGTATGTATTATTTCCAATAAGTCGGTTGCTCTCTCCATTATTCCTGAGAATGGAGTCTTAGTCATCTTGCCCATGAGGCATGGTTCGCATGTGTCAAATGATTCAAAGTCAAGAGACTCTAATAGTCCATTAGTATGGAGCTTCTTCATGCGCTTAACGCCGATATGACCAAGGCGGCAGTGCCACAAGTATGTGGGACTATCATTATCAACTTTAAATCTTTTTGTACTCACACTATGAATATGTGTAACATCACGATCGAGATTCATCAAGAATAAACCATTCACCAGCAGAGCATGACCATAAAACACATCACTCATATACATAGAACAACCATTATTCTCTGACTTAAATGAGTAGCCGTCTCGCATTAAGAAATACCCTGATACAATATTCATGCTCAAAGCTGGTACTAAATAACAATTATTAAGGTTTAAAACTAATCTCGACGGTAGATGTAGAGGTAGCGTGCCGACGGCAATCACATCGACCTTGGAGCCATTCCCGGCGCGCATCGTCACCTCGTCCTTGGCCAGTCTCCGCTTATTCCGCAGTTCCTGCTTTGAGTTGCAAATGTGAGCAACAACACCGGTATCAAATACCCAGGAGCTACTACGAGCGCTGGTTAGGTACACATCAATAACATGTATATCACATATACCTTTAACGTTGCCGGCCTTCTTGTCCACTAAGTATTTGGGCAGTTCCGCTTCCAGTGACCCTTTCCCTTGCAATAGAAGCACTCAGTCTCAGGCTTGGGTCCATTCTTTTTCTTCTTCCCGGCATCTGGCTTACCGGGCGCGGCAACGGCTTTGTCGTCTTTCTTGAAGTTCTTCTTACCTTTGCCCTTCTTGAAACTGGTGGTCTTGTTGACCATCAACACTTGATGCTCTTTCTTGATTTCTACTTCTGCAGACTTAAGCATCGAGTACAACTCAGGAATGGTCTTCTCCATCCCTTGCATGTTGTAGTTCAGCACAAATCCTTTGTAGCTTGGTGGGAGAGACTGGAGGATTCTGTCAATTAAAGCATCATCCGGAAGTTCGACTCCAAGTGAAGTCAGACGACCGTGTAACCCAGACATTTTGAGTATGTGCTCACTGACAGAACTATTCTCCTCCATCTTACAGCTAAAGAACTTGTCGGAGACTTCATATCTCTCGACATGGGCATGAGCTTGAAAAACTAGCTTTAGCTCTTGGAACATCTCATATGCACCGTGTTGCTCAAAACGCCTTTGGAGCCCTGTTTCTAAACTGTATAACATGCCACACCTAACCAAAGAGTAGTCATCACTCCGTGTTTGCCAGACGTTCAGAATGTCCTGGGCTGCTGCGGGAGCGGGAGGGTCACCTAGCGGTGCATCAAGGACATAAGCCTTTTTAGCTGCTTCAAGGATGAGCTTCAAGTTGCGAACCCAGTCCGCATAGTTGCTACCATAATCTTTCAGCTTGTTTTCTCTAGGAATGCGTTGAAATTGAGGTTGACGTTGGCCATCTACAATATTTATAAAGACAACTTTTAGACTAAGTTCATGACAATTAAGTTCATTTAATCAAATTAAGTATGAACTCCCACTTAAGTCGACATCCCTCTAGTCATCTAAGTGATACATGATCCATGTTGACTAACCCGTGTCCGATCATCACGTGAGACGGACTAGTCACCATGGTGAGAAACTTTATGCTGATCGTATTCAACCATACGACTAATGTTTGACCTTTCGATCTCTTGTATTCGAGGTCATGTCTGTACATGCTAAGCTCGTCGAGTCAACCTAGGTGTTTCGCGTGTTTAACTCTGGCTTACACCCGTTGTATGCGAACGTTAGAATCTATCACACCCGATCAACACGTGGTGCTTCAAGACAACGATCCTTCGCAATGGTGCACACTTAGGGGAATACGTTCTCGAAATTTTAAGAGGGATCATCTTATTATGCCACCATCGTTCTAAGCAATAAGATGAAAAACATGATAAACATCACAATGCAATCATATAGTGACATGATATGGCCATTATCATCTTTGCTCTTTCGATCTCCATCTTCAGGCATCGCATGATCATCATTGTCACTGGCGTGACACCATGATCTCCATCATCGTGTCTCCGTGAAGTCGTCACGCCAACTACTACTATCACTACTACTATAGCTAACCGTTAGCAATGAAGTAAAAGTAGTAAGCACATGGCGTTGCATCTCATACAATAAATTAAGACAACTCCTATGGCTCCTGCCGGTTTTCATACTCATCGACATGCAAGTCGTGACCTATTACAATAACATGATCATCTCATACATCATACATGCAACATCAAAACTTTGGCCATATCACATCACATGTCAAACCGTGCAAAAACAAGTTAGACGTCCTCTAATTGTTGTTGCAAGTTTTTCGTGGCTGATTTGGGTTTCTAGCAAGAACGCCTTCTTACCTACGTGACAGCCACAACGATGATATGCCAAAGCTATTTACCCTTCGTAAGGACACTTTTCATCAAATCCAATCTGACTAGAGTGGGAGAGACAGACACCCGCTAGCCACCTTTATGCACGATGTGCATGTCTGTCGGTGGAACCAGTCTCACGTAAGCGTACGTGTAAGGTCGGTCCGGGCCGCTTCATCCCACAATACCGCCGGAAAAGAATAAGACTAGTAGCGGCAAGCAATTGACAAATCATCGCCCACATCCTTTTGTGTTCTACTCGTGCATAGAATCTACGCATAGAAAACCTGGCTCGGATGCCACTGTTGGGTAACGTAGCATAAATTCAAAAAAATTCCTACGCATATTCAGATCTTCCTATGGAGAGACCAGCAACGAGAGAGGGGTGAGAGCATCTTCATATCTTTGAAGATCGCTAAGCGGAAGCGTTGCTAGAACGCGGTTGATGGAGTCGTACTCGCGGCGATTCAGATCGCGTTGTGATTCAGATCTAGTGCCGAACCATGGCACCTCCGCGTTCAACACACGTGCAGCCCGGTGACGTCTCCCGCACCTTGATCCAGAAAGGAGGAGGGAGAGGTTGGGGAAGATCTCCAGCAGCACGACGGCATGGTGTCGATGGAGAGACGAGGTTTCCTGGCAGGGCTTCGCCAAGCACCGGCAAAGAGGAGGAGAAAGAAGAGCAGGGTTGCATCAAGGGAGAGGGAAAACTGTGTGTAAAACAGCCCCGAAACCCCCACTATATATAAGAGGAGGGGAGGGGGGTGCCACCCCTAGGGTTCCCACCCTAGGTGGTGCGGCAGCCCCCCCCCCAGATGGGAGGTGCGGCGGCGAGGGCAGGGGGAGGGGTGGCGCACCCCTAGGTGGGCCTTAGGCCCACCAGTGCCTAGGGTTTCCCCCCCTCTCCACCTCCTGCGCCTTGGGCTGAGTGTGGGGGGTGAACCAGCCCACCTAGGAGCTGGTTCCCTCCCGCACTTGGCCCATCTAGCCTTCCGGGGTCGTGGCCCCCTTCCGGTGGACCCCCGGGGCCACTTCCGGTGGTCCCGGTACGTTACCGACGACGCCCGAAACACTTCCGGTGTCCAAAACCATCCGTCCTATATATCAATCTTTACCTCCGGATCATTCCGGAGCTCCTCGTGACGTCCGGGATCTCATTCGGGACTCCAAACATCCTTCGGTAACCTCGTATAACAATTCCCTATAACCCTAGCATCATCGAACCTTAAGTGTGTAGACCATACGGGTTCGGGAGACAGGCATACATGACCGAGACACCTCTCCGGCTAATAACCATCAGCGGGGTATGGATACCCATGGTGGCTCCCACTTGATCCAGATGATCTCACCGGATGAACCACGATGTCAAGGATTCAATCAACCCCGTATACAATTCCCTTTGTCTGTCGATATAGAACTTGCCCGAGATTCGATCGTCGGTATACCTATACCTTGTTCAATCTCGTTACCGGTAAGTCTCTTTACTCGTTCCATAGCACGTCATCGTGTGACTAACTCCTTAGTCACATTGAGCTCATGATGATGTTCTACCGAGTGGGCCTAGAGATACCTCTCCGTCACACGGAGTGACAAATCCCGATCTCGATTCATACCAACCGAACAGACACTTTTGGAGGTACCCGTAGTGCACCTTTATAATCACCCAGTTATGTTGTGACGTTTGATACACCCAAAGCACTCCTACGGTATCCGGGAGTTGCACAATCTCACGGTCGAAGGAAAAGACACTTGACATTAGAAAAGCTTTAGCATACGAACAATACGATCTAGTGCTATGCTTAGGATTGGGTCTTGTCCATCACATCATTCTCCCAATGATTTGATCCTATTAGCAATGACATCTAATGCCCATGATCAGGAAACCATGATCATCTACTGATCAACGAGCTAGCCAACTAGAGGCTTGCTAGGGACACATTGTGATCTATTTATTCACACATGTATTACTGTTTCCTGTTAATACAATTATAGCATGAACAATTGACGGTTATCATGAAGAAGGAAATATGATAATAATCATTTTATTATTGCCTCTAGGGCATATTTCCAACAGAGTCTTGAACAGATGACATCTACCGAGTCTCTGATTAGGAAAATAGCCTTCTAATAGCTCCATATTCCGAGGAGGAAGTTAGAAAGGTGGTTTTCATAATGGAGCGCAACAAAGTCCAAGGACCGGATGGTTTTCCTGTCAAGTTCTATCGGAACTTCTGGGAAGTCATCAAATCGGATCTCCTATATTTGTTTGGCTACCTACATGTTGGCCAACTAGAATTGTTTCCCTTAAACTTTGGTTAGATTATTTTGTTACCTAAGGTTATATAGGCTGAATGGATAAAACAATATAGACCTATCTGCCTCCTTGGTGTTAGTTTTAAAATTTTCACAAAGATTACAACAATTAGACTAAATTAGGTTGCTGAACATGTGGTTTGTCCTTCACAAACTGCTTTTATGCAAGGAAGAAACATCCTGGACGTAGTTTCTATCCTTCATGAAATAGTCCATGAACTACAAAGGAAAAAAGCTAAATGGGGTGGTACTCAAAATAGACTTTGAAAAGGCTTATGAGAAAGTCAAATGGTCTTTTCTTCACGAGACTCTCAGAATGAAAGGTTTTTCTCGAGAGTGGCGCACTATGATTCATAGTTTCGTTTTTGGAGGTAGCATGGCCATTAAAGTCAATGATGGCATGGGCCCTTATTTCCACACGAAGAAAGGATTAAGACACGGTGACTCAATATCGCCCATGCTATTCAATATAGCGGTGGATATGTGTCACACCATGTTTTCACCTCACTTTCATTATAGTTTTAAAATCTAAGATTATTAAAACTTTTCAAAAACAAATGCTGTGAGTGCCATGGTTGTCATTGTATGCTTGTATGTTTGATTGAGTAGTAGGAAAAAACCATATTTTTCATAACATAAATATTCCCAAAATTCTTTTTCTTATTTTGACTATTTAAAAACCCTGCTTTGGGTTGCACTACAAGTCCTTGGCACCAAGGGAGTGCTCTTACCCAAAGATGGTGATCTGGTTCTAAAACAATTCTAACTCTATAAAACCATAAAATAATAATTTTATAAATTATTTTCCCATTTCATATACATGTTAATTTATGATGCCAGAAATGATAATCCTATATGGAAAAATACTTTTCTGCCTTAGAAAAATCTGAGAAAATTTGGAGATACTGAGAGGACATATATTTTCCATACATAAGATTTTCAACCACTATTTATATTTAAAATATTTGAGTAAAACCCTGAAAACCTATTATGTTTGTTTTGATCTTTTGGAATATTTCCAAAGGAAATATTTCCAATAAAATTCTAGAAAATTCCAGCAACCTTTCCAAGCTATATTTGGTGGCCACACCAAGTTTCACCTCATTAAAAGGTGATTTGGTTCACTAAATAATTCCAAATCCCTTTCTGTCCAGAACAAAGTTGAACCATCTCTACATTGCAAAATTTATCCAAATGGGTTAAAACTTTGCAAGAGTGTTCAACACCCCAAATAAGGAGACTCTCCCAAAAATGGGATTTGCAGGAGGCAATCTACCCACATTCTCTTTGGAAGGGACAGATCTGCCCATTTGGGGGTGATTTCAAGTTTGCATTGCCAAACTTGTCCAATGGAGCTCAAATTTGGTATAGTATCTTATTTTTGCATCAAAGTTAATCCTGTTAACTCTCACCACCACGGGTGAGGTGTTGCTATCCCAAACACCTATCGAACACATTTTCCATATCAGGAAAACAACTCCTACCCCACTCCACACTCAAGCTCTTCCCTCCAAACTCTTTGACCGAGCAGCCAACACCACTCCCCAACTGCAGGAGAGTGGCCCCTCTTTGAATCCAAAGAGAAGACCCCAAAAGCCCCATTCTATGTTCTGATCCAATCCTGACATCTCTTCTTTCCTCTCATCCCATGGCCAACAGTGAGTCCCTCGGCTCTTCAGGCCAAGCCCAAGGACACCCCAGACACGACCAAAGTGTCCCAGAGCGCGCCAACATGTCGTGGCATGCCAAAAGTGCGCTCTGGGCACGCTGTTGGGCGCACCCGAAGCTAGGTGTCCAGCCACGACCGGTTTGAGCCTCCCCCTGATGCCCATTCGAGTCCCCGACCACCTCTGTGTATTAGGGCAGCCCCAGGGCCCATCCTCCCTTGCTCTGTTGACCGGAGCGACGCGTGCCCATGCGCGCCAGATCCACCAGAAGACCATGGCCACGCGTGCACGCTCCTCCTCGCTCTCTCTCCCTCTTAGTGGGTCACGCGGGTCCTAAACCACGTCCGTATACCGTGGTTTCAACCCCGAGCACTCACTGTCCCTCCTACGAGTTGCGGTGAAACCACCGACGCCACCAGCTCGGTGCACCATCGGGAGGCTATAAATAGGCCTCCCCTCGCTCCAGGGCCCCGATCCCACCTCTCGAGTGCCTAAATTCCACCCCTAGCCACTCCATTTGAGAAAAGTGAGCTCCTGTGCTCGAGATCGATCGAGGCCCCGCTGCTTCAGAGCTCCGTCGATCTCGGGCTACGGGCCAGCTCCAACGCTCCTTTCACCTCCTCCGCGATCCTAGCAACCTCAGGGACCTTCCCCATCACCTCCCCGAGCTAATCCACGCCCGTAGCACCTAGTTCATCAGCCTCCTGAAACAGCTCCGCCGTAGCCACCTCGTCGCCGGTGAACCAGGGCCTCCCCGTCGACCCCTTGACCACGAGCAGGTAGGCGACGGTGAGCTCGTCCCATTCCTGCCTTTGTTTGGGCTCATGGACGTCGGTAACGTCGTCGGCGTTCCTCCCCTCCTCTCTGTCCCAAGGTGGAAGACGACCCCGACAGGTGGGGCTCAGTTGTCGGTGGCTCTTATCGCTTCCCCTCTCTCCTTTCTCCAAGTGACCGCACGGGCCCGCGCGTAAGGTTTGAACTGCCTGGGCTGGCTGGCTAGCTAGCTTGGACGGCCCAAGCCACGGGCCGAGCCAGGCCTGAGCCCCAGCCTCTTTTCTTTTTCCGTTTATTCTGGTTTTAAAAGATTTTTATAAAAATGGTTATCCAATATATTTTTATTATTCTTCCACCATAATTCTTCTAAAAATGTGTAGTATTTAACAGAACCTCTGTACAATTTTTTGAGACAACCTTTATGTTTTATAATAATTAAAAAGGCTATTTCGAATAGTTTTGCTTTTGTTAAAATGATTTTAAAAATAACCCTTTCACTACAACCAGAGACAAATATATTTAGAATAACAATATGGATTTATCAGAATTAAGCAACATTTTTAAAAGTGATTTTGTGATCTATTTTTGAGTGAGCTACTTATTACTCCTTTATTTATTACGACGATAGAAACCACGTTTGATGAAGGAGTTGGACTTGAAGACCTCGAAGACCCCAGATACTTAGCTGATCAAGGCAAGCATCCCTTTGACCATGTTTGAGCAAATATTATTTTACATGCTAGTAGAGCAATTATTCTCGTTGCATATGATCATAAATATTCGGTAAATCATTGATGTGATGTTACTCATGGCTCCACCGGAGCACTTGCATTTTGAGCATGATCCTACCACCTATGAGGATCACGCTAATAACATGTTGATAAGTAGAGCTAAGCATATTAGAAGCATGGGCATGATGATGGTAAAAATCAAAGGTTTATGAAAACCCCGTCGGGTGCTACTAATGCCCGAGGGTGATGATGAGATAGGTGGCCACTTTTGGAGAAGTGGTGCACCGGGTATTTTGGTGTGAGAGGATTCGGAAATGGGAATAGATTTATGATGTGTCGACCGTCCCAACCTTACATGTGCGACCACGTTACCCCTTTATAGGACGGGGCTTTGTTGATTACTCTAATCGGTGCTAGCAAAGAGCCACATTACTAGTGGCGGGAGTGATAAGGTCACTCTCGTGACAGGGTCTTGCCAGGTAGGACGACTATGCCGTTTTTACGTGTTTCGGGCACACCGTTGGTCCCCGCATGGATGATACTGTCCAGAGTCGGTGCTCGTAAGACGTAGATCATGTGGGTTGGGTACCAATCGAGTGGACCTCTTTGTCTAGTATCGTCGAGGAAAAGGCAATGATCGGGGTATTTACCTCGGTTATGTTATATACCGCGAGTCGTGGATGACACGAAAGTTCCCCGAAACTCGTGGGTACAACGTACAACCTCTGTAGAGTGTAAAACTATTAGAATAGCCGTGTCCATGGTCAAGGACAGTTGGGTGGTGCTTCTTAAACTACGTCCAATCGTTTCCGTATAAACCAAGTGTGTGTGTGTGTGTGTGTGTGTGTTTAATGGTGTTATATGAAAAATAGTTGATATGCCCAAGATTGGTGACTTGGCATATCGGGTGAACCGGAGTGTTCAGCCCATAACAGATATGTTGATATCTGTAACCTATTCTTCTAAATATCATCTAGCTTATGTTGCACATCCATCTATGAGCATGTTTATTTACAGTTAAGTCGTTATCCACCAATACTGCATACACCTTTTATCATACCAATTGCATTATCAATATCATGGGTTTTTTGCAAGTACATTCAAAGTACTCACTGGCTTGCCACTGGTTATATTATTGACCAGACATGGAAGGATCGGAGTTTGGAGAAGAGTACGTCAACGAAGACGGCCCTGTGAACTAGGACGTATCCCAATCAGAATGCCTGTTGGTGTAGGCTGATTGCATGGGCACCCGCTTAGAGGGGGGGGGGGTGAATAGGAGATTTTAGAATTTCATCACTGAGGAAATTCCTTTTGAGGAAATTCCTCACTGATGACTAACTTGCAGCGGAAACAACAAAGGATCAGAAGTGCAAAGTATCACTACAACAGGTTTTCAGGATGAAGAATAAAAAACAGTTTGCACAGTATGCAGGCACGGAGAAAACATATGAGGATTAACTCGCGTGAAGAATTTGGGGTTGAGGAATTTCGGAGAAAGTCTTCAGCAAATTCTTCAAACAGTGACAGTGAAAATCATCAACATACAATCAGAGGAATGTAAAGAGTTGAAGAGATAGAACCCGTTTCACAGTGAAGACAATAGTTGATGACCCAGTTCCAACTGCTGTGACAGTTGTACATCTGGTTTGGAGCGGCTTGGTATTGAAACCAAATGACACGCAGTCCCGAGACACACAGTCCCTACCGTATTCTCCTTGAGCTAAGAACACACAGTCCTCGCCCAACACTCGTGGTAAGTCTTCAGGACAGACTTCCAAACCCTCACAAACTTGGTCACCTGGCGATCCACAATTGACTGCAGGATTGCTCTAGACCATGACGCCTAACCGTCTGGAGGATGCACAGTCCTGAAAGGTAAAAGGCTTCAGTCCCACACAGGAAAAACTTCTTCAGTGATGCTCAATCACTTGGTTTTCGGTTTGTGGTTTGGTGTTTGGGTATTTCCTCACTGATGAATTACTCTCGAAGACTCTGAGGAATTTGGGTTGCTCTTATGACAAGTGTCAGTTTCTAACGGAGCAGCCAACCTGCTAATGGTTGTGGGGGCGGCTATTTATAGCCTGGGAGCATCCCGACATGATTTGACATTAATGCCCTTAAATAATATGACCATTGGTGTGGATAAGACCAATGATGTGGCGTGACTATCGGCAACGGTCGGGACCCTCAACTGTGAGAGTCTTCATGTCTCTCATATTCCTCACTTGAGGCTTTTGGTAGGTTTAGGCTTGGGTTGAGCATCATGAGGAAATTCATTTCGAAGTGTTACCTCGACCCCCTTTAACAGTACGGTGTTCCTATTACTCAAGTGTGAAGAAAATAAAACAGAAAGGATAAATCTTCATGCTTCAAAGTCTTCAGATTGATTTTCTTCAGGACACATCGAATTCCTCAATTTCAATATCTTCATGAGGAATGTCAATTTGATCGCAAATTCTTCGCGATTCAATTCTCCAGCTTCAGACCAATTTCTTCAACCGAAGATATAGATTTTTAGGGGTCGATATTCATCGAATATCTCAATATCCTCAGCGACTTATAGATCCTGTGTACACTCATGAACACATTAGATACTTAACCTATAAGTCTTCAAACCACCAAAATCACTAAGGGGCACTAGATGCACTTACAATCTCCCCCTTTTTGGTGGTTGATGACAATTAGGTTAAGTCTTCAACAGGGATAAAAATATGAAGTGTAAATACTTATTTGAGGAATTTGAAATCAAGATTCAGAGAGACTCCCCCTGAAGATGTGCATATCTTGAGGATTTTGCTTTTCACAGAAATGCACATTGATGATTTATATCATGGAGATCTCCCCGTGAGTCTTGTAAATCATGCATACATACGACATATAGTATGAAGAAATTGAGGATGCATGATGACAAATGGTATCTGATGAATTCCAGCATGAGTGCATTAAAATTTTGAGGAATAAGCATGCGAAGAAAAACGTTCAAAAGCGTGAGGGTACCATCGGGCTTAAGTTACAACTCATTATATAAAACACTTCAGAAGAGCCAACAGTTTGTAACTTAAATAAAGTTTATACGCCCCCAAAATATCCCGCGTGAAGACTAACTCTCAAGTTTCTCCCCCTTTGTCATCAAGTGACAAAAAGGGACAAAATGAGGACTAACGCCTGTGAAGACTTTCACTTCTTGGCATTTGAGGACGACACGTGAGGATTCTTGGGAGCAGACTTCCTCCTTGGACCAGTGGCAATATCTTGTTGATCTTCATCTGATTCAACAGTGCGGAATGAAGAAAACGTACTGTCCTCAAGGTCTGGAACTGGGATTGGCCTGAATTTCTTCTTTGGTGGCCACAACCAGTCGAAGTCCTGCACAAACTCCAATTCTTCAAGTTCTGCTGGAGTCTTCAAATGAGGCAGTGTGGCCCAGGTGCGATCAAAGACCTCATGAAGATAATGATGGTTAAGCTTCACTGCATTCTGTGTTTCATTGAGGGTTTTCACAATGGTGCTGAACTGGCGTTTGACCCACTTGTGATTCCGATCCACCTTTTGGTGAAGACTGAGAAGAAGCTCTCTGGTATTCATCACCCTAGGAGCAAGATGACTTGGAGGATGGGTTTCATTGTCATCCCATGAGGAATAAGCATCTGGCTCTCGAAACTGTCCATCTAGGGGCCGACTGCCTTCATCAATGACAGACTTGCCTTTTCCTTCAACAGGCTCGAAATTCTTCTTGTTGACCCTTAGAGGAGGCATATAACCTATATGATTGTTGAAATCAGCATGATAGTTGACGCCTGACCCGCGTCTGATGAATCTCATGATCCATGGAGCGTAAATCTTCAGGTCAAAAGGGGCCATAGTCCTCAAGAAGAAATCATGGATGTTGATGGCAATGCCATGTGTGATGTTGAAGAGGATATTCTTCATGATGCCTACGACGTCTTCTTCATCATCATGACCCTTGATTGTTGTAAGAACGCTGCAAAGGATTCTGTAAACCGTCCTGGGTTCATACTTCAACTCATGGACGAGGAAGGTTGTTCTTGGTGGTTGCCCCTTAGCCAAAGGCTTCATGAGGACTTCCATCAGCTTGTTTGCCAGCTCACGTTCATCATACAACTTTACTGCCTGCTCTGAGGGAATTGACACCGGAAGTTCACGCAGCAGCTCATTGGCAGGAGCCTTGAAGTGTGTGTTCTGCATCATCCAATCCAGCACCCAAGTGTTGATGTCTGTTGGATCTCCAGAGATGTGCAGAGTGGCATAGAATTGAAGAACAATGTCACTGTTCCAATCGCAGATATCTGAGCACATAGGGAGCAGTCCTGCTTCGTAAAGAACATTGAGGACTGGGGCGAATCAAGGAGTTTCTTCAAGCTCAACGTGAAGAATGTGCCTGTGCTGGAAAATCTTGTTTCTTCCACACAACACAGA
Source organism: Hordeum vulgare subsp. vulgare (assembly GCF_904849725.1). NCBI lineage: Eukaryota > Viridiplantae > Streptophyta > Magnoliopsida > Poales > Poaceae > Hordeum > Hordeum vulgare. The sequence goes on along the minus strand of NC_058524.1, from coordinate 293,369,051 downwards.
TGCGTAGTAGTTGAGTTGTGTCCTGGTCCAAAACTTTAGATGCCTGATGCGAGGCTTGTCATAGGGATTTTCTCTGATGAAGTACATGCGTTCTTCAAAGAAGGATTCCTTTTGAAACTTTGGCCGCTTGGAGAACGGCTGACGCTGCATTGGCTGAAGATTTTGCGGCTTGCCTTGAGGAGAGACAATCATTGCAGTTTATGGATTGAGGACGACAAGAGCATTCTCTGGATCTCGTGCATTTTCCTCAGCATGTTCCTCAGGATGAGGAATTTCATTTTCTTGTGCTTCAGGCTGAGGGGCATGCTCTGGTTGAGGAATGTCATCAACGGGAGCTTGTGGTTGAGGATTTTTCTCTGGAGGAGGAATTGGTTCATCCTGAGCCTCAGGTAGAGGATTTTTCTCAGGATTTTGAATTTCATCAGGCTGAGGATTTTCACTTTGTTTTTCCTCAGCTTGAGGAGCTTGCTTGGTGGAGGAGCCTGATTCATCAGCTGGTGCAGCTGACCCTTGAGCGGTTTCTTCACGAGGAATGAAGGTCTGAGGATAGTCATCAATTCAAATTTCCTCATTAGTGTGTTCCTCAGACTCACCATTCTTCATTTCCTCATCAGCTTGTTCTTTGTCTACGCTGTCGAAGGGAGTCATCTCATAAGATGGAGCAACATTGAGAGGCACATGATCCAGAGTTGCATTTTCTTCAAGAGCTTTGAGGCACTTGGCCTTAGTGGATTCTTCTGCTGAGGAAGCTTTTCTCTTCTTGGCTTCCTTTTCAGCAGCTCTAGTCTTCTTCACGTCTGATGCAGACGAAGTCATTTTCTTCACCTTTGAAGCTTTTGGTGAAGGGGTTTTCTCAGCTGAAGCAGTTTCATCAGCTGGAGCAGAGTCATCAGCTGGCTTAGAAGCAGCTGGAGCAGTTTCACCAGCTGTAGCAGAGTCATCAGCTGGATTTTCCTTGGCTATTTCCTCAATAGCCAGTTCATCAGCACGACTTTCTTGAGGGATTTCCTCAGCATGAGCAGTTTCATCAGCTGGTTCCTCAATCAGAGGCTGAGGTGTTGGTACTGGAGGGGCAACTTTCTTGTTGTTCTTATCAACTGCGTGAGTGGCAAATTTGATGAAATTGTTTTTGAGACTTTGATGATCAGAGAGCTTAGAGTACTTGTCAGTCAAAGTCTTCACTTCAGCCTGTGTTGACACAAGTGCATCAGGCGTCAGGTTGAGGAGATTCTGTCTGAGGAATTTCTTCTTTTTGAGTTTGCAACCTTAGCCTGTTTGGCTTGCTGCTCTTTCCACTTGGCCTCGTTGATGAATGTGGCCACCATGTGGCTGATGCCTGGGGGAAGCTTCAAATCATCGATTAGAGTGTTGGGGTCCTCATACCAGATGTTGATGTAATCCAGGAGGACTTTTGGGTCCATGGCCAGAGGAATGGAGCTGCCAGAAGCTTGAGCTACCCTCTCCTGCTTATTTCTAATGATGGCTTGGAGAGTATCATCATCAAATTCATCACTACCTTCTGATGCAGAAGGAACTTTGATGATTTTGCTTGGGCTTGGTCTTGTTCCTCTCCCAGCAGTCACCTTAGTCTTCAGGGGAGTCGGTGAATAATTTTTCTCACAGCTTGTTGCAGACGGGACTGAGGAGCATGAGACAGTGGGCAGTTGCTTCACTATCTGCTTCTGTTCAGGCTTTGAAGCCTTTGGTGGTGTTGAGGGTTTTGGAGCTGTTGCTGGTGCAGCTTTCTGAGGCATTTTCTCCTGAGGCTTTGAAGCCTTTGGTTTTGGTGGCACAGACTTCATCTGAGGAATGGCCGTACCAGAAGTCTCAGCTGCAGAGGAGGTGGTGTGTGACAGCCCGAGACCGACGCCCAGAAGATTCCCCTTTATTTCCGTTTCCGTCGTGTAATTATTTTTATTTGTTGCATCATCATGTAGTTTGCATCATCGCATCATGCATGGCATCTTGCATCGTCTGTCGCGTGTGGTGCTTCGAGTGCTCTCCGAGTCTTAGGGCGATAGGAACTCCCCTCCTCTCTTCTCTTTGATTTTGTTTTGGGGTTGTGTAAAAGTTTCCGTTTTAACCCTTTGAAAAAAGATTCGTCTTCTTTTAAAACTCTTTTATTAAATGTGGGGGCAACCCTTGGGATTTTATTTTATTACTTCTTTTATTATATTTTAAAACCATTTCATTTTCTTTTCTCCTTTAAAGAGCTATTATTTTATTCTTTAAATAAAGAGGTTTTATTTAATTCTTCAAAGGGGTTTGATTTTAATCTTTTGTAAAAAGGTTTAATTTTATTCTTTTGTTAAAAAGGGTTTAATTTCATTCTTCAAAAGATTTTAGTTTTATTTGTTAAAAGAGGCCCAATCCATTTTATAGTTGGGGTTTGTTTTAAAGGAGTCAAAGGTATTTCTTTTATTTTTGTTAACTCCTTTTTTTCCCTTTTGTGTGAGTTTCTCTGTTTTAAAAAAAAGCGAGGCCCAAATAAAAGAGAGAAGCCAGCCGGCTAAGGCCTTCCCAGGCCCAGCTGGCCCCAAGCCCCCTCCCCTAGCGCAGCCCCAGCGTTCCTCGTCCTCCCCCCGTGCGCCATTCTCATCCTTCTCTCTTCCTCCCGTGCTTGCCCGATCCCTTCTTCCCCCTCGGCAATCCCCTCTCCTCCCGGTTCCTCCTCCCAGGCCAGGAGCTGCTCCACCCCGCCGCGCTGTGCCCACCGTCGCCCTCGGCCTGCCTTGCCCTCGTCGCCGTGGCCTCGCTCCTCCGCCGGCGCCGCCCGTCGTGGTCGCCTGCTGCGCCCCTGCGCCGGTTGCTCGCCCGTCGCCGGCCACAAGGTTCCACGCGCCCAACAGCTCGCCGGCGTCACCGTGGTGCTCCGCATTGGCCGCCGTTCCCGTGCCTGCAGCTTCTGCGTTTTTGCTGCTGCGCCTGCTGCTGTTGCTTCAGCCGCTGCCTACCTAGCTGTGCCGTTGTTGTCCTCCGCGTTCCCCTGCCGAGCTGTTTGGAGTTGCTGTTGCTGTCGCTGCCTGCTGCTGCTGCTGTTGTGCTAGTAGTTTTTGCTGTTAGATGCTAGGTTGTAGCTGCTTGAGCCGAGGTTAGCTGCTACTTGTGCCGAGGTAGATAGCCGTTGCTGCCGCTTGCCGTCGCCACGTGCATCATCCCCGCCACCGTGAGTCATCGACAAATTCGCCGAGCAACACGACGTCCTCGACAACCCCGGAAACGAGTTCGACTTCCTCGACGTCGTCGAAGACCCATGTTCGACTACCGACGCCGGAGACCCGAGAACCACGACGCCGAGCGAACGACTGCCATCGACGAGACCGAGTACCTCGACTTCCATGACGTCCGCTCCGAACTGAAACGCTCCGATATGCACGCTTCGAAGGTATATCAATGAGACGTTGTCGTGAACCGAACGAATGTGATGTATGAGTTGAATGTATGTTTGCACTGTATGTTGGCCGTTGCACGTTGTCCCTCTTATGTTGTGCCCCGACACATGGGAACCCGGTAACCGGGATCACCCCATCTTTATTTACCGTTCCCGCACACGCTCCCTATTCGTTGGCACGATATCTCGACGAGTTATCGGGATAGGAACGTTGCCGTGGCATCGTTATCGTCTTGCCGCCATGGTTCCCTCTCGCTCGCCGTGGCGACACTTGCTTCTTTATCTTCTTGCCCGTATTGTTGTAACTCGCATGCATGACACATTCATGGCATATGATCTTGTGTTGCATGTCTCTTGTGCCGTAGCTCCGTTCTATGTCTCGCGTGTTACCCGACTAGGATGCCACGTAGAACCGTTGCTTCACCCCTTGCCATGTTAACAACAATTAAATATTGCCGTGTAAATAAACGGGAGTGAATTAAATAATTAATCATGGAGTTTCATCGATATGCAACCCGTTGCATATCGAGCTTCATTTAATGTGTAGTGTTTGCGTGAGGTGAATTGCCATGCCATCCCTTGCATGTTGAACTGATCATGCATCATAGTAGGTTGTGCATCATGTGTGCATCGTGTGGTGAATATTTGTGTTGATGCTTGTTTCCGGTTTGCCCGTCTCGACAGAGTTCCACAAACGTGTCGGAATGTGAGGACCCGTTCGACTACGTTGGTTCGCCGACTTCACCGAGTTGTTCTTCTACCAAGCGGGATCTCAGGCAAGATGACCATTTCCCCAGATACCATTACTATCATTGCCATGCTAGTTTTACCGTTTCTATCGATTATGTCTCGTTGCCTACCACATTTTAAATATGAGCCTCTCAACAATGTCATGAAAACCTTCAATCTGTTCGACCTAGCAAACCACTGATTGGCTATGTTACTGCTTGCTTAACCCTGTTGTTAGCGTTGCTAGTTGCAGGTGTAGTTGCTTCCATGTGAATACATGGGTTCCTTGTCTTATCACCATATTAAATGCTATTTATTTAAATGCACCTATATACTTGGTAAAAGGTGGAAGGCTCGGCCTTTCTAGCCTGGTGTTTTGTTCCACCTTTTCCCCCTTAGTTTCGGCTACCGGTGTTATGTTCCATAAACGAGCGCTCCTAACACGATCGGGGTTGTTATGGGGACCCCCTTGATAATTCGTTTTAGATTAAAGCTGGTCCAGCAAGGCCCAACATTGGTTCTACATTTTTCCAACATAAAAACTTTGTTAATACTAAAAAGCATAGGACGTCATGAACCCGAGGAGTAATTTCACATAATACAGGGAGGGCCAGTGCTGATGGTGCTGGTCCAAAACAGAGCAGCTTACTAACGCTACCTGGGGCAACTCGACGTTTGGCGTGGTAACCATCGCTCATCCGTCGTGTCCTGAGAACGAGATACGCGGCTCCTATCGGGATCGTCGACACGCCGGGAGGCCTTGCTGGATTAGTTTTACCTTTGGCGAGATATCTTGTGCATCGGGATTCCGGTGATGCTTTGGGTAATCTCAGAGTTGAGGTTTTCCATTAGGGAATCCGACGAGATCGCGAGCTTCGTGATTGAGGATTTCTATGCGGCTTGTGGTAATTTGTGATGGACTAGTTGGAGCACCCCTGCAGGGTTAAATCTTTTCGGAAAGCCGTGCCCGCGGTTATGTGGCAACGTGGAAACTTTGTTTAACACTGGTTCTAGATAACTTGAAGTTAACTTAATTAAAACTTGCCAACTGTGTGCGTAACCGTGACTGTCTCTTTCGGGAGTTCCTTCTCCGATCGAGGACACGGTGGGGTTATGTATGACGTAGGTAGGTGTTCAGGATCATTCATTTGGTCATTAGTAGTTCATGTCCACTATGCGTAGATCACCCCCCTCTTATTTCTTGTACTCGTAAGTTTAGCCACCAAATATGTGCTTAGCCGCTGCTGCAACCTCACCACTTAACCATACCTCACCCATTAAGCTTTGCTAGTCTTGATACCTTTGGAAATGAGATTGTTATGTCCCCTGTGGCTCACAGATTACTACAACACCAGTTGCAGGTTCAGGTAAAGGTTACTCGACGCGAGTGCGTTGATTGTTCATTTGGAGTTGCTTCTCCTTCTTCTTCTTCATCGATCTAGGATGGGTTCCAGGCCGACAGCCTGGGATAGCAAGGATGGACGTCGTTCTTATTTTCTCGTTTGTTTTCGTCCGTAGTCGGACCCTGCTCTTACTCTTGATGATTATGTAATGTACTGATGTGACTCTTATGTATCTTGTGGCGAGTGTAAGCCGATTATATATATATAACTCTTCTTTTCAGTACATGTACTTGTAACGCGATCCATTCTTGTGACGCAACGAGATGTGCTTCTATCCCTGACGAGGCCCTCGTGCCAAATTGAGGATAGGGCCGCATCTTGGGCGTGACATGGTGGCAGTTGCAGTAGCAGCAGATTCTTCATTGAATTTCCTCACAGCAGCTTCTGCTTGCTTCTGACGTTTTGACAAGTGTTTTGACTTTTCCTCAGGATAGTCATCAATTGTCTTGAGGCTTGAGGGGTGTGCATCCTGATAATCCTCAAGAGGAGGCTGTTTGCCAGGAGGCTTCAGAGCGAATTTCTTCGCATACTTGGGAGTGACGAATCTGTACTCTTTCCACTCCTTAGCCCATCGGCATTCTATCTTTTGAAGCCTTATCTTCCTCTTGGGCATAGATTCTTGCTCATCAGGTGTGCAATATTCCAAGTATATATCCTCAGTGATATCTATGGCAGTGTTCTGCTCAAGCTTCTTGCCACCCTTTTGCTTCCTTTCATCTTCCATTTTCTTCAGCTGAGGCTTTTGCTGAGGAAATTGAACTCTTGAGGATTCTGATGAAACTTGCAGATTTTCTTCAAGAAACGCTGCAAATGAGTTAAGTTTATGAGAACCTAGAGATTCATCAACTGACATGTTTGTACCTGTGAACAGAGTATAATTGCAAGGAATTTGGAGAGGTCACATGCGTTCTCAGATTTGATGAAATGATTTTTTTTGAAAGTTGAGGAATTTGACCAGTGGATGAGGAATTCGTCTAAGCACACTGTTCTTGGGTTCCAGAGTTGTACATATTCGAAAATTTGCACAATTGAGGAATCTTGTGAAAATCTTTGATGCTTAGTGAAGTTCATCAATAGTTGAGTGATAGGCAGTGTTTGAGGAAAAAGAAACTGATGGATACTTGAGGAAAAACAGATTTCACATCTATAAGGTAAAATAGTAGATCAAAAGAGTTGTAAAAATGGGGTTTTTATTTACCCTAGATGGCGCGCACGAAGAACAGAGAAGGGAGTAGCAGTAGATGCTCTTCTGTGTGAGTCCAACGCGCCCTAACTTGGCAACAGAGGACAGCTACGGCGGCGGCGGATGAAGATGGTCCGGTTCTAGCGTTGTTTTGGCGACGGAGAGGTCGAGGCAGTCAAGCTTTTCCTCACCGGCGTCGAGACTTCTAGTGGTGGCGCTAGGGCTTTTGAGCTCTGCTGTAGCAGGAATGCGATGGGACGAAGAAGATTTTACCCAAGGGAGATGGGGACATATTTATAGCCAGACGGTAACTGTTGGCGTGAAAGTATCGGACCAAATAGCCCCTGTCTCTACTTCTCCGCAGGACACGTGTAGTCCACGACCGAGGCGGTGGAGATCGTGGAGATTGTGGTTATCCGAACGGGGAAAGTGGGGTTCACTTAAAAAAATATTTTTGAAGATTTGAGGATTTTGTTACACAATCATCAGCTGACAAGGACGCAGTGAGGATTTTGAACAAAGTTTCAAGTAGAACGCATATGAAGAATTGAATAGACTGGATGAGAGTAGCATAGAGCGAAAGTAGGGTTTGATCACATTCACTTATATGAAATATCAAATTGAAGAAATAGCTATAAGTGAATGTTGTTGAGGACATTGAAATCACAGTCTATCTAGGTAAGCAAAAATCATCAAGTGTTTTTGAAAATTTTGATTAACTTGAGGATTTTGTGACAAAGCGTCATGATGATGATTTTCAGTTTTGAAGAAAAGCAAGTTTGAAGAACAACTATTTTGAAGAAAATCAACTTTTGAAGAAAATCAGCTTTGAAGAAATTCAACCTGAGGAATTTCAAGTTGGGTGGTGGCGTGACTCACCATATAAGAATGTTGATTTCAGACACCGCATACAATTGTCGTAGGGCCCTGAGAATAAATTTCTTCGTTGATTTCCTCACACTAAGAGTGATATTCTTCATTGGTTGAAGAAAATCGATTCATCGTGTGTTGCACATCTAAGTCAACAATTTTGCATAAGTGTTAGGACGTGTGCATGTTTTTACAAAACATTTGAAGATTCTAAGATATTTAGCTCACACAGCAGCTTGCAGAACCTTTTCTCATCCAAGGGCTTAGTGAAGATATCTGCCAGTTGATCGTCAGTCTTCACATGGTCGATGAGGATATTGCCCTTGAGGACATGGTCCCGAAGAAAATGATGACGAATCTGGATGTGCTTGGTCTTCGAGTGCTGTACTGGGTTGTATGCAATCTTGATTGCACTCTCATTGTCGCAGTAGAGCGGCACATTCTTCATGTTGATGCCGTAGTGCATGATGGTTTGCTTCATCCATAGCAATTGAGCACAGCATGAACCAGCAGCAATGTACTCAGCTTCGGCAGTGGAGAGTGATACGTCTCAAACGTATCTATAATTTTTGATGGTTTCACGCTGTTATCTTGCCTTCTTTGTATGTTTTATGTACCTTTTTATATCTTTTTGGGACTAACTTATTAATTCAGTGCCAAGTGCGAGTTCCTTTTTTTCCGTGTTTTTGACTCTTTTCAGATCTGATTTTGGAACGGAGTCCAAACGAAAGAAAAACCCCGAAATGATTTTTTCCCGAGCGGAAGAAATCCAGGGGGCTTTTGGGACATGCCAGGTGGGCTCCAGGGAGCCCACAAGCCCCCACTCCGCCACCAGGGGGGAGGCGGCGGTGGACAAGCTTGTGGCCTCCCTGGCCGCCCCCTGACCTAGATCTTTGGCCTATAAATTCCCAAATATTTCGCAAAAATTAGGGGAGCCTCGAAAATATTTTTCCGCCGCCGCAAGCTTCCGTTTCCGCGAGATCTCATCTGGAGACCCTTCCCGGCACTCTGCCGGAGGGGACTTTGGAGCTGGAGGGCTTCTTCATCATCATCATCGCCCCTCCAATGACTCGTGAGTAGTTCACTTCAGACCCACATGTCCGTAGTTAGTAGCTAGATGGCTTCTTCTCTCTCTTGGATCTTCAATACAAAGTTCTCCATGATCTTCATGGAGATCTATCCGATGTAATCTTCTTTGGCGGTGTGTTTGTTGAGATCCGATGAATTGTGGACTTGTGATCAGATTATCTATGATATATATTTGAGTCTTTGCTGATTTCTTTTATGCATGATTTGATATCCTTGTAAGTTTCTCCGAGTCTTGGGTTTTGTTTGGCCAACTATATCTATGATTCTTGCAATGGGAGAAGTGCTTGGTTTTGGGTTCTGCCATGTGGTGACCTTTCCCAGTGACAGTAGGGGCAACAAGGCACACATCAAGCAGTTTCCATCAAGGGTAAAAATATGGGGGGTTTTATCATTGGTTTGAGATTATCCCTCTACATCATGTCATCTTGCTTAAGGCGTTACTCTATTCTTATGGTCTTAATACACTAGATGCATGTTGGATAGCGGTCGACGTGTGGAGTAATATTAGTAGATGCAGAAAGTATCGGTCTACCTGTTTCGGACGTGATGCCTATAGTAATAATCATTGCATAGATATCGTCACGACTCTACACAGTTCTATCAATTGCTCGACAACAATTTGTTCACCCACCGTCTACTTGCTTTCATGAGAGAAGCCACTAGTAAACACTACGACCCCCGGGTCTATTCACATCCATCGCTTACAACTTTGCTTTTACTTTGCTTTGTTACTTTGTTGCTTTCAGTTCTCACTTGGCAAACAATCTATAAGGGATTGACAACCCCTTCATAGTGTTGGGTGCAAGCTTTTGTGTTTGTGCAGGATCTTGAGATACTCTTCCGCCGGATTGATACCTTGGTTCTCAAACTGAGGGAAATACTTACTGTCGCGTTGCTACATCACCGTTTCCGCTTCGAGGGAACACCAACGCAAGGCTCCAAGGCCACGGGGGAAATCCTTTGCATACTTGCCTAGGAAGTCCCTTAAGGCGTAGCCGCAACTGAAGGATTCCTGGTGCCGTCGACACAACTATTTCTGGCGCCGTTGCAAGGGATACACAGCATCCATTAGAAGTATTTCTCGCGCCGTTGCCGGGGAGGAGAAATCAAGATCTATCCAAGTAGGTCTCACAAACTCTTCTCTTGCATTTACTTTTGTTGCCAGTTGCCTCTCGTTTTCCTCTCCCCCACTTCACATTTGCTGTTTCTATTTGCCTTTTTCCGTTCGCCCTTCTTCCTCTCGCTTTCTATTTGCTTGTGTTACCATGTGCCTTCTTTTAGCTTGCATCTTTGCTTGCTAAAAATCCTTTGATATGGATCCTCATCCACTATCTAGTCTCTTTAAGAGACCCACTATTGTTGAACGAATTGCTAGTGAGTTGAGGACAATTGACTATTTCTATGGAGTTTTGCTTGAGATGCCTGAATCTGAAAATCATGATGAAGAAATTCATGAAGTGATTCACGAGGGCTCCTTGGATGAAAAGCATGATTGCAATGGTTTCACTATAAATTCTATTAGTGAAAATCATGCCAAGAATATGCAAAACCTTAAGCTTGGGGATGCTAGTTTTGCTATGACCTCTACTTGTTGCAATGATCATGAGTGGGGCGATGATTTTTCTTATGATCTTGAAGATTTGTTTAAGCCTCATGATGAATATGATGTTTGCAATAAGATTGAAAGTGGGTTCGGAGAAGTCATGAATTTCGTTGATGATAATCCCACTATTTTTGAAGAGCGTCAACTTTGCATGCATGTGGATCATGAAAAGAATATCCTATGTGATAGTTACATTGTTGAATTCGAATATGATCCCACATGTAATTGCTATGAGATAGGAAAATATTGTGGTAGAAACTTTCATGTTACCAATTTACCTCTCGTTATGTGGAGATTGCTATTGTCTCTTTCTTCTTCCTTGCATATGGCAACTATTGGTTGTCTTGACAATCTTTTTTCCTATAAAATGCCTATGCATAGGAAGTATGTTAGACTTAGATGTGGTTTTCACATGCTTTAGGATGCTCTCGTTGTGCTTCAATTCTTGTCTTTTGTGAGAGCATCATTGAATGCCTAGCTAAGGGCGTTAAACAAAAGCGCTTGTTGGGAGGCAACCCAACGAATCTATCCTTTTTATTTCTGTTTTATGTTTTCCACACTTTCATAATTCTGATATGATTGTGTTTTTTGTGTTTCTTTTTGCGTTTGTGCCAAGCAAAACCGTTATGATTAGTCTTGAGGTTGATCGTTTGGTCATGCTGGAAAAGACATAAACTTTCTGCTCACGAAAAGAATTTACATTTTGTTTCTGTAAGAGCTTTTGAGTTAATTCTTTTTGCTGCTGATTTCTACGCAAATTATTCATACTGTCGTAATTGTTCAGAATTTTTGAAGTACCAAAGGTATACGAAACATACAGATTGCTACAGACTGGTCTGCTGTTAACAGATTCTGTTTTTGTTGTGTTGGTTGCTTATTTTGATGAAACTATGGATAGTATCGGGGGGTATTAGCCATGGAAGATTGAAATTACAGTAACCCAACCTCAGCACAAGTAGAATATAAGTTTGCTACAGTACCTAAGGAAGTGGTGGTTTGCTTTCTTGTACTAATGTTATCACGAGTTTCTGTTTAAGTTTCGTGTTGTGAAGTTTTCAAGTTTTGGGTGAAGTTCTTATGGACAAAAAGATAAAGAGTGGCAATATCTCAAGCTTGGGGATGCCCAAGGCACCCCAAGAGATTCAAGGATGCCGTAAAAGCCTAAGCTTGGGGATGCCCCGGGAAGGCATCCCCTCTCTCGTCTTCAATCCATCGGTAACGTTACTTGGGGCTATATTTTATTCACCACATGTTATGTGTTTTTGCTTGGAGCGTCTTGTATCGTAGGAGTCTTTTTTTGTGTCACAATCATCCTTGCTGCACACCTAGAGAGAGAGACATGCACTCACCGTGATTTTGTCGAGCTTCACTTATATCTTTTGGTAGACAATTCAGCTCACACGTGCTTCACTTATATCTTTTGAGCTAGATACTTTTGCTCTATGTGCTTCACTTATACCTTTTAGAGCACAACGGTGTGTGGCTTGGTAGTTGATCTATGCTTTGAAAGTAGTCTCAAAAGGGGTAGTTATCCAAAGGGATAAGAAAACTTCCACCTTCATGTGCATTGAATAGTTAGAGAAGTTTGATTCATCTCAATTAGTTTTGAGTTGTGGTTATGGTAATATTGAAGTCATGCTAGTAAGGTGTTGTGGATCTAGAAATAATTGTGTTGAAGTTAGTGATTCCCGTAGCATGCACGTATGGTGAACCGCTATGTGATGAAATCTGAGCATGATTAGTATATTGATTGTCATCCTTTGCGTGGCGGTCGGGATCGCGCGATGGTTTATACCTACCAACCCTTCCCCTAGGAGTATGCGTTGAATGTTTTTTCGATTACTAATAAAACTTTTGCAACAAGTATATGAATTCTTCATGACTAATGTTGAGTCCATGGTTTAGATGCACTGTCATCTTCCACCATCACTATCTTTCTTAGTGCCGCGCAACTTTCGCCGGTGCACAAAACACACCATTAGCCTCCCTCAAAACAGCCACCATACCTACCTACTATGGCTTTTTCAAAGTCATTCCGAGATATATTGCCATGCAACTACCACCATGATATGTTCCACCACGTCTACATTGCCTTTGCATGATCGTAAGATAGCTAGCATGATGTTTCCGTTGATGTCTATGCCATGCTAGATCATTGCCACGGTACACTACCGAAGGCATTCCATACAGAGTCATAGTCGCTCTAAGTTTTGAGTTGAAAGTGTGATGATCATCATTATTGGAGCATTGTCCCATGTGAGGAAATAAAAGAGGCCAAAGAATCCCATAAAAAAAAGAGGCCAAAGAGCCCACCCAAAACAATAATAAAAAATAATAATAATAAAAAGAGAGAAAAAGAGAGAAGGGACAATGCTACCACTTTTTCCACACTTGTGCATATTGAGCACTATGATCTTCATGATTGAGAGTCTCTCGTTTTGTCACCACCATATATCTAGTGGGAAATTCTCATTATATAACTTGGCTTGTATATTACAATGATAGGCTTCCTAAAAATTGCCTTAGGTCTTCGTGAGCAAGCAAGTTGGATGCACACCCACTAGTTTTCTTTAAGAGCTTTCACATACTTGTAGCTCTAGTGCGTCATTTGTATGGCAATCACTACAGGAATTAGCTTCTTTGCCGTCTGCCATCACAGACGGCAAAGACAAAATCCCGGACGACAAAGAGAATACCACATACGACAAAGAATCTCACGGCCGGCAAAATTTCTGCGTCAGCCTACGACGGCATCGTACCTTCTTTGCCGTCTGTCCCCACAAAGCGGACGTCAAAGCTCTTTGCCGTTAGATTTCCATAGGAGCAGTTAGCAAAGTGCTCGAGACGGCAGCCGACAGGCGTTGCCTCCGTTAGGGGTTAACAGAGGCTTTGCCATCTGCCTCCCCCTTATTCTTTGCCGTCTGCCTCCTCCTCCCCCTCCACTCTTTGCCGTCTGCCTCCTCCTCCCCCCTCCTCTGTGCCCTCTTCTTTGCCGTCTGCCCACCCTGGAGGCAGATGGCAAAGAGCCTATATAGAGACCCCAGGATGCACAGCTGGGTGCCATGTGGCACCTTTGCCATCTGCCAGCAGATGGCACAGGTCTTTGCCATCAGCTGGCAGACGGCAAGGAGCCCATATAGTACCTGTTTTTTTGTTTTATATTATTTCACAACACATATATATATATATTTGACAGCACATTTATATAATTCACCACACATATATGATATATAGTTCACCACACATATACTTGCCAACACATACATATAATTCAACACACATTTATGATATACATATAAATCAATGTACATCCCCATATATCGAAAGAACCAACATACAAAGTATTGGATTGTTTATCCATATATACATATACATATAGTTTGACATTGTTCATCAACTCAAATGAAAACTAGATGATATACATATAAAGTTCATCCATCGACATTGTTCAACTCCATGAATGCTAGCTTCCATGCATGTAGTATATCCAATCTGCAAAAATGTGAATAAGAAAGTCAGAAGAAGAACAAAATATGATGGTTTTGAGCTAATTATGTCATTTTAGCGGAAAACAAGCTAAGAATATAATATTCATGAGCTAACCAAGGTTCTTATGCCATTTTTAGCTTATTATGGCATTTTGGAGCTAAATGGGTTAATTATGTCATTGTTGGGGAAATTAAAGAAAGGATAATATGAAAGAGGAGAAGAAAGAGGAGGAGGAGGAGAAGAAGAAGAAATCAAGAAGAAGGAGGAGGAGGAGGAGGAGGAGGAGGAGAAGGACTAGAAGGTCCTTGGCCTCCTCCTCCTCCTCCTTCTCCTTCCTCTCTTCTTCTTCTTCTTCTTCTTCTTCTTTCTTTCTTTCTTTCTTTTCATTTTTCCTATTTATTCTCCTCTTCTCCTCTTGTAGAAGCTAAATTACCTAATTATGTCTTTTTGGAGCTATATGGGCCAATTATACCATTTTAGAGGAAAACAAGCTAAGAATATAATATTCATGAGCTAACCAAGGTTCTTATGCCATTTTGAGCTTATTATGGCATTTTGGAGCTAAATGGGCTAATTATGTCATTGTTGGGGAAATTAAAGCAAGGATAATATGAAAGAGGAGAAGAAAGAGGAGGAGGAGGAGAAGAAGAAGAAATCAAGAAGAAGGAGGAGAAGGAGGAGAAGGAGGAGGAGGAGAAGGACTAGAAGGTCCTTGGCCTTATCCTCCTCCTCCTCCTTCTCCTTCTTCCCTTCTTCTTCTTCTTTCTTTTCATTTTGCCTATTTCTTCTCCTCTTCTCCTCTTGTTGGAGCTAAATTACCTAATTATGTCTTTTTGGATCTAAATAGGTTAATTATCCCATTTTAGAGGAAAACAAGCCAAGTATATAATATTCATGAGCTAACCAAGGTTCTTATGCCATTTTGAGCTTATTATGGTATTTTGGAGCTAAATGGGCTAATTATGTCATTGTTGGGGAAATTAAAGCAAGGATAATATGAGAGAGGATAAGAAAGAGGAGGAGGAGGAGAATAAGAAGAAATCAAGCAGAAGGAGGAGAAGGAGGAGGAGGAGAAGGACTAGAAGGTCCTTGGCCTTCTCCTTCTCTTCCTCCTCCTCCTCCTTCTCCTTCTTCTTCTTCTTCTTCTTCTTCTTCTTTCTTTTCATTTTTCCTATTTCTTCTCCTCTTCTCCACTTGTTGGAGCTAAATTACCTAATTATGTATTTTTGGAGCTAAATGGGCTAATTATCCCATTTTAGAGGAAAACAAGCTAAGTATATAATATTCATGAGCTAACCAAGGTTCTTATGCCATTTTGAGCTGATTATGGTATTTTGAAGCTAAATGGGATAATTATGTCATTGTTGGGGAAATTAAAGCAAGGATAATATTAAAAAGTAGAAGAAAGAGGAGGGGGAGGAGAAGAAGAAGAAATCAAGAATAAGGAGGAGAAGGAGGAGGAGGAGAAGGACTAGAAGGTCCTTGGCCTTCTCCTCCTCCTCCTCCTTCTCCTTCTTCTCTTCTTCTTCTTCTTCTTCTTCATTCTTTTCATTTTTCCTATTTCTTCTCCTCTTCTCCTCTTGTTGTAGCTAAATTACCTAATTATGTCTTTTTGGAGCTAAATGGGCTAATTATCCCATTTTAGAGGAAAACAAGCTAAGTATATAATATTCATGAGCTAACCAAGATTCTTATGCCATTTTGAGCTTATTGGCAGTTTGGAGCTAAATGGGCTAATTCTGTCATTTTTGGGGAAATTAAAGCAAGGATAATATGAAAGATGAGAAGAAATAGTAGGAGGAGGAGGAGAAGAAGAAATCAAGAAGACAGAGGAGAAGGAGGAGGAGGAGAAGGACTAGAAGGTCCTTGGCCTTCTCCTCCTCCTCCTTCTCCTTCTTCTCTTCTTCTTCTTCTTGTTTCTTTTCATTTTTCCTATTTATTATCCTCTTCTCCTTTTTTTGGAGCTAAATTACCTAATTATGTCTTTTTGGAGCTAAATGGGCTAATTATCCCATTTTAGAGGAAAACAAGCTAAGTATATAATATTCATGAGCTAACCAAGGTTCTTATGCCATTTTGAGGTTATTATGGCATTTTGGATCTAAATGGGCTAATTATGTCAGTGTTGGGGAAATTAAAGCAAGGATAATATGAAAGAGGAGAAGAAAGAGGAGGAGGAGGAGATGAAGAAGAAATCAAGAAGAAGGAGGAGAAGGAGGAGGAAGAGAAGGACTAGAAGGTCCTTGGCCTTCTCCTCCCCCTTCTCCTCCTCCTCCTCCTCCTCCTCCTTCTCCTTCTTCTCTTCTTCTTCTTCTTCTTTCTTTTCATTTTTCCTATTTCTTCTCCTCTTCTTGGAGCTAAATTAGCTAACTATGTCTTTTTGGAGCTAAATGGGCTAATTATCTCATTTTAGAGGAAAACAAGCTAAGTATATAATATTCATGAGCTAACCAACGTTCTTATGCCATTTTGAGGCTATTATGGCATTTTGGAGCTAAATGGGCTAATTATGTCTTTTTGGGGAAATTAAAGCAAGGATAATATGAAAGAGGAGAATAAAGAGGAGGAGGAGGAGAAGAAGAAGAAATCAAGAAGAAGGAGGAGAAGGAGGAGAAGGAGGAGAAGGACTAGAAGGTCCTTGGCCTTCTCCTCCTTCTCCTCCTCCTCCTCCTTCTTCTCTTCTTCTTCTTCTTATTTCTTTTCATTTTTCCTATTTCTTATCCTCTTCTCCTCTTCTCCTCTTCTTGGAGCTAAATTAGCTAACTATGTCTTTTTGGAGCTAAATGGGCTAGTTATCTCATTTTAGAGGAAAACAAGCTAAGTATATAATATTAATGAGCTAACCAAGGTTCTTATGCCATGTGAGGTTATTATGGCATTTTGGAGCTAAATGGGCTAATTATGTCTTTTTGGAGCTAAATGGGCTAACTATGTCATTGTTGGGGAAATTAAGGCAAGGAGAATATGAAAGAGGAGAAGAGAAACTTACCTAGTGGTCATCAAGGAGGAGAAACACCTCGAGAAGGATCGTGCGATGCCGCTCGGGAGTTATTCTCCAGAATAGATATTTTGCAATGTCTCAGTTAGCATGATGACACTCAATTATTAATACTAGTTTATAATGAAACTCACCGTGCCAATCGAAGAGAAGACCGGCATTGGCGGAGGGCCTTGACCGCTCTTCTCGCACAGACTGTGAAGAGTGGGTCGTATTAGTTAGTAATGAAATAGACATTACACACATGGTTTGGCTAATGTGAAAAAAAACTTACCACAAAAAGCTCGTACAGGGCCCGTTGACCCGCCTCATTCCGGGACCTCTCCTCCTCAATCAATCGTGCCGTGGTCTGGTCCCTCTCATCAAGAGCAGCCTGACTTGCCAATCTCTCTTTGTCAAGAGTAGCGTGGCTTGCCAATCTCTCTTTGTCAAGAGCAGCCTGGTTTGCCAATCTCTCTTTCTGAAGAGCAGCCTGAAACACCATTCCTCGTTACCACAGTAATGATCTATGGTGACACACATAATGAAATGGATGAAAGTGTTCTTAGCCCGTACAACTAACCTCGATGGCAAGTTCGACTGGCCGTGGACGACACATTATCTCACGACAGCTGCTCGACTGGCGCACCTTGATCTCCGGAAGAGTGAGTGGACAACATATTATCCCATCTCCAATGGCTATCAAGCCATGGGGCCTCCCGCCACCAGATATCATCACCAGCTCTGGATCCAAAGGTTCCTGGCTAGGGTTAAAGTCATCCCCTTTCGTAGCCTTCCCCGCGTCCCTGTATGCCACGAGCTTCTGGTGGGATGATATGTTGGTGAAGTTATTGGGATGATCCAGGTCAGACTCAGAGAATGCCTTCGCCTTCTTGTACGAGGCAGTATGGGCCATGCCATAAAGGTCGTACAAGTGTGGCATCTCCGTCTTATTGTGATGCGCCTAAAAGAGAGGAACAAAATATTAGCATCAAGAATGAATTGCATGAATCATGAAGAAAATCACATACCCAGTTTCGTCCAAACTGAAGTAAGTTGGCGCTGCCTTGATGGTGTGGCACACCAACCATTTGGCTACGCCAATCCTTCGCATTCTCGTGGACGGCTCGCCAGCTGCCTGTACACCACTCATCAACCAACGCCTCCCAACAATCCATCTTATCCGCACACCATCTCGGGGGCACCTGTAAGTTATTAGAAAGAATTTTCAGCGCTACGCCTATGAATGAAATCAAGAAAACTACGTAGAAGGACATAAGAATAGGTAATTACCTTCATGTATTGCTCCTTCTTCAGAAACTTTCCACGGCAATCCTTCTTCTGCTTCTTAATACCACGCGTGGCGTAGTAATCTCGAATAGCCTGCGGCCAAGCCTCGTGGCGCAAGTTCTGTAGTAACTGCCTACACTCGGCCTCGAGAACCCTGGCCGCCTCCTCCTCATATCCATCCTCACACCTATAGAAGGTCTGCAATCAAACGTGAAAACACCGATTAGTACAATAATTAGCTATATTGTTAATTTAAGATTCTGTAAAAGGATAATTTACCCAAAAGCTCTTGATCACCATCTCGGCCCTCGTGTGGCACAAGACACCATCTATAATCTCCTCCGGCGGGGCCTGCGCAGCCTGGTAGTGCTCCCAGGAAAGTCCTAGTGTAGGTACCTGACCCTCACTAGGGAACGTGACAGACCCCGGGAAATTTGTCCGGCAAAGCACACCAAGGACGGAGTTCGGCCTGCGGACTCCAAGAGGGTGTACCCATCCCCTGCAGTATGATAAGGTCAACTCATTAGATATTTGAACAAACTTGAAGGCAAAAGCTTAAAAAAGAGTAAATGTACTTACCTATCTCCTTCAGGTTTAATCACCGGCCTCTGCTCGCGGGTAGCCGGCGCAACCGGGAGACGTGTACTACCACGCTTGTACACGGTGGCCCCGTCCACCTGCACATCACCCTCACTATCCGTAAGCTCATCCCCGCCATCCCCGCCATCCCCGACCCCTGAGCCACCCGGACCCTCGGTCCAATCCGGCAACTCGGTACGATCCGGCTAGGTCTCCCATCCGGGCCTCTCCACGTCGGGTGAAGCCTCCGGAACCGTAGACTCCTCCGGCTGCTCCTGGTCCGAATGCACCTCGACCCGAGGCTGCTCCTGGACCGGAGTTTCATGGGACGAATGCCCGTCAACAACAGGCTCCTGGAACAGAGTCCCCGTAGCCTCCTCTGCAAACGGGTCGACCATAGTAGTCCTATGCTCGGGTGAATGAGCTGGTGGTGGTGGCGAGGACGGCTCAACAGTCCTCCTGGATCTTCCGCGGCCACCACCTCTCCCTGTACCCTTCCCCTTCTTCCTTACCCGACCAGCACCTCTCCCGGTGGGCAATGCCGCCGACGAAGAAGAACCCACGGTGGTGTCGACAGACTGTCTGCCAAGGCTCTAAGGAGAGATAGGGGTGGAAGGGAAGTACCACCCCTCATGCGGGGCGCCTGAGAAGAACCCGTCGAGCGACCTGGACCAGCGCCCACCATCTTTCCACACCTGGTGACCTGCCATGATAAAGATTAAAAGAAATTAGTACAACATAAAAAAATTGAATAACTAACATGAATAATAATATGTACATGAATAATAAAGATTAAAATATACATAATTTAAGTTGTGAATCTTACAAACTAATAATCATCATCAATAAATGCATCATCATCATCACTATCATGCATGTCTTCATGAATGACGTGCTCGTCGGGTTCAACGGAGTGAAGTTGTGAAAGGCCTTCCTTTAATCGTTGAAGCATTGACAGGTCATCGGCATCAGTAACCTCTACAAGTTCCAGGTCTTCTGGTTCCGGCTCAGGGCTGGAGTCGGATTCATTGTCGCTGTCTACTTCCATGTTCTTGGGTGAAGCACGGCGGTTCTTGAAACGTTTCTTGGAAGAATTCTCCATCATATGTGTCTGGGTTAATGTGAGGTTCACAATCCTGTTCATCTGGGAGAGGTGGTCTGACATGTGGCGGCACTTCATAAAAAACATACCAACCTTCCAGATTCTTATCCGTTTGGCATGCCCACGGTAGATAGAAAACTTGGGTTGCCTGTTGAGCCGTAATATAGACATCGGGAACATCTAAATGGGTGTTTGGATTGATTTCGACTAGTCCTATATGTTCATGAGTCCTTCTAGTCTTTTTCGGGTGGAACCAATAACATTTGAAGACTACGACGTTCGGTGGGTTTTCACCATAGAATTGAAGTTCATAAATTGCTTCAACTCTTCCATAATACTCGATAACACCTTCGCCGATAGCAGAGACACCACAATTTGTAGATTTCCGGCCGGGCATAGATAACTCTTTGCCAAAGGTACGAAAGAGATACCCGTTGATGTTGTATTTCTCAAATGAACGGACCTTATAGTCAAAACCATTAGCGACTTATCTCAATTCGGCGTCCATAGACTCTCAATTAGCCTACAAGTTTAATACGAAACGGTTGTTGCATTAGCCGCAAGTTAGAGCAAGAATGAAATGGTCCATTATTGATAATTACCGTTTGTTTGAACCAAGAGATGTAACCGGGATAGCCGCCTCCTGTCTTTGACAGAAGCTCATACTCTTCGACGGAATCATTTTCGATCACCACTCCATCCGAGAATGTGGCGATGTAACGGCTGTTTGAAATATCCGGGAATAAGAGCAGTTCAATTGAATTAGAAGTTACGGGAAAATGTGCCGAGAACTCACTCGATGTACGGCCGCACTTCTGTTAGGTTGTTGAAGATATACAACGAAATGTTCCGCCATTCTTCGACATCCAACGTTATTGGTTTCGAAGCACCGGGTGGTGCGAGCTTCCCTTTGAATAGGCTGAGGTTGGACCCACCTTTTTTAGGGTCTGCATCATTGTGCCGAGGCTTCGGATTATGCAAATGATGATTTTTGGCTTCGTAGTGTGCTGTCACAAAGTTTGCCACCTCCTCAGTAATGAATGCCTCAGCCATCGATGCTTCAATTCTACGCTTATTTTTACATTTAGCTCGAAGGATCTTCTGCATCCTCTCAGTTGCATAGCACCAACGATCTTGCACGGGCCCACCCAATCTTGCCTCGGTCGGTAGATGTAAAATCAAATGCTGCATTGGATTAAAGAAGCCCCGTGGAAAGATCTTCTCTAACTTGCACAACAACTCCGGTGCAAACTCCTCCATGTCTTCTACCACGCCACGCGACAATTCTTTCGCACAAAGAACACGGAAGAAATAGCTCAGCTCCGCTAGTACTAGCCATTCATCCTCAGGAATAAAGCCACGTAACATCACCGACATTACCCGCTCTAGCCATATGTGCCAATCATGACTCTTGAGACCAAAGATTTTTAATTTTTCAAGACTCGCTCCCCTCTTTAGATTCGCTGCATACCCATCGGGGAACATCAAGTGCATTTTGACCCACAAGATAATTTCCCTCATAGCTGGCCTGTGAACGCAGATCCTAGAAGCATGGCTTGTGAGTCCAGGCGTGTTTTGAATTATACCCCTTGAAATACCCTGGACGCTCTGGATCAGGCTCGAGGGCGTTCAACTGATCCAGGATCTGTTGGCCTGTCAACGCAGGTGGTGCCAAGTTTTTGACAACTTTACCTTTGGTAAAGTTCTTCTTGTCTTTTCTGAACTGATGGTCAGGATCCAGGAACTGCCTATGCAAGTCAAAGCAAGAATACTTCCGACCCTCCTGCAACCAATGAAACTGAAGTGCTGCCTTGCATTGGGGGCACGGGAACCTTCCATGCACACACCATCCAGAGAATAGCGCATACGCTGGCAAGTCATGCATAGAGTACATGTACCACACATGCATTTTGAAGTTTTCTTTTCTAGCGGCATCGTATGTCTTGACCCCATTATCCCAAGCTTCTTTCAATTCATCCTTAAGCGGTTGCAGGTACACATTGATATTCTTCCCCGAATAATTGGGCCCTAGAATTATCAACGTCAGAAATATGTTCGTTCTTTGCATAATCTGCCCGGGGGGAGATTGAGTGGAATGACAAATACATGCCAACAATTGTATTGGGTTGCCGTCATGCCGAAGGGATTAAAACCATCCGTGGCGGTGCAGACTTGAGGATTCCTTGGATCTGCCGCTTTATCCTGATGCAATCCATCCAAATGTTTCCACGCTTCCCAATCCGATGTGTGTACCATCATCTTATTCCCATCCGCATCTAGTTCGGTTCTTTTGCCCAATTTGTGCCATGTCATCTGTCTGGCTGTCTCTTCGACCATGAAAAGACGTTGAAGTCTTGGTACAATTGGCATATACTGAAGAACACTAACTGCGATTTTGGTCTGCCTCTTCTCACCCATACCGTTGTCTACCACAAGATACCTGCAAGACTCGCAATTGGGACAATAGTCCAAGTGTGCATACTCCTTCCTAAATAAGACACGTCCTTTCTCACATGCATCTATCTTCTCATAGGGCATCTTAAGTACACGAAGTATTTTGGCCGACTGGTACAGGTTTGCAGGCATGACATGGCCTTTGGGTAGGAAACGTCCAAATAGTGTCATCATCGCGTCGTAGCATTCTCTTCCCAAGTTGAACTGAGCCTTCAGAGCCATTACTTGTGCAATTGCATCCAGCTGACAGAGCTCAGTGTGCTCATGGAGAGGATGTTTTGAAGACTCCAACATTTCATAAAAGGCCTTTGCAGATTCATCCATCTCATCTTCCGAATCCCGAGCATCATCAAAGTCTTGCACCATGTGTTCGATCTCGGTACCATGCTCGTCCGTGCGACGACGGACCACCTTAGCTCTTGTGCGTTGTATAGACTCACCATGAAATGTCCACACCATATAATTAGGCTTAAAACCCCTCCTCTGCAGGTGTTTAATCATTACAGCCTCTGTCGTCTTTTTATAGTTGTCGCATCCATGACAGGGGCAATAGTTTATTTCCTGGCCATTTGCGAATGCGGCTTTCACAAATTCCTTTGTTTTTACAAACCATTCTTTCGTCATCTCTTTCTGACTAGGGTGACCGGTATACATCCACGCACGATCACTCATCTTGCGTAGCTACTAAAGATAGAAGAAATATATTTATATATAATTTAGCATTTATATTCATCGGTTAATTAGGTTCGCCATTTTTATTACGTCCAAGCAACATACACGCTAATAGGTAAAGATAGGTCCTAATCCCACCCGAGTATGTGTAGATTGGGTTCGTTTTCCCATACTCTGCTCCGGATCCAACGCAAAATTTCGGCAGCACCTCCCAGCTGTTCGCCTGATACACGTCTCCGCAATAAACAGAGAGGATGTGCATCCGGAGAACAACAGGGAGGCACTGACGAAATTCCGCATCGGATCCAGAGCACAGCATACGGGAAAACGAACCCAATCTACAGATACTCGGGCTGTTCATGGATAATGTTGGACAATTCGAAAGGATGGCGGTTATAAATATGCAAAGACATGCATATTTATATATGTCGCCCTTTCGAACGGGAGACGCATAGTGGTCACACATACTGATAAATTAATTTAATTACCTAAATCTAGGAAGTTTCATCCGGAAACTGACCAACAGTAAATGAAGGGGCGAGGAGGAGATGACACGTGTACTGACCCACGAATGCAGGGGCGGAGCTAGTACAACGCACGGGGAGGTCTTCGCACAACAGACCTCATAGCGAAGAGACAACTGTCACATGTAAATCCACCCGATCAACACAAATATGCTAATTATGTCATTTTATAGCTAAATGGGATAATTATCTCAGTGTTGGAGAAAATAAGGTAAGGAGAATAGTAAAGAGGAGAAGAAAGAGGAGAATAAAGAGGAGAAGAAACAGGAAGAGGAGGAGAAGAAGAAGAAATCAAGAAGAAGGAGAAGGAGGAGGAGGAGAAGAAGGAGGAGAAGAAGGAGAAGGTATTTTTCTTCTTCTTCTTCTTCTTCTTCTCCTCCTCCTCCTCCTCCTCCTCTCCTCTTCTCCTCCTCCTCCTCCTCTCCTTTTCACCTCCTCCTCTCCTCTTCTTCTCTTTTCACGGGAAATTTCGGCATGACATGTCCCAATTCCAAATATCACGTGTCCAAATCACATGTCCACATATGACATGTCTACTTCAAATTTTCATATAATAGGAAGAACAATATAGAACTTGAAGAAAAATGCAAGAGTCTTTTTTCTTCGCAATATTTGGAACTAGTGGTAATGAATTCTGTTTTTTCTTCTTTAAATAGCCTATATGAAACTTGAAGAAAAATTTGCAACCTAATAAGAATTAACCTAAGTAACTTAACCTAAGAACCTAATAAAAATTAACCTAAGTAAATTAACCTAAGTAACTTACCTAAATTAACCTAAACAACTTAAAGTAAGAACCTAATAGAAACAAGGACCTAATAACAATAACCTAACTAAATTAACCTAAGTAACTTAACTTAACTAAATTACCCTTAGCAAAGAGGCAAAGAGAGGAAAGGAGGGCCGGAGGACTTACAAGGGGCTAGGGGAGACATCAGCGACGAGGTGGAGCTTGGGGGAAATGCCGGCGGCAAGGTGGACCAGGGGCACGGAGAGGAGGGGGCGGTAGTGGAGCAGGGGTCGCAGGGAAGAGGGGGCGATGGTGGAGCAGGTCACGAAGAGGAGGGGGCGGTGGTGGAGCAGGGGCACGATGGTGGAGGAGGGGGTCGCAGGGAGGAGGAGGGGCGAGCTCCGGCGGCAGGTCGCGGGGAGGAGGGAGGAGGGAGGACGAGCTCCGGCAGCGACGGAGGAAGAGAGTTGGGGGCTGTGGTGAGCAGTTATGGGGGAGAGAGAGGGGGTGGGGTGGGGGTTGACGACGTTAGGTCTAGTTGCCTCTTTGCCGTATGCCCCCGACGGCAAAGTGGTAACAGGTTGACGGCAAAGAGGTAGACCGTTATGGGTTAGAGGGCGGTGTGGGGTGGGTTCTTTGCCGTCTGCGTGCATGTGCTTTGCCGTCAGCTGGCGGATGACAAAGAAGCAGCAGATGGCAAAGATGATGTTTGCCATCAGCCTGCTCTTTGCCGTCAGGTTTTGGGTAGCTGATGGCAAAGAGTGTCTTTGCCATCAGCCAGCAAACGACAAAGAAGGAGCAGATGGCAAATTCTCTGATTCCAGTAGTGAATCCCTACTCATTCACATTGATATCTATTGATGAGCATCTCCACAGCTCATTGATATGCCTAGTTAATGTGACTATCTTCTCCTTTTTGTCTTGCAACCTCCACCACATTCCACACCTTCTATAGTGCTATAACCATGGCTCACGCTCATGTATTGCGTGAGAGTTGAAAATGTTTGAGAAAGTAAAGGTGTGAAACAATTACTTGGCCAATACCGGGGTTGTGCATGATTTAAATTCGTTGTGCAATGATGATAGAGCATAGCCAGACTATATGCTTTTGTAGGGATAACTTTCTTTTGACCTTGTTATTTTGAAAGTTCATGATTACTTTGCTAGTTTGCTTGAATTATTATTGTTTCCACGTCAATAGCAAACTATTGTTTTGAATCTAATGGATTTGAACATTCATGTCACATAAGAGGAATTACAAAGGACACCTATGCTAGGTAGCATGAAAGCATAAAAAATTCATTCTTATCACTTCCCTACTCGAGGACGAGCAGGAGTTAAGCTTGGGGATGCTTGATATGTCTCAAACGTATCTATAATTTTTGATGGTTTCACGCTGTTATCTTGCCTTCTTTGTATGTTTTATGTACCTTTTTATATCTTTTTGGGACTAACTTATTAATTCAGTGCCAAGTGCCAGTTCCTATTTTTTCCGTGTTTTTGACTCTTTTCAGATCCGATTTTGGAACGGAGTCCAAATGGAAGAAAAACCCAGAAATGATTTTTTCCCGAACGGAAGAAGTCCAGGGGGCTTTTGGGCCAAGCCAGGTGGGCTCCAGGGAGCCCACAAGCCCCCACTCCGCCACCAGGGGGAGGCGGCGGTGGGCAGGCTTGTGGCCTCCCTGGCCGTCCCCTGACCTAGATCTTTGGCCTATAAATTCCCAAATATTCCGCAAAAAATTAACGGAGCCTCGAAAGTACTTTTCCGCTGCCGCAAGCTTCCATTTCCGCGAGATCTCATCTAGAGACCCTTCCCGGCAATCTGCCGGAGGGGACTTTGGAGCTGGAGGGCTTCTTCATCGTCATCATCGCCCCTCCAATGACTCGTGAGTAGTTCACTTCAGACCCACGGGTCCGTAGTTAGTAGCTAGATGGCTTCTTCTCTCTCTTGGATCTTCAATACAAAGTTCTCCATGATCTTCATGGAGATCTATCCGATGTAATCTTCTTTGGCGGTGTGTTTGTTGAGATCTGATGAATTTTGGACTTGTGATCAGATTATCTATGATATATATTTGAGTCTTTGCTGATTTCTTTTATGCATGAGTTGATATCCTTGTAAGTCTCTCCGAGTCTTGGGTTTTGTTTGGCCAACTAGATCTATGATTCTTGCAATGGGAGAAGTGCCTGGTTTTGGGTTCTGCCATGTGGTGACCTTTCCCAGTGATAGTAGGGGCAGCAAGGCAAACATCAAGCAGTTGCATCAAGGGTAAAAAGATGGGGTTTTTATCATTGGTTTGAGATTATCCCTCTACATCATGTCATCTTGCTTAAGGCTTTACTCTGTTCTTATGGACTTAATACACTAGATGCTTGCTGGATAGCGGTCGACGTGTGGAGTAATACTAGTAGATGCAAAAAGTATAGGTCTACTTGTTTCGGACATGATGCCTATAGAAATAGTCATTGCATAGATATCATCACGACTCTGCACAGTTCTATCAATTGCTCGACAGTAATTTGTTCACCCACCGTCTACTTGCTTTCATGAGAGAAGCCACTAGTAAACACTACGGCCCCCGGGTCTATTCACATCCATCGTTTACAACTCCGCTTTTACTTTGCTTTGTTACTTTGTTGCTTTTAGTTCTCACTTGGCAAACAATCTATAAGGGATTGACAACCCCTTCATAGCGTTGGGTGCAAGCTTTTGTGTTTGTGCAAGATCTTGAGATACTCTTCCGCCGGATTGAAACCTTGGTTCTCAAACTGAGGGAAATAGTTACCGTCGCTGTGCTACATCACCCTTTCCGCTTCGAGGGAACACCAAGGCAAGGCTCCAAGGCCATGGGGGAAATCCTTTGCATACTTGCCTAGGAAGTCCCTTAAGGCGTAGCCGCAGTTGAAGGATTCCTGGTGCCGTTGACACAACTATTTCTGGCGCCGTTGCAAGGGATACACAGCAGCCATCACAGAGTGAGACGCAGTTCTGCTTCTTTGGGGACCAGCAGACAAGTGATCTTCGAGGAAATGACATGTGCTAGAGGTTGACTTGCGATCTACACGGTCACAAGCATAGTCAGAGTCAGAATATCCCACAAGATGAAGATTTGAGCCCTTGGGGTACCATAATCCTAGTGTTGGTGTGTGAGCTAAGTATCGAAGAATATGCTTCATAGCCTTATGGTGTGATTCCTTCGGTTTTGCTTGAAAATGTGCACACATGCAAACACTAAGCATTATATCTGTCCTAGATGCACATAAATACAGAAAGAGCCAATCATGGAGCGATATACCTGCTGATCGAATTCTTTACCAATTTCGTCAGTGCAGAGGTGGCCGTTGGTAGGCATTGGAGTCTTGGCACCTTTGCATTCATGCATGTCGAATTTCCTCAGAACATCCTTGAGGTATTTCTCCTGTGATATGAAGATTCCATTGCGCTGTTAACGAATTTGAAGTCCTAAGAAGAATTTCAGTTCCCCCATCATAGACATTTGATATTCTTCACTCATCATATAAGCAAATTCATCACTATAATGTTTGTCAGTACGACCAAATATGATGTCATCGACATATATCTGGCACACAAATAGTTCTTTATCATAGGATTTAGTGAAAAGAGTTGGATCGAGTGAACCAGGTTTGAAGCCTTTCTTCATGAGGAATTCCTTCAATGTATCATACCATGCCCGAGGGGCTTGCTTGAGACCATAGAGCGCCTTTTTGAGTCTGAAGACTTTGTCTGGATTCTTTGGATCCTCAAAACCTGGGGGCTGAGAAACATATACTTCTTCCTCAAGCTTACCATTGAGGAATGCACTTTTCACATCCATTTGATATAAGATGATGTTATGATGATTAGCATAAGAAATTAGTATTAGAATAGCTTCAAGTCTAGCAACAGGTGCAAAAGTTTCATCGAAATCTATTCCTTCAACCCGTGTGTAGCCTTGGGCTACAAGTCATGCCTTATTCCTCACCACTTGACCATCCTCATCTTGCTTGTTTCGGAAAATCCACTTGGTTCCGATGATATTGTGCTTGCAAGGATCTGGTCATTTGACGAGCTCCCATACATCATTCAGCTTGAATTGAAGAAGTTCGTCTTGCATGGCTTGGATCCACTCCGGTTCCATGAAAGCCTCAACAACTTTTGAAGGTTCTGTGATAGATACAAAGGAGAAATGCCCACAAAAGTTAACTAAGTGTGAAGCTTTTGAGCGAGTGAGAGGACCTGGCGCGTTGAGGATTTTGTCAAGTTCCACTTCATTTGCAACTCTCGGATGAGCTGGTTCAGGATTTCGTCTAGCTGAGGAATTGGTTCTGGAGCAATTTCCTCAGGAGCATCTTCTTGATTTTCATCAATGCTGGGAATGATTTCTTCATCAATTTCCTCATTGGGAAGAATGTCTTCAGTAGCTTTGAGCTTTATTGCTTCCTTAGGAGATAGCTTATGTGGATCAGGAGGCAATTGCTATCTTTGCGAGCCATTAGTTTCATCGAACCGCACATCTACAGTCTCAAGAACCTTGTTGTGATAGTTGTTGATGACTCTGTAGGTGTGCGAGTCCTTTCCATAACCGATCATAAAACCCTCATGTGCCTTAGGTGCAAATTTTGAGCTATGGTGAGGATCTCTAATCCAACATTTTGCACCGAAGACTTTGAAATAACTTACATTGGGTTTCTTGTCTGTGAGGAGTTCATATGAGGTTTTCTTGAGGAATTTGTGAAGATATACCCTGTGGATGATATGGCATGCAGTGTTGATTGCTTCAGGACAAAAGAGACGAGGAGCCTGATATTCTTCAAGCATGGTTCTTGCCATGTCAACCAGAGTCCCGTTCTTCCTTTTGAAGAGACCATTCTGTTGAGGAGTATAAGGAGCAGACAATTCGTGAGTAATACCAAGTTCATCAAGATAATTGTCAAGACCAGTGTTTTTGAACTCTGTTCCGTTATCACTCCTGATGTGTTTGATCTTGATGCCGAAGTTCGTCGAGGCCCTTGAAGAAAATCGTTTGAAGACTTCCTGCACTTCAGTTTTATATAAGATGATATGCACCCATGTATATCTGGAATAATCATCAACTATGGCAAAGCCATATAAAGATGTTGCATTTGTTAGTGTGGCATAATGAGTAGGTCCAAATAGATCCATGTGAAGCAATTCAAATGGACGAGTAGTGGTCATGATAGTCTTCGAGGGGTGCTTGGATCTAGTCATTTTCCCAGACTCACAAGCACCGCAGAGGTGTTCCTTGAGGAATTTGACGGATTCGATGCCGATGACATGCTTTTTCTTCGCGAGCGTGTGCAAACACCTCATGCCTGCATGGCCGAGTCTTCGATGCCACAACCACCCTTCTGAGGTTTTTGTTAGTAAGCAAGTGGCTGGTTGAGGACCTGTAGAGAAATCAACAATGTACAAACCCCCTCTTCTAACACCTTCGAAGACTTTGGATCTGTCAGATTCCATGATGACAACACATCTATATCTTCCAAAGATAACAATCATATCAAGATCACAAAGCATTGAGACTGACATGAGGTTAAACCCAAGGGATTCAACAAGCATCACTTTGTCCATGTGCCTATCCTTGGAAATAGCCACTTTGCCAAGTCCCAATACCTTGCTTTTACCTTTGTCAACATATGTGATTTGCTTCAGGGGTGATGGAGTTAGTGGCATATTCATCAGCAAGCTTTTTTCACCAGTCATGTGATGTGTGCAGCCACTATCAAGAACCCACTCAGTACTCTTGGGTTTGTTATCCTGCAGATGAATTAGTACAGCTAACCATCTCATATGCTTCCGCTTTGAAGAATATGATATGAATTTCATCACATAGGAATTTCATCATAAACGGAATTATAAGGACGTGTGAAATATTTCTATTTCATCAATATTAGCTTGCATCCTATCAAGCATTTTCCTAAGGTCTCCAGCAAATTCTTCAGATGATGATTTTCATCTGGAGACCTGACCTGCAGAAGTGATCAGTTCAATTTCTTCACCACCCACATCTGAAGGGGTGGTAAAGCATTCATCATCCTACGAGCACCATATGAGAAAGGGGGCATTGAAGCTAATGCACTTCTCTTGACAGTAGGGGGTTAAAGTACTCAAATGAATATGCAGAGAACTTATTTGAGAATTTATGAACATAATGATTTGAAGAATAACTCTCATATTACAATTCCTTGTAATTTCCCTGCATGTTAGAAGCATTAGCATGGGTACGAGCATAATTTTGACCAGTTGAGGATTTTGATCCTCTTGAAGACTTTGGTCCTCGTGAGGAATTTGATCTGGGGTTCAAATTCTTCATACATTCACCTGAAAATTTTCAAGGCAACTTTTGGGTACCCAGATTTTCCTCAGGGGAGGCCCATTCCTGCAGTTAGTTCCAACATATCGAGCAAATACTTCACTAGATTGATTTTTGAACAGTTTATAGTTGGAGTCAAATGACTCATCTGAGGAATAGGATAATTCACATAAAAATCCTGTTAGATTGGATGGATCAAAAGGAGGCCCAGTAGTAGCAACCCATGAGGTTTTGGGATACTGCTCAGGTTTCCAATAAGATCCATCAACATTCAATTTCCTCTCATAGGCAATTCCTTCTTTCCTCGGGTTCCTGTTCAAGATCTGCTTTTTGAGCACATCACAAAGGGTTTGGTGCCCTTTGAGACTTTTGTATATGCCTGTTGAAAGGATCGATATGGTTGGCTAGAGGGGGGGGGTGAATAGACAACAACCACTTTTTAATTAATCTTAGCAAGTTAAGGTAAACACTATGTGGGTTCACAAATAATATGACAAAGAGGTGACCCCGATAGAATCTAACAACGAGAGCTATTAAGCCGACTAAGATAAAGTCACAAGCAAAAGCAAATACAAAGTAAAGGATAGAAATAACCACAAGTGGAACCGATGGAGACGAGGATGTGTTACCGAAGTTCCTTCCCTTTGACAGGAAGTACGTCTCCGTTGGAGCGGTGTGGAGGCACAATGCTCCCCAAAATGCCACTAAGGCCACCGTATTCTCCTCATGCCCTCGCACGATGCAAGGTACCGTGATTCCACTATAGGTGCCCTTGAAGGCGGCGACCGAACCTTTACAAACAAGGTTGGGGCAACTCCACACAAAGCTTGGAGGCTCCCAACAAGACCACGAAGCTTCACCACAATGGAATATGGCTTCGAGGTGACCTCAACCGTCTAGGATGCTCAAACACCCAAGAGTAACAAGATCCGCAAGGGATTGGTGGGGGGGAATCAACTTTTCTCTTGGTGGAAGTGTGGATCTAGGCCTTCTCAACCAATCCCTAAAGAATCAACAAGTTTGATTGGCTAGGGAGAGAGATCGGGCACTTTTAAGCTTGTGGAGCAACAATGGAGCTTAGAGAGGTAAGAGATAGGGTTCCTCAGCTAGAAGAACCCTTTATATAGTGGGGGGAAAATTCAGACCGTTTTCCCACTCTCTGCCCGAGATCCAGCGGTACTACCGCTGGGAAGGAGCGGTACTACCGCTGCCTGGCGGTACTACCGCTGGGGCTTCCAGCGGTACTACCGCTGGCACCAGCGGTACTACCGCTGGCCCCTTGGTAGTGCAAAAGCACTACTACCGCCGGGAAAGTCTTCGCAAAAGGGTCCGTCCATGAACTACCGCTAGGTAGGTGGAACAAGGCACCTGGAGCGGTACTACCGCTGACCAGGGGGCGGTACTATCGCTGGCGAGCGGTACTACCGCTGACAAGGGGCGGTACTACCGCCAGACAGCGGTACTACCGCTGGCACCAGCGGTACTACCGCTGGGGACCATTTTGCAGAGATGCTCAAGACGAATAGGCGAGGGCCGCTCCAAAAGATAAGGAAAGGGAGAATGCAAAGTGTGCGTGTGTAAAGATAGATTCCACCCAAACCTTTCCACTACGGATCCCCTCTTAATAGTACGGCTTTCCTATGACTCAAATAAAGAGAATCGTAGAGAGCGCCGTGCTTCCGTTACAGAAGAGAGGAGACGTGTTGTCTTGTGCCGTTGAGGAGTGTTACCTGAAACCTTGACACACACGATTAGTCCTGTACGGTACTGTCATCAATCACCAAAATTACTTAGGCATAAACTATGCCTCAACAATCTCCCCCTTTTTGGTGGATTGATGACAATACCGGATTTGCACACATAATAATATGAGAATAAAAAGATAGAGATATATGACATATGACTCACAGCATATGATGGAAATAAATCTAATCTCACATAAGAAAGATCATGTCTCACACAAGATAGCAAATGAATCAAACCAAGTTCAAAGCAAACCATACGAGATAAAGCAAAGCAATGCAAAGTTTGAAATGAAAGCAAATCCTAGACTCTCTCCCCCTTTGGCACAAGACACCAAAAAGGGGCACACCTAATGCCACAGGTAACTACTCCTCGTCTTCAGGATCACAAGACTCGTCTGTCCCCTCCTGGTCGGTCTGCTCCTCCTCTGTTGCCTCATCGCCAGACCACTGGTACCCCTGAGCCTGCATCCAAGTGGCCTCCGGAGTGATGTCGTCCTCGGAGCCGCTGGAGATGTCCACATCCAAGGTCCTGAGAACACGCTTATGCCTCTGGCGGCTCTGCTTTTGAGCCACATGTGTCTGGTACTGTCCCTTGGCCTGCATACAGAAAAGTGTCTTCATCTTGTCCTGCAGTTTGATAGCCCAAGATGGCATGGCAGACGAGCGGGGCTGAGGGGCAGGTCCTCTGCCAGCAGCGGTCTCTGTATCAGTGTCCATGTGCTGAGAAGATGAAGATGGGTTGGCCCACTTGTCCTTGACGCGCAGCCTGATTGGGTCATGCACAATGTAATCAGACTGTGCGTAGAGCACCTCATCCGGAAACGCCTGTTGCCACTTATGGCAGATGTATGCGAACATGTAAGGCCCGTAGATAGGAACCTTACGGTTGATGATGCAGTTCCAGAGCTCTGTGAACATCACATCTGCAATATCCAGTGGAGCAGACTCCTGAGACATAGCCTCCTCACAAAGTAACAGCATATCAGCCAAGTGGCCATGGACCTCATCGAAGTTACCACTCCGAGGGAAGAGGGTGTTGCGAAAGATGCGATGCATGATGTCCAGGTGCTTGGGAAGCACCTCCTTCCTCAGATACAATGACTGTAGTCTTTCCTTTGCGAGGGCCCTATCGGTGGGGGCTGGAGCATGAGGACGCAGCCCAAGAGGAGTGTCAGCACCCTGAAAGTCAATGTGAAGGAACTGCATGAACTCTGCCCAGGAACCGGTCATCTTCTTTGACCCAGTCATCCATATCATGGAGCGCTGTTCATCATGGGAGAAATGGACTGTGACATAAAACTGAGCAACTTCCGTGGGATCAAAATCCGTCTTGAAGGAGATGATGTTTTTGATGCCCAGCTTGTCAATCAAAGTGAGGGCATCACCAAAGTACTCCATGTTCCGCTGAAGATGTGCCAGATCAATCCACTGGACAGAGACAAAGTTCTTCTTGAAGTTGGCAATAACATCCTGATAGATCCTGCAATGGTCCCTTACCTAGACATGGTCAACACCATCAATCTCTTCCCTCTCTTGGAGATAGTGGTTCTTGGTGCGAAATCGCAGAAAGTCCTTGGGGGACATTGAACGGACATTCACCCTCTTATCCTTGTGAGCGACCTTCTTGAAGGACTTCTTCTTGGGAGGCAGGCCAGACGTGGCAGACCCCTCGGGCGCCTCTGGGTTGCGAAACTGTTTGGATTGCGTTTCCCGTGGGGGGTTCGAACGGCGAGCAGAGCCACCTGTGACACAGACCACAAAGCAAAAAGAGGCGACAAGAAGAGTCAAGGCAATGAATCTTGAGAACGCGAGACAAGTAAACACGCATTGCTAAGCAAAAACAAGCAGAAGATACACTGTGAATGCTCTGGCGGTAGTACCGCCACCCCTGGCGGTAGTACCGCTGGGCCTAGCGGTAGTACCGCTGGGGTCCTGGCGGTAGTACCGCCACCCCTGGCGGTAGTACCGCTGGGGGTTTGACTTTCAGATCTGACAAATAATACTCGTTTTCGAGGGCATGTGCTGAATGTGAACACTAAGACGTACACCCCAGCCCTACTGTCATGAGGAACACATAGCATTAAGAGATACAAACATGCCTAGCCAAGAGAGAGCACGTTTTAGATCTAATCCAAAAATTCAAGTGATCGATCTAAGACGAATGAATCCTAGGACATGGCAGCAAACACAACAAAAAATCATCGGACCTATACCCCCCTCAAATATTTCCTTCATGCCATCCAAGAACTAGCCATAGGATCAAAAATATGAGTCCAATCCCCAATGCTCCTAACCCTAGAACACGAGTAATCAAAAAGAAGAAGGGAGGAGCCTTTTTTACCGGGATTCATGGCTTTGGAGGAGGAAGAAGAAGTGAAGCAGCCCTTCCACACCAACGGGGAGAAGAAGCTCCACGAAGAGAGATCCAATCGGGGGGTTTTCGGGCTAGGGGAGGGAGGAGCCGCGAGGAAGAAGAAACAGATGAAAAATCGGGCTCCCCCTCCCTTTATATAGCCCAAGGGGTACGGGCAGCGGTAGAACCGCTGGGGTGCAGCGGTAGTACCGCTGACCTGGCGGTAGTACCGCTGGGGTGTAGCGGTAGTACCGCTGGGATCCTGGCCGTAGTACCGCTCCCCTGGCGGTAGTACCGCTCCACCTCGAAAACCCTAGAAATATCCCAGCCGGGCGTGTTAGATTTTGAATCCTGGCGGTAGTACCGTTACCCCTGGCGGTAGTACCGCTGGGGTCCTGGCGGTAGTACCACTACCCCTGGCGGTAGTACCGCTGTACATGTTTCAACACGGCTAGGGAAGGGGGAAAACTTGGGCATATGACAAGTGAGTAAAAAGGGATGACTTCCAAGAAAAGTACTGACTTGTCATTGCATATCCTCTCCTTTATACGCAAGAGAGGATGGAGGGGCGGTGGCCGAGGCCACCTATGTTTGAGACAATGGTATGACACCGCGAAGAATTATCCTTGGGTTCATGACCAATGCTCGTCTTTGAAGCACAAGTACCATTTGACAATGGCTAAAGTGAAAGACTAGATTGATTTACGCATAATGGGGGGAGGGAGAGTTCATTGAGAGAACAACACTCCCCCTATGTCCATGCCTACATCTAGACCAAGATGGAATGTGAAGTGAGGTGCAATATGCCTAGTTTCAATCCACATTACTTGAATCAATGATATTTAGCTCATGCCTTAACTCCCGGAACCTTGCTTCATCTAGTGGCTTGGTGAAAATATCTGCAAGTTGCTCTTCAGTGTGGATGAAGTGAACCTCAATATCACCTAGCTTGATATGTTCACGGATGAAGTGATGATGAATATTAATATGTTTGGTTTTGCTATGTTGCACTGGGTTGAGGGAAATCTTGATAGCGCTTTGATTGTCACATAGAAGAGGCACTTTGTCACAAGTGAAACCATAATCCCTTAAAGTTTGCCTCATCCATAGCAATTGAGCACAACAACTTGCAGCCGCCACATACTCAGCCTCGGTGGATGATAAGGAGACGCAGTTCTGCTTCTTTGAAGACCAACTTACCAAAGAGCGACCAAGGAATTGGCATCCTCCAGACGTTGACTTCCTCTCCACACAATCTCCAGCCCAATCTGAGTCAGAATAGCCAACTAGATTGAAGTTTGCTCCTTTGGGATACCAGAGACCAAAGTTTGGGGTATGAGCCAAATATCGAAAGATTCGTTTGGCAGCCATGTAATGACTTTCTTTTGGTGCGGATTGAAACCGTGCACATATCCCTACACTCAACATAATATCCGGTCTAGATGCACAGAGGTAAAGGAGGGATCCAATCATGGAGCGGTATACCTTTTGATCCACTGCTTTACCATTGGGATCACTGTCAAGCTTGCATCTGGTTGGCATGGGAAACTTGACCGGTTTGACATCTTCAAGCTCGAACCGCTTGAGCATGTCTTGAGTGTATTTGGCTTGTTTGATGAATGTCCCTTCTAGACCTTGTCTAATCTCGAATCCGAGGAAAAACTTCAACTCTCCCATCATGGACATCTCAAACTTCTCAGTCATTAGTGCAGCAAATTCTTCATTGAATGAAATGTTAGGAGAGCCAAAGATAATATCATCAACATATAGTTGGCATATGAACAAGTCCCCTTTAACCCTCTTAGTAAAAAGAGTGGGATCAATCTTTCCAATTTCAAACCCACGATCTTGTAACAGCTCAGTAAGGTACTCATACCACGCGCGTGGGGCTTGTTTAAGGCCATAGAGTGCCTTATTGAGTTTGTACACATGATTGGGGAGCTTGGGATGTTCGAATCCCGGGGGTTGTTTGACATATACCAACTCATTCAAAGGACCATTAAGAAATGCACTTTTCACATCCATTTGCTGTAATTTGAAGTTATGATGAGAAGCAAATGCAAGTAACATGCGAATAGATTCTAGACGAGCAACAGGGGCAAAGGTTTCACCGTAGTCGATACCCTCGACTTGGGAGTAGCCTTGAGCCACCAACCTTGCCTTGTTTCGAATCACAATTCCATTTGCATCTTGCTTGTTCTTAAATATCCATTTAGTCCCAATGACATTATGTTCCTTCGTTGGTCGAGGTACTAAATTCCAGACTTGGTTGCGCTCAAAGTTGTTAAGTTCTTCGTGCATGGCCATAAGCCAATCCTCATCATCGAGCGCTTCCTGTACCTATTGAGGTTCACAATACGAGACAAACGCGTGATGCTCACAATAATTCCAAAGCTGTTGACGAGTAGACACTCCCTTTTCTAAACTGCCAAGAACATTCTTCATAAGGTGTGACTTGACTCTCAGCTTGTTCGCATTCTTGGCTGCTCGACGCTCCAAGAATTCTTCATTAGATAATGGAGGAGCGTCGCCTTGTTTCGCTTGTTTGCCCTTGCGTCTTGAGCCGATTGTTGGAGCTCCAGACGGGAATTGTGAGACAGTCTCCTGATCATCTTGTCCTTCGACTTGAGCAAGTTCACTGGTTTGATCTTGTATTAGTGGTTGCTCTTGATCTTGATCTCGTGCTGGTTCAGAGTCTTGTGGTAGTGCTTGACTGGGCATATCACCATTGTTAGGCAATTGATCTTGACCGAGAGCTTGATCAATTTGTTGAGAGTCTTCTCTTTGTTCATCGGAAGCGTGTGGGGCTTGTGGGGGTGATGGCTCCACTTGAGTAGAGCATTGTCCTTCTCCTTCGGCCACAAGGGGTTCCTCAATGGGGAGTATTTGACCAATCCCCATTCTTCTTATGGCTTCGGGAGGAATTTCATCACCTATATCACAAAGACCACTTTGCTCCACTTGGGAGCCATTATTTTCGTCAAACTCTACGTTACACGTCTCCTCAATTAGTCCGGTGGACTTGTTGAGGACACGGTAAGCATGAGAGTTTGTAGCATAACCAACAAAGATACCCTCATGTGCTCTAGAATCAAATTTAGCTAACCGAGTACCCTTTTTAAGAATGAAACACTTACAACCGAATACCCGGAAGTACTTGAGATTGGGTTTGTTTCCAGTTAGAATCTCATACGGAGTCTTGTTCAAGCCTTTGCGAATGTAGAGCCGATTGGACGCATGACATGCTGTGTTGATGGCCTCTGCCCAGAAGTTGTATGGAGATTTGAATTCTGCCATCATTGTTCTTGCAGCGTCTATCAAGGTCCGGTTCTTCCTTTCTGCCACGCCGTTTTGCTGAGGGGTATATGGTGCAGAATATTGGTGCTTTATTCCCTCATCACCTAGAAACTCATCTAGAGTGTAGTTCTTGAACTCGGTGCCGTTGTCACTCCTAATCATCAAGATCTTTGCTTCATGTTGACGTTGCGCTTCATTAGCAAAGTTGATGACCGCTTGTTGAGTTTCACTCTTCCTTTTGAAGAAATATACCCAGGTATATCTTGAGTAATCGTCAACAATCACTAAGAAATACTTTCTGCCTCCAAGACTATCAAATGTTGGGGGACCAAACAGATCCATGTGGAGAAGTTCCAATGGCCTCTTAGTGTAGATAAGAGTCATTGGACGATGAGCAGTTTCATGAATCTTTCCTTCAATGCAAGCACTGCAAACACGATCTTTAGCAAAGCTCACATTTGTTAGTCCACGGACATGGTCCCCTGTCAGAAGACTTTGCAAAGATCTCATATTGACATGAGCTAAATGGCGATGCCAAAGCCAGCCCACGTCAACTTTAGCCATTAAACATGTTGCAGTCTTAGTGGGTCGCTTTGAAAAGTTTACCACATAGAGACCATTTTCGACATGTCCAACATAAGCTAATTTAAGAGTCTTGCTCCTTAGGAGGACCACAGTGTCAATATTAAAGAAAGTGGAAAAACCCATGATTGCAAGTTGACGAACGGAAGTAAGTTGTAGGCAAGAGACTCAACAAGCATGACCTTCTCAATAGACAAATCTTGAGAGACGACCACCTTACCAAATCCCAATACCTTTGACGAGGATGCATCGACGAATTGGACATGGGTGGGCATAGATGGAGAAGGATGCACATCCACCACTAAGTCCTTGCTTCCGGTCATATGATTTGTTGCTCCACTATCGAGCAACCATGACACCCCACCGGAAGCAAACTCCTGCAATAGATCAAGGCTTGGTTTTAGGTACCCATTTTTTAATGGGTCCTTTCATGTTAGATACAAGGGTCTTAGGAACCCAGATAGCCCATTCAATATCTTCATCGTAGGAACCAACAAATCTGGCATAAACATGCCCATCATTAGCACAACATAACACATAAGAGGAATTGAGTTTGCCGGCTGTGTTAGTAGGAGCGGTTTTGCCCTTCTTGGGGTTCCCATAGTCCACCTTGTTCCTGTTCACCTTCTGAGTCCCCTCACCCTCTTTGACAAAGATGTCCATGAGGTTGAGAGATCGTTTGTTCTTGTTCTTCCTTTTAGCTTTTGACTTGGAGGTAAGTCCAAGTCCTTCCTTTCATACAACACCCTTTTGAGTGCTCAAGAGATCGTTCAGACTCTTCTCACCTTGTCTGCATGAGACAAGGCCCTTCTCAAGTTTCTCCTTTAACTTGGCATTTTCCTCCACAAGATGAACATGCTCACAACAGGGATTAGTTGCACAAGTATTATCAATTAACACAAAGGGGGAACAAGTAGAGATCTCCTTGGTAAGCTTTGCTTGGAGTTGATCATGCGACTCTTTCAGAGAGAAATGAACACCTTTCAAGGCTTTGTGGGCCTTGTCAAGTATGTCAAACTCTTCTTTGAGTCTGTCACGGCCAACCTCAACAGCATACTTTTCAGATTTAAGCATGCGAGTAAGAACAACATCATGATCTAGTTTCTTTTGCATTTTAGCGCAGTCATCGTTATATGACTTCTCAAGAGCCAAACAAAGAGTGCGCTCTTCTTCTAGAACACTAGATAATTCGGCAATTTCATCGGCATAGTCACGACTATGTCCATGTTGCTCGGAGATGGTCTCCTCATGAGACTCAATGAGGTCAGTGGCCTCACCCAGTTGTTCCAAGAGAGCAACAAAATGCTTCTTGGTTTCTCCCTTAATAGTGCATAGAAACTTATCAAGATCATGCTCATTAAGTTCTCCAACATCACTATCTTCTACACAATTTAACAATGAAGGAGCAGAAGCAATGTTGGTCTTAATGATAGGAGTTACCTGATTGGTACCTTTTGCCATGAGGCACTTGGTGATGTGGTTCTCGTTGGGGGCGTTGAAGAGAGACACCTTCTGGGAAGGGGTAGTGGTTATAGCAACAGTTGCCGTTGCCACTGTATCATCGTCATCATCATCATCAGAAGGATACTCCTCTAGGGCCACCATTCCTTTTGGGTGAGGTTTCTTCACAAAGTTGTTCTTGATTGGAAATGATTTGGTTTTGTCTTTGCGAATGAGCTTGCCTCCGTTGTCTTCTCTCTTCTCATAGGGACATTCTGCCATGAAGTGACTCACGTTGCCACAGTTATAACATGTCCTTACTCGTTGTTTGGGTTTGAATCCACTTGAGTTGTTCTTGTTGAAGGTTGGTCTTGAGTTCCTTTTATTTCCCCAGAATTGCCTTGATGCAAGAGCCATGTGCTCATGATATGCATACTTTGTGTCTTCCGGGCAACTCTCCTCTTCCTCATCTTCTTCTTCTTCTTCAAGCATTGCTCTTGCTTTCAACGCAAGTTTGGGTGAAGTGGTTTTTGATCGGACACGAGCAAGTGCATTGTCGGCTGTTTCGTTCATGATTGACATTGCAATGAACTCATCCAACACTTCACTGGAAGACAGGGAGTGGAAGTCTGGCCGCTGACGAATGACAGATGACATGGCTTTATTGAAAGGCATGATGGCTTTGAGAAACTTGCGCTTGACCCAAGTGTCATCCACATCCTTACTCCCATGGTCCTTTAGTGCCACAGCAATAGCAGTCACCCTCCGATAGAGATCACGAGGGTCCTCTTCTTCCTTCATCACAAACTCATCGGCCTGATAAAGTATCACTTCATAGTTGGATCGTTGAATACTAGAGCTTCCCTTATACAACACCATAATATGCTCCCAACAATCCTTGGCCAATGTGAAGGGACGTAAGTGGGGAAGATCTTCAGGTGGCACAGCAGACTGGAGAATAAACAACGCAGAGTGATTATATTGATTGTGTGCATCTTCTCTTGTAGTGAGGTTGCTTGGGTCATGGGGGTAATATCCTTGCTCGATAATTCTCCACAAGTTTGTTGAGCTGTGATTCAAATGAGACTTAATAGAGAATACCCAGTTAGCAAAGTCACCTTTCACAAGTTTAGGAGGAGGACCAACATGATTAAGACGAGGTGCGAGAACGGGTCCTCCATATGTCATGGGAGGTGGAACAGAGGCATGTGTTCCAGTCCCATCCTTTTCGTGAGGTGAAGCAGGTTGCATACCTTTAGCCGCTTCCTTAGAGGAGTTGGCCTCCGAAACGGAAATGGTGGGTTTAACCACTAAAGCCGGTTCGGGTGAACTTTTAAGACCATCAATTAATTCCTTAAGCATGGTTTTGACTTCGCTCGTCAAGGACGTCTTGAGGGCTGCCATAGCCGTATTCAAGTCATCCCTTGTGACCAAAGTCAAGTCCATGTCCTCGGGTTGCCCATGGTTCACTTCCTCTCCGCCTTCCATACTCTTCGGGTGGTTAAACCCTTAATAAAGAGACGTGGCTCTGATACCAATTGAAAGGATCGATATGGTTGGCTAGAGGGGGGGTGAATAGACAACGACCACTTTTTAATTAATCTTAGCAAGTTAAGGTAAACACTATGTGGGTTCACAAATAATATGACAAAGAGGTGACCCCGATAGAATCTAACAACGAGAGCTATTAAGCCGACTAAGATAAAGTCACAAGCAAAAGCAAATACAAAGTAAAGGACAGAAATAACCACAAGTGGAACCGATGGAGACGAGGATGTGTTACCGAAGTTCCTTCCCTTTGACAGGAAGTATGTCTCCATTGGAGCAGTGTGGAGGCACAATGCTCCCCAAAATGCCACTAAGGCCACCGTATTCTCCTCACGCCCTCGCACGATGCAAGGTACCGTGATTCCACTATAGGTGCCCTTGAATGCGGCGACCGAACCTTTACAAACAAGGTTGGGGCAACTCCACACAAAGCTTGGAGGCTCCCAACAAGACCACGAAGCTTCACCACAATGGAATATGGCTTCGAGGTGACCTCAACCGTCTAGGATGCTCAAACACCCAAGAGTAACAAGATCCGCAAGGGATTGGTGGGGGGAATCAACTTTTCTCTTGGTGGAAGTGTGGATCTAGGCCTTCTCAACCAATCCCTAAAGAATCAACAAGTTTGATTGGCTAGGGAGAGAGATCGGGCACTTTTAAGCTTGTGGAGCAACAATGGAGCTTAGAGAGGTAAGAGATAGGGTTCCTCAGCTAGAAGAACCCTTTATATAGTGGGGGGAAAATTCACACCGTTTTCCCACTCTGTGCCCGA
Organism: Hordeum vulgare subsp. vulgare; assembly: GCF_904849725.1. NCBI lineage: Eukaryota > Viridiplantae > Streptophyta > Magnoliopsida > Poales > Poaceae > Hordeum > Hordeum vulgare. The sequence goes on along the minus strand of NC_058524.1, from coordinate 293,326,894 downwards.
GATCCAGCGGTACTACCGATGGGAAGGAGCGGTACTACCGCTGCCTGGCGGTACTACCGCTGGATGCAGCGGTACTACCGCTGGGGCTTCCAGCGGTACTACCGCTGGCCCCTTGGTAGTGCAAAAGCACTACTACCGCCGGGAAAGTCTTCGCAAAAGGGTCCGTCCACGAACTACCGCTAGGTAGGTGGAACAAGGCACCTGGAGCGGTACTACCGCTGACCAGGGGGCGGTACTACCGCTGGCGAGCGGTACTACCGCTGACAAGGGGCGGTACTACCGCCAGACAGCGGTACTACCGCTGGCTTCAGCGGTACTACCGCTGGCAGTCCAGCGGTACTACCGCTGGCTTCAGCGGTACTACCGCTGGCACCAGCGGTACTACCGCTGGGGACCATTTTGCAGAGATGCTCAAGACGAATAGGCGAGGGCCGCTCCAAAAGATAAGGAAAGGGAGAATGCAAAGTGTGCGTGTGTAAAGATAGATTCCACCCAAACCTTTCCACTACGGATCCCCTCTTAATAGTACGGCTTTCCTATGACTCAAATAAAGAGAATCGTAGAGAGCGCCGTGCTTCCGTTACAGAAGAGAGGAGACGTGTCGTCTTGTGCCGTTGACGAGTGTTACCTGAAACCTTGACACACACGATTAGTCTTGTACGGTACTGTCATCAATCACCAAAATTACTTAGGCATAAACTATGCCTCAACACCTGTCACATACAATTCCTTCAACCCTGCATTTTCATCAGTGACATTTGTGGTTTCCTCAAGTGAGGAATTTGACACTACAAGAGCAGTTGAAGAATTTGTAGCAATAAAAGCATTTGATGATTCTGGTGAAGAATTAGCAGTTTCACGTTTGATGCATTTAAGACATGGAGGAATGAATTCAGCTTGAGCAGCACTGATTTGTTGAACTAGTAATGAATCATTTTCCATACGAAGATCATCATGAGAAATCCTCAGCTTCTCTAGATGAAGCTTCCTTTGAAGAAATTCATAGGCAAGTTTCTCATGATCAGCGAGGAGTGTAACATGACAATCTTGAAGATTATCAAATCTAAACTGAAGACTTTTCATATCTTTAGTGAGGATTTGGGTAAGATTCATTTCATCATTCAACAGATCATCGCTTCTATCTAGCAGTTTCTGAAGCTTTTCCAGGGCAGTTTGTTGTTTAGTGGCAATGATAGCAAGTTTACTGTAACTGGGTTTTTTATAATCATCAGGTTCAGAGTCACTTGAATCAGAGGAGGAAGAATCATTCAGTACCTTTGAACCTTTTCCATGAAGCAATAGGTTGGAGCGAAGTCACCAGCATAATCATCAATGTGGATGGTGTTATCATTTTCTTCAACGTTGAAGAATGACTTGCTGACGAATGTGGTTGCAAGTGCAAGGCTAGCCTGTGCAGATTCTGAGTCTTCATCAGAACCCTCCTCTTCATCACATTCCTCGGATTCTGCCTCAGAGTCCATTTCCTTGCCAATAAGTGCCCCAGCTTTTCTGAAATTAGTCTTCTTGTGCGATGAGGACTTTGAAGATGAGGATTTTGAAGATTTCTTATTTTTCTTTGAGTCATCAGAACTTTCATCCTTGTATTTCTTCTTCTTTGATTCCTTTCCCCAACGAGGACAATCAGCAGTGCAGTGACCTGATTTCTTGCATTTGTGGCAGGTTCTTTTCTTGTAGTCCTCATATGAAGATTCTGATATCCTCATATCTCTTCTTGAAGATTTACCAAACTGGCCACATCATGTAAACTTCTGGAATTTCCTCACGAGCATTGCAAGCTCCTGTACAAATTCTTCAGGATCACCAATGCTACCATCTGAGTCTTCTTCTTTAGATGAGGAAATTGCTTTGGCCTTCAGTGCACGTGGTCTAGAATAGCTTGGTCCATATAGATCTCTCTTTTCTTCTTGTTGGAATTCATGAGTATTGAGTCTTTCCAGTATATCAGCTGGATCAAGCATCTTGTAGTCTCGTCTTTCTTGAATCATCAAAACTAAAGTATCAAATGAAGAATCCAAAGATCTTAGCAGTTTCTTCACAACTTCCTGATCAATAATGTCTCGAGCTCCGAGTGCTTGCAGTTCATTTGATATGTCAGTGAGGCAATCAAAGGTATCTTGGCAGCTTTCATTGTCAAACCTCTTGAAGCGATTGAAGAGATTGCGAAGAACATCAACACGAGAATCACGCTGGGTTGATACTCCTTCATTAACTTTGGATAGCCTTTCCCAGATAAGTTTCGCTGAGCCCAAAGCACTTACTCTGCCATACTGACCCTTGCTCAGATGGCCACAGATGATATTCTTCGCTTGAGAATCAAGTTGCTTGAATTTCTTCACATCAGCGGCAGAGACAGTAGCAGTGGCGATAGGGACGCCATGTTCCACAATATACTAGAGATCGTTGTCAATAGCTTGTAGATGCATCTGCATCTTGGTCTTCCAGAAGGGAAAGTCCTTTCCTTCGAAAGTAGGACATGCTGCAATAACCTTGATCATGCCTGCAGTCGACATAACTAAAAATCCAGGTGGTTAAACCAAAATCACACAGAACAAGGGAGTACCTTGCTCTGATACCAATTGAAAGTGCGTTATATCGACTAGAGGGGGGGGGGGTGAATAGGAGATTTGTAGAATTTCATCACTGAGGAAATTCCTTTGGAGGAAATTACTCACTCATGACTAACTTGCAGCGGAAACAACAAAGGATCAGAAGTGCAAAGTATCACTACAACTGGTTTTTTGGATGAAGAATGAAAAACAGTTTGCACAGTATGCAGGCACGGAGAAAACAGATGAGGATTAACTCGCGTGAAGAATTTGGGGTTGAGGAATTTCGGAGAAAGTTTTTAGCAAATTCTTCAAACAGTAAAAATAAAAATCATAAACATACAATCTGAGGAATGTAAAGAGTTGAAGAGATAGAACCCGTTTCACAGTGAAGACAGTAGTTGATGACCTAGTTCCAACTGCTGTGATAGTTGTACATCTGGTTTGGAGGGCTTGGTATTGAAACCAAAGGACACACAGTCCCGGGACACACAGTCCCTACCATATTCTCCTTGAGCTAAGAATACACAGTCCTCACCCAACACTCGTGGTAAGTCTTCAGGACAGACTTCCAAACCCTCACAAACTTGGTCACCTGGCGATCCACTATTGACTGCTGGATTGCTCTGGACCATGACGCCTAACCGTCTGGAGGATGCACAGTCCTCAAAGGTAAAAGGATTCAGTCCCACACAGGAACAACTTCTTCAGTGATGCTCAATCACTTGGTTTTCGGTTTGTGGTTTGGTGTTTGGGTATTTCCTCACTGATGAATTACTCTCGAAGACTCTGAGGAATTTGGGTTGCTCTTATGACAAATGTCAGTTTCTAACGGAGCAGCCAACCTGCTAATGGTTGGGGGCGGCTATTTATAGCCTGGGAGCATCCCCACATGATTTGACATTAATGCCCTTAAATAATATGACCGTTGGTGTGGATAAGACCAATGATGTGGCGTGACTATCGGTAACGGTCGGGACCCTCAATTGTGAGAGTCCTCATGTCTCTCATATTCCTCACTTGAGGCTTTTGGTAGGATTAGGCTTGGGTTGAGCACCATGAGGAAATTCATTCCGAAGTGTTACCTCGACCCCCTTTAACAGTACGGTGTTCCTATTACTCAAGTGTGAAGAAAATAAAATAGAAATGATAAATCTTCATGCTTCAAAGTCTTCAGATTGATTTTCTTCAGGACACACCGAATTCCTCAATTTCAATATCTTCATGAGGAACGCCAATTTCATCGCAAATTCTTCGCGATTCAATTCTTCAGCTTTAGACCAATTTCTTCAACCGAAGATATACATTTTTAGGGGTCGATATTGATCGAATATCTCAAACTCCTCAGCGACTTATAGATCATGTGTATACTCATGGACACATTCAATACTTAACCTATAAGTCTTCAAACCACCAAAATCACTAAGGGGCACTAGATGCACTTACACACATCCATCTATGAACATGTTTATTTACAGTTAAGTCGTTATCCACCAATACTACATACACCTGTTATCATACCAATTGCATTATCCATATCATGGGTTGTTTGCGAGTACATTCAAAGTACTCACTGGCTCGCCACTGGTTATATTATTGACCAAACATGGAAGGACTGGAGTTTGAGAAGGGTACATCAACGAAGACGGCCCTGTGAACTAGGACGCTTCCCAATCAGAATGCTTGTTGGTGTAGGCTGATGGCATGGGCACCCGCTTAGCCCCAAGATTTCCGCTGCTAGTTGTATTAGTGTGTTTTGGCCTTATAGGCCCTACCTTTGTGAACTTGGCCTTATTGGTCATGTGTTGTATTATTTCGGTACGTTGGATGTAAGACTCTTATTATTCAGTATATGTGTGTTCGGTGAGCATTGATCTGTGGGATCACTGAGCATGTTCATTCGGCGATCTCGACTTGTAAGTCGGGGTCCCCACAGGGCTGGTATCAGAGACATCATGACTGTAGGAAGCCTTAGGTAGCATGGACGATAGCCGAGACGAGTAGTGCACTCAGCCCGTACACTTGAAATATTTTACACCCAGCAAAATTTTCTAACTCTTTCCTACAACCTTGTAGATGGCCGTCGTACCTGAGATGCTTCTGGAGACGGGCTTTCCCCTACTTTTGGGAGATAGCCTCGAGAAGTGTCAAGTACGTCACACGCCCATTTTTCTCTACCACGAGCACTGGGTCAACGCCGACACAAAGGAATATCACATGGACATGATAGTGAAGGCTAACGACTCCCCAACTAGTTGGTTCTTTGAAGGACCACAAATGGAAAATCTGATGTTGGTAGTGGAGACAGCCGCACGAGAGGCGCTCGTGCGTCTCCACGACCTCCTTCCCTAGATGGCTAATGAGCCGACTACTCGTCACCTGCCTTTTATTAAGGACTGGTTGACGGGAGTTGGATGCTTAACCCATCTTCGAAGGACGGAAGGCCACTCAGGTTTCAGACCTACTTCAGCCTCTTCGCCGACACCTTGACTCACCTTCTGATCAGGAGTCAATGACGCTTCGCCAAGAGCTACACCAAGTCAAGGACCTACTTCGCCTGGAAAAGATGAAGACCCGCAAGGTCAAGAAGGAAGGAGCACCCGGAGGGCAGTTAGCCATTGCCTTCCGAGGAGGAATACCACCGCTCCAGGCCACTCCTATTCAGAGTCACCGTCTGACCGCAGAAGAGTACGCTGAGCTCCTCACCGTTTCACCGACTAAGAGACGGCGTGATGGACCACTTCCGTCTCCCACAGCTATGAAGGAGGAAGGTACCAATAAGGATGAAGATGAAGACCCTGCAGAGCTTGCCTACGAGACCGAGCAGCCCGGTGCTTAAAGTACGACTTAGGCAATTAGGAGTCTTCCCCAAGCGTAGTTGAGTCTGTGTATCGGTTCATGCGAACCATGAGTGTTGTGTGAACATGTATGATGCAAGCCGCATTTATGCCTCAGGCAGCTTGTAAGCGACTACATCACTTGTTTTAATTCAATGCATTAGATTTCCCAAATACCTCTGTTTAAAACTCTCACACTAGCACAGTACCAAACTCCCCTTATTTAGAGCATCATCCCTTATGATTCCCGGCCAATTCGGCGTATTGAGCTGTCTACTCCCCTGTTAGGATGGTAATTTTGACACGCACCATCACCTTCGGCAACCCCGGCTCTGCCACCTCTGGTCAGTAGCAGGGAACCGGTGGAAACGCTCAAGCTGGAGATCACCACGAGCAGCAGCAAGGCGATATTCCCCCGCCACCGCCTCCTTCGGAGAGCCGGACTATAGCTCAGTTCCTCCAAGCTCTCCGAGAGGAACGTCAAGCCAACAATGCTGACATCCAACAGTTGGCTCAAGTCTTGGTGAACAATCCGCTGCAAAACAGAAATCGCAACGGTCGCTCTATTCTGTCTGAGTTTCCGCGGACTACGCCTCCTATATTCACGGAGATAACTGAACCATTGGATGCCGATGACTGGATCCGCACTATCAAAGACCTCCTCCCGCTAGTCAAGTGCACCGATGATCACGAGAAAGTCCTTTATGCTTCTCACTGTCTCGGAGGCACGAACAGAGCTTAGTGGGATGGGCTCCAGACCATGCGAGAAGGGTAAGCTATCACTTGAGCTGTATTCAAGGAAGGATTCTGCGCTGCTCACATTCCTCCTGGAATGATGACCATTAAGAAGAGAGAATTCCGAGCTTTAAGGCAAGTCAATGGAACCGTCAAGGAGTATCTGTAGAAGGTTAACCTCCTATCATGATATGCACCAGAGGACATCAACACTGAGGCTGCAAAGGTGGAACGCTTTATGGAAGGACTGCAGCAGTCACTCGAGTATCAACTGGCTGTTTGTGAATGTCGGACCTTCTGCGATCTGGTTAACAAGGCCCTCATGTTGGAGGACAAACGTCATGCAATGGACGACACCCGTAAGCACAAGCTGATGGGTAGTGGAGGACCTAGTAACCCGAAACCACATCCATGGCAGTCAGCCCCAACAAGACCCAATTATCAGCAACAACAGTACAAGGCACCAACGTTCCGCCAGAACTACCAGCCCCAGCAACAAGTCAACACCAAGCTAGCAATAAACCCGCCAAATTACAATGGAGTCAAGACCAACATACCGGGACAGGTTACCTGTTTTGATTGTGGACAAGCTGGGCACTATTCCAGGCAGTGCCCCAACAAGAAGCCTCATGCACCGCGCCCCAATGCGCCAAATCAGGGACAAGGTCAAGGTGCACCAGGCAGGAACCACGCTCCCCACAATCAATAGTACCACAACAGGGGACATATTAATCACATCTCTGCAGAAGAAGCACAGGAAGATCCGTACTGCATTCTGGGTACGTTCCTCGTCAAATTCACCCAGCAACAATATTGTTTGATTGTGGTGCTTCACATTCTTTTGTTACTTAGAAGTTTGCAGAAAAATGTGGTTTGAAGCCTACCCTACTAAATGGGCAAATGGCAGTACATACCCTGGGAGCAGTGCTAAGGACCAACCTCGGATGTAGAGGAGTTGGGATCAATATAAATGGGATAAGCTTCTTAGCGGATCTCGTCATCATTAAGTCGCAAGGCTTAGAAGTAATCCTTGTGATGGATTGGTTGGCCAAGCACCAGAGCATCTTAGACTGTGCCAACAGGACTATTACCATGATAAGCGGCCAAGGGGTCAAACTCAAGTATGTCCCTGAGCCGACATCCACTCAAGTCCCGCGGGTAAATTGCTTATCGGGAGAAGAGCTCGATCGAGTGCCGATAGTCTGTGAATACCCGGACGTCTTCCCTGATGAGATGCCAGGGATGCCTCCTGACCGAGACATCGAGTTCATCATTAAGCTCATGCCCGGGTCAAGGCCTATCTATAAGAAGCCTTATAGGTGGGATCCGAAGAGCTAGCAGAGTTGAAGAAGCAGCTGGATGAGCAACTCAAGAAAGGGTTCATTCGTCCGAGTGCATCACCTTGGGGATCACCTATTCTCTTCGTGTCTAAGAAGGATGGGACTATCAGACTTTGTGTTGATTACCGTTCTCTCAATGAAGTCAAGATCAAGGACAAGTACCCACGTCCCAAGATTGAAGACTTATTTGACGAGCTAAATGGAGCCATGGTATTTTCCAAGATCGATCTTTGATTTGGATACTACGAACTGAACATCCGACCCGAAGACATACCCAAAACTGCATTCGTGACCCGATACGTTCTATACGAGTGCACCGTCATGTCATTTGGGTTGACAAATGCCCCAGCGAAGTACCTCATAAACAAGGTCTTCATGGAATACCTGGATAAGTTTGTTGTCGTATTCATCAATGACATATTAATCTTCTCGAAATACGAAGAAGAGAATGAGCAACACTTGAGGTTAGTATTGGAGAAGCTTCGATAGCACCAACTTTATGCCAAATTCAGCAAATGCCAATTCTGGCTGCACGAAGTTGGATTCTTGGGTCATACCATGATGGCAAACGGATTGGCGGTCGATCCTTCCAAGATTACCACGGTAACCAACTGGGAGTCGCCAATCGATGTGAAGGAAGTCAGAAGCTTCCTCGGACTCGCGGGATACTACCACAAGTTCGTGGCAGAATTCTCCCGCATCGCTCGACCAATGACTCAGCTCTTGAAGAAAGGCAAGAAGTTTGAATGGACGCCGGAGTGTGAAGTAAGCTTCCAGGAGTTGAAGAAGATATTGACTACCACCCCGGTATTGGGTACTCTAGATATGAGCAAGGAGTTTGTGATATATTGTGATGCCTCCAGAACCGGGCTCAGTGGAGTCCTAATGCAAGACGGCAGGGTCGTGGAATACTTGTCACGGCAACTGCGCCCGCATGAGGAAAACTACGCCACCCAAGATCTCGAATTGGCAGCAGTAGTGCATGCCCGGAAGACATGGCGACATTACCTTCTGGGGAAACGATGTGAAATATACACTGACCACAAGAGTCTGAAGTATATCTTTACACAAAGGGAATTGAATATGAGGCAATGAATATGGTTGGAGTTAATCAAAGACTACGACCTCAACATTCAATACCACCCCGGTAAGGCCAATGTGGTGGCCGATGCCTTAAGCCGGAAAGCCATCACCTTGAATGTCATGCTCAAGGAAAGGCTACCCGCCTTGTATGAAGAGATGGAAAGCTTCGGGTTGGAGCTAGTTGAACCAAGGTTCCTAGCTAGCCTCGAGGTTAAACCCATGCTGGCAGACGACATCAAGGAAGCCCAGAAGGGGCACAAGAACATCGAAGGCATCAAGAAGAAGATCCAGGAAGGCAAGGCCCCAGAATTCTCGATGGATGAGCAAGGAGAAGTGTGGTTTGGGAAACGTTTATGCATGCCCAACAAGGCAGAACTCAAGGACTTGGTCCTGTAGGAAGCCCATGACACACCCTACTCTATTCACCCTAGTGGCATGTCATGAAGAGGGAAATAGCATCCTATATCGCCAAGTGCGATGTATGCCAAAGGTTCAAGGCTGAACACCAACAACCCGCTGGACTGCTACAGCTTCTCCAAGTGTGTGAATGGAAGTGGGACAAAGTCTGCATGGACTTCATCACTGGTCTGCCCAGATCAAGCAAGGGGTACAATTCCAATGGGTCATTGTCGACCACCTAAACAAGATGGCCCATTTCATTCCAGTCAACACCTCTTATGACGGAAGCCAGTTGGCTAGCCTACATATCCATCATATAGTGAGTCTCCACCGAGTTTCCAAGGAGATTGTATCTGACAGAGGCACGCAGTTCACCTCAAGATTCTGGAAGAAGTTCGAAGAAGCTCTCGGAACCAAGCTCTCTTTCAGCACCACCTTCCACCTGCAGACGGACGGACAGACGGCGAGAGTAAATCAAATACTCAAAGATATGCTCCGCGCTTGTATCTTGGCACATGGTACCAAATGGGAAGACTGTATACCGTTCGCTGAGTTCTCATACAACATTGGTTACCAATCTAGTCTCCAAATAGCCCCAGTCGAAGTGCTATACGGACGAAAATGCCGCACCCTGCTCAACTGGTCCAAAACCGGCGAAGGATTGATTTTCAGGCCAGAAGGTTTGTAAAAGGCAGAAGACAAGGTGCAACTTGCCCGAGAAAACTTGAAAGCACCCAAGTCGCGACAAAAGAGCTATGCAGATTCTCACCGCAGAGAATTGGAGTTCAACCTCGAAGACTAGGTGTACCTCCGCGTCACACCTCTCAAGGGAACCAAGCGTTTCCACGTCAAGGGGAAACTTTCTCCAAGGTTCATTGGACCTTTTAAGCTCAAGGCAAGGCGTGGAGAAGTTGCTTACCAGTTGGAGCTACCTCCGGAACTTCCGGATGTGCACAACACCTTCCACGTGTCACATCTTCGGAAGTGTCTACAAGCGCCCAACCGTCCAGATCTTTATAAGGACATCTACCATCAAGCCATTGACCTTCAGCCTCACCTCACTTACGCGAGAGGCCAATCCGCATCCTCGACGAAGCAGAGCGTTGCACCAGAAGCCGCACCATAAAGTACTTCAAGGTTCAGTGCAGCAACCACACCAAAGCAGAAGCAACATGGGAGCGTGAATACTATCTTCGATCCGAATTTCCGTGCCTTTTTAGCACCTAGCTTAGGAATCTCGGGGATGAGATTCTTGTAAGGGGGATAGGTCTGTCACACCCTGTTTTCACCTCACTTTCACTTTGGTTTAAAAATCTGAGATTATTAAAACTTTTCAAAAACCAATGCTGTGAGTGCCATGGTTGTCATTGTATGCTTGTATGCTTGATTGCGTAGTAGCAAAAACCATATTTTTCATAACATAAATATTCCCAAAATTCTTTTTCTTATTTTGACTATTTTAAAACCCTGCTTTGGGTTGCACTACAAGTCCTTGGCAGAAAGGGAGTGCTCTTAACCAAAGATGGTGATATGTTTCTAAAACTAATTTAACTCTCCAAAACCATAAAATAATGATTTTATAAATTATTTTCCTATTTTATATACATGTCAATTTCTAAGGCCACAAATGATGATCCTATATGGAAATTACTTTTCTGCCTTAGAAAAATCTGAATTTTTTTGGAGATATTCGAAGGACATATATTTGCCATACATAAGATTTTCAACCACTATTTATATTTAAAATATTTGAGTAAAATCCTGAAAACCTATTCTGTTTGTTTTGATCTTTTGGAATATTTCCAAATGAAATATTTCCAATAAAATCCTAGAAAATTCCAGCAACCTTCCCAAGCTATATTTGTTGGCCACACCAAGTTTCACCTCATTACAAGGTGATTTGGTTTACTAAATAATTCCAAAACCCTTTCTATCCAGAACCAAGTTGAACCATCTCTACAATGCAAAGTTTATCCAAATGGGTTGAAACTTTGCAGGAGTGTTCAACACCCCAAATAAGGAGCCTCTGCCAAAAAAGGGATTTGGAGGAGGTAAGCAACCCACATTCCCTTTGGAAGGGAGAAATCTGCCCATTTGGGGGTGATTTCATGTTTGCATTGCCAAACTTGTCCAATGGATCTCAAATTTGGTGTAGTGTCTTATTTTTGCATCAAAGTTAATCATGTTAACTCACACCAGCAGTGGTGAGGTGTTGCTATCCGAAACACCTATCGAACACCTTCTGCCATATTAGCAGAACAGCTCCTACCCTACTCCACACTTAAGCTCTTCCCTCCAAACTCTTTGACCAAGCATCCAACACCACTCCCCAACCGGAGGAGAGTGGCCCCTCTTTGAATCCAAGCAGAAGACCCCAAAAGCCCCATTCTAAGTTCTGATCCAACGCTGGCATATCTGCTTTCCTCTCATCCCATGGCCACGAGTGAGTCTGTTGGCTCCAAAACAACTAGGCATCTTCAGGCCAAGCCCCAGGACACCCCAGACATGGCCAAAGCGCCACAGAGCACGCCAACATGCCATGGCATGCCAAAACTGCGCTCTAGGCACGCTGCTGGGCGCACCCGAAGCTAGGTGGCCAACCCCGGCTGGTTCGAGCCTCCCCCTGATTCCCATTAGAGTCCCCGACCACCTCTCTGTATCATGGAAGCCCCAGGCCCCCTCCTCCCTCGCTCCGTTGACCGAAGCGACGCGTGCCCACGCGCGCCAGATCCACCAGAAGACCATGGCCACGCGTGAACGCTCCTCCTCTCTCTCTCTCCCTCTCAGTGGGCCACGCAGGTCCTAAACCACATCCGCATATCGTGGTTTCGACCCCAAGCACTCACTGTCCCTCCTGCGAGCTGCGATGAAACCACCGGCGCCACCGGCTCGGTGCATCGTCAGAGCCTATAAATAGGCCTCCCCCCTCGCTCCAGCACCCCATCCCACCTCTCCAGTGCCTAAATTCCACCCCTAGACACTCCATTCGAGCACAACAAGCTCCTGTGCTCGAGATCGACTGAGGCCCCGCCGCTTCGGAGCTCCGTCGATCTTGGGCTACGGGCCAGCTCCGATGCTCCTTTCACCTGCTCCGTGATCCTGGCAACCTCAGGGAGCTTCCCCATCACCTCCCCCGAGTTAATCCACGCCCATAGCACCTAGTTCATCAGCCTCCCAAAACAGCTCCATCGTAGCCACCTCATCGCTGGTGAACCAGGGTCTCCCCGTCGACCCCTCGACCACTAGCAGGTAGGCGACGGTGAGCTGGTCCCATTCTTGCCTTTTGTTGGGCTCGAGGACGTCGATAACGTCATCAGCGTGCCTCCCCTCCTCTCTTTCCCGAGGTGGAAGATGACCTCGACAGGTGGGGCTCACTTGTCGGTGGCTCTTCTCTCTCCCACTCTCCCCTCTCTGCCACTATCCGCACGGGCCCACGCGTCAGGTTTGAACCTGGCCGCGCGCGCGCCTGGGCTGACTCGCTGGCTGGCTGGTTAGCTCGGACGGCCCAAGCCACAAGCCGAGCCAGGCCTGAGCCACAAGCTCTTTTCTTTTTCTGTTTATTCTGGTTTTAAAAGATTTATATAAAAATGATTATCCAATATATTTTTATTATTCTTCCACCATAATTCTTCTAAAATGTTTAGTATTTAACATAACCTTTGTACAAATTTTTGACACAACCTTTGTGTTTTATAATAATTAAAAAGGCTATTTGGAATAGTTTTGCTTCTATTAAAATGATTTTAAAAATAATCATTTCACTAAAACCAGAGATAAATATTTTTAGAATAACAATATGGATTTAATAGAATGAAGCAACATTTTTAAAGTGAGTTTGTGATCTGTTTTGGAGTGAGCTACTTATTACTCCTTTATTTATTATGATGATAGAAACCACGTTTGATGAAGGAGTTGGACTTGAAGACCTCGAAGACCCCGGATACTCAGCTGATCTAGGCAAGCAGCCCTTTGACCATGTTTGAGCAAATATTATTTTGCATGCTAGTAGAGCAATTATTCCCGTTGCATAGGATCATAAATATTCGGTAAATCACCGATGTGATGTTACTGATGGCTCCACCGGAGCACTTGCATTTTGAGCATGATCCTACCACCTATTAGGATCACACTAATAACATGTTGACAAGTAGAGCAAGCATAGTACAAGCATGATCATGATGATGGTAACAATCAAAGGTTTATGAAAACCCCGTCGGGTGCCACTAATGACCGGGGGTGATGATGAGATAGGTGGCCACTTTTGGAGAAGTGGTGCTCCAGGTATTTTGGTGTGAGTGGTTTCGGTAATGGGAATATATTTATGATGTGTCGACCGTCCCAACCTTACATGTTCGACCACGTTACCCCTTTATGGGACGGGTGCTCGCAAAGAGCCACATTACTAGTGGCGGGAGTGATGTGTGGTCACTCTCGTGACGGGGTCGTGCCAGGTAGGACGACTATGCCGTTTTTACGTGTTCCGGGCACACCGTTGGTCCCCACATGGATGATACTATCCAGAGTTGGTGCTCGTAAGACGTACATCATGTGGGCTGGGTACCAGTCGAGTGGACCTCTTTGTCTAGTATCATCAGGGAAAGGCAATGACCGGGTACTTACCTCGGGTATGTTATATACCGCAAGTCATGGATGACACGGAAGTTTCCCGGATCTCGTGGGTACATCATACAACCTCTGCAGAGTGTAAAACTATTCGAATAGCCGTGTCCACGGTCAAGGACAATTGGGTGGTGCTGCTTAAACTATGTCCAGTCGTTTCCGCATAAACCAAGTGTGTGTGTGTGATTAATGGTGTTATCTGAGAAACAGTTGATATGCCCAAGTTTGGTGACTTGACATATCGGGTGAACCGGAGTGTTCAACCCATAACAGATATGTTGATATCTGTAACCTGTTCTTCTAAATACCATCTAGCTTATGTTGCACATCCATCTATGAGCATGTTTATTTACAGTTAAGTCGCTGTCCACCAATACTGCATACACCTGTTATCATACCAATTGCATTATCCATATCATGGGCTGTTTGCGAGTACATTCAAAGTACTCACTGGCTTGCCACTGGTTATAGTATTGACCAGACATGGAAGGACCGGAATTTGGAGAAGAGTACGTCATCGGAGATGGCCGTGCGAACTAGGACGCTTCCCAGTCAGAATGCCTCTTGGTGTAGGCTGATGGCATGGGCACCCACTTAGCCCCAAGATTTTTGCTACTAGTTGTATTAGTGTGTTTTGGCCTTATAAGCCTTACCTTTGTGAACTTGATCTTATTGGTCATGTGTTTCATTATTTCGGTATGTTGGATGTAAGAATCTTAGTATTTAGTATCTGTGTGTTCGGTGAGCATTGATCTCTTGGATCTCTTGCAGGGTACATCAACGAAGACGGCCCTGTGAACTAGGACGCTTCCCAATCAGAATGCTTGTTGGTGTAGGCTGATGGCATGGGCACCCGCTTAGCCCCAAGATTTCCGCTGCTAGTTGTATTAGTGTGTTTTGGCCTTATAGGCCCTACCTTTGTGAACTTGGCCTTATTGGTCATGTGTTGTATTATTTCGGTACGTTGGATGTAAGACTCTTATTATTCAGTATATGTGTGTTCGGTGAGCATTGATCTCTTGGATCACTGAGCACATTCATTCGGCGAACTCGACTCTTAAGTCGGGGTCCCCACAATATTTAGCTGTCATGATTGAGCGTGCTAAGGTTGATGGCCATATGGATGGGATAGTGAATCATCTTGTGAATGGTGGTATCCTTATCCTTCAATATGCCGACGATACGATTCTCTTCATGGATCATGACCTAGAGAAAGCGAGAAATCTGAAGTTAATTTTATCACCTTTTGAGCAACTCTCGGGTCAACTTCCATAAAAGTGAATTGTTTTGTTTTGGCGAGGCTCAAGATGAGGCCCATCTTTTGACCTGTTCGGCTGCGGCTTGGGCCAATTTTCGATCACATATTTGGGGATACCGATACATTATCGGAGACTCACAAATGCTAAATGGAAACACGTCGAGGAGAGATTTCAAAAAAGACTAAGCATTTGGAAAGGATAATTGCTATCTCTGGGCAAAATATTGGTACTCATAAATTTAGTACTAAGCAATATGGTTATATATGATTTCCTTCTTCCAGCTGCTGAAAGAAGTTTTTTGTAGATTGGATTACTTTCGATCAAGATTCTTTTCGCAAGGATATAGCAAAAGAAAGAAATATATACTGGCTAAATGGGGTGTGGTTTGCCGTCCCAAAGACCAAGGCGGGTTGGGCATTCATGCCTTTGAGGTTAAGAATAGGGCCCTCCCCGACAAATGGTTGTTTACGTTATTGAAAGAATATGGCGTATGGCAAACCCTACTAAAGAGAAAATATGTGGGATCAAAGGCGATATCCCAGGTATACTCAAAGCCTCGTGACTCTCACTTTAGGGCGGGCTTAATGGCTATGAAGAAATATTTCTTTCGTTGTGGTCCTCAATTAAGGACGACTCGGAAATTAGATTCTAGAAGGACAAGTTGCTAGGTAATGCCTCACTCCGGGAACATTATCCAGATCTGTACAATATTGTGCATCACAAGGGTGATACTATCGCCATGGTTTTGGAATCATTTTCGCCAAACTTGACGTCTAGAAATTTTTTAATTGGACGCATACTTCATGCATGGAATTCCCTACTCTAGCTGTTATCCAAGGTGCAATTGTCACAAGTGTCTGATGTATTTCGTTGGAACCTACTAGGGAATGGACAATTCTCAGTGGAGTCCATGTACAAAGCTCTAATCCAATCCGATGTGCCGGTTGATAATAACAAGAAGAACTCAAAGATGAAGATACCTCTTAAGAATAAAATCTTTGCATGGTATCATTGTCGGGGAGTCATTCTTACAAAAGATAACCTTATTAAGAGGAATTGGCATGGAAGTATGCAATGTGTCTTTTTTCAACTTGATGAGACAATAAACATTTGTTCTTCCAATGTAAATTGGCTCGTTCTATATGGTGAGTCATCCAAATAGTTTATGGCTTGTATCCTCCTTGTAGTGTTGCTAATATATTTGGCAAGTGGTTACATGGGATTGAACACAAGTTTAGAACTCTTTCAGGGTGGGAGCGCTCGCCGTTATTTGGTCGCTTTGGCTATGTAGAAATGATAAGGTTTTTAATGAGAAAAGTACTTTTGTGATGCAGGTTATCTACAGATGTACTGTGACGCTTCATTTATGGTGGTCTCTATGACGCATGGAGAATTGCGACCTGTTTACATAGGTGTGTACACGGTTGGAGGGTACGACGAGGGATGCTTTTTTCACACATGGGTGTCAACATTATCTTAGGACCCCCCCTAAGACTTAGGCATTATACAAACTACATAGCATCTCACTTAAATCTTGTGCTATGTGCATCTCAGTTATGTAGAGACCGGGTGTAGTGGACTGCTTATTGGCTATGTGCATCTCAGTTATGCAGAGACCGGGTGTACTACTTAAATATTTTAAATAGTAAATCACCCCTTATCAAAAAAGAGTAAAGCACTACACAAAGGCTAGTGCAGAAAGAAGTGAACAAGGGCAACTCATACCTGTCTATACTAGGTGTAATGCACACCAAGCATATAAGATGCCGATAAGGTGGACAACACATGACACACATAACTACGCAGTCGAGCATTGCTTCACGACCAGAGTTATATGGGGTGAAATGCTAGTTGGTGATCTTTCAGGAATTGAAGGGGGTTCAAGAGGGAACACGAAGAACACGAGGGGAAAACATGGAGAAATCAAAAAGGGAAAACACTCTATTTGACAAGATCCACATCAAGTACTCGTGAAATCACAAGAAATACATAAAGTGCATCAATATCCAAGAACAACAAGGGAAATAAGGATACAAGGTAGTTCATCCAAATCTCATGGATAGATGGGTCTTGAATCCATGGATGGATCTTCCCATGGGTCCTTGAATCCCTAAGAATCTTCTCACATATAGGTCTTGGTTTCCTTGGGAGAGGCTAGATCCCACAACGGGAGGTACATGAACTGATCTCTAGTGTAATTCTGATCTTAGCTATCCTAGGAATGAGGAGGGGAAGGTCTATTTATAGTACATGACACAAATGGGTCGGTGTGATAGAGATACATGGGCCTTAGGCCCAACCTTGTGCGCACGCTTGCGCCGGATGTCTGACCAAGCGATGATTGTTCTTCGATTGCATTCAGGTGCCTCTTTTTTGAATTTCTGGGGGAAGTCCGGATGTCTAAGCGGTGGTGTGTGATGACCCACAAGTATATGGGATCAATCGATGTCCTTTCGATAAGTAAGAGTGTCGAACCCAACGAGGAGCATAAGGCTCTGATAAACGGATTTCAGCAAGGTAATAACCGCAAGCACTGAAAGTAGCGGTAACAAGTGATTGTGTAGCGAGGTGAAATGTAGCAAGCAAAGAGTAACAAGTAACAAGTAGTAGCAACGGTGCAGCAAGTGGCCCAATCCTTTTTGTAGCAAGGGACAAGCCTGAACAAAGTCTTATAGGAGGAAAAATGATCCCGAGGACACACGGGAATTTCTGTCATGCTAGTTTCATCATGTTCATATGATTCGCGTTCGTTACTTTGATAGTTTGATATGTGGGCGGACCGACGCTTGGGTACTGTCCTTACTTGGAAAAGCATCCCACTTATTATTAACCTCTCTCGCAAGCATCCGCAACTACAAAAGAAGAATTAAGACAAAGTCTAACCATAGCATTAAACTAGTGGATCCAAATCAGCCCCTCACGAAGCAACGCATAGACTGGGGTTTAAGCTTCTGTCACTCCAGCAACCCATCATCTACTTACTACTTCCCAATGCCTTCCTCTAGGCCCAAACATGGTGAAGTGTTATGTAGTCGACGTTCACATAACACCACTAGAGGAAAAGACAACATACATCATATCAAAATACCAAACGAATATCAAATTCACATGACTATTATCAGCATGACTTATCCGATGTCCTCAGGAACAAAAGTAACTACTCACAAGACATAATCATAATCATGACCAGAGGTGTAATGAATAACATCAAGGATCTGAACATAAACTCTTCCACCAACTAATCCAACTAGCATCAACTACAAAGAGTAATCAACACTACTAGCAACCTTACAAGTACCAATCGGAGTTGCGAGACGAAGACTGGTTACAAGAGATGAACTAGGGATTGGAGAGGAGATGGTGCTGATGAATATGTTGATGAAGATGCCTCCCCTCCGACGAGAGGAGTGTTGGTGATGACGATGGCAACGATTTCCCCCTCCGGGAGGGAAGTTTCCCCGGCAGGATCGTCCTGCCGGAGCTCTAGATTGGATCTGCTCAAGTTCCGCCTCGTGGCGGCGGCGAAACCACGAAAAAGCTCCCGATTGATTTTTTTTCCAGACCAGGATGCTTCATATAGCAAAAGAGGGGGGCTAGTGGGCCGTCAGGCAGCCCACAAGCTTGCCCTGCGCCACCAGGGGGGTGGTGGCGGTTGGCAGGCTTGTGGAGCCCTGGTGCCCCCCTCCGGTAGTTCATTCTCCCAATATTTTTTATATATTCCAGAAAAAACTCACGTAAATTTTCAGGGCATTTGGAGATGTGCAAAATAGTGGACTAGGATTTGCTCCTTTCCCAGTCCAGAATTCCAGCTGCCTGAATTCTCCCTCTTCAAATAAACCTTGCAAAATAAGAGAGAAAAGGCATAAATATGGTATCACAAGTAATATAACAGCCCAAAAAGCAATAAATATCAAGATGAAAGCATGATGCAAAATGGACGTATCAACTCCCCCAAGCTTAGACCTCGCTTGTCCTCAAGCGAAAACCAAGTTCCATAAACATGTCCACATGTTGAGGGACGAAGGTGTCGATAAAACGTAATACGGACATGAGGGTATCATGATCACACATAGGACATCAATACATCATAAGGAGTCTTATGGGAAAGTAACAATTCCTTCACAAAGCAAAGCATGAAGCAAAAACCTTACCGAGAAGTAACCAAAAATAGTCCATAGTCATTGAAGCAATTGCAATTTGTCACAACATCAGAAAGAGTCAAATAAGAGCTTATAAGGCAAACCCACATACTCAATCATCTCTTTTGTTTTCCATAATTGTTACAACTCATGTGGTACTCATGGTGTCAAAGTTTCAGCTGCACACAGAGGAAGATAGGGGCTTATAGTTTTGCCTCCCAACGGTTTACCTCAAGGGTAAAGTCAACAACAATAAAGCATAAGTACTCAACTCCAAGTTGATATATGAATATAGATCTTTCCCAAACATGTGACGGTAGCCAAGACAAAGGCAAAAAGGGAATTGGTGATGATCACCATGACTCTTACAAGGGCAAAAAGTAAAGGTACAAGATAGGCCCTTCGCAGAGGGAAGCATAGGTTTTCATGCGCTTTTGAGGTTTGGATGCGTGTCCTCTTAGTGCGGAGGAACGTCACTTTATATTGCCTCCTGTAATAAAGAACTTTATTATGCAGTCTGTCGCTTTTATGTCTTCCTCATCACAGGTTCGTACAAAGCTTATTTTCCACACACTAATAGATCATACATATTAGAGAGCAATTTTTATTGCTTGCACCGATGACAACTTACTTGAAGGATCTTATTCAATCCATACGTAGGTATGGTGGACTCTCATGGCAAAACTGGGTTGGAGGTTTATGGATGCACAAGTAGTATCTCTACTTGGTGCGGGAGTTTTGGCTAATATGAGGTGGAAGTAATCGTCACATGCTAAGGGATCTCTAATCATATAACATTGTTTGGAACCAAGCAAACACAATTCATTATGTTGTATTCCTTGTCCAACATCTACTCCTAGGCATGTAATAGTTGGGTGAGTACTCACAATTGTAAAAAGTGTCTAAGATGATATATTTATATGTGAACCTCTCTTTCCTTATTACTTCTTATTAATTGCAACAATGACTGAGGTTTATGTTGATTTATTCTCAACAAGTTTCAATCATCATACGTGTCATAAGTGAAGTAATCACTTTCCATAAGATCATCTCATGATCTTTCATGCTATCGTTCTTTTCATACTTTTGATCATGGCACAAAGCAAAGCCCTTGACTAAGAAACTCTTTATTATATAGCTCGTAAGCTTGAATACAACGGGGGAGAGACAAAAGCAAAAGACTCAAACTAAAAACTAAAGACCTATTCCTCTAAAATAAGAAATAAAAACTGAAAAGGAAAGAACTAAAACAAAGGTAAAAGAAAAAGATATAAAGGTGATATGATACCAGGGCATCTCCCCCAAGCTTGGCAGAAGCCAAGGGGATTTCCCATACCAATGCTTAGTTGTCTTCCTTTGGTGGTGATGGTGTTGTTGTTGTCGGAGCAGTCTGATCCTCCGTCTTCCAAGGTATAGGTGCTCCATCATGGTAGGATGAACGAGTCGCCGGAATCCTCAAATCTTCAGCCAACCGTATTGATTTAAATCTGTACTCATACTCACATTTTTGATTCTGCAGGTCATAGACCTGGCCCTCAAGTTGTTCAACCCTATCGTAGAGCCTGGAGAGGTGTTTCCCAATATCAATGGCATCCATCTTGTGATTGCTAGTGAACTCCGTGATCATCGTGTGGTTGGCGTTGAGTCCACGCTCCACCATCCCTTGGCACTTGAATACTTGTTGCTCCATTGCTTCGAGCCTCGTCTCCACGCTTCCGGTCTTCTTAGGCCCCTCAACATCACAGATGTGCAACATCCCCTCGCTCATCTTGATAGATTGAGGGTGTTTCAGCACTTCCGTGAAGTAGGGGTTCATGACATTCTCGAAGATCTTGTCCTTAGGAGCGTTTGGGGAAGTCATGATGATCTAGATCTGTCATAGAAACAGGCTCGAAACGAAAATAGAGGATAACTACGCGATACGGAGATCAAAACCTTCAGGCGACTATATATTGATTTTTTCTGAGCCAGAGGAAGTCCTCCGCAAGAAAACGGAGTCCGGGAGGCACACGAGGTGCCCACAAGCTTGCCCTCCGCCACCAGGGGGTAGGGGCGGTGGCAGGGCTTGTGGCCGCCTCGTTCGCTCTCCGGACTGTTTTTTATTTTTCTAATTTTCCAAAATTTCTAAAACGGAAGAAATTTCCTATTGGAAAAGTATCGGAGTCCAATTTCTTGCCGAAACAAATACATCTTCGTTTTCAAGGTCTGAAACAGGCTGATAAACATCCCTTATGTACTCCTCTGGAGTTATGACATTGATGATATTGTTCTCAACATTTATGGGAGTATCAGAGATGTAATGCTTGATTCTTTGCCCATTTACCAATTTAGGAAAATTTCCTTCCGTGTTATTGATTTTGATGGCACCGAAACGATATACTTCCTCGACAACATAGGGACCTTCCCATTTAGAGAGAAGCTTGCCTGCAAAGAATCCCAAACGAGAATTGTATAACAAGACATAATCACCTACATTGAACTCCCGTTTCTGTATTCGTTTGTCGTGCCATCTCTTAACCTTTTCCTTGAACAACTTGGCATTCTCATATGCCTGGGCTCTCCATTCATCTAACGAGCTGATATCAAACAACCGCTTCTCACCGGCAAGTTTGAAATCAAAGCTGAGCTCTTTGATTTCCCAATAAGCTTTGTGTTCCAGCTCAAGAGGTAAATGACAGGCCTTACCGTAAACCATTTTATACGGTGACATGCCCATGGGATTCTTATAAGCAGTCCTACAAGCCCATAGTGCATCGTAAAGTTTGCTAGACCAGTTCTTTCGAGATCTATTGACTGTCTTTTGTAAGATTAACTTGATCTCCCTATTACTCAACTCAACTTGACCACTAGATTGAGGATGATAAGGAGATTCAACTCTATGGTTGACATCATACTTAGCTAGCATCTTGCGGAAAACACAATGAATGAAGTGTGAACCGCCATCAGTCGTCAAGTATCTAGGGACTCCAAATCATGGGAATATGACTTCTTTAAGCATCTTAATAGAGGTGTGGTGATCGGCATTTTTAGTGGGCATAGCTTCTACCCAGTTAGTGACGTAATCCACAACAACTAAGATGTGAGTATACCCATTGGAACTTGGGAAGGGTCCCATATAATCAAAGCCCTGGACATCAAATGGTAAAATGACACGCGAATAGTTCATAGGCATCTCTTGACGCTTACTGATGTTCCCTATCCTTTGGCATTCGTCACAAGACAAGACAAACTTACGGGCATCCTTGAAGAGAGTGGGCCAATAGAAACCTGATTGCAATATCTTATGGGCAGTTCTATCTCCAACATGGTGTCCTCCGTAGGCTTCAGAATGACACTTCTGCAGGATCCGTCCCTGTTCATGTTCAGGCACACAACGTCTAATAACACCATCTACTACTTCCTAATAAAGGTGAGGATCATCCCAAAAGTAGTATCTCAAATCAAAGAAGAATTTCTTCTTTTGTTGATAGGTGAAACTGGGTGGTATGTATTTGGCTACGATATAGTTTGCATAATCGGCATACCACGGTGCACTAAGTGAAGTGCGGATGACATTTAGTTGCTCATCAGGAAAGCTGTCATCAATTGGTAGTGGGTCATCAAGGACATTCTCTAGCCTAGACAAGTTATGTGCTACAGGGTTATCAGCACCCTTTCATTCAACGACGTGCAAATCAAATTTCTGTAGCAGGAGAACCCATCTGATCAGCCTAGGCTTAGCGTCCTTCTTCTCCATGAGGTACTTAATAGCAGCATGATCAGAGGGAATAGTGACTTTGGAGTAAACTATGTAAGATCTGAACTTTTCACATGCAAACACGACTGCTAAAATTTCCTTCTCCGTAGTGGCATAGTTTCTTTGGGCACTCTCTAGAGTTTTACTAGCGTAGTGAATGACATTCAAGTTCTTGTCAACTCTCTGTCCTAGAACAACAACAACAACATAATCACTAGCATCACACATGATTTCAAAGGGCAAGTTCCAGTCAGGTGGTTGAACAATTGGTGCGGTTATCAAAGCCTTCTTAAGTATTTCAAAGGCTTCCTCACAATCCTCATCAAAAACAAAAGGAACATCCTTCTGGAAGAGGTTGGTAAGAGGCCTAGAAATCTTAGAGAAGTCTCTAATAAACCTTCTATAGAAACCAGCATGACCTAAGAAACTTCGTATACCTCTGATATATGTGGGGCAAGGCATTTTCTCAATTGCATCAACCTTAGCCTTATCAACTTCAATGCCTCTCTTAGAAATTTTGTTTCCTAAGACGATACCTTCATTAACCATAAAGTGGCACTTCTCCCAATTCAAGACGAGGTTGGTTTCTTCGCATCTCTGTAAGACTCGATCAAGGTTGCTGAGGCAATCATCAAAGGAAGACCCGTAAACGGAGAAGTCATCCATGAAAACCTCGACGATCTTTTCACAGAAGTCAGAGAATATAGCCATCATACATCTTTGGAAGGTGGCAGGTACATGACATAAGCCAAAAGGCATACGTCTATAGGAAAAGGTACCGAAAGGGCAGGTGAAATTGGTTTTCTCTTGATCAGATTGTGCAACAGGTATCTGCGAGAAACCTGAATAACCGTCTAGAAAGCAGAAGTGTGTGTGCTTTGATAGCCTTTCTAGCATTTGGTCGATGAACAACAAAGGATAATGATCTTTCCTGGTTGCCTTGTTCAGTTTCCGGAAGTCTATCACCATTCTATAGCCGGTAATAATCCTTTGTGGGATTAGTTCATCCTTATCATTAGGAACGACGGTGATACCTCCCTTCTTAGGTACGCAATGTACTAGACTTACTCAATCACTATGAGCAACATGATAAATGATTCCTGCTTCCAGAAGCTTTAATATTTCTTTTCTAACGACCTCTTTCATCTTAGGATTTAATATCCTTTGATGATCAACAACTGGTTTAAAGTCAGGATCGGTTTTAATCTTGTGCTGACATAGAGTAGGACTAATACCCTTAAGATCATCAAGAGTGTATCCAATAGCAGCGCGGTGCTTCCTCAGAATTTTTATTAACTTCTTCTCTTCGCGCTTTGAGAGGAGAGCACTAATAATGACATGATATATCTCCTTCTCATAAAGATAGGCATACTTAAGAGTATCACGCAACTGTTTAAGCTCGAACACAGGATCACCCTTTGGTGGGGGAGGATCCCCAAGCAGTTCAACACACAGATTATTCTTGAGAATAGGATATTGTTCTAAGACAATTTTATCTATCTCATCTCTCTCCTTCATATGCATATCATTTTCATGCTCAAGCAGATATTGTTCTAAAGGATCCGTAGGAGGTACGACAATAGAGGCAAGAGCAATGATTTCATCCCAACCAGACGACTCTCTTTCATGGGTTTGTCTTCCAAATTTGGAGAAGTTAAATTCATGAGACACACCCTCGAAACTTACTGTGACAGTCTGCTTGATGCAATCAATGTGAGCATTAACAGTGTTGAGAAAGGGTCTACCAAATATGATGGGACAAAAACTATCTTGCGCAGTACCAAGGACGATGAAATCAGTAGGATACTTCGTCTTACCACACAAGACTTCTACGTCTCTCACAATTCCTAGAGGGCAGATAGTGTCTCTATTAGCTAGCGTGATAGTGACATCAATGGGTTTTAACTCAGCAGGTGCAATCTCATCCTTGATTTCATCATATAGAGAACAAGGTATTGCACTAACACTAGCTCCCATATCACATAAACCATGGTAACAGTGATATCCTATCTTAACAGAAACAACGGGCAGGCCAACTACAGGTCCGTGTTTGTCTTTCGCGTTTGGTTTAGCAATTCTAGCGGAGTCCTCACAGAATTTGATAACATGCCCATCTATGTCTTCGGCTAAGAGATCTTTGATAATAGCAACACTAGGTTCAACTCTAATCTGCTCAGGGGGTGCAAGTGGTCTAATGTAACCCCTACGTATCACAGTTGGAGCTTTAGAATAATCCTTTATCCTAGCAGGGTATGGTGGTTTCTGAGTGTAAGCACAAGGAACAACAGGATCACTAAAAGCTATGATTTTCTCCTCAACTAGATTGGTTTTGGCTATGTTGCTTTCTATAGGAGGATGATATTTAAACCACTTCTCTTTGGGAAGATCAACATGAGCAGCAAAAGATTCACATAGAGAAGCTACTATCTCAGAGTCAAGTCCATACTTAGCGCTAAAATCTCTAGAAGTGTTTGTCTCAACAAAAGATTTAATGCAATCAAACTGGAAATTCATACCTGACTCCTTACCTTCCTCCAGCTCCCAATCTTCAGAGTTGCGTTTGATTCTCTCCAATAAATTCCACTTGTGATCAATATCTTCTTCATAAAAGAACCGGCACAAGAAGTGTCAAGCATGGTACGATCTTCATGAGAAAGCCGAGCATAAAAGTTTAGAGTGATGATTTCTCTCGAGAGCTCATGATTGGGGCATGAATATAGCATTGATTTAAGCCTCCCTCAAGCTTGAGCTATGCTTTCCCTATCGCGAGGCCAAAAGTTAGAAATAAAGTTCCGATCACGATGTACTAAATGCATAGGATAGAACTTTTGATGAAGTTCCAATTTCAACCGATTGTAGCCCCATGATCCAGCATCATCACATAGCCTATACCATGTCAACGCCTTATCCTTCAAATATAAAGGAAATAATTTCTTCTTTACCTCATCCTCGGGCAAACCCGCAAGCTTAAATAAACCACAAACTTCATCTACATAGATCAGATGCAAGTCTGGATGTGAAGATCCATCTCCTGTGAAAGGATTAGCAAGTAGTTTCTCAAGCATACCCAAAGGAATTTCATAAAAGATATTTTCAGTAGGTACCTCAGGTTCAGGAGCAACTTCTCGTGCTTCCGTTTGTGGTGAAGATACCCCGAACAAACCCCTCAAAGAAACAGTTTCCATAGTGACAAGTGACAATAAATTTCAGCACAGTATAAACATGTTACCTTAACAATTTCCACTTACCAAAGGCGCTTCACTCCCCGACAACAGCGCCATAAAAGTGTCTTGATGACCCACAAGTATAGGGGATCAATCGTAGTCCTTTCGATAAGTAAGAGTGTCGAACTCAACGAGGAGCAGAAGGCTCTGATAAACGGATTTCAGCAAGGTAATAACTGCAAGCACTGAAAGTAGCGGTAACAAGTGATTGTGTAGCGAGGTGAAACGTAGCAAGCAAATAGTAACAAGTAACAAGTAGTAGCAACGGTGCAGCAAGTGGCCCAATCCCTTTTGTAGCAAGGGACAAGCCTGAACAAAGTCTTATAGGAGGAAAAACGCTCCCGAGGCCACACGGGAATTTCTGTCATGCTAGTTTCATGATGTTCATATGATTCGCGTTCGTTACTTTGATAGTTAGATATGTGGGTGGACCGGTGCTTGGGTCATGCCCTTACTTGGACAAGCATCCCACTTATGATTAACCTCTCTCGCAAGCATCCGCAACTACAAAAGAAGAATTAAGACAAAGTCTAACCATAGCATTAAACTAGTGGATCCAAATCAGCCCCTCACGAAGCAACACATAGACTGTGTTTTAAGCTTCTGTCACTCCAGCAACCAATCATCTACTTACTACTTCCCAATGCCTTCCTCTAGGCCCAAATATGGTGAAGTGTTATGTAGTCTACATTCACATAACACCACCAGAGGAAAAGACAACATACATCATATCAAAATACCAAACGAATATCAAATTCACATGACTATTATCAGCATGACTTATCCCATGTCCCCAGGAACAAAAGTAACTACTCACAAGACATAATCATAATAATGACTAGAGGTGTAATGAATAGCATCAAGGATCTGAACATAAAATCTTCCAGCAAGTAATCCAACTAGCATCAACTACAAAGAGTAATCAACACTACTAGCAACCTTACAAGTACCAATCGGAGTTGCGAGACGAAGATTGGTTACAAGAGATGAACTAGGGATTGGAGAGGAGATGGTGCTGATGAAGATGTTGATGAAGATGCCTCCCCTTCGACGAGAGGAGTGTTGGTGATGACGATGGCGACGAATTCCCCCTCCGGGAGGGAAGTTTCCCTGGCAGAATCGTCCTGCCGGAGCTCTAGATTGGATCTGCTCAAGTTCCGCCTCGTGGCGGCGGCGAAACCACGAAAAATCTCCTGATTGATTTTTTTTCCAGACCAGGACGCTTCATATAGCAAAAGAGGGGGGCTAGTGGGCCGTTAGGCAGCCCACAAGCTTGCCCCGCGCCACTAGGGGGGTTGGTGGCGGTGGGCAGGCTTGTGGAGCCTTGGTGGCCCCCTCCGGTAGTTCTTTCGCCCAGTATTTTTTACATATTCCAGAAAAAATCCACGTAAATTTTCAGGGCATTTGGAGATGTGCAGAATAGTGGACTAGGATTTGCTCCTTTCCCAGTCCAGAATTCCAGCTGCCTGAATTCTCCCTCTTCAAATAAACCTTGCAAAATAAGAGAGAAAAGGCATAAATATGGTACCACAAGTAATATAACAGCCCAAAAAGCAATAAATATCAACATGAAAACCTGATGCAAAATGGACGTATCAGTGTGGAGCCAGATATCTAGTCGTTGATGCATTGCAGGCGTGACTCCTCTTCTTTTGCGCATGCATCGAATGCCCGACCACTTTAGCTTCAACATGGCCATCTTCTTCCGTATCCGCTTCCAAGCTTCGCAGATCATGTATTCGTTCCTTGGTGCTTATACTCCTCCTCATCATCCAGGAAGCTCCGACAATACATATGCATGCACACGAGAGAAGCCCCGGGTAGTATACCATCCTCGGAGGGGTCAAGTGAGCATGTGTAAAAAAGATGATTCACCTTTGAGGGATCGATAGAAGATGTGTCTAGAGGAGGGGTGAATAGACTACTTGTCAATATAAAATTTCTAGCCTAACCTAATTTCTAGGAGGGCAGAAATCTAGCAGTTCTAACAAGTCTAGGCACCCTACACAAGCAGTTCTAAGAGTATAGCAGCGGAAAGTAAAACTTGCAAGTGTAAAGTAGAGGAGAAGGAAAGGGAGATCAAACGCATGATGTTGACATGGCGATTTTTGGCATGGTTCCGATAGGTGGCGCTATCATACGTCCATGTTAGTGGAGACCTCAGGCCATGGAGGATAACGGGTGCGAGAGTCCATGGAGGGCTCCACCCACGGAGGGTCCACAAACTAGTGGCCTTGTCTATCCCACCACGGCTTCCGTCCACGAAGGACTAGCCTTACTCACTATAGGTCTTCACGAAGTAGGTGATATCCTTGCCCTTACAAACATCTTGGTTCAACTCCACAACACGAAGTAGGAGGCTCCCAAGCGACATCTAACCAATCTAGAATGCCCCACCCTCCAAAAGGTAATAGATGTGGTAGATCAATGAACTCCTTCGTCTTCTGCTTCTGAAGATAGTATCTTCAACACAAATCTTTCTCTCAAAGAATATGCATGGGTAGGAGACGCTGATTTGGTGGAAAGCAATTTGGGGAGGCTAGAGATCAAGATTCAAATGATTGGATTGGAATATCTTGGTCTCAACACATGAGTAGGTGGTTATCTATAAGAAAATGTATCTGGAAATAAAGGGGGTGTTGCGAGTGCTTCTCCCACGAATGAGAGGTGGGTTAAGGGGTATATATAGGCAGCAGCCAAAATCCAATCGTTACACACAAAAGGGTAAACTCGATGACACCGAAGTGGACAACACGATGGTACCTATTAGCACTAAAGTGGTGAAATTTTGAATCTCGGTGGCACCGAAAAGGTGACTAACGGTCAGATGGCCAAACTCGGTGGCACCGATAGTCAAACTCGTAAATTCCGATTTTGTGTATTTTGGCAACAGAATGTTGGTCACACTGAACTCGGTAGCACCGATGCAGTTTCGGTTGCACCGATTTAGTGGGAATGGCTAGGGTTCCCTCTTAGGTTCAAACTTGGTGGTTCCGATGTGACAATACTGCTGACACCGAATTTGTGAATGTGGAACTTGACACAGTGGATATGTGGGAAAATGACTGTGTATTTTGGTGGCTAACTTTGAGCATTTGAGCAGTCAGTTCATTTTACTAGCTCACCCCCTTTTAATAGTATTGGCTTTCCTATGGACTCAAAAGTGATTTCTCACAAATATAAAATGAATAGTCTTCTAGCTTGAAGCTTAAGCCAATATTATTCGTTCTTGCATCCAGTGGCATCTCCACGTAAACCTTAAGCCATAGCTCTTCATGGACTAAAGCTGAAATATCTAGGTAAAAGTGCTAGTCCAAGAGGCAATGTATGTTGTCATGAATTATCAAAATCACCAAGGGAGCATATGTGCTTTCAATCTCCCCCTTTTTGGTAATTGATGACAACATACAATGAAAGCTTCAAGTCAAGATACTCATAAGGATATGATAGCTTTGACAAACATATGACTAGTACAAGATCCCCCTAAATGTGTGCAATCTTTTTAAAGGATATTTCTCTGGAATGCATGGGCACACACAAGGTAGAAGGACAAGAGAAGTCATATGGGTCTTGGCTATATGGGTCATCGTTTACTCACAACAGTAGCCATGGGTAGGCTAATCGAGAGTGGTGGGAACCGAAGGATACCGTCGGGCTCCGGGAACGGGATTGGTACAAGCGAGATAGACACACGATGTACCCAGGTTCGGGGCTCTCCGTGGGAGATAATACCCCTAGTCCTGTCGGATTGGTTGAGGAACCACAGAGATTACAATGTGCTCCTTGAGCTGTTCGACGGAGGAGGAAGAAGGAGCAGCCGGCTCATGTCTACCTCTCCTGTATGAGTGGGTGAGTGTGTATGTGAAGTTGGCCGACCCTGTGCACGGAGTGGGGTCGGGAGGTTTTATAGACGAACCAACCGACCTACAATATGGATAAAAGTACATAAGAGGGACCCGCCTGGCAGCCTCATCGGCTGGCCAAGGGGGCCGCCGTAGTCTAGTCTTGTTGTTGGAGGGCCCCGACGGCTGCGAGGTCCCATCTGGCCATGGGATCCGCCGGCCAGCCAATGGGGTTCTTGCGTGAGGCCCACGCAGGACACGTGTGGTACGTCCGGCATCGTCTTGCGAGATTCATCATGGGTCGCCGGTACGACGTCTCCGCTGTTACCATGCCGAGCTTGGTAATGGAGTGGGTGTTGGCGGGCTGGTACTGTGCTGGGCTGACGGATCGGAGTCGGCGTAGGTTAGCGGCATGGCCGCTGATATTGTATCTGCCGTGCGTCTCAAGCTTGTACCTGTTCTGACGCGTATTCACCTTTAATCATAGAGTCCCGTCACAGCCTAGGATTGCATGTGACGGGAGCTCTCTAGCCGGCTAGCGTCCTAGCTAGCCGGCCTTGGAGTCACCGTCTCGCCCCTAGCCGGCAGACGCTTCCTAGCTGGCCAGGAGGAGTGGCAGTCTCGCCCCTAGCCGGCAGACGCTTCCTAGCCGGCCAGGAGGAGGTTCCCATTTGGAGGAAGCAGAAGATTCCAATTATACTTGGGCGCAAAGGAATAGGCTCGATGAGCCTACCCCGGGGTTATTCCCCCGTCAGTAGTCCCCGAAGCAGGGGAGGTCCATCGCCTCAAGGCGGAGGGCCTCGCCAGTTTGAGTTCCTTGCCGACGACCTTCCAGGGTCGTTTGTTGCGGGAGACACTGAGTTGGAAGCCGGCTGGCTTCCAACGGACGCCTTGGCTTTGTCACAGGCAACATCACCGCACCACGTGCCAGGCCTGGGGCACGACATCATGATTAACTGGGTGGGTGACGGGATGGGACCTGCGCCCTAGGTCCCGCCATGACGCCTCCTCGGCCCACTTGCGCGGAGATCTTTTGCGGATCGCCCCGCGGCGATTGGGCTCTGAGGAGCGTAAATGCTCCCGCATTAACCGGATGTGGTGGGGATCGCTCGCACCGGACCCCCTCCCCACAATCTCTTGGATGGTTTAAATGGTGTGCAGGGGGCGTCGAGGAGGCTATTCACCCCCTTCTCGCCCCGCACAAGCGCCCATTCCTTCCAGAGCTAGAGAAAGAAGAGAGCGCTGCTCGTGCCTTCGCCGCTGTTCGTGCCGTCGCCGCCGTTCGCCGCCAGGACTTCGTCTCACACCCCTCCGCGACCCCACCATGTCTAGCAGTGACCCAGGAAGGGGCCGTCCGGAGGACCGTGGTTGGGCAGTGAAGTCAGCGCCGAGCACATTGAGGCGCTCCACCAGTGCCATGTGCTTCCTGCAGCGGACCTCGTGGCGGCGCGGGTGCCCGGCGCCGAAGCGGCCCCGACCGCCGGTAAAGGCGAGGTGGTGATGTTCAAGGAACACTTCTACCGTGGCTTCGGGCTTCCGGCGAGCGACTTCTTCTCCCGTTTTCTAACTTTCCTCGGTCTGCAACTGCACCACTTGGCACCCAATGCCGTCCTCCAGCTTGCCGCCTTCATCGTCCTGTGTCAGGGGTTCATAGGGATAGAACCCCGCCTGGACTTATGGCACAAGCTTTTCTTTTTCAAGCAGCAGTCCGTGGCGACGGAAAAATCCGCGCCGGCGGACAAGTCGGGTACCAAGTAGATGACCCCCTGTGGCGCTGCACTGGTGCACCACCAGACGACATCCAACTTCCCGCACCTGCCGCTGCAGGATTTGATAAAGAAGTGGCAGAAGGGGTTCTTCTATGTGAAGAATGTAAACCCCTCCCGCGACTTCATCAATCTTCCTCTATTCGCCATTGCTCCGCCGACGGCGAAACAAAACTGGAAGACGTCGCTTCCGAAGCCGATTGACGAGGTCGAGCTGATATGCGCTCACCTCGATAACTTGAAGGTCCAAGGCCTCTTAGCCTGTGACCTGCTCACCACCATGGTAGCACGCCGGATCCTCCCTCTACAGCGGCGGCCGCACCTATTTTGTCAGATAGGTGGCCGACACGACCCCTGCCGGCCCTCCACTAAGAACCTTCAAGCTCGCGCAGTGGCCCGGAATGTGAACTTGATCTCCTACGCCAACATGGACAAGGCGGGGATTGGGATTGGGGCATGGCCCCCTACGACCGAAGCCATCTGGCTCTAGTGGTAAGTACTTTCCCAGAGTCTTTTTCTTATCTTCTTGAGTATTCTTTTCATCTTCTGACGCCGGACGTCGGCTCCATCCTCCAGCTGTTTGAGCACTTGCAGGGCTATCGGCAGCCAGCTGCCAACGTGGAGGCGTCGGACCCGGCTGAGATAGAGGATGAGGGGGTGGTGGAGCCGCGGATCTCCGCCTCCGCAGATGTGGAAAGGGCGGCGGAGTCGAAGGGCGCCGATCCTCCCGGTGAGAATCTTAAGTCTGCTCTTCTTGATTAGACATATGATAATCAAATACCACCTTCCTTGCATTATGCAGTCGACAAAGAGGACCAAGAGGACCTAGAGGAGGTCTCCAGCCCTCCCCTAGAGCGACCTCATCGAGCTGCCGGTGAGATGGTGGCGCAGGCCGAAGCAGCCTGGCAGAAGGGCAAGAAGATTGCCACTGCCAAGCCGGCTCCCAAGCGTGCCGCAATAGGACCTCCGGCTGGGGGCCGAGGCGGAGGCGCGAAGAAGCAGCGGGCCACTACCGGCAGGAGGATGGTGCCCGTCGTCGTTGGGTAAGGAAACACCTTTCCCCTTTTTTGGTGTTTTGTATGAAGGACTTCCGTTACCGGTTTGCGACTGACAGGGACGCTAAGACGGCGGAGGAAGATACCGCTTCCGCCACTGAGCGAGCCGCCTGGGCAGCAGTTGACGCCGCCAAGAAGGCTCTAATTGAGGAAGAGAATCGCCCGTGGGAGGAGGCGGTTTGGAAGGTGGCCGAGGGCCAAACCCAGCCCAGGCGGGTCGAGAAGACGACCACCAAAGAGAGGCGGTCAAAGACGAAGCACGACCCCGCCCCACGGACACGTGTGGAGATTCCGGACAGCGAGCCAGCCCAGAACTGCACCGAGGCGGCCAAGACAGCCCAGAGAGCCAAGACCGCCGAGCCGGCGTGCTCCACGTTTGTGGACCTCGACGTGATCACCGACACGCCTGATGCTGGTGTAGACAGTGCGCTGGAAACGACGCATCCACCTCCCGCCGCGGAGACGGTGCCGGCCGAGGCGTCGAAGGAGCCGGCCACAAGCACACCGCTCGGAGATGGCACAATGGTCGTAGTCGGCTGCGGCTCGTCCGCCTCCGGAGCCGGCCTCATCTCCGAGGGTCAGCCCATAAAGCCCTGGCGCGCGGCCAATGCCGAACGCGCAACCCTACCTCCAGGCGCCGCTCTCAGCGGCATCCCGGCGCTGGTGGCAGAATTCTCCCGTAGCCGCGAGAAGGTGGTGAAGGCGACTTCGTGGCCAAATGTGACCTCGACCGCCTCGAAGGCGGACCGCGGTAAGTCTTCAAACCCGCGCCTTTTGGTTGATTTGGTTTGGCGTTTTCTCTTTGTCTTTGCATTAGTGGGGGTGCGCCAGCGCACCCACTGGGTGTAGCCCCCGAGAATCGGGACGACTTAGAGTTAGTCGGGCCGAATCTCATTATTGCCTTGCTTGCTATTTCTTTTTTAGTGGGGGTGCGCTACCGCACTCACTGGGTGTAGCCCCCGAGAATTGGGCCGGCTGAGAGTTAGCCGGGTCGAATCTCATTCTTTGCTTTGTTTGTGTTGGTCGTAGGAACTTCATGACGCCCAGATGCACGCGTACAACTCGCTACTAGCCCAGATCCAGGGGTCGAGTGCCGAACCGGCGACCTTCAAGGCCGACTGGATGTTGCCGTCTTGGAGCGTGATGCCCTGCGCGAAGAGGACAAGCAGCTCCACGTGCAGCTGGATCTTCTCCAGACGGAGAAGAAGGAACGCGAGACGGCCCATCAAGCAGAGCTGGAGCAGGTGCGCGTCGCCCTATGAGAGAAGGATTCCTCCCATGCCACCGACCTGGAGTGGTTGAATAAGGTTCACCTTGAGGAGGTGAAGTAGAAGGACGCCGCCCTAGAGGAGAAGGACACCGCCTTGGCCCAGGTGCAGGCTCAACTGGTGAAGGAGACCGAGACGGTCCACGCCCTCGAGGGTGAGCTCACCCGCCTGGCTCACGAGAGCGTGGCCCGAGACCGCGAAGCATTGGAGGCGGCAGGCGAAGCCGACATCAACTTCAACCATGAGTCTTTTTCGTCCTGACTTTGTCTTCATTCTTGCTGGCGTTTCCCCCCTTCTTATCCTTCGTACCACACCCCCGTCCCACAGGGCTCTTCCCCACGACACGGGAGGCGGCAGAAGCGACCGTGGAGACCAGCCGTGAAGAGCGTCGCGCCGCTGGCGAAGAGGTGGACGCCAACGCCGCCTGGTCCATGGAGGAAATAGCCATTGGTGCCAGGGCCCGCATGTATGAGCTGGCGCGCTCCCTGGATCGGCTCCAGAGCGCGGGGCTAGAGATGGTAATGGCCCTCTGGCCTGATGGGGTGGAGCCGGTATCCATGAGCCGACAATCCCGCTGGCTTGAAGCTGGCAGCTCTCGCCTAGACGCCTGGCACGTGTCGGCCGTGCGTGCTGGAGCGTACATGGCGCTCTACCTGGCCAAGTCCTGGTATCGGAACCTGGACTTGGGCAAGCTCGCGGCGTAGTGCGCTGGCTCACAGGAGGAACTGGCATCCTTGGAGGACGAGCTACATGTGAGAGCTAGTAGCATCGCCACCTTTGCCGCCTGGCACGAGCTCAGCTTGGAGCATGATGCAGATGACAACGTGATCCCGGAGGATCTGTTCCATCTGCAACCCCACGACACCGAGGGCAGCTCTGCCAAAACAGCCTTTGAGGAAGAAGTCGCTGACTCCAGCGCGAGGCCTACACGGACTCGGCCATGAGGGACAGTGCCGGAGGCGCTAGAGGCGGTGACAGTGCTTCTACCTCAGGCGGAGCCGGTAATGCTAAAGCCACCACCTCAGGTGCCGCTGCAGGGGCCATAGATGGAGCCTCCACCAACTAGCTCTCTTTTTCATTTTTTCTGCATTTTACTGTTAGTCCAACAGTTCCACCTACTGGGGGTGTTTTATTGTAATGAACTCCGGCCGTGGGCCTTTAAATGCTTTGAATGTGATATATGCTTATCAATTCTGCATTATACTTGTAAGCGTTGTGCTTGCCGACTCGCTTTTTTGTCTTCTGTTTCCCTTTTGGCTCCTGTTAGCTCCTTTGCTTTCTCTAGCATCCGCCCCGCCAGCCCGTCAGCCGGGAGCCGGTCTGTGACTGGGACGGGGCTTCTGCCTTTGAAAACATTGGACCTGGAGTTTTCGAAGCCGTCGAGACACTTGGACTCAAAGCGAGCCAGTAGAGGCCGTCTGGAAAATCAGATCGGAAGCAATCAAACCGACCCGAACCGACAACCTTTTTCATAGTTGAAATTTTCATGTAGCCGACCTTCCCTACCGCGGTCTCGTTAGCCGGACAGCCGGGAACCGGACTGCGGCTTGTGCGAGGAGGTAAGGGCTCAACCTGGCGTACACTATACGTCCGTCTACGACTAAGGAAGCTATTTGGGACGGCTAGCGAGCCCCCGAGGCCATGGAGCCGGACCAGGAAACTCACATTCGAGTGAACAACTCTGGCCATGAATCTGAAAAAGGTGTGCCTCCAGCACTGATACGTCTCCGTCGTATCTACTTTTCCAAACTCTTTTGCCCTTGTTTTGGATTCTAATTTGCATGATTTGAATGGAACTGACCCGGACTAACGCTGTTTTCAGCAGAATTGCCATGGTGTTGTTTTTGCGCAAAAATAGAAGTTCCCGGAATGACGTGGAAATATACTAGGATTTTTTGTGAAATATATAAAAAATACTGGTGCAAGAATCAACCGAAGAAGTGGAGCGTGGAGCCCACGAGCCCACCAGGCGCGGGCCCCCTGGCCGCGCCTAGCAGGCTTGTGGGGCCCACGTTGCTCTACCGCCTCCAATTCCAGCTCTATTTAGTCCCTTTCGTCCGGAAAAAAAAATCAAAGAGAAGAGTTCATCGCGTTTTACGATACGGAGGCGCCGCCACCTCCTGTTTTTCCTCTGGAGGGCAGATCTGGAGTCCGTTCTGGGCTCCAGAGAGGGGAGATCGTCGCCATCGTCATCACCAACCTTCCTTCATTGCCAATTCCATGATGCTCTTCACCGTTCCTGAGTAATCTCATCGTAGGCTTGTTGGACGGTGATGGGTTGGATGAGATCTATTATGTAATCGAGTTAGTTTTGACGGGGATTGATCCCTAGTATCCACTATGTTCTGAGATTGATGTTGCTACTACTTTGCCATGCTTAATGCTTGTGACTAGGGCCCGAGTGCCATGATTTCAGATTTGAACCTATTATGTTCTCGTCAATATATGGTGTTCTTGATGCTATCTTGCAAGTTGTAGTCACCTACTATGTGTTATGACCCGGCAACCCCGGAGTGACAATAGCCGGAACCACTCCCGGAGATGACCATAGTATGAGGAGTTCATGTATTCACTAAGTGCTAATTCTTTGTTCCGGTTCTCTATTAAAAGAAGAACCTTAATATCCCGTAGTTTCCATTAGGATCCCGCTGCCACGGGAGGGATGGACAATAGATGTCATGCAAGTTCTTTTCCCTAAGCACGTATGACTACATACGGAATGCATGCCTACATTAAATTGACGAACTCGAGCTAGTTACATATCTCTCCGTGTTATAACTGTTGCATGATGAATACCATCCGGCATAATTATCCATCACCTATCCAATGCCCACAAGTCTTTTCCTACTGGTCCTTGCTATGTTACTTTGCCGCTATTGCTGTCACTGCTGCTACTGTTACTCTGTCGCTACTGCTGTTGCTACTGCTACTATTACTGTTGCTACTGTTGCTATCACACTACTTTTCTACTGATACTTTGCTGCAGATACTAAGTCTTTCAAGTGTGGTTGAATTAAGAAGTCAACTGCTAATACTTGAGAATATTCATTGGCTTCCCCTTGTGTCGAATCAATAATTTTGGGTTGAATACTCTACACTCAAAAATGTCGCGATCCCCTATACTTGTGGGTTATCAAGACCTTTTTTCTGGCGCAGTTGCCGGGGAAGCATATCTATATTCTGTGAGTCACTTGGGATTTACGTCTGCTGATCACTATAAGGAATCCGAAAGATCCAAGAACTAAAGTCTTGCCCTCAACTACGAGGACAGGTAAGGAACTTCCATCTAGCTCTGCACTTGATTCACCTTCAGTTATGAGTAAGTTTGCGACACCACCTCCTGCTAGAAATTTTGATGTGTCGCCTGTGCTTGATGATGCTACTTCTGCTGTCCATGATGCTTGTGATGATTCTATGGTTGATACTGCTTTTCCACTAGGTGCATTCCTTGATGCACAAATTGCTAGAGTTGCTGCTAGATGTGATGATACTTCTGAAATTGCTGAGATTATTGAAGTAGAACCTGCTATTTCACCTGTTAGAACTAGCTCTCCTAGATATGAATTGCCTGATATGCCTGAGGGTTATGTTATGGAGGGAGAGATAGCTAAGGACTTTCTTGCTTGTAAGTATAGCTATGATGTTGAGAAATTTTTGCGCAAGTGAAAAGAAAAATCTTTGAACGCTAGGATGAAATACGACCCGAAGTTTGCTACTTCGCCTATCTTTGTGACCGATAAGGATTATGAATTCTCTGTCGACCCTAAGTTAATCACTTTGGTCGAATCTGATCCTTTTCACGGTTATGAGTCTGAAACGGTTGTAGCCCATCTTACCAAACTGCACGATATAGCCACCCTATTCACGAGTGAGGAAAAGATCCGCCACTACTATATCCTCAAGCTGTTTCCTTTCTTGCTAAAGGATGATGCTAAGACTTGGTTGTGTGCGTAGCCCCGAGGATATGATCTACTACTTGTCTGAAAAAGATTTTCCTGCCCATAAGAAGCAAGCTGCCTTGCAGGAAATATACAACTTTGCGCAAGTTGAAGAAGAGAGTCTCCCACAAGCTTGGGGGAGGCTCATCCAGCTACTGAATGCTTTGTCCGATCACCCTCTTCAGCAGAATGAAATACTTGATATCTTCTATAATGGACTAACCGATGCTTCTAGAGACCACCCAGATAGTTGTGCTAGTTGTGTTTTTAGGGAACCAACCATAGAACAAGTTGAGATCCTATTGAATAATATCTTGTGCAATGAGAATGCTTGGACTTTTCCCAAACCACCTCCTAAGCCAACTCCTAAGAAAAGAGGTATCCTATTCCTCAATCCTGAAGATATGCAAGAAGCTAAGAAATCTATGAGAGAGAAAGGCATTAAATCTGAAGATGTCAAAAAATCTACCACCTATCGAAGAGATCCATGGTCTTGATAACCCGATACAGGTAGTAGAGGTGAATTCTCTTCATAGATTCAATGAGAGTGATATTCCTTTTGATAAACCTGCTAGCTTATGCCTGGATGAATTTGATAACTTTGTTGCCAAACAACAGAGTTTCAATGATTATGTTAGCAGACAATTGGAACAGAATGCTCGTATGCTTAGTCATTTAAGTGCTTGTGTGGACAGAAACGTCAATGATCTTAAGCTCTTGAGTAAACATGCATCTATGGTTACTACTCAAGTAGAACAAGTACTTAAGGCTCAAAATGACTTGCTCAATGAGTTGAATGACAATTTTGTCAGAGTCTTCACTAGAGGCGGTAGAATGACCCAGGAACCTTTGTATCCTGAGGGTCATCCTAACAGAATTGAACAAGATTCTCAAGGAGTTAGAACTGATGCACCTAGTCATCCTAGGAAGAAGAAGAAAGATGATATGAATTTGCACGCTAGCAACCCTGTTGCCGTTACAGCTGAGAATCCAAACGATGTCTCTGTTTCTGATGCTGAAACACGCTCTGGTGATGAACATGAGCCTAATGATAATATCAATAGTGATGCTCATGAAGATGCTCGACCTAGCAACGATAAGCATGTGGAGATTGAACTAGTTGATCTTGATAATCCACAACCTAAGAATAAGAGATACGATAAGAATGACTTCATTGCTAGGAAGCATGGTAAAGAAAGGGAACCATGGGTTCAGAAACCCTTGCCCTTTCCTCCCAAACCATCCAAGAAAAAGGATGATGAGGATTTTGAGCGCTTTGTTGAAATGATTAGACCTCTCTTTCTGCAAATGTGTTTGACAGATATGCTCAAAATGTCTCTGTATGCTAAGTACATGAAGGATATTGTGACTAATAAGAGGAGGATACCTGAGGTTGAGATTTCCACCATGCTTGCTAATTACACCTTCAAGGGTGGAACTCCTAAGAAACTAGGTGATCCCGGAGTGCCCACTATACCTTGCTCCATTAAAGGAAACTATGTTAGAACTGCTTTATGCGACCTGGGAGCCGGTGTTAGTGTTATGCCTCTCTCTCTTTATCGTAGACTTGAATTGGACAAGTTGACACCCACTAAAATATCTCTGCAAATGGCTGACAAATCAACTGCTTTCCCTATCGGCATTTGCGAGGATGTGCCTGTTGTGGTTGCAAACGTTACTATCTTAACAGACTTTGTTATTCTGGATATTCCCGAGGATGATGCCATGGCGGTCATCCTTGGAAGACCCTTTCTAAACACTGCAGGGGCTGTTATTGATTGCAATAAAGGCAATGTCACTTTCCATGTCAATGGTAATGAGCATACGGTGCACTTTCCAAAGAAACAATATTGAGTACATTGCATCAATGCTATCGAAAAAACTTCATCGATTCTTATTGGGAGCTTCGAATGCCCTATACCTACTGTTAAGATGAAGTATGATTTGCTTGTTGGGGATATGCACATCCCCATTGAGGTAACCTAGTGACTATTCGAAAATTCTCCGTTCTTTTTATGCGATTCGAAAAAGTTTGTCAAGGAGACTTGATCAACCACATTGATGGATTTCTTTCGATGACCATGGGATGGATGAATCGAGGAGTCACAAACCTCTGTTCCAAGCTTTTACTTTGGGTAGCTTAGAAGAAAAATGATAGATTTAGCTTTAGTTTTCCCTGTTTTCTGCTTTTTGCGTCCCGTAGAATAGTGTCCCGAAAATGAAAGTTCTCCGAATGTCCTGAAATTCAAGTATCATTTTTTCTGGATTTTTTGAAAAATTCTAAGACGGAGAGCTAGTTAGGGGGCTGCACCAGTGGGCCACAAGCCCTGGAGGCGCGGGCACCCCCTGGCCGCGCCTACCAGGCTTGTGGGGCCCATGTGTACCCCCTCCACTTATTCTAGCTCCCACTGTTTCTCCTACCTCCAGAAAAAATCGTTTTGCAGCTCAAACCCGTATTCTTTCTCTTCTTGCTACGATTTTCGATCTCCTTGTGCAAAGCCCCATTTACCAAACTGTTTTGGGGAAATTGCTCCTTGGTATGTGACTCCTCCATTGGTCCAATTAGTTTTTGCTCTAGTGCCTTATACGTCACGTATTTTTGCTGCCTTGGTGACCTTGTTCTTGAGCTTTGCATGCTAATTTTAGCCGGTCCCAAGTAGTTTTGATGCATGATATGGCCTCTAGGCACTTGTTGGAGCAGTTGCTATGAGTTTCGTTGAGCCTTGTTCACTTTTCCTTAGAGTCACTAAAAATTTCAGAAATTTTCAGAGATAGAAAAAGGAAAAGATGAGGAGGTTCTTAAGAGGCTCTTCAAGCCGTGACCCCAAGGATGATGGGAATCAGAAGAACAAACCCAAGTATCCGGTCCCCCGAGTTGCAGAAGTTCGAGCGTGCGAGTGGCCAAGCAATGTGTTCTTACGCGCCGCCGAACTTTATGAGGACTTTTATTACTTCGTGGAGAATGCAGGCCTTACCGCCTTTGTTGAAGATAAGTGTCCGCAATACCTCCTCCTCACTAATATTTTTGTGCAAAGCTTTAATTTGTATCCAAGGAAGAATCCTCCTATGGTTGAGTTCAAGTTATATGATATCCCCCAGCGCATGTCACTCCAGGATTTTTGCAATGTTTGCAAATTACCTTATGTTGGGGATATTCATGAACCTCGTCCACGGGACTTGGTGGCTTTCATAGATACTATTGCTGTAGGAGAGGAGAGAGGAGTGTCTTACATTAGAGCTGCTAGCATACATTTTCCCATGCTTTGGTACTTCTCATTATTCGTGGGAAAATGTTAGATTGGTCGTGGGAAAGCTGGGGCCCTTAGCTCCCCAGACCTTGCGGTCTTGCGCGAAGCCCTTTATAATGATAAAACTTATAGCTTGGGCGCTATAGTAGCTCAACGGTTGAACATGAACCGTTCTAAAGGCATTGTTTATGGAGGTATCTATGCTACCCGTCTTGCTAGACACTTTGAGATACCTATTAGACTGGACGAGGAAGAAGAGATTCTTCTTCCCGAGAGATATCTAGATTACGATAGCATGGTTCGCCATGACTTTCTTGATAAAGATATAAATAAGAAGATGATTTATAACCTGGTATTTAGTTAGGGTACTCATGAGACTATTACCTTGCCTGCTCCTTCTTTGTTCAATCTTCATTTAGGCAGGTACATTATTATGCCCTCGGACATCTACGCATATTGGGGCATAGCACCACCACAGGCGCCCGTGCCCGAGCTACCAGTCGAGTATCAGACACGAGTTTATTAGTTGGAGCCAGAGGAGCTCACACAACAGTGGCTGTAGCGCTCCCGTACAACCCCCATTATGATTTCGGATATCGCCCGGACCATCCATGCGAGTAGACCAACTTAGGCCAAAAGCCTAAGCTTGGGGGAGTAAGTGTTTCTCACCGACTTTATATTCATGCTTATGCTCTCACTTTGTTAGTCGGTGTTCACACTTTGCCACTGTATCATCCATGCTAGTTTATTTATTTTTCTCGTTTTCTTCTCGTGTGTTTGTCTAGTTTGATAAAACCCAAAAAGATTTCTTGTTCTTCTTTTGCTTGTTGGGAGCTTTCCCGTGTAAATAGTTTTCTTTTTCTTTCGGTCAAGGTAGAAGACCATGGTTACAATGTTTAGTGGCTCTCACATGCATACCTGTTTATCTGTCAAAGAGCCATATTACTTTGTATTCCCCTTTGTGTTTGCTTGCAGACTCCAGCTTAGTCCAATGCACGAGCACTCTCATTATTGTTCACATCATTCGGTCCTGCAGGTGCAAGGCAATAATGATGATATATGATGAAGTGACTGAGCCTGGAAAAGCTGGTATGAACTCGATCTATTTTGTTTTTGTAAATATGACTAGCTCATCGTTCCAGATTCAACTTTGTTGTGAGAGAAACATGTTTGCAATGACAACTTAGAAATCATAGTTTCTGATGCCATGCTTAATTAGCTAGGAGCTTATAATTAGCTAGGAGCTTATAATGGTTTGCAATGCCAACATGAATTTTGAGATGACTATGATGTAGTATGATAGGATGGTATCCTCCTTTGAATGATTCAAGTGGCTTGACTTGGTGCATGTTTACACATGTAGTTGAAACAAAATCAACATAGCCTCTATGATATTCATGTTCATGGTGATTTATGTCCTACTCATGCTTGCACTCAATGTTGGTTA
Organism: Hordeum vulgare subsp. vulgare; assembly: GCF_904849725.1. Lineage (NCBI taxonomy): Eukaryota > Viridiplantae > Streptophyta > Magnoliopsida > Poales > Poaceae > Hordeum > Hordeum vulgare. The sequence continues at coordinate 293,284,391 of NC_058524.1, read as the reverse complement.
ATCTCAATGCATTTTTACGACTGTTGTCGCACTCTAGTTGGTTGCTTCCTAGTCTTTTGGTAGCCTTCACTTGTACTAAGCGGGAATACTGATTGTGCATCCACTTCCATAAACCCAAAATTTGTTCCATATGAGTCCACCATACCTACCTATATGCGGTATCTACGTGCCGTTCCAAGTAAATTTGCATGTGCCACTCTCTAAACCTTCAAGAAATAATCTGTTTTGCATGCCCGAACTGCTCATGTGGTGACAAGGGGCGATCAGTATCTTCCATGCTAGGCATGTTATCCTCGATATGTGTTTATTCACTATCACTCACGAGAAAGGGGCCGGTAATAGGAATGCCTAGTTCCATGCTCAAATCGAAAAGATAATTGCAAACAAAACTCCCCCTGGATTGATGTTGGTATGGACGGCACCCGAGTATTCGGCTAGTCGTGGAGTGTGATTGATCGGTGGTGGGGGAGTCAAAACTTTACTTTTCTATTTGGGAACTGCCTATAGTATGTGTAGCATGGAAGATGGTGAAAACTCTTGGTCATTGCGTTGACAATGAAAGCATGCCACCCAAAATTATTTATCTATGTTTAAAAGCTTGAGCTCTGGCACCTCTGCAAATCAATGCTTCCCTCTACGAAGGCCCTATCTATTTATGTTTCTATTGAGTCATCCTCTTCTTATAAAAGCACCAATTAGAGAGCACCACTGTCATTTTTATGCTTTGCTTTGAACTGATATTGAGTATGACTATGACTGGATCTTCTTTGCCATGAATTACAATGTTTAGTCAACCCTTGTTCTTTGAAGGTGCTTCGCATTTATGTTTTGCAGTCTCAAAAAGATCTAGCGAGATACCATCTGTCTGTACTGCTTCATGATTGTTTTGATTGAAGTGTTGACATTTGAAACTCATTATTATTGCTCGCTAGTTGATTATGCCATTGATATGAGTTTACTGTGAGACCTAGATGTGATTTGCTTATGTGGTTTGCTTATGATCTTGCTGAAATTCTGGATATGAGTTAGGCATAATTGCAACAACAAGATGAAACAGAGTTCGTAAAAGTTTTTGTTTTGTCTCTTTGAGTTTGTCAACTGATTTGCATGAGGACAAGCAAAGCTTTAATCTTGGGGGAGTTGATACGTCTTCGTCATATCTACTTTTCCAAACTCTTTTGCCCTTGTTTTGGATTCTAATTTACATGATTTGAATGGAACTAACCTGGACTAACGCTATTTTCAGTAGAATTGCCATGGTGTTGTTTTTGTGCAGAAATAAAAGTTCTCGGAATGACCTGGAAAATTAAGAGGATTTTTGTGGAATATATAAAAAATACTGGCGCAAGAATCAACCGAAGAAGTGGAGCATGGAGCCCACAAGCCCACCAGGCACGGGCCCCCCTGGCCGCGCCTAGCAGGCTTGTGGGCCCCACGTTGCTCCACCGCCTCCAATTCGAGCTCTATTTAGTCCCTTTCGTCCGAAAAAAAATCAAAGAGAAGAGTTCATCGCGTTTTACGATACGGAGGCGCCGCCACCTCCTGTTCTTCCTCTGGAGGGTAGATCTGGAGTTCGTTCTGGGCTCCGGAGAGCGGAGATCTTCGCCATCGTCATCACCAACCTTCCTTCATCGCCAATTCCATGATGCTCTTCACCGTTCGTGAGTAATCTCATCGTAGGCTAGCTGGACGGTGATGGGTTGGACGAGATCTATCATGTAACCGAGTTGGTTTTGACGGGGATTGATCCCTAGTATCCACTATGGTCTAAGATTGATGTTGCTACTACTTTGCCATGCTTAATGCTTGTCACTAGGGCCCGAGTGCCACGATTTCAGATCTGAACCTATTATGTTCTCGTGAATATATGTGTGTTCTTGATCCTATCTTGCAAGTTGTAGTCACCTACTATGTGTTATGACCCGGCAACCCCGGAGTGACAATAGCCGGAACCACTAACGGAGATGACCATAGTATGAGGAGTTCATGTATTCACTAAGTGCTAATGCTTTGTTCCGGTTCTCTATTAAAAGGAGAGCCTTAATATCCCGTAGTTTCCATTAGGACCCCGCTACCTCGGGAGGGATGGACAACAGATGTCATGCAAGTTCTTTTCCCTAAGCACGTATGACTACATACGGAATGCATGCCTACATTACATTGATGAACTGGAGCTAGTTACATATCTCTCCGTGTTATAACTGTTGCATGATGAATACCATCCGGCATAATTATCCATCACTGATCCAATGCCTACGAGTCTTTTCCTACTGGTCCTTGTTATGTTACTTTGCCGCTATTGCTATCACTACTGCTACTATTACTCTGTCGCTACCGCTGCTGCTGCTACTATTACTGTTGCTACTGTTGCTATCACACTACTTTGCTACTGATACTTTGCTGCAGATACTAAGTCTTTCAGTTGTGGTTGAATTGACAACTCAACTGCTAATACTTGAGAATATTTTTGGCTTCCCCTTGTGTCGAATCAATAAATTTGGGTTGAATACTCTACCCTCGAAAACTGTCGCGATCCCCTATACTTGTGGGTTATCAAGCACCAGCTTGAAACACCCATTGCATTCATTAAAAATCCCGAAAAGGCAAGAAGATACATACATATATGCTTTTTTCTCTTGCTTTTTAGCAATAGAAGGGGCAAAGCAAAGCCGCGTTCCATGGACGCTATGTTTCCTGGCCGGAGTCATCTCTCTTGCGCTTCCTTGGCTTCTGGGCGTCTATTAGATAGTATGTGTTGTTATGCAATGCCCTGCTGACGATGAAAGGTCCTTCCCATGGGGGGGGAGAGCTTGTGCTGGCCGGCTGTTCGCTGGATTCTTTTAAGCACCAAGTCCCCCTCCAGAAGGAAAGGGGCATGATCTTCTTGCTGTGGTAGTGACTAAGCTTCTGTTGATATATGGCCGTCCGCCTCAAGGCCAGCTCCCGTGCCTCTTCGAGAAGATCGACGCCGTCTTCTCTTACCTCATTTGCTTCCGTCTCCATGTACACGGTGACCCGTGGAGAGTCGAACTCAACATCCGTGGGAATGATTGCCTCAGACCCATATACCAGGAAGAATGGTGTGAAGCCGGTTGACCGGTTCGTTGTGGTGCGGAGGCTCCACAGCACAGCCGGCAACTCTTTGATCCAGCAGCCGGCTGACCCGACTAGTGGTGCCACCAGTCTTGGCTTGATGCCAACTAAAATTAGGCCATTCGCCCTTTCTGCCTGGCCGTTGGATTGGGGGTACGCCACCGACGGCAAGTCGAGCCGGATGCCTTCTTTGGCACAGAAGAGCGCCAATGCACCCTTGGCAAAGTTGGTGTCATTGTTGGTGATGATGCCGTGGGGGACGTCGTAGCGGACATCAATGCCCTTGATGAACGTGACGGCCGTGGGACCGTCAAGCTTCTTGATGGGCCTCGCCTCAATCCACTTGGTGAAATTGTCAACAACGACCAGAAGATGCGTCATGCCGCCTCGAGCAGTCTTGAATGGCCCCACCATATCCAGCCCCTAGACGACAAATGACCATGACAAGGGGATGATTTTGAGGGCTGATGCCGGCAGGTGGCTCGGCGTGCTCAAGTGCTGGCAGCCTCCACACTTGTCGACCATGTCTATGGCCTCCTCATGGGCCGTGGGCCAGTCAATTCCATGGCGGAAGCCTTGGCCACCAGGGTTCTAGAGGCGACATGATGCCGACACTCACCCTGATGTATATCTCTGAGGATTTCCTGCCCCCTTTCTGGCTCGACGCAGTGTTGAAACACGCCGGTCACGCTATGCTGAACCAGCTAACGGTTGATGATGGCATACGCCGAGGATCGGCGCTGGATCTGCCTTGCGTTCTCCTCGTCTTGGGGAAGCTCGCCGCGAAGAAGGTAGGCCAGGATGGGCTGTGCCCACGAGGGAGCCGACACTAGAGCCGGCTCCGCCTCGACGTGAAGGTCAGGAGCTTCTGAAGCCCCCGCGCTTGTCGATGCAGTCGCAGGCTCGAGACCTTCTGTCTCTGGTCCCGTCATGGCAGCCGGCACGCCGTCTACCTCCATGATGGCCACCCACTAGGTGTTGAGCCGAGAGGATTCGAGGCCTGGCGTGGCCGATGTTGTTGTTGGAGCCGGCAAGGCAGTTGTAGCCGGCAGAGTTGTTGAAGCCGGCGGAGTAGTCATAGCCGACGACTTCTCCGAGACCGACGTCGATGGGACGGAAGGATCTGCCGGTACAAGGATCGATGCCGACTCCGGAGACGGCTTGATGGAGGGCTTGTACAGTTGCTCGAGGGAGACGTCGACTGGGATTGCTTGCCTTGTGGAGCCAATTTTGGCCAAGGTGTGTGCCGCCTCGTTGTCCGCCCCGGGACATGATGAAACTCGCAGCCTCGAAAGGACCGTTGAGCTGCTGATGAGGAAGCGGTAGCTCGCCATGTTGGCGTCCCTGACGTCCCATTCGCCAGAGACCCGCTACAACACAAGGTTCGAGTCGCCGAAGCAAAGGATCCGCTGGATGCCAATCTCTCTGGCAAGTCGGACGCCATGAGCGAGTGCCTCGTACTCGGCGACGTTGTTGGAGGCGGCGAAGTGTATCTAAGAGCATACTTGAGCTGGTCTCCTTTCGGAGACGTTAAGACAATGCCGGGTCCCAGACCAGTTCGCCTCTTCGAGCCGTCAAAGTGCATCCGCCAATGAGTGGAGTCTCGAGGGGGTGGCAGGAATTGCGTTTCAGCCCAATCGACGAGGAAGTCGGCCACCACCTGAGATTTGATGGCGGTGTGTGGCTCGTAGGGGATGTCATGGTCGGCCATGGAGATGGACCACTTGGCAATCCGGCCCGTGACATCACGGTTGCCTAGAGTGATGGCATGCTCCTGGAAGTATTGCTTCAACTTCTTGGCGGCAAAGTGGACACCATAAGACATCTTTTGATAGTGGGGGTAGTTTTGCTTGGAGGTGAACAAGACCTCGCTGATGTAGTAGATAGGGCATTGTACTAACAACACCTTGCCCTCCTCCTTGCGCTTCACTACCAGAACCACACTAACCACGCGAGTGGTCACCGCGATGTAGATGATGATGGGCTCTCTTTCGGCCGGCGCCGCCAAGATTGGCACGCTCGAGATGACGCACTTGAGGTCGCGGAAGGCTTCGTCCGCCTGGTCATTCCACTCGAACTTGGTCGTCTTCTTCATCAGCTAATAGAGTGGAAGCGCCTTCTCGCCCATCCGGCTGACCAACCGGCTAAGGGATGCCAGACAACCAGCACATCCATAGGCAAATAAGACGACTCCTGCCTGCACCTATTACTATCACTTCACTTCAAGAGTGCTTATATGCTTGCCTCTCTACGTATTAAGTTCATGACGAACGCAGTAATGATTGGAGTAAGATGACATGATGTAGACAAAGTAAAATAAACTAATATGAATAAACCCCATCATTTTACCCTTAGTAGCAGCAACAGAAAGATCCAACTTGTCCCCTTCTATCACTGGGATATAGAAACTCGCCAGGTTGAACCTACTACAACGCACCTCTCTCACCAAAGAAATATAAATCTAGGTTGACAAACTATTTCAATAGATTAGATAGAATTACGAAGCTATCATAATCATACACATAAGAATCATATCATATATCAGAGGATACTCAAACTATTATCATGATTAATTTGAACATAAACCCACTATTCATCGGATCCCAACAAACGCACCGTACAAAAGAGTTACGTCATATGGATCAAAGCGAAGATGTGATGATCATTGTATTGAATATCAAAGAGACAGAGAGAGATATGACATCTAGGTACTGCTATGGACGCGTAGGTCTATATTGAACTACTCACACATCATCATGAGGGCAACAAGATTTACGAAGAAGGCCTTCGTGATCGATCCCCCCTCCGCTAGAGTGCCAGAGTGGAGCTCTAGATGGCCTCCCATCGGAACAAAGACTTGCAACGGCATAAAAAGTGTTTTGGACCTCATATGGAATTTTTAGGGTAAATAGGAATTTATAAGGCAAAGAACGGGGTTGGAAGAGCCACGAGGCAGCCACAAGCCATCAGGTCGTGCCCCGCCATGTCATGGTATGATTGCTTATGTGGCCCCATGTGCCTCCCGGCCTTCTTCCGATGCTCCACAGTCTTCTTATGGTCCAGAAAAAATGACAAAAAGTATTAGGTCAATTGGGCTTCGTTTGGTACTCGAACGTGAAAAGTGGAAAAACACGTAGAAAACAACAACTCGCACTCGGCACTGGGTCAATAGGTTAGTGCTCAAAAATAATATAAATTCATAGATAAGTGCCTAAAAAGTGTTCTAAAATGATAACTTAATAGCATGGAACAATAAAAAATTATAGATACGTTGGAGACGTATCAGTCGGCGCTGGAGGAATGGAGGTAATCGTCGAGCCCACGACCACGTCATGAAGGCTTGTTTATTAGGTAAAGACCACCGTTAGTCAGGATAGGACTGCATTCTTGTCCCACTTCAAATTTCCACTCTATGGCTACCCTTTACCCCTCATGTTTTCGGGGAAGAGGACCGAGGCACTACAAAATGGGAAGGACCGCGTGTGAGTAGGGGATCGAACCATTCTCTCCCAAAAAAAACCTTCATGTTTGAGAGCCTCAAGGTCCCTCCTTTTCGAAAGAAAGCAAATCACAAGCAGGAGTAGGGTTTTACGCTGCTGGTGGACTGAACCTGGGTAGCTTGTTTGTTCGCGTTGTCTCTGGTGGGGAGGAGTGAGTTCACGGTCTGTTTTGCTGTGTTTGTCATTGTGTTGCAGGTTGCAAGCCAAGTCTCCTAGTGTTCGAACATCATTCCTGGAGAAGCTCGTGGACATAGATCCCAAACTCTAACATTTGGCGTGCGAGGTAGGGGGACTTGCTATCTTCGTGCCCTTGACCTTGATACCAGCATCGACATGGATGAAGCCGCCGCCCGCTGGGAGCGCGCCACACGCCGAGCTGCCACCACGACACCCGTAGTGCCCACCGCACATGGCACTCCGGGGGGCGTCCCTAGGACGCCATGAAGCCTGTTGGGGAGAGCGTGGCCTCCTCCATCCACTTGTCCGTGAACAAGCAAGCACGCGATCACTCGGTCACCGTCTCCTCACTCACGAGCCGCGACCCTCCTGCTCCGCGAGCTGCATTGCTCATGGCTCAGGAGCTTCTGTGCTACTTCCCCACCAACGACGGCTTTGAGGTCTAGCTCGAGCGCATCACCAAGCTTGCTGACGTTGCGCGCACCACCCCTCGCACCGGCGATCGACGGTGAGAGTTGTCAGATCATCCACCGCGTGGCCCAGGATGCTCGCGCGCGGGGGAGGGGGGAGGGGAGGGGGGCACGAGAGGGTACCCAACCGCCAAGATCGCGTTTTCGAGGACGTCGCCATTGTCGGGCACCAGAACTGGGCTGCCCTCAATGGAGGCGTCTCCACCACTAGGGGCTACTTGGCCCTCACGCCGAGATGCACCGCGTAGTGTGTGTCGGTGTCAAATCCGACATATCTCATAGTAGGGGGTACTAAGCTAGGCCTCTTGGAGCAATGGTAACATGGACACATGATTTTACCCAGGTTCGGGTTCTCTCAAGGAGATAATACCTTACGTCCTAGTTTTAATTGTATTGATATGGTGATAGTACATAGTACATGTATGTACCATGAGATTGTTGTAATGAATATGAGATTGTCTATTGACTAGCCTAACCTCGGTTTATATAATGTACCCGAGGCCTAGGGTTTAGAGGAGTCCTTGTCTTGTGCGCCAAGTCTTGTGGAATATCCCTTGTATGCATCATGGAATGTCCGAACTGGCCCATTAGTGAACTGCCATGGGGGTCCTCGGCCCAACCCATTGGTCGGGAGATGACGTGGTGAGTACCCCCTAGTCCAGAACACCGCCAGTAGCCCCGTGAACTAGTCTTCAAGTTGGGGACGCTCCTTGGTTCTTCCAAATTATTCTTTATCTTTGGTCGTCGGTCTTGAAAACTGGTTCAGCAAATCTTCCCATGTCCAATCTTAAGGATCGCCGAGCTGAATCTGAAGAGTTCAAACATCGGGCATTCGAGGAGTCCTTTATGTTTTGGCCTTTATCGATGCCTTGTTATTTTGATGCCACACCTAGGGTTTGAAGTATTTTCCATGTGGCGGTATCATCTTGTGTCCGAGCTCCAACGCTGAACTGTATCTAAGGTGTACTTTTGCACCCGAGCTCCAACACTAGTCGGCATATGAGGTGTCATAGACTACGTGGGCCCCTAAAAATTTGAAGGAGTTCATCCAAGCTTAAATGCCAGAAAAGTCTTTTATGGAGCTAGCCATTCACATCTGTGATTTATGTTGGAATGCTTCTGAGGTGCCTTTTTGCAGCCGAGCTCCAACATTGAATTGCATCCGAGCTCTATGACGGACTGCTTTTGAAGTGTCCTTTTGCAACCGAGCTCCACCGCCGAACTGCAACCAAGGGTTATGCCGGAGTGTTTTTGAGTTGTTGCACTACCTCGGCCTTGGGCTATTTTTGTGGAATTTAATTCCAATTGGAGCAATTTATTCTCTCATCAGTTGTATAACCAGTATCCCTCAAGGTGTTTGTCGGTCTATAACCGAAGATGCACCCAAAGGATAAAAACAAAATCACTGATACTAGTAGCCTTTGAGACTTAGGTCGATTTGCGAAATCGGCCTTAGGATCAAGTTCTTGCTCGACGACATAGGTTAGGGATGGGAAGTGTAACACCGAAGATTTTTTTAAATTTTGATTTCCTTGATTTCCTTTGATTTTTAAAATTTTGGCTTGACAAAAACTTTGAAGCTCTCTTGCTAACATTCTTGAGAAAACTTTTTGGAACTTCTTTTTCCACCAAACAAGTTTGAGAGATATTCTTTTGGCCCCTTCTCAAAATGAATTGGTTTGAAATAATATTCTTTCTTTTTCAACTTTGGAAATTTTTGTTCCATAAACCTTCTATTCTTCTTTCAAAAAGATTTACTCATCACCTTTCTATTTTAAATCTTTTTTCACCTTCCCTAGCCCTAAGTTTTTACTTTGAATGCATTCCAAAAATTTTGGAAGGGATTGATCACCCTTAGTTATTTTATTTGAATAAAAGGCATTTTCTGTAATCAGTTTGAACCCCTGCCATTTATAAAAGTACTCCTCTATTCCTTTGGAGTCCTGACCCCAAACTCTTGCAGTTTGAAGCCCTTAGTGTATTCTATCATTTCCACCAGAAACCTTGAGCTGCCAAGTTTAAAATTTTCAAATTCTGCTTGACTGAAGTTTGACCTCAGAATCTTATTTTCTCTGCAAACCTGTCCCAAACTTCTCCAAAAATTCTGCAATGCCTTGTCTTCCAATGAGAGTGCTCCCCAAAAGATTTTAGCTCCAAATTTATCCTACAGATTCCTTTTTCAAATCGTCGAGCACCTCACGTGCACTCTGACCTGTGCTTGTCTACATTTAATTCTTCACACCAACTTCAGTCAGAGCCGTAGCCCTCTCCCCCTTGTCAATCTTGCCAGTATCGTCGCCTTAGCCGTCGATCCTGTGCATAGAGCTTATCCTTGCAACACACATCGCCTTGGACTCTTCTCCTTGTCAGTGGCTAGCTGACAGATCCGGCCAAGCTCTGGCATCAGCTCTGCAACATCCGCAGCACCTCCCAGCTGCAATCGTGGGCCGCCTGGCACTGTCCATCGCCTCTGCAGCCTTCGCGTGTCCCTCATCGCTATTGCACGCCGCAAAAGCCGTCGCCACGCATCAAGCTCCTCAGAGCGTAGTTTCTGCCACTTCAGAGCTTAGCAATGGCCGCGTCGTCGCCGCGTTGTCTCAGTCGATGACCAGCTCCCCTTCGATCAAAACTGAGACCCTCATGGTGGTTAGGTTCGAACCACACCACATAATCGCCTGCCCGAGCCTCTGCTTCAACGGAATTGCTCGCTGGAATAAATGCCGAAGTTCCTCCCGTGGTGCCTATAAGTAGAGCCCCTCCCCTGAGCTTCGGAACCCATCTCGTACCTCTCCACACTCCACCTTCACTCCTCCGCACCAGCCGATCTAGGAGGAGGCCCTCGAGGGACATTCTTCCCCAGCTCCGTCCGCCCCGATCGGCATCGGGATTCGGCCATTCCCGAGTCGTGTAAGCATCGATAGGAGCTCCAGAGGCTTCCATTCGCGTCCAGGAGCTCCTCCCCTTCTTACCCATCGTTTAATTTGATCGTAGGAACTCTCTATCATCGATGCTCCCATCTCATTGGAGTTGCTGTCCGCCGGAGACTTGTTGTCGTCGATGTGGAGCTTCCCGCTCGGCCAAATCCTCCTCCATCAGACGGGCGGGTCATCGGTGAGTGCAGTCGCCCACTCAGCCAGCTCTCTCCTCCCTCCTATTGTCGTCGGAGATCACCGTGTGCTTCTAGCGCCGGTGAGGCCTTCAAACCTGACAGGGGGACCCCTTGTCAGTGTCTCCCTCTCCTTCGAAGCGTTTCCCTGGAAGCGTATTTGGCTAAAAGTTGCTTTCCTTGCGGGGATACGCCTTTCCTCTCGGGCGCTTTGACACATCTCAAGCTAGCCCCTGTTTTTGATATTTCTTATTACTCATTAGTCCCTGAAACTGTTTTAGCTATAACTTTTGGTCCAGAACTTATTTTCCAGTGATTCTTTTTGCAAAATGATCTTGATATTACCTAGTTTATTTTAAGATATTTCTAAAATCATTTTGGAACAAGTAGCTAGGAAGTAGCACTTCTGCCATTGTTTTCTTTATACCGTAGATTCTGACACCGAGAACACACACGTTATTTGCATCGAACTTGATCCCGACGACGTGGAACCATTCAAGCATGTGTGAACTCTTGATGTGATGTTTTCCAACCTAACTCATATTTATTATTCATCACCTTGCATTTTTCATACATGCTACATATATTTCAACAATGGTAAAATATGATGATGGCAAGTGGTAGTTATGAAAGGTTGTGGAATAGCCTAGTCACGCGGAACGTGATAGGTTATGGCCTGTTCATGACATGTGCACGTTGGTGCCAGTAAAAATTTAGTTAAACTCTAGTATCGACCTAGTTCGAGTTTTGTCCATGTCATACTCCTATACCGTGCTACCACAGTTTCCTGGATAATGGATTCGGTATAGTCAGTTGTAGACCTATTATCAGGCACACACCATTAGAGGGGCCGGTATTAAGGTATCCAAGGCCCTGGACTAAATCCAGTCATCCGTTCAGGGGGCATGGGTGTTTCTGGTCTCGGACCGGAAGGGAGGGCACTCCCCGTAAACGCGCAGTAGAAATATTTTTAATCCCATGTTAGTCGACGTCGGAGCCTACCCGTTTTATGGTTTTGCCTTGGCAGCGTAGTCCGGGTGAAGCCGGTCTTCGCGGAGGTAAAGTGCGTGTGTGCTAGTTCTGCGTGTCCACTTCTAAATTGTCATACGCAGGATTAGTCATGATGACTATCGAAAACCGTGAGCTATGGGTAAATAGTACACCCTTTGCAGAGTCAAAACAATTCGAGTAGCCTTGTCCCTGGTCAAGGACGTTGTTGGACGAGTCAAGTGTCGGTCCTAGAGTCGGTCTTTGGAGTATAAGTAATGGTGATAATAATGGTTGTGGAGTATCGTATTAAACTATGGAACATGATCAAATATTTTATTGGTTCAAGATTATCCTGAAGGTTGGTTGTACCACCTGGATATTTCTTGTTATTTATTTATTATGCCCTTTCTGTGGTGTCGCTGAGACGCTCGACTACGGCTTGTTATTTATTTATTATGCCCTTTCTGTGGTGTCGCTGAGACGCCCGACTGCGGCTTGTTATATATTTATTATGCCCTTTCCATGGTGTCGCTGAGATGCTCGACTGGGCTTGTTGTTTATTTATTATGCCCTTTCCGTGAGTCGCTCAGACGCCCTACTGCGGCTTGTTATTTATTTATTATGCCCTTTCTGTGGTGTCACAAAGACGCCCATTTGTGGCTTGTTATTTATTTAATTTATGTTATGTCCTGTATGTGGTCTCGCTCAGACGCCCGACGGTGGTTTTACTAACCCCTGTTAACCTTTTGAGGCGTCACTCCAGACACCCGATCGGTGTAGTTTACTTTTCTGTTAAGGATATCTCGGGAGGACTAACGCCTGATTTATCCACTAACTTAATTTACTTTGAGTACTTATATTTTGGATATAACCTGATTGTAACCATCTCATCTTTTGTGCAAACTGTTTGCCAGTACTTTTCGAAGTACTCACTGGCTTGTCGTTGTGGCCATATATGGATGAAGGGGATCTCATGGATGAAGAGTTCGATAGCGAGTCCGATGTCTAGAGGAGTCCCAGACAGTCTTGCAATCCTGGAGTCTGCCGCTATTTTATTCCATCACTTCCGCCACCCCGAATAAATCGCTGAGCTTCACTCTGATGCTTAACGCGTAGTAGTACTTTTGTCATGTCACATTACACTGATGTGACGTGCCCCTTTATTTTTTACGAGCAGTAGAGTCACCCTAAGACCACTATAACATTCATTTTTCCTAAGACTTGGATATGTTGTAATAATTGTAGAGCAACCCTTGCTCTACTTGTCTAATATTAAGGACTACTGGTTTTCTGTATGAAGATGAGTCTGTGAGTGAGAAATATTTTTCCTCACTCAGGACGCACATGGCTGATTTCCAATTAATTCATTTTTTGGAAACCGGTCGAGATAACCTTCATATGAGAGCCATGCTGATTGTAGGAAACCCCTAGGCACGATCAATAACTAGATTAGTCATTTTTAATTCCTGCTTGTTTTAGCAATTTTCTGTTAGTCAACATATATTTATATTTTAACGATATGAAAATTTTGTTTTTTGTGTAGATGGATGGAAGTGGTTGCCCTTCGCACATGTTCGCCAACGAGCCAACGGGATTCTTGCGACTTCTTTACGTCATCGTTAAGATCGCGATTGGATCGACGACTTGTACCGAGTACACGTTTTACCTCTAAAAGATCAGCGACTCCCTGACTATGCATCAGGCGTCGGTGCACTTTATTGGTAGTCGACCAGGGATCCGTCGTCTTTGCTTTGTTGGGAGAGCCATGCCTACAAAGAGGCAGGCTATTCAGATGGCAGCCAGGGAGGCGATTGCTCGTCTTCGGGACGCTCTTCCAGCAATGAAGACTCGTCCTTATTATTACCTGCCTTGCCACGTGTCGTACACCAGTCACTATGCCTTTGCATGCCCTAAACGAGAGGAATATGATGGCCTAGGGATGCTCGTACAGTATGTCTCAGCCCTAGAGTCAGCCTTTGATGGCTTAGTAGACGACTTGGTGGTTGCTCGCATGGAGCACCTTACTCGTCCTCACCACACGACTGAGCTCCTTCATCCCGCACCGCCTCGGTCATGCCCATCTTCTTCTGCCTCATGCACTCCGCCAGCTCAGCTCCGCCGTCAGATGCCTACCATTGAGGAGTTCAATCAAGTCATTGCTCCTGCCCCCATTAGAGATGCTATGCCTGCTAGTCTCGTGCGTGCTTCGCCGTCTCGTGCAGTCCGCTTAGAGCCAGCAGAGGAGGAAGTGAACTCCCCAGCTCCTCATCTGGGACTTTCCCTAGGCCAGACAATCCCGGTTCCTTCCGACTTCGCCTAGAGATGGTGCAACAGATAGATAGTACTCTTGTACGGTATGTATGATATGTATGATGATGTGCTCCTAGACCGAAGGGAAGTAGTCGTGTTGCATCATGTAGGACAGGAGAAGTGCACTAGCTTAAATAACAAGTCAGGCATATGAGAGTACGACCTGAGTGGTATGTATAATTATGTGCGATGTAAGATGTACTGCACTCCTTCTCCAAACATGACGAATATTTTATGGATAAAATCTTTGCAGTGTTTCCTTGGAAATATTTCTATTTTTTATTTGAACTTCATTTTTCTTATTGGTTCTTGCAACATCAACCCATCTTTGAGAAAATAAGCCGTCCCTGGACACGCTCCATGCCAAGGGACAATGGAAAAAATCAATCCGTTGAGACACAGAACAACTTCACTCAAGGTCAGTCCAGCCAACATGAAAGCAACCCAACACTTTCAGAAGTCTGTCGTTTATACGAGCAGAGCCAACAACAGCGTCACGAAATGAGGAATCAACTGATGAATATGGGAAATCAGCGTGGTCCGCACCCACAACACTCCCGACTGGGTGAACTACAAAATACACATCCGCCAACATTTTTGCACACCGACAAACCAATGGAAGCAGACGATTGGTTGCGTGACATTGAAAGAAATATGACAATTGCACAGTGTTCAGATCATGAGAAGGTACTTTATGCAGCCCACTATTTGACTGGAGATGCATCCTCGTGGTGGGAAAACATCCTCTACGTGCATCCAGACGAGAACACTATCACATGGACTGAATTCAAGGAAAGTTTTCATGGAGCGCACGTACCCAACTGTGTCATGAAAATAAAGAAGAGAGAATTTGAAGACCTGAAGCAAAGAAGTTCCAACGTGATGGAATAGCTGGATCAGTATAATCAACTATCCCGCTATGCAAGCGAGGACTACAAGACAGAGGAAAGAAGGATGGAGAAATTCCTGGATGGACTTGCTCCAGTATTGAAATGCCAACTGGTTCTTCACACGTTTCCAAATTTTAAGACACTGGTAGACAAAACCAATATGCTAGAAGCTGAACGTCCCAGCATGGGTGACATTCGCAAACATCGTCGCAACAATTCTGCCCTAGTACGCAACATCAAGCACAAGACAGAGGACTCAAAGACTCAAGCTCCGCCTACCCCAGCACCAACAACTATATTCAACAACAACTCTTACGTAAGGAACAAAGATTTTACTCCCCGTACCGGTATCACCTGTTTTGCATGTGGAGAATCAAGACACTACGCCCAACAAGGCCCAAAGGCCGGAAATGGTGCAACCAAGACCAACACTTCCAACTTTGATTCAGCACGAAAGCGCATAAATTTCAACCCGAATAACAATCACATGAAGGGTCACATGAATCTTGTCGCCAAGGAAGATGCCATGAATGCACCTGAAATTGTACTCGGTAAGTTTCCTGTCAACAAAATTCCTGCCCTGGTTTTGTTTGATTCTGGAGCTTCCCACTCGTTCATTTCGAAAATATTTGTTTCGAAACACAACTTTTCAACCCTCCCCTTGGAAAATTGAATGACTATCAAGTCCCCGAGAGTACAACAAACTACGTAAGAATATTGCAAGGATGTTACTATTGAAATCAAAGATTTGGTGTTTTGGGAAAATCTTATTGTTATTGAAAGCAACATAGTGGATATTATTTTGGGAATGGACTGGCTAAACACCAACAAGGGATTTATTGACTGCTTCAATCGAACGGTCACCCTCACTCACCATCAAGGTAAGAGAGTAGCAATTGCAGCCCTACGGAGGGAAAAATCAAGCAAAGCAAGATTAAATCAGACAGAAGCCAGTGAGTTGAAAGACGTTCCAGTGGTATTTGAATTTCCGGATGTATTTCCTGATGAGCTGCCACGTATGACGCCAGACCGAGAAATTGAATTTGTTATTGAGCTTGCACCTGGTACAACCCCAATATATAAGAAGTCGTACCGCATGGCACCAACTGAGTTGGCTGAACTCAAGAAGCAAATAAAGGAACTATTGGACAAAGTGTACATTAGACCAAGCTCTTCACCTTGGGGATCACCAGTACTGTTTGCCAAGAAGAGAGATGGAACACTGAGACTGTGCATTGATTAGCAAGCACTCAACATGGACACTATCAAGAACAAGTATCCACTGCCCCGAATAAATGATTTGTTTGATCAATTAGCTCAAGCAAAGGTATTTTCAAAGATCGATTTGAGGTCGGGGTATCATCAACTCAAGATCCATCCAGAAAACATTCCAAAGACAGCCTTTACCTCAAGATATGGATTATACGAGTTTACAATAATGCCTTTCGGACTAACCAACGCACCATCTTACTTCGTGCATTTGATGAATAAGGTGTTCATGAACTATATGGATAAGTTTGTCGTAGTCTACATCGATGACATACTTGTCTACTCCAAAAACCTCGAAGAGCATGCGGAACACCTAAGAATTGTGTTGGGAGAACTCCGTAAACATCAGCTATATGCAAAATTTAGCAAATGTGAGTTTTGGCTTAAACAGGTTGGATTTTGGGGACATGTGATGACACAAGATGGCATTGCGGTAAACCGAGAGAAGGTCAAGGCCGTAAGTGAATGGCCGCAACCAGCCAATGTGACAGACATCCGGAGTTTCCTCAGATTAGCAGTATATTACAGTAGGTTCATTGCAAGTTTTTCCACTATTGCCCCACCTATGACCTAGTTTCTCAAGAAGGAAAAGAAGTTTGAATGGACCGAAGCTTGCGAAAGAAGTTTCTAGGAATTGAAGAAGAGATTAACAACAACTCTAGTATTGATTGTGCCAGACTTAAACAAGGATTTTGAAATATACCGTGATTCTTCCAGGAAAGGCGTCGGATGCGTACTCATGCAAGAAGGGAAGGTCGTGGCTTATGCCTCACGACAACTCCAGCAACACGAAGAGAACTACCCCACTCACAATTTGGAGTTGGCCGCCGTGATTCACGCTCTCAAGGAATGGAGACACTTTCTGCTTGGAAATCGCTGCGAAATATACACGGATCATAAAAGTCTCAAGTACATTTTCACACAGCCAGATATCAACCTACGACAACGAAGTTGGTTGGAGTTAATTTAAGATTATGATGTGGGCATTCATTACCACCCGGGTAAGGCTAACATAGTAGCAGATGCTCTTAGCCAGAACCCCGCCTCAGGAAAGAACCCCGTACCGAAGATGAGAACTGAGCTTGCAAAAGAGTTCGCTTTGCTAAACCTACTCCTCGTTCCAGAAGGTACAATGTCACAACTTGAAGTACAACCGACTCTGGACGGGAATATCAAGGAAGCTCAGAAAGGACACCCCAGCATACAAGGCATAAAGAAAAAGATGAGTCTTGGGAAGGCCCCCGAGTTTACTATTGATGAGCAAGGGATCCTATGGTATAGAGACCGACTGTGTTTACCGGACCAAGAAGACCGCAAAACCCAAATTTTGGAAGAAGCCCACAACGTGCCCTATTCTATCCACCCATGAGGCACAAAAATGTTCAAGGACCTCCAGACAAAATATTGGTGGCATGGAATGAAGAGAGATATTGCCTCTTTCATTGCCCGTTGTGATTCATGTCAGCGAATTAATTCAGAACATCAGAAGTCGGCATGGCTACTACAACCTATGAAGATTCCTGAATGGAAGTGGGATGAGGTAGGAATGGATTTTATTGTCGCACTACCTCGGTCACGACATGGACACGATGCTATATGGGTGATCACAGATCGGCACACAAAAATGGCTCACTTCATTCTAGTCAAGACTACGTACTCCACTCAGAAGCTAGCAAGACTATACCTCGCCCGTATTGTGTGCTTACACGGGATACCCAAGACTATTGTATCCGATAGAGGCACCCAGTTTACCTCAAGATTTTGGTAATATCTGCAACAAGCTTTGGGAACACAGCTAGTATTCAGCACAACTTATCACCATCAGACTGGAGGACAAACCGAGCGTGTAAATCAGATCCTCGAAGACATGCTCGGGGCTTGTGTGCTCACATATGGGAACAGTTGGGAAGACACTTTACCCTACGCCGAGTTCTCATACAACAATAGTTATCAAGCAAGCTTAGAGATGTTGCCTTTCGAAGCCTTATATGGAAGACGATGTCGTGCTCCTCTAAATTGGTCAGAAACCGGTGATAGCCGCATGTTCGACCCGCAACTACTCCAAGAGGGAGAGGACAAGGTGAAGATCATAAGAGAGAAACTAAAAATAGCCCAAAGCCGTCAGAAGAGCTACTACGATAAAAAACAACGTGATGTCGGTTTCAATCCTGATGATTATGTGTATCTTAAGGTATCACCCATGAGAGGGTTACAAAGATTCAAAGTCAAGGGCAAGCTTGCACCTTGTTTCATTGGACCATTTCACATAATTGCTCGTAGAGGACAGCTTGCCTACCAGCTAGACCTACCAGCAGAATTGTCAAACGTACACAATGTGTTCCACATTTCTCACCTAAGAAAGTGTGTGAGAAACCCCGAGCAACAGGTAGCTCATGACAACATAGAAGTGCAACCAGAACTATCCTATCAGGAACACCCCGTGAAAATATTAGAGGAATCGGAAAGAAGGACACGACAAAAGGTTACCAAGCTATTTAGAGTACCATGGACAATCACTCAAAGGATGAGGCCACGTGGGAAAGAGAGGATTACATGCAGAAACAGCAACCGCAACTTCTTGAGGAATTGCTGAAATCTCGGGGACGAGATTTTTCTTAAGGGGGTAGGTGTTGTAATACCCAAGATTTTTTAAAATTTTGATTTCCTTGATTTCCTTGATTTTTTAAAATTTTTGCTTGACAAAAACTTTGAAGCTCTCTTGCTAACCTTCTTGAGAAAAGTTTTTGGAGCTTCTTTTTCCACCAAACAAGTTTTAGAGATATTCTTTTGGCCCTTTCTCAAGATGAATTGGTTTGAAAGAATATTCATTCTTTTGCAACTTTGGAATTTTTTTTTCCGTAAACCTTCTATTCTTATTTCAAAAATATTTACTCATCACCTTTTTGTTTTAAATATTTTTTCACCTTCCCTAGCACTAAGGTTTTACTTTGAATTCTTTCCAAAAAAATAGAAGGGATGGATCACACTTAATTATTTTATTTCAATAAAACGGATTTTCTGTAATCAGTTTGAACTCCTACCATTTTACAAAGGAAGTCCTCTACTCCTTTGGAGTCCTGACCCCAAACTCCTGTAGTTTGAAGCCCTTAGTGTGTTCTATCATTTCCACCACAAACCTTGAGCTGCCATGTTTAAAAATTTCAAAATCTGCTTGATTGAAGTTTGACCTCAGAAACTTATTTTCTCCGCAAACCTGTCCCAAACTTCTCCAAAAATTCTCAAAATTTCAGCAATGCCTTGTCTTCCAATAAGAGTGCTCCCCAAAAAATTTCAGCTCCAAATTTATCCTCCAGATGCCTTTTTCAAATCGTCGAGCACCTCACCTGCACTTCGAACTGTGCTAGTGTGAATTTAATTCTTCAGACCAACTTCAGTCAGAGCCACAACCCTCTCCCCCTTGTCAATCTTGCCAGTATCGCCGCCTTAGCCATCGATCCTATGCTAGAGCTTATCCTTGCGCCTCACATCGCCTTGGACTCTTCTCCTTGTCGGCGGCTAGCTGACAGAGCTGGCAAGCTCCGGCAGCAGCTCTGCAATAGCGGCAGCACCTCCCTACTACAACCCCGCGCCGCCCGGCACCGTCCACCGCCTCTGCAGCCTCCGCGTGTCCCCCATCGCTAGTGCACGCCGCAAAAGCTGTCGCCACACACCGAGCTACTCAGAGCACATTTTTCTACCGCTGCAGAGCTCAGCAATTGCCGCGTCGTTGCCGCATTGTCTCAGTCTATGACCAGCTCCCCTTCGGTCAAAAATTAGACCCTCGTGGTGGTTAGGTTCGAACCAAGCCACCTAATCGCCTGCCCAAGCCTCTGCTTCACCGGAATTGCTCGCTGGAATAAATGCCGAAGCTCCTCCCATAGGGCCTATAAGTAGAGCCCCTCCCACGAGCTTCGGAACCCATCTCGCACCTCTCCACACTCCACCTTCACTCCTTAGCACCACCCGATCCAGGAGGAGGCCCTCGAGGGACCTTCTTCCCCAGCTCCGCCCGCCCCGATCCGCTTCGGGATCCGGCCATTCCCGAGTCGTGTAAGCATCGGTAGGACCTCTAGAGGCTTCCATTCGCATCCAGGAGCTCCTACCCTTTTTACCCATCATTCAATTTGATCGCAGGAACTCTTTGTCATTGATCGCCGCATCTCACCGTAGCTGCTGTCCGCCGGAGACTTGCTGCCGTCAACGTGGAGCTTCCCCCTCAGCCAAATCCTCCTCCATCAGACGGGCGGGTCATCGGTGAGTACAGCTGCTCACTCAGCCAACCCTCTCCTCCCTCCTATCATCTCTGACGATCACCGGGTACTTCTGGCGCCGGTGAGGCTTTCGAACCTGACACGGGGACCCCCCTTGTCAGTGTCTCCCTCTCCCCCGAAGCGTTTCGCTCGAAGCATATTCGGCTAAAAGTTGTTTTCCTTGCGGGGAAACGCCTTTCCCCTCGGGCGCTTTGACATATCTCAAGCCGGTCCGTGTTTCTATTATTTATTATTACAGATTAGTCCTTGAAACTGTTTTAGCTATAATTTTGATCCACAACTTATTTTCCTGTGATTATTTATGCAAAATGATCCTGATATTCCCTTGTTTATTTTAAGATTTTTCTAAAATTATTTTGGGACCAGTTGCTATGCAGTACCACTTATGCCATTGTTTTCTTTATACCGTAGATTCCGACACCGAGAACACCGACGTTAACTACATCGAGCTTGATCCCGACTACGTGGAACCAAGCAAGCATGTGTGAACTCCTGATGTGCTGTTTGCTAACCTAACTCATATTTATTATTCATCACCTTGCATTTTTCATACATGCTACATATATTTCAACAATGGTAAAATATGATGATGGCAAGTGGTAGTTATGAAAGGTCGTGGAATAGCCTAGTTACGTGGAACGTGATAGGTTATGGCCTGGTCATGACATGTGCATGTTGGTGCCGGTAAAAAATTGGTTAAACTCCAGTATCGACCTAGATCGAGTCTTGTCCGTGTCATACTCCTATATTGTGCTACCGTAGTTTCCTGGATAATGGATTCGGTATAGTCAGTTGTAGACCTATTATCAGTCACACACCATTAGAGGGGCTGGTATGAAGGTATCCATGGCCCTGGACTAAATCGAGTCATCCGGTTAGGGGGCATGGGTGTTTCCGGTCTGGGACCAGAAGGGAGGGCACTCCCCGTAAGCGCATGCTAGAAGTATTATTTATCCCATGCTAGTCGAGGTCGGAGCCTCCCCATCTTATGGTTTTTCTTTGGCAGCGTAGTCCGGGTGAAGTCGGGCTTCACGGAGGTAAAGTGGGTGTGTGCTGGTTTTGAGTGTCCACTTCCAAATTGCCGTACGCAGGATTAGTCATGATGACTATCGAAAACCGTGAGCTATGGGTAAAGAGTACACCCTCTGCAGAGTCAAAACTATTCGAGTAGTCGTGTCCCCGGTCAAGGACGTTGTTTGATGAGTCAAGTGTCGGTCCTAGAGTCGGTCTTTGGAGTTTAAGTAATGGTGATAATAATGGTTGTGGAGTATCGTATTAAACAGTGGAACATGTTAAAATATTTTATTGGTTCAAGATTATCTTGAAGGTTGGTTGTACCACCCAGATACTTCCTGTTATTTATTTATTATGCCGTTTCTGTGTTGTCGCTGAGACGCCCGACTCTGGCTTGTTATTTATTTATTATGCCCTTTCTGTGGTGTCGTTGAGATGCCCGACTGGGGCTTGTTATTTATTTGTTATGCCCTTTCTATGGTGTTGCTGAGACGCCCGACTGTGGCTTGTTATTTATTTATTATTCCCTTTATGTGGTGTCGCTGAGACGCCCGACTATGGCTTGTTATTTATTTATTATGCCCTTTCTGTGGTGTCGCTGAGATGCCCGACGGCGGCTTGTTATTTATTTTTTATGATCGTTCTGTGGTGTCGCAAAGACGCCCGTTTGTGGCTTGTTATTTATTTCAGTTATGTTATGCCATGTATGTGGTGTTGCTCAGACGCCCGACGGTGGTTTTACTAACCCCTGTTAACCTTTTGAGGCGTTGCTCCACACACCCGAATGGTGTATTTTACTTTTCTGTTGAGGATATCTCGGGAGGACTACCGCCTGATTTATTCACTAACTTAATTTACTTTCAAAACTTATATTTTGGATATAACCTGATTCTAACCATGCATATTAAAATCAACTCCATGCATCTCATCTTTTGTGCAAATTGTTTGCGAGTACTTTTCCAAGTACTCACTGGCTTGTTGTTATGGCCATATATGGATGAAGGAGATATCATGGATGAAGAGTTCGATAGTGAGTCCGATGTCTAGAGGAGTCCCAATCAGTCTTGCGATCCTGGAGTCCGCCGCTGTTTTATTCCATCGCTTTCGCCACCCCGAATAAGTCGTTGAGCTTCACTCTGATGCTTAATGAGTAGTAGTACTTGTCATTTCACATTACTCTGACGTGACGTGCCCCTTTATTTTTACGAGAAGTAGAGTCACCCTAAGACCACTGTAATATTCCATTTTTCTGAAGACGTGGATATGTTCTAATAATTGTAGATCAACCCTTGCTCTACTTGTATAATATTAAGTACTACTGGTTTTCTGTATCAAGATGAGTATGTCAGTGAGAAATATTTTTCCTCACTTAGGACGTACATGGCTGATTTCCAATTAATTCATTTATTTGGAAACCGGTCATGACAGGAACACGGTACATAATAGTACCCGAGACTCGGGTTGGGTGCGACCGACCTACGTGAGGATCAAATCTCCTCAGAAACTGTATTGCACTTTGAATTCGCTGCATTGAATAGGCGATGCAATAGCCCCCGAGCCTTAATTATGGCACGGGTGGTCGAATTAAGGATCGATATTTGTTTGACACAAACTTTGTTATGTTTGACACAATTTATATGTAATGATTATATGTATCCAATTACTTTACATCATTAATGCTTGGATCCGCATTGTACAAGACTTTGTTGACCGACCATCAGCTTCAACATCCTTGGCCAGTAGCCGAGGAGTGTTTGTCCTACTTTATGAAGCCTCTATAAGGGCAAAGATTTAGGGCAAACAAGGCAATCCGGCCATACGGTTTTATAAACAAATGTATGCGGAGAGATATGTTATATTACTATTTAATGTAAGAAACATCTTGTGGGAAAAATAGTTCATTTATAAGTTCCTTTCCTAGGATATCATGTTGACCATGATCGTGAACCTCACCTCCGATCAATGTGGAAGGAAAATACTAAGAATTTTTGTTTGGGGAAAATTCCCGAAGTCTTTGGTCTTTGATGAACCTTTCACTTTCATCGTCAACGACCAATTATACTCTTAAGATGGCTAGATTTCGGCTTCAACTAGTCTGAGGTACTGACCCGGATCACCCGGCAGTAACAATCACAGACGTGCTCCCTTTACCCCCTAGCCAAACAATCGGGAATGTAGAGGGTAAGAACAAGAGCCAGAAGGTTCTTGCCGGCAGCTTCTGGCAGCTCTGCAGGGAAGTACTGGCCGGAATTGAACTTCCTTCTCTTACCTGGCCTTGTTTGTGGTGTCACGGATGGTTGAGTGAGTCGGAGCATGAAAGTCCTTGATTCCACGGGTAACTTGAGGGCAGCATGCTTTGACAGTTCATCGATAATGCGTTTTTCTATAAAGGAACGTGCTCTGTTTGCAGACCATCAAAGCGTTCCTCCAACTTCCTCACTTCACCTACATTGGCTTCCATCAACGGGGTCTCGTATTCTTTGTTGACCTGCCGAACGACAAGCTGCGAATTGCGTGTGAGGATGAGCTTCTTGATTTCGAGGTGTGCTGCGATCCTAAGACCGACAAGCAGCCCTTTGTATTTTCTAGTGTTGTTTGTGGCCTCCTGGGGAAAACACATGTGGATTACATATTTGAGGTGCTCTCTAGTGGGTGCGACAAGCAACACGCCAGCACCGGCGCCTTGGAGCGAGAAAGCTCCATCAAAATACATAATCCATTCTTGACTCGTTTCCTTGCCAGGGAGAGTCGTTTCTTGTATCTCTTCGTCCAGTGTCGGGGTCCATTTTGCAATGAACTCTGCCAAGGCTCTGCTCTTAATAGTTGAAGTGCTGTCAAACTTGAGGCCAAAGCATGACAGTTCCAAATCCCACTCCACAATCCTGCCGGTTGCGTCTGGATTCCGTAAAACCCATTGCAGAAGAAAGCAAGTGAAGACAGTGATCTCATGTGCATGGAAGTAATGGCGCAGCTTCCTCGAAGACATAAGGAGGCCTAAGAGTAATTTTTGCACGCCACAGTATCTTGACGTAGCCCCGTGCAAGAGGTAGCTGACAAAATAAACTGGGTGCTGCACCATCTTCTTCTTCTTCTTCTTCATTGCTTCATCTCTAGACTGTGTCGGGGAAGATCCTGGCTTGCCGCTTGACGTTGCTGCGCTTGATTGTGCTACCTCTGCCGCTGCTTCTTCATCGTCTTCTCTCTGCGCCACTAACGCAACACTAACCACTTGATTTGTTGCCACCAAGTACAGTAGCAACGACTCCTGTGGTTTAGGCGCAACTAGTGTTGGCGGAGAGGAGAGGTACATCTTCAAATCTTGCAGCGTTGCCTTCGCCTCCAGAAGTCCAATTCATGGGACCTGCCTTTTTCAAGATTTTGAAAAAGGGCAGGGCGTGCTCAGTAGATTTGGAGATGAACCTACTCAGAGCAGCAACGTAGCCGGCAAGGCGACGCACATCTTTGACGCGTCTTGGTGCCTCAATCTGCTCGATGGCCTTGATCTTGTCGGGATTCACCTCAATCCCACGCTGAGACACAAAGAACCCGAGAAGCTTGCCGGATGGGACACCAAACCTACACTTCTCAGGATTGAGCTTCAAGTTGATCTTGCGCAGATTCACAAACGTCTCTTCTAGATCTTGTATGAGCGTTGCTTTGTCCTTGGTTTTGACCACTATGTCATCCATGTAAGCTTCCATATTTCTATGTAGATTGGACTCAAAACCAATTTGAATAGCTCTTGCAAATATTGAACCGACATTTTCAGCCCAAAAGGCATACACACGAAGCAGTACGTGCCACATGGGGTAATAAATGCGGTCTTCTCTCTGTCTTCCTTTGCCATGAAGATCTGATGACACCCTGAATAGGCGTCAAGGAATGACAACAGATCATAGCCGACAGTGGAGTCCCCAATCTGGTCGATGCGCGGCAATGGAAAAGGATCCTTTGGACATACTTTATTAACATCTCTAAAGTTGATACACAACCTCCATTTTCCATTCGCCTTGCGCACTACAACTGGATTGGCCAACCATGTCGGATGAGTCACTCCTCTAACCAAACCTGCTGCTTCTAACTTCTTGATTTCCTCGGCAATAAAGTCTTGCCACTCCAAGGCTTGCTTCCGGACCTTCTGCTTGACGGGCCGCGCATGAGGGCAGACATCAAGATGGTGCTCAATCACCTTCCTGGGAACACCAAGGATGTCAGATGGTTGCCATGCAAACACATCGACATTCGCCCATAGGAAGGCAATGAGCTCGCTTTCCTACTTGCCGCCAAGGGTGGAACTTACGGTGAAAGTTCCTCCCATACCATCCTCCTTGGCGGGCACTTTCTTGATCTCTGATGGAGCTGCCTTGGACTTCTTGCTCCTGTTGGTGGAGCTTTCTGGCACATCATCGACACTAGCGCAGCACTCCAAGGAGGTGCGCTTGCCGGATGTTGTGCAAGAGGTCTTGTTGCCGGTCTTCTTCCCCCCGGAGCTCGAGCGGCAGGAGCGGGTGCCTTGGCGGCAGGCACTGCAACTGCCTCCCGGTAGAGCTGGTTGGTGTAGATGAGCGCATCTTTCTTGTCAGAGTGGATGGTGATGACGCTCATCGGACCGGGCATCTTCAATGTATTATACACGTAGTGCGATGCCACCAAGAACTTGGCTAGCGCTGGACGACCAAGGATCCCATTATATCGCAACGGAATCTTGGCGACGTCGAAGACAACCTTCTCCGTCGTGTAGTTCAGGTCACTACCAAATGTTACTGGTAGCGTAATCTTTCCCTTCGGCTGGATCCCCCTGGATTGATCCCGTGAAACATGCCCATTTCTTTGAGATCCTAATAAGGAATTTGCACCCTCTTGATCACATCAAACGACATCAAGTTCATACCGGCCCCACCGTCAACTAACATCTTTGTCACTTTGAGGTTGCAGATCGTTTGTGAAACCAACAATGGCAGAGACCCGACCTCAGTTGTGCGATCAGGGTGATCCTCCGCGTCAAAAAAGATAGGCGTGTGGGACCATTTCAATGGTTTCTGAGCACCCACAGATGGCTCTGTCGCATTAACCTCACGCGCCCACTATTTAAACTGGCGGTGGGAAGAATGTAACAAGGCGCCCCCGTCGATGCACATCATGTCTGTAGCCCTCTGGAATTAATGGTCACTGGACCCGTCGTCCTCCTGGCTACTATCGTCTTCATCCCCTTCTTCCTTGTCATGGCCTCGGGCGGGCCTCTCCTTCTTCTTCTTGGCATTGCCGCGATGACCGCCGTGTTTCTTGCGAGACCCTGCAGCACCATCCTGGGCCTTCTCCTTATCCCGCCTTTCATATTCAGCCTTTATCTTCCCGGCAAGCTGCTCAACTTGCCGGCAGTTTTGGAGATCGTGGCCATTGGTGCAATGGATCTTACAATACTGTTTGCTGGAGCCTTCCAACTTGTCGACATCCGTCAAGGCCTAACAAGGGGCGCACCTGGAAACATCCTTGCCGGGGGCGTCAGCCTTGGCCTTCTTGGCGGTGCTGACATTGCTAGACCCCTCGACAGCAAACACGGCCTTGCCCTTACGCTTTTTGTTACGCCGTCGGACTTTCTTTGCAGGGGTGTCGACGTTTTCGTTGTCAGAATTGGTTTCTGCGTTGGCATCTTCGCTGGGGAGCCTACTCCCTTCTTCTGTCCGAGCACATTTATCAGCCAGAGGATAGAGCTCGGCAACATCCCTGACTTTGTTCATCGCCAGCTCTTCGCGCATCTTGCGATTGGGCACGTTCTGATGGAACACACCAATCACTGCGGCAGGATGAATGATTGGTATGTTGTGTTGTATGCGGCTGAACCTCTATATATACTTGCGCAAGGTCTCGCCCTCTTTTTGGGGGATGATATGCATGTCACTTTCCTGGCCAGGAGCTCGGTGGCCACCGGTAAAGGTGCCAACGAAGTCATGGCAAAGATCTTCCACAGAAGAAATGGAATTCTTCGGCATATGCATCAACCACGACCTCACGTTGGGCTTAAGCACCAACGGAATTAGCTTGTAAGTATCTTGTTGTCGCGAGCCCCGACAGCCTGCACCGCAATGGTGTAGATGCTCAAGGACTCCGACGGCGGAGTCTTGCCATCGTACTTCTCCGGGATCACCGGTTTGAACGTACGAGAACTAGGCCACTGGACTCCCCGCAGCTTAGGAGTAAACGATGGACAACCCACCTTGTAAGGTAGATCGCCAGGATACCCTGGCGCGGGCTCGTCGATAGTGGGCCCTGCATGCTTATCAGATTGATGGAGCACTTCTCGCCGCCGTTCAATGGTGGTCCGGGCGTCTTGTTTCTCCGTTTTTTAAGAACTTGACGCCGATCGCGGTGGGTCCATCAATCAGATAACGTCGTCGAATCGTTAGAGACGTTGATCCGTCAGGGCGGCGACCACTGTTGCCGCTATGGAGGAGAGTGTACTGTGCTCGCGCCGCCTCCAGCCTTCTCTCCATTATCACGCGCTGGCCTGGTGGACTGTCACTTTGAATGCTCTGGCTGCTGCGGCCCATCGCCATTAGCAAGGCCCATGAGGCTCTGAATGATGGGTCTCCATTCTTCGAGCTTCTCTGCCATAGGAGGAAATCTAGGAGCATCAGTGCTCGTGCCAACGCTTCCGCTGGTGCAGGCGTCGACGTGAGGTGCGAGGAACGCGAGGTGCTCTTACTCCTAACCATGTTAGAAGGAGCACCATCGCGGTCCCGTGATCGCACACCACTTCTACCAGCTTCTTGACGTGCATGTTGCCCGTGCACATCTCTAGAGTGATGCTCAGGGTCTTTCCTCGGTGGCGCCGCTCCTTGCGTAAGGCTTGGGAAGGTCGTGGTGCATGCGCCGGCGTGGGTGCCTCAGAAGGCGCCTCCCCGTCCTTGGAGTTCGCCACGCCGCCCGTAGGCCGCGCAACTTCGTCCTTAGATCCACCAGCTCACGGGTTGTTGTTGTGGTTGCGAACGACGCCGCTCACCTAGCTTGGATCGCCAGAATGTCATGGAGGCTCAGGACCTCCGCCTCCTCCCCCCGCGCCCACACCATCACCTATCTGTGTAGTCACAGGTATGCTGGACGCAGGTGGATCAGCCGTCGTTGCACCCCTCCTCTTGGGAGCCATGGCGGTGAAGATGATGAAGAACCTGACGTGCTAGTTGCTAGATCAGGTTAGCGCAACCTCTAACCCCTACCTGGCGTGCAAAAGATGTCAGGGAAACGACACCTATGGGATCGTGCGGATCCCTTTATGATTCGGCGGGGAGAGAGGATTGCACCAAGAGCAGAACCAATGATCAACGCGAGGGAGGTTTTACCCAGGTTCGGGCAGCTGAGAAGCATAAAACCCTACTCCTACCTTAGGTGTATTGTGTGTTCTAGGGTTCTGGCTACAGGAGCGCTATGTGTTACACAACAGCTATGCAGAGAGCCTA
Organism: Hordeum vulgare subsp. vulgare; assembly: GCF_904849725.1. Classification (NCBI taxonomy): domain Eukaryota; kingdom Viridiplantae; phylum Streptophyta; class Magnoliopsida; order Poales; family Poaceae; genus Hordeum; species Hordeum vulgare. Next base: position 293,255,847 of record NC_058524.1, on the reverse strand, counting down.
AATCCTAGAGATTACGTAGATCGGATCAGAGAGTATCTCTCCTGAGAGTCTAAAAACTACCCCCTATAGCTACGCCTTGGGCCTCCTTTTATAGGTCAAAGGGGTCACCAACTATGGCGAACAGGGCACCCACGGGGTGCGCAGTTATACAGTGCACACACGGGGTGTATAGCTATTACACTGTTATTGACGTATTAAACGCTCTTTCAAGCATCCCTGACTCTCTTGATACGGGACAGGGGCACGTTCCATCAGCACTGCTCATCCCCGAGATGTCGCTCTACACGCACCCAAGGGGAACGACACATGGCGGCTGCGTTGGAGCGGTGGCAAGTTGGCGGGATCTTGTCGGGCGCACGTCTTGTCGGGGCTCTGTTAGCTACCCCGACAAGGATCTTGCTGAGATCCCTACCTCTGGTCTTCATTCTTCTAGTCCTTGGCTCAAACGTCTTCGTACTTGCCTTCAGCAGTCCCCCGACAGGCCTTGCCGCGGGTGTGGCTACAACTGCCCGTGCACAAGTAAGGGGGTACTAAAGGCCCAAACTTTAGTACACCGACATTGTCGTCGTTGTTGTTATGGTCATTGTTGTTTTTGTCATCGTCATTGTTATCGTCGTCGTCGTTGTTGTTGTTGTTCTTGTCGTCTTCATTGTTATGTTGTTGTCGTTGTCGTTGTTGTCGTCGTCGCTGTTGTTGTCATCGGTGTTGTTGTCATTGTCGTCGTCGTTGTCCTTGTCATCGTTGTTTTTGTCTTCGTAGTTGTTGTTTTCGTCGTCGTTGTTGTCATCATCGGCGTTGTTGTCGTCGTTGTCGTCGTCGTCGTCGTCGTCGTCGTTGTTGTTGTTGTTGTTGTTGTTGTTGTTTTTGTTATTGTTGTCGTTGTTGTTCACCCCAGGCTAATTTCCCCCGTCTTCCCCGAGCAAATCCGTGCCCGTAGCCACCACCTCCTCCGTTGACCGAAACCTCTCCGCCGCGCTCCCCTCATCGCCGGTGAACCAGGACCCCCCCCCCCCCCCGTCGTCGACTCGACCACCAGCAGGTAGGCGACGATGAGACAGACCCATTCCCGCCATTGTTAGGGCGTGAGGACGTCCTTAGCCACACCGGCGTGCTCCTCCTCCTCTCTGTCCAGAGGTAGGAGAGGACCCCGACAGGTGTGCCCCACCTGTCGGTGGCCCATTTCCCTCTCCCTCGCTCCCCGCAGCCGCTGACCGGAGGGGCCCGCGCGTCAGGTTCAAACCTAAAAGCGCGCGTGCCTAGGCAGGCCGGCTAGCTGGCCACTGGGCTGGCCCAGCCCCGAGGCCGAGTTAGGCCACGGTTGTTGCCCTTTTTCTTTCATTTTTAAAGCTTTGTCTTAAAAGATTTTTATAAAAATATTTAACCAGTGAAAATTTATGATTCTTCCAGTGATATTTTTCTAAAAATGAGGAGTATTTAATGGAACTGTTAAGGAAATTTTTAGAACAACTTATCCGTTTTATAATAATTAAAAAGGCTAAATTGGAATATTTCTGCATGTGTTAAAATTGATTTGAAAAATATTATTTCACTAAAACCAGAGACAAATACTTTTTAAATAACAATATGGATTTATCAGAATTAAACAACATTTTTAAAGTGACTTTGTGATCTGTTTTGGAGTGAGCTACTTATTGCTTATTTATTTATTACAACGATGGAAACCCCGTGTGACGAAGGAGTTAGACTTGACGACCCCGAAGACCCCGGATACCTAGCTGACCAAGGCAACGGTCCTTTGACCATGTTTGAGCATATATTATTTTGGATGCTAGTAAAGCAAATATTTACGTTGCATGTGATCATAAGTATCGGTAAATCATCGGTATGATGTTTCCGATAGCTCCTCCGGAGCACTTGCATTTTGAGCATGATCATACCACCTATGAGGATCACGCTAATATCATGTTGACAAATAAAGCTCATCATAGTAGCATGAGCAATATGATGGTATAAAAGAAAGGTTTATGAAAACCCCGTCGGTTGCCACTAAGGCCCTAGGGTGATGATGAGTTTGGTGGCCACTTTTGGTGAAGTGGTGCATCGGGTATTTTGTGTGTGTATGGTTTCGGAAACGGGAATAAATTTGTGATGTGTCGACCGTCCCAACCATACATGTACGACCACGTTACCCCTTTATGGGATGGGGCTTTGTTGATTACTCTGGTCGATGCTAGCAAAGAGCCACATTACTAGTGGCGGGAGTGATGTGTGGTCACTCTCGTGATGGGGTCGTGCCAGGTAAGGCGACTATGCCATTTTAACATGTTTCAGGCACACCTTTGGTTCCCGCATGGTTGCTACTGTCCAGAGTCGGTGCTCGTAAGACGTACAACATGTGGGCTGGGTACCAATCGAGTGGACCTGTTTTTCTAGTATCATTAGGGGAAAGGCATTGATCGGGTACTTACCTCGGGTATGTTTTATACCGCGAGTCGTGGCTGACACGGAAGTTTCCTGGATCTCGTGGGTACAGCGTACAACCTCTGCGGAGTGTAAAACTATTCGAATAGACGTGTCCACGGTCTAGGACAGTTGGGTGCTGCTGCTTAAACTACGTCGAGTCATTTCCGCATAAACCAAGTGTGTGTGAGTGTGTGGTAAATGGTGTTAATATGAAACAGTCGATATTACCAAGTTTGGTGACTTGGCATATCGGTTGAACCCGGAGTGTTCAGCCCTTGGCCGATATGTTGATATCTGTAACCCGTTCCTCTAATTACCATCTAGCTTATGTTGCACATCCATGATCATGTTTATTTATAGTCAAGTTGTTATCCACCAACTGCATATACTTGTTATTCTACCAACTTCATTGTTCATATCATGGGATGTTTGGGAGTACATTCAAAGTACTCATTGGCTTGCCACTGGTTATATTATTGACCAGACATGGAAGGACCGGAGTTTCGAGAAGAGTACGTATTCGGAGACGGACTTGCGAACTAGGACGCGTCCTAGTCAGAATGCCTGTTGGTGTAGGCTGATGGCATAGGCACCCGCTTAGCCCTAAAATTTCAGCTACTAGTTGTATTAGTGTGATTTGGCCTTATAGGCCCTACCTTGTGAACTTGACCATTCGATCATGTGATGTAATAATTCGGTACTTGGATGTAAGACTCTTAATATTCAACATCTGTGTGTTCAGTGAGCATTGATCTCTGGGATCACTGAGCACGTTCATTCGGTGATCTCGACTCATAAGTCGGGGTCCCCACATCATCGTTGTTGTTGTTGTCCTCGTCGTTGTTTTTGTCATCGTCGTTGTTGCTATCGTCGTCGTTGTTGTCGTCGTCATCGTTGTTGTCATCGTCGTTCGTCATTGTCGTTGTTGTTGTAGTTGTTGTCGTTGTTGTTGATGTAGTATTAGTAGTAGTAGTAGTTCTTGTTGTTGGTTTTGTTGTTGTTGTTATTATTTTGTTGTTGTTGTTGTTGTTGTTGTTGTTGTTGTTGTTGTTATTGTTGTTTTTGTTGTTCTTCTTCTTGTTGTTTTTGTTGTCGTCATCCTTGTTGTTATCGTCATTGTTGTTTTTGCCGTCATCGTTGTGGTAGTTGTCGTCATTGTTGTTGTCGCCGCATCGTTGTTGTTGTTGTTGTTATTGTTGTTTTTGTTGTTCTTCTTCTTGTTGTTTTTGTTGTCGTCATCGTTGTTGTTATCGTCATTGTTGTTTTTGCCGTCATCCTTCTGGTAGTCGTCGTCATTGTTGTTGTCGCCGCATCATTGTTGTTGTTGTCGTCGTCGTTGTTGTTGTCGTCGGCATTGTTGTTATAGTCGTTGTTGTTGTTGTTGTTGTTGTTGTTGTTGTTGTTGTTGTTGTCGTCGTTGTTGTTGTCATCGATGCAGTTATTTTCGTCGATGTTGTTGTTGTTCTCGTGGTCGTTGTTGTCGTTGTTGTTGTCATTATTGTAGTAGTACTTGGTGTAATCGTCCTCATTGTCGTCATCGCCCTTGTGATCATCATCGTCGTTGGTGTCGTCGTCGTCGTTGTTGTTGTCGTCGCCGTTGTTGTCATCATCGTTGTTGGTGGTTTTGTTGTTGTTGTTGTTGTTGTTGTTGTTGTTGTTGTTGCTGTTGCTGTTGTTGTTGTTGTTGTTGTTGTTTTTGTTTTTGTTGTTGTTGGTGTTGTTGGTGTTGTTGTTGGTGTTGTTGTTGTTGTTGTTGTTTGGTGTTGCTGTTGCTGTTGCTGTTGTTACTATTGCTGTTGTTGTTGTTGTTGTTGTTGTTGTTGTTGTTGTTGTTGTTGCTGTTGTTGTTGTTCTCGTTGTAGTTGTCGTTGTTGTTGTTGTTGTTGTTGTTGTTGTCGTCATTGTTGTTTTTGTCATCGTCGTCGTTGTTGTCGTCGTCTTCGTTGTTGTTGTCGTCGTTGTAGTCATTCTTGATAACCCAGAAGTATAGGGGATCAATTGTAGCCATTCTGGATAAGTAAGATTGTCAAACCGATACAACTCCGCGCACGCTACAACTCAAGTTCTATCGACCACCGATACAAATATTCCCTCAAGTTCTATCGACCACCGGTACAAATATTCTCTCAAGTTCTATCGACCACCGATACAACTCTGCGCACGCTTAACGTGCGCTTTACTTAGAACAAGTATGAAACGAGAAGTACTTTGTAGTTGCGATAGGATATGTTTGCAAGAAAATAAAGAACACGTAAATAGAAACTAGGGGCAGCTAAGATAAAGAAACAACTAAGTTGGCCTTAGTAGAGACGTTTTTGTCACAAGAAGGTTATTTGTCCCTAGGTAACCATAACCAGACCGGTAATCATTATTGCAATTTTATATGACGGAAAGGCATAAGCTAACATACATTCTCTACTTGGATCATATGCACTTATGTTTGGTACTCTAGCAAGCATCTGCAACTACTAAAGATCATTAAGGTAAAACCCAACCATAGCATTATAAGTTATCAAGTCCTCTTTACTCCCATATGCAACAACCCACCTACTCGGGTTTATGCTTCTGTCACTCAAGCAACCCACCATAGGCAAATCATGAACACATTGCAACACTCTACAGCGGGGATCCCTCAAGCTTGCGCATCACGGAGAGCACGATAGGACATCACCAATACTAAAACATGCAACTCAAACCAATCATGATCATCAATCAACCCATAAGACAAACGGATCTACTCAAACTTCATAGGATAGCTATACATCATTGGGAAATAATATATAGCATTGAGCACCATCTTTAAGTAGAGATTACAGCGGTGAGAAGAGGTGTTGAGCCGCTGCATAGAGGGGGAGAGACTTGGTGATGACGGCGGCGAAGTTGTTGGTGTAGATCGTCGTCACGAGGATGGACCCGACGAAGTTCTGGTGCCACCGGGAGAGGGAGAGAGCGCCCTCCTTCTTCTTCTTCCTTGGTCTCCCCCCTAGATGGGAGGAGGGTTTCCCCTCTCGTCCTTGGCCTCCATGGTGGCGGAGGGGTGAGAGCCCCTCCGAGATTGGATCTCTCTCTGTTTCTTTGTGTTTCTGCGTGTCAGATTCTGGCTTTTCACCGTTTCTTATATTCCCGGAGATACGTAACTCCGATTGGGCATAAATTTTAACACGATTTTATCCGGATATTAGCTTTCTTGCGGTGAAAGAAAGGCACCAACCGCCTTATGGGGTGGCTAGAAGTCAGCGTGGCGCGCCCTACCACCACGCCGCGCCCCTATGGCTTGTGGGCCCCACGGGCATCGTGTTCTGTTGATTCCCCTTCCCAAAATTCACATATATTCCAATAAAAATCTCCGTAAGTTTTTATCCCGTTTGGACTTTATTTGATATGGATTTTCTGCGAAACAAAAATACTTGCAACAAACAGGAACTCACACTCGGCACTGCATCAATATGTTAGTCCCAAAAATAGTATAAAAAGTTGCCAATGGTATACGAAAGTAGTAGAATATTGGCATGAAACAATCAAAAATTATAGATACAACACAGACGTATTAGCATGCCCAAGATTAATTCCTGCTCATCCTCGTGTAGGTAAATGATAAAAAAGATAATTTTTGATGTGGAATGCTACCTAGCATAATCTTGATCGTATAATCTAATCATGGCAGGAATATTAATACACGAGTGATTCAAAGCAATAGTCTATCATTTGACATTAAGACAATAATACTCCAAGCATACTAATAAAGCAGTCATGTCTTCTTAAAATATCATGGCTAAAAGAACGTTATCCCAACAAAATCATATAGTCTGGCTATGCTCCATCTTAATCACACAAAGTATTAAATCATGCACAACCCCGGTGTTAACCAAGCAATTGTTTCATACTTTAGTATTCTCAAACTTTTTCAACTTCCATGCAATACATGAGCGTGAGCCATGGGTATAGCACTATAGGTGGAATAGCATATGGTGGAGGTTGTGGAGGAGAAAAAATAAGGAGATAGTCTCACAACAACTAGGCCTATCAACGGGCTATGGAGATGCCCATCAATAGGTATCAATGTGAGTGAGTCGGGATTGCCATGCAACGAATGCATTAGAGCTATAAGTGTATGAAAGCTCAAAAAGAAACTACATGGGTGTGCATCCAACTCGCTTGATCATGAAGACCTAGGGCAATTTGAGGAAGCCCATCATTGGAATATACAAGCCAAGTTCTATAATGAAAAATTCCCACTCGTATATGAAAGTGACAATATAGGAGACTCTCTATCATGAAGATCATGGTGCTACTTTGAAGCACAAGTGTGGAAAAAGGAATAGTAGCATTGTCCCTTCTCTCTTTTCTCTCATTTTTTTATTTTTTTCATGTGGACTTGTTTAGCCTCTTTTATTTTTCATAAAGTCCGCAGACTTATCCCAACTTGTGAGGGAATCATAGCTTCCATCATACTTTCCTCACATGGGACAATGCTCTAATAATGATGATTATCACACTTTTATTTACTTACAACTCAAGAATTACAACTCGATACTAGAACAAAATATGACTCTATATGAATGCTTCTGACAGTGTACCGGGATGTCCAATGATCTAGCGTAGCAATGATATCAAAAAACGGACAAGCCATGAAAACATCATGCTAGCTATCTTACGATCATGCAAAGCAATATGACAATGATGGTGCGTGTGATAATAAACGAAATGGTGGAAGTTTTATGGCAATATATCTCGGAATGGATATGGAAATTCCATAATAGGTAGGTATGGTGGCTATTTTTGAGGAAGGTATATGGTGGCTGTTTGGAGGAAGGTGGGTTTAATGCACCAGCGAAAGTTGCGCGGTACTAGAAATGCTAGGAAATGTGGAAGGGTGAGAGTGCGTATAATCCATGGACTCAACATTAGTCATAAAGAACTCACATACTTATTGCAAAATTTATTAGTCATCAAAAGAAGGTACTGCACGCATGCTCCTAGGGGAAGGGTTGGTAGGAATTAACCATCGCGCGATTCCGACCTCCACACAAAGGATGACAATCAATCCATAAATCATGCTCCGACTTCTTCACATTACGGTTCACCATACGTGCATGCTACGGGAATCACAAACTTTAACACAAATATTTCTACCAATCCACAATTACTCACTAGCATGACTCTAATATCACCATCTTTATATCGCAAAATTATTACAAGGAATCAAACATATCATATTCAGTGATCTACAAGTTTTATGTAGGATTTTATGACTAACCATGTGAATGACCAACTCCTCTTAACTCTCTAAATAGATATAAGTGAAGCATGAGTGTTTAATTCTTTCTACAAAATATATGCCCAGGCTCTAACAAATATAAGTGAAGCAAAAGAGCATTCTACAAATGGCGATTTTCTATGTGTACAGAAACAGGCAATCCAAACTTCAAATGATATAAGTGAAGCACATGAAGCATTCTATAAAGCCATACTCAAAAGATATATGTGAGGTGCAAAGAGCCTTCTATAAATAAACCAAGGACTTTCTCATACCAGCATGATGCATTATTAAAATAAAAATAAAAAGCACACGACGCTCCAAGATTTACGCATATCATGTGACAAATAAAAATATACCTCCAAGTAAAATTACCGATGGTTGTTAGAAGAAAGAGGGGATGCCTTTCGAGGCATACCCAAGCTTAGTTGCTTGGGAGACCTTGAATATTACCTTGAGGTGCCTTGGGTATCCCCAACCTTAGTCTCTTTCCACTCCTTATTCCTTCATCCATCGTGATCTCGCCCAAAAGTTGAAAACTTCAATCACACAAAACTTAACAAAACCCTCGTGAGATCTGTTAGTAATAATAAAGCAAATTACAACTTTAAGTACTATTGACAACCAATTCATATTTTGTTTTTGCATTGTATCTACTGTAATATAAATTTTCCATGGTTATACCATTGGTACAATCGATAGTTTCATCAAAACGAGTAAAACAATGCATCAAAAACAACATTTGTCAAAAACAGGACAATCTGTAGTAATCTGTACATTCACCATACTTATGTAATTCTAAAAATTCTGAAAAATTAGGATGAAATAAAAAATTAGCATAGCAGTACTGTGTAAAAATTTCAGAAACTTTCACATTCCAATAAAAAAATGTAAATTCACCCACTACAGCCAAAGTTTCTGTTTTTGCACTGCACACACCAAACAAGCAATCTAATCATCCTAAAGGAAAATCTTGGAACATTACTTTTAGAATACAATGGATTTATACAAGGGGAGAATTATTTTTGTTTAAAACTTTCTATAATTAAGATTCACAAGGTTTCCATGGGCATGAACAAAGTTCAAGGCATGATCCCATATTAACAATGCTCGTCTCTCTCACTTTCACTTTTCTTTTTAATTTTTTATGCCCCCCTCTTTATTTTTTTGTTTTTTAAACTATATAAAAGCACACAACAGTATAAAATGACTCTCAAAAACTTCCGGGTTGTCTCCCTGGCAGCGCTTTGTTTAAAGTCATTAAGCTAGGCATAAAGTGCTCAAGCAATTATTCCACCTGGATCCCAAGGTATATCAAAGCCAATTTTAATTAACAAGGATTTGTAATTTAGTAGTGAGAACAAAGTAACATATATCACACAACAACTAAGTCTAACTCTCTTCCTATGCACGACATGTCATAAAAGAACAATTCATGCATACAAAGTAAAGGCCAATGCATATTATAAACAATTTCTTGCAATTTTATCGTATTGGAAACATAGAGAGGCAGAGATGTAGTTCCTCTCTCATAATAATTGCAAGTAGGAGCATCAAGCACATGCATTTTATATCTATCAAAATCATCATGTGTAATAGTAAAAGGTAACCCATCTATATAATCCTTAATAAGTGCAAACTTCTCCAATATAGCGTAGTTGGGAGAATTCAAAAAGATAATAGGACTATCATGTGTGGGTGCAATGGCAACAATTTCATTCTTTTCATAAGGAACTATAGGAATTTCATCTTCATAATCATCATTCATATTGGCATCATGGACACAAGCTGTCACGCCCAAGATGCGACCCTATCCTCAATTTGGCACGAGGGCCCCATCAAGGATAGAAGCAAATCTCGTCGTGTCACAAGAATGGATATCGTTACAAGTACATGTACTGAAAAGAAGAGATATATATATATAGAATTTGCTTACACTCGCCAAAAGCTACATCAAAGTCACAACAGTACAATATATCAACATCATGAAGAAGAGCAGGGTCCTACTACGGATGAAAACGAACGAGAAAAGAAAAACGACGTGCATCCTCGCTATCCCAGGCTCCCGGCCTGGAACCCATCCTAGATCGATGAAGAAGAAGAAGAAGAAGCAAATCCAAATGAACAATCAATGCACTCACGTCAAGTAACCTTTACATGTACCTGCAACTGGTGTTGTAGTAATTTGTGAGCCACAGGGGACTCAGCAATCTCATTTCCAAAGGTATCAAGACTAGCAAAGGTTTAAGTGGTGAGGTTGCAGCAACGGCTAAGCATATATTTGGTGGCTAACTTACGAGTACAAGAAATAAGAGGGGGAAGATCTACACATAGCGGACGTGACTACTAATGATCAAATGAATGATCCTGAACACCTACCTACGTCAGACATAACCCCACCGTGTCCTCGATCGAAGAAGGAACTCGCGAAAAAGACAGTCACGGTTACGCACACAGTTGGCATGTTTTAGTTAAGTTAACTTCAATTTATCTAGAACCAGTGTTAAACAAAGTTTCCACGTTGCCGCATAACCGCGGTCACGGCTTTCCGAAATATTTAACCCTGCAGGGGTGCTCCAACTAGTCCATCACAAATTACCACAAGCCGCATTGAAATCCTCGATCACGACCCTCGTGATCTCGTCGGACTCCTTAGTGGAAAACCTCAACTCTGAGATTACCCAAAGCATCACCGGAATCCCGATGCACAAGATATCTCGTCAAAGGTGAAACTAATCCAGCAAGGCCACCCGACGTGTCGACGATCCCGATAGGAGCCGCGTATCTCGTTCTCAGGACACGACAGATAAGCACAGCGTACGGTGGCCTGAAAGAAATCTCCCGAGTTGCCCCGGGTTGGCCCCGCAAACGACTCTAGTGTTGGACCAGCACCATCAGCACAGGCCCCCTGTATTATGTAGAATTAATACTCGGGTTCATGACGCCCTATGCTTTTAGTATTACCAAAATTATTATGTTGGGCAAAAGTAGAACCAATGTTGGGCCTTGCCAGACCAGCTTTAATCTAAAACGAATTATCAAGGGGGTCCCCATAACAACCCCGATCGTGTTAGGAGCTCTCAATTATGGAACATAACACCGGTAGCCGAAACTAAGGGGGCAAAGGTGGAACAAAACACTAGGCTAGAAAGGCCGAGCCTTCCACCTTTTACCAAGTATATAGGTGCATTAAATTAAATAGCATTTAATAGGATGATATAACATGGAACCCTTGCTATCACATGGAAGCAACTGCACCAGCAACTAGCAACACTAACACAAGGTTAAGCAAGCGGTAACATAGCCAATCAGTGGTTTGCTAGGTTGAACAGGTTGAAGGTTTTCATGGCATTGTTGAGAGGCTGATATTTAACATGTGGTAGGCAACAATACATAATCGATAGAAGCGATAAAACTAGCATGGCAATGATAGTAATGGTATCTCGAGAAATGGTCATCTTTCCTGAGATCCCGCTTCAAAGAAGAACGACTCCGTGAAGCAGACGAACTGACGTAGTCGAACGGGTCCTCACATTCCGACACGCTTGCGGAACTCTAACGAGACGGAGCAAACCGGAAACAAGCATCAACACACGGTATATTCACCGCATCACATGCACAATAAGATGCACTACCTAATATAATGCATGGATGCTCAACCCCTATTAATGCATGGATGCTCAACCCACCTCATCACAAAGTGACACTTCTGCAGAACTGCTCAGAACTGGAAACTAGTGTCTCCATTGGATTCCTTGGGTTTTCCTACCCCAAATCCATATACTACACTGCTATATATGCATGAAGAAAAAACACCACAAACAACAAAGGGAAAACTACACAGGATCAAACTCCGATAATTACAAGAATAGGGGCTGTTCTGGATATGCCAGTTTTGGCATATTCCTGTTCTGGAATATTCCAGATTTGGAAATATATCACAAATACTACAGAAAAAGAAAATTCATATCATCAACAGGGGGTCCCACTGGCCATACGCACCAGGGCCCCTAGTTGGTGGGGGGGGGATCGAACCCTGCACCTCTCCTACACACACGTACGCACACAGCCACTGGGCTAGCCGATGCTAGTTGAACTAGCAGAGGCATCTGCCAAGGTAGGCTTTGGCTCCAACCAAGTTAACACACCCAAAAACAAAAGGGCACACGGGGGACTGGAACCCAGGACCTCACGGTCGCCCTGGCTCGGTCGAACCAGCTTGCTAGGGCTCGGTACACTGCTCTACTACGGGGGGAAACATACCTAAGCTAATTACTCGAAGAGCATTGATGGGGAAAAACCCCAGAAAAGAAAAAGGGGCGCGCTGGGGATTGAACCCACGATGCTGCGGTGCAATGCACGCTCTATTGCCACTGGGCTAGCGTGGGCCGTTTGTTCGATATGGGGGATCTACGCTAGTTGAACGCAAGACTCGGGGGCTAGCTTCATCGCAACAGAGACACGCACGAATACTACGACTCCGGCGATGCACGCGACGTTCGAGCTGCTCTAGATGCGCGCGAACACACTGCTCGCTCGCTGCTACTGCCATTGCATGTTGCGGATGCTCTGGCTGCTACTGCTAGGTGCATGCTGCGGCTAGTACTGCTACTTGTTGCTACTATCTACCTCCGCTGCTCTGCTCTACAGAGCCGCGCGGCAAGGCGACACGCTGGCAACGCAGCTACGCGATGCTTGGGACAGAGGAGAGGGGACGAGGCTTCGTCTGCTCACCTCGGGGCGGAGAGGAGAGTCGGCGCAGGGAAGGAACGCGCGATGTTGAGGTACTCTGCAGAAGAGATCGCCGGAGGTGAAGAAGATGCTCATTGTCGGGGCGTCGTGCGTCAGCCTCGGTGTCCGGTTGCTGCGGGAATGGATCTCCCATGGCCTCTGCGTGCTCATGGCGCTGACGAAGAAGAGGAAGGACGATGAACAGCTGCCGGCGCCGAGCTCACCACAGCCCATCCATGACGACGACGGTGTCGAGTGGCTCGCCCCAACGGCGCTAGGAGGGAGAGGAGGAGGAAAATGGGTCGAGGAAGAACCCTAGGTCGCAGGCATGGGCAAAATAGGTGGGGAGGGGGCTTTGGTGGCCGTCTGATGGAGGAGAGAAGTGATCTGGTGGCTGCCATGGCGTCGTACACACGTGACACACGCGAGGTGGGAGAAGGAACGTGCTACGGGCTGGATCGAACAGGTTTGGGCCTAACGAAATAACACTTGAGATGCTCTCCCTCTCACTCTGAAAATAAAAGAAAAGGCTTTTGCAAATAAAAATAAATGGATATTTAGAACAAAGCCAGAGGATAGAAGAAAAGGAGTAAAACAAAAATTGACAAAATATTTAGGCTTCTAAAATGTTGCCACTGTTTATAAAAATCAGTGGAACAGTTTTAGGAGACCAAAATTAAAAGCATCTAATTTAAGTGGGCTCTGATTATTAAATAAAACCAAGAAGGAAAATAAAGTTCAAACCAGAAGGGTTGCCTCCACAATATGAAAAGGATTTTTAGGGAAAGATGAACATTTTTTTAAAGGGGAGAAACAAAGCTTTTAAATCTGCCACAAATAAAATAGAGAGAGAGAAGGGTTTTTTCCCCGATGGTGCAACTTTTGGGTTTTTACATGCACTTGTTGCCCCACACCTCAACAAACACGAAGCACATCCACACAACACTTGCACATCACAACAAGGACACCCACATCAACACAACCACAACAAAAGGAAAAAATGCAATGCATGAAGGCATGATGCACATGAAATGATGACACAAAGTTAGGCTCACCCCACATAACATTAACATGCCAAGGTTGCCATACAAGGAAGATACAAAAGGGGAGGGGAAATTGCAACTGGGCTGTTAAAGAAGCATAGCAAGCATCAATTTCATCAAAAAGGGATATTTAAAATGAATCTAAGGGATCATAGCAATTATCATAGCATTCATCCTTCGGTAAGCACGAAGAGAAATTAAAGAATGTATGAGTTGAAGAGTTACTCTCATTATAAGGTGGGCACGAGTAGCTAATCCGCTCTTCCTTCTTTTGTTCTTCGCTCTCCTTCTCATCTTTTTCATCCAATGAGCTCACAGGGTCATCAATTTCTTCTTCCAGAGATTCCTGCAAAATATCAGTCTCCTCTTGGACAGCGGAGGAGTCCTCAATATATGTCTTAACATAAGTATTAGAAGCATAGTTTTCATAGCAATATTTAAGTATGGCAAAAATTTCAGAATTGTAAAGAGTAGCATCATACTTTTTAATCCAAGAAGCAATTTCATAGGCACCCTTAAAAGCAACAAATTCTTCAATTTTCTCAAGATCATAGTAATTATAAACACCCCTTGGCATAAGAAGATACGATTCCATTATCCTTAAACTTACATTGATAGGGAAGGTATATTTTAGGGTCTTCACAACAACAAGTAAAATCATAAATTTCGCATAAAGTCCAAGCATAGCATTGCTAATTATTAATATGATGCCATAAAAGTTTCTCTTTTTGAGATAAGAGGTATCGCACATAATAAGCATGTTCTTTTAATGATTTGCCCTCAACTAAGCTAGTCGGGGTTTCAGCATGAGCACTAACGGATCGAAGATGACCCAAGTAATATTCTGGGGTGGTACGGAACACTAGTGGTTCCTCAACTTTTGGAGCATTAAGTACATATTTTTTTTTTGGTATTTTGCGTTTCTACCCATAACTAAAGATAGAGAACAATTTAAACTACAAATAGAATCTACATAGTGATAATGCAAACAAGCACACACGAGAATATTCACCCCACGCTATTGCTCCCCGGCAACGATGCCAGAAAAAGGACTTGATAACCCACAACTATAGGGGATCAATTGTAGCCTTTCTCGATAAGTAAGAGTGTTGAATCCAAGGAGGAGCTAAAGGTAGAACAAATATTCCCTCAAGTTCTATTGACCAACGATACAACTCTGCGCACGCTTAACGTTCGCTTTACCTAGAACAAGTATGAAACTAGAAGTACTTTGTAGGTGTGATAGGATAGGTTTGCAAGAAAATAAAGAACACGTAAATAAAAACTAGGGACATCTAAGATAAAGAAACAACTAAGTTGGTCTTAGTAGAGATGTTTTTGTCACAAAAAGGTTATTTGTCCCTAGGCAATCGATAACTAGACCGTTAATCATTATTGCAATTTTATATGAGGGAGAGGCATAATCTAACATACTTTCTCTCCTTGGATCATATGCACTTATAATTGAAATTCTAGTAAGCATTCGCAACTACTAAAGATCATTAAGGTAAAACCCAACCATAGCATTATAAGATATCAAGTACTCTTTACTCCCATATGCAACAACCCACCTACTCGGGTTTATGCTTCTGTCACTCAAGCAACACACCATAGGCAAATTATGAACAACACCCTACAGCGGGGATCCCTCATGCTTGGGCGACATGGAGAGCACCCTAGGACAACACCAATAATAAAACATGCAACTCAAACCAATCATGCTCATCAATCAACCCGTAGGACAAAACAGATCTACTCAAACATCATAGGATAGCCATACATCATTGGGAAATAATATATAGCGTTGAGCACCATGTTTAAGTAGAGATTACATCGGTGAGAAGAGGTGTTGAACCTCTGCATAGAGAGGGAGAGAGTTGGTGATGACGGCGACGAAGTTGTTGGCGTAGATCGCCGTCACGATGATGGCCCCGACGATGTTCCAGTGACACCGGGAGAGAGGGGGAGTGATCCCCCTCCTTCTTCTTCTTCCTTGCCCCCTAGATGGGAGGAGGGTTTCCCCTCTAGTCCTTGATACGGCTCCAACGTATCTATAATTTTTGATTGTTCCATGCTATTATATTAGATGTTTTGGATGTTTTATATGCATTTGTATGATGTTTTATATTATTTTTGGGACTAACCTATTAGTCTAGAGCCTAGTGCCAGTTTCTGTTTTTCCACGTTTTTGAATATCGTAGATAAGGAATATTAAACATAGTCCAAACGGAATAAAATCTCCGGAAAGTTTTTCCTTGGACCAGAAGACAAGTGACAGACTTGGAGTAGGGGGCAAGGCAGTTGCTGGGAGGCCACAAGCCTACAGGGCGCGCCCTGGGGGGGTGGCTGTGCCCCCTAGCTTGTGGGCCCCGTGCAGGTCTCCTAACCCTAATTCTTGGCCTATAAATTCCCAAATATTCCAGTAATGCCAAAAAGAGCCACGGAAATACTTTTACGCCGCCGGGAGCCTCTATTCCCGAGGGATCCAATCTGGGAGCCTTTTCCGGTAATATGTCAGAGAGAGAATTGACACCGGAGGGCATCTACATCAACTCCATTGCCCCTCCGATGATGTGTGAGTACTTCACGAGAGACCTACGGGTCCATAGCTAGTATCTCGATAGCTTCTTCTCTCTCTTTGATCTTCAATACCATGTTCTTCATGATCTTCATGGAGATCTATCTGATGTAATACTGTTTTGCGGTGTGTTTGTCGAGATCCGATGAATTTTGAGTTTATGTTCAAATTATCCATGAGTATTATTTGAGTCTCATCTGAATTCTTATATGCATGATTTGATATCTTTGCAAGTCTCTTCGAATTATTTGTTTGGTTTGGCCAACTAGATTGGTAATTCTTGCAATGGAGAAGTGCTTAGTTTTGGGTTCAATCTTGCGGTGTCCTCACCCAATGACAGTAGGGGTAGCGAGGCACGTATTGTATTGTTGCCATCAAGGGTAAAAAGATGGGGTTTTCATCATATTGCTTGATTTTATCCCTCTACATCATGTCATCTTACTTAATGCGTTACTCTGTTCTTCATGAACTTAATACTCTAGATGCAGGCACGAGTCGGTCAATGTGTGGAGTAATAGTAGTTTCAGTCTACTTGATACGGACGTGATGCCTATATGCATAATCATTGCCTTGGATATCTTCATAATTATTAGCTTTTCTATCAATTGCTCGGCAGTAATTTGTTCACCTACCGTATTATTTTCCTTTATGAGAGAAGCCTCTAGTGAAATCTATGGCCCCGGGGTCTATTTTCCATATCATATTTTCAGATCTATTAACCAAAAATACTTTGCTGCAATTTATGTACTTTAGTTTTACTTTCAGATCTATCAATATTTCATATCTATCTCTATCAGATCTCATCCTTACAAATAACTATGAAGGGATTGGCAACCCCTTTATAGCGTTGGGTGCAAGTGTTTGATTATTTGTGTAGGTACTACTATTGGAGTCTCACTTGTTCCTCCTACTTGATTGAAACCCTGGTTCTCAATAAACTTAGGGAAATACTTATCTACTTTGCTGCATCACCCTTTCCTCTTCAAGGGAAAACCAACGCAAGCTCAAGAGGTAGCAAGAAGGATTCCCGGCGCGGTTGCCGGGGAGGATACATAGCAACATTACCAAGTACCCATTTACTTTATTTGCCATTCGCCTCTCGTTTTCCTCTCCCCCACTTGTAAAAGACTTTCTAAAAATACCAAAAAGATTTTCCTTTTTATTTGCCCTTTTTCCGTTCGTCTTTTTTTTTTACTCGCTTGTGTGCTAGATCTATTCGTTACCACCATGTCTGAATCTGGGGAGGTTTACATTGAAAAGGATAGTAATAATCTTGAAGAGAATAATGATTCCCATAGAGAACCTACTATCATTCATACAAAAAACTCCGCATAGGTAGTGGCAATATCATTGGAAAATGAGTTATTCAAGATTTCCTTACTTGTGATAATACGCTACCTACTTTAGGAGGGTATATCCTCAATAAAACTAATAGTCTTGCGGACGCCATAACACTTCTAATACTTGAAAATGAGAGACAATTTATTCATATGCACCTTTGCATACAAAGGATTTTCCTTGAGTTCTCTAATATTCAGCTTGCTTCCGTTAAGCGTGCCGCCACTATATTCCTAGCCCACGATTTTAGATTCATTATGAAAGAGGGTAATGAATTTTTTTCTCATTAAAAATTTAATGGTGGATGTCCTCCCATTGAGGAGATCATTTTGAAATGAAGAAATAATGAGATCGTAGTCCCGAGATTATGTGGCTTATAATGAAAATTTGATAAAAGGGTTCCCATTGAGGTTTTGGTTGATATGATTTCTGAACTCAATGATGATTTTTCTATGCAAAATAATGGATTAGGGTTCAGAGTAAGAGATAAACTTATGACCTTCCGCCAAAGGAAAGCCTACAATGATGAATTGATCATACACTATAGACGGCCGAAGAAGGAACCTATTCCTCCTGCACTTGATCTTAATAATCCTTATCCTATTAAATTTAGCCATTTTGATTACTTTTTCTTGCCACAAAGGAAACATGTTTCCGAAGTAAGGGAGTATGAGAAGAGCATTGATAATCTCCCTTACTATTATGATATTACTTAGATCTATTGCACTATGCCTAGCTAGGGGCGTTAAACAATAGTGCTTGTTGGGAGGCAACACAATTTTATTTGTTTTGCTTTAGTTTTTTTTTCTATTTTTGTCTTCTGCACATATTATTACCTCTATAATAATTTATTTTGTTGTTTTAATTAGTGTTTGAGACAAGTAAGACCTTTGGGATGGTCTACGGTGCTTGCAAGTTGATTTTGCTGAAAAACAGAAACTTTTGCTCTCAGTCCAGGAACTTTCTAAATTTGCCGGAACAAGCTTTTGATCTGAATTATTTACACAAGATTACTTTACAAATTTCCCAGATCATCCTAATGTTTCAGAATTTTTGGAGTTACAGAAGTATTCGAAGTAAACAGATTGCTACAGACTGTTCAGTTTTTGACAGATTCTGTTTTCTTTGTGTTGTTTGCGTATTTTGATGAATCTATGGGTTGTATCAGGGGGTTTGAACCATGGAGAAGTTAGAATACAATAAAAATTACATCAATATAAATAAAGAATGAGTTCACAACAGTACCTAAGTGGTGATTTATCTTTCTTATACTAACGGATCTCACGAGTTTTCTACTGAGTTTTGTGTTGTGAAGTTTTCAAGTTTTGGGTAAAGATTTGATGGACTATGGAATAAGGAGTGGAAAGAGCCTATTCTTGGGGATTCCCAAGGCACACCAGGCCATATTCAAGTATACCAAAGAGCCTAAGGTTGGGGATGCCCCAGAAGGCATCCCCTGTGTCGTCTTCAATCCATCGGTAAATTTACTTGAGGCTATATTTTTATTCACCACATGATATGTGTTTTGCTTGGAGCGTCTTGTATGATATGAGTCTTTACTTTTTAGTTTTCCACAATCATCCTTGCTGCACACATCTTTTGAGAGAGATGCACACACTGAATCATGGATTTATTAATATACTCTTTATGCTTCACTTGTATCTTTTGAGCTAGGCAATGTTGCTCTAGTACTTCACTTATATCCTTTAGAGCACAGCGGTATTATGGAATTATTAAACTCTTGTAATTCACATATATTATTTTGAGAGTTCTCTAAACAAGATGGTAATTGGATTAGTTTATGAATTTAGTCCTAATATA
The DNA here is from genome assembly GCF_904849725.1 of Hordeum vulgare subsp. vulgare. Lineage (NCBI taxonomy): Eukaryota > Viridiplantae > Streptophyta > Magnoliopsida > Poales > Poaceae > Hordeum > Hordeum vulgare. The sequence goes on along the minus strand of NC_058524.1, from coordinate 293,236,655 downwards.
ATAGGCATCCAAGAGGGATATAATAAAACTTTAATATTAAGTGCATTGAATACGATGAGAAGTTTGATTCCTTGCATATAGTTTTGAGATGTGAGGATGGTGATATGAGAGTCATGCTAGTAAGTAATTTTGAATTAGAAATTTTTTTTGTGTTGAAGCTTGTGATTCCCGTGGCACGCACGTATGGTGAACCGTTATGTGATGAAGTCAGAGCATGACTAGTTTAATGATTGTCAACCTTTGTGTGGAGGTCGGGATCGCGTGATGGTTAACTCCTACCAACCCTTCTCCTAGGAGCATGTTGTTGGAATTATGCCCTAGAGGCAATAATAAATGTATAGTTATTATTATAATTCCTGTATCAAGATAATAGTTTATTATCCATGCTATAATTGTATTGAATGAAGACTCATGTACATGTGTGGATACATAGACAAAACACCGTCCCTAGCATGCCTCTAGTTGGCTAGCCAGTTGATCGATGATAGTCAGTGTCTTCTGATTATGAACAAGGTGTTGTTGCTTGATAACTGGATCACGTCATTGGGAGAATCACGTGATGGACTAGACCCAAACTAATAGACGTAGCATGTTGATCGTGTCATTTTGTTGCTACTGTTTTCTGCGTGTCAAGTATTTATTCCTATGACCATGAGATCATATAACTCACTGACACCGGAGGAATGCTTTGTGTGTATCAAACGTCGCAACGTAACTGGGTGGCTATAAAGATGCTCTACAGGTATCTCCGAAGGTGTTAGTTGAGTTAGTATGGATCAAGACTGGGATTTGTCACTCCGTGTGACGGAGAGGTATCTCGGGGCCCACTCGGTAATACAACATCACACACAAGCCTTGCAAGAAATGTAACTTAGTGTAAAGTTGCGGGATCTTGTATTACGGAACGAGTAAAGAGACTTGCCGGTAAACGAGATTGAAATAGGTATGCGGATACTGATGATCGAATCTCGGGCAAGTAACATACCAAAGGACAAAGGGAATGACATACGGGATTATACGAATCCTTGGCACTGAGGTTCAAACGATAAGATCTTCTTAGAATATGTAGGATCCAATATGGGCATCCAGGTCCCGCTATTGGATATTGACCGAGGAGTCTCTCGGGTCATGTCTACATAGTTCTCGAACCCGCAGGGTCTGCACACTTAAGGTTCGACGTTGTTTTATGCGTATTTGAGTTATATGGTTGGTTACCGAATGTTGTTCGGAGTCCCGGATGAGATCACGGACGTCACGAGGGTTTCCGGAATGGTCCGGAAACGAAGATTGATATATAGGATGACCTCATTTGATTACCGGAAGGTTTTCGGAGTTACCGGGAATGTACCGGGAATGACGAATGGGTTCCGGGAGTTCACCGGGGGGGGCAACCCACCCCGGGGAAGCCCATAGGCTTTGGGGAGACACACCAGCCCTTAGTGGGCTGGTGGGACAGCCCCAAGGGGGCCTATGCGCCAAGAAAAATAAATCAAAGGAAAAGAAAAAAAAAGAGGGAGGAAGTGGGAAGGGAGGGGGACTCCTCCCACCAAACCAAGTCCAAGTCAGTTTGGGGGGGGAGTCCTCCCCCCCTTGGTTCGGCCGACCCCTTGAGGGTCCTTGGACCCCAAGGCAAGGTCCCCCTCCCTCCCACCTATATATACGGAGGTTTTAGGGCTGATTTGAGACGACTTTTCCACGGCAGCCCGACCACATACCTCCATCGCTTTTCCTCTAGATCGTGTTTCTGCGGAGCTCGGGCGGAGCCCTGCTGAGACAAGGTCATCACCAACCTCCGAAGCGCCGTCACGCTGCCGGAGAACTCTTCTACCTCTCCGTCTCTCTTGCTGGATCAAGAAGGCCGAGATCATCGTCGAGCTGTATGTGTGCTGAACGCGGAGGTGCCGTCCGTTCGGTACTAGATCGTGGGACTGATCCCGGGATTGTTCGCGGGGCGGATCGAGGGACGTGAGGACGTTCCACTACATCAACCGCATTCTCTAACGCTTCTGCTATACGGTCTACAAGGGTACGTAGATCACTCATCCCCTCTCGTAGGTGGACATCACCATGATAGGTCTTCGTGCGCGTAGGAAAATTTTTGTTTCCCATGCGACGTTACCCAACAGTGGCATCATGAGCTAGGTTCATGCGTAGATGTCTTCTCGAGTAGAACACAAAAGTTTTTGTGGGCGGTGATGTGCGTTTTGCTGCCCTCCTTAGTCTTTTCTTGATTCCGCGATATTGTTGGATTGAAGCGGCTTGGACCGACATTACTCGTACGCTTACGAGAGACTGGTTTCATCGTTACGAGTAACCCCCTTTTCTCAAAGATGACTGGCAAGTGACGGTTTCTCCAACTTTAGTTGAATCGGATTTGACCGAGGAGGTCCTTGGATGAGGTTAAATAGCAACTCATATATCTCCGTTGTGGTGTTTGCGTAAGTAATATGCGATCCTACTAGATACCCTTGGTCACCATGTAAAACATGCAACAACAAAATTAGAGGACGTCTAACTTGTTTTTGCAGGGTATGATTGTGATGTGATATGTACAACGATGTGATGTGATATATTGGATGTATGAGATGATCATGTTGTAATAGAAATATCGACTTGCACGTCGATGGTACGGCAACCGGCAGGAGCCATAGGGTTGTCTTTATACTAACATATGTGCTTGCAGATGCGTTTACTATTTTGCTAGGATGTAGCTTTAGTAGTAATAGCATAAGTAGCACGACAACCCCGATGGAAACACATTGATGGATGATCATGGTGTGGCGCCAGTGACAAGAAGATCGTGCCGGTGCTTTGGTGATGGAGATCAAGAAGCACGTGATGATGGCCATATCATGTCACTTATGAATTGCATGTGATGTTAATCCTTTTATGCACCTTATTTTGCTTAGAACGACGGTAGCATTATGAGGTGATCTCTCACTAAAATTTCAAGACGAAATTGTGTTCTCCCCGACTGTGCACCGTTGCTACAGTTTGTCGTTTCGAGACACCACGTGATGATCGGGTGTGATAGACTCAACGTTCACATACAACGGGTGCAAAACAGTTGCGCACGCAGAACACTCGGGTTTAGCTTGACGAGCCTAGCATGTGCAGACATGGCCTCGGAACACATGAGACCGAAAGGTCGATCATGAATCATATAGTTGATATGATTAGCATAGGGATGCTTACCACTGAAACTATACTCAACTCACGTGATGATCGGACTTGGGATAGTGTAAGTGGATCATGAACCACTCAAATGACTAGAGAGATGTACTTTTTGAGTGGGAGTTTATCATATACTTTGATTAAGTTAAACTCTAATTATCTTGAACATAGTCTAAGTCCACTTTGAATATATTCGTGTTGTAGATCATGGCTCACGCAAGTGTCATCCTGAATTTTAATACGTTCCTAGAGAAAGCTAAGTTGAAAGATGATGGAAGCAACTTTGTAGACTGGGCTCGTAATCTTAAGCTAATCTTACAAGCTGGGAAGAAGGATTATGTCCTTAATGCTGCGCTAGGAGATGAACCACCCGCTACGGCTGATCAGGATGTTAAGAACGCTTGGTTAGCGCGTAAGGAGGACTACTCAATAGTTCAATGTGCAGTCTTGTATGGCTTAGAACCGGGACTTCAACGTCACTTTGAGCTTCATGGAGCATTTGAGATGTTCCAGGAGTTGAAGTTTATCTTTCAAAAGAACGCCCGGATCGAGAGGTATGAGACCTCCGATAAATTCTATGCTTGCAAGATGGAGGAAAACTCGTCTGTCAGTGAACATGTGCTCAAAATGTCTGGGTACTCAAACCGTCTAGCTGAACTGGGGATTGAACTCCCGCAAGAAGCTATCACTGACAGAATCCTTCAATCACTGCCGCCAAGCTATAAAGGCTTTGTGTTGAACTACAAAATGCAAGGGGTGAACAAGTCTCCCGGCGAGTTGTTTGCGATGCTGAAAGTCGCAGAGTCTGAACTCCGTAAAGAGCATCAAGTGTTGATGGTGAGCAAGACCACTAGTTTCAAGAGAAACGGCAAAGGCAAGAAGGGAAATTCGAAGAAGAGCGGCAAGCCTGTTGCCAATCCGTCGAAGAAACTCAAGGCTGGACCTAAGCCTGAAACAGAGTGCTTCTATTGCAAGGGTATGGGTCACTGGAAGCGCAATTGCCCCAAGTATCTGGCAGATAAGAAGGCGGGCAAAGAAAAATCAGGTATATTTGATATACATGTTATTGATGTGTACTTAACCGGCTCTCGTAGTAGTGCCTGGGTATTCGATACCGGTTCTGTTGCTCACATTTGCAACTCGAAGCAGGAACTGTGGAATAGACGAAGGCTGGCGAAAGGCGAAGTGACGATGCGCGTAGGAAACGGTTCCAAGGTTGATGTAATCGCCGTCGGCACAGTGTCACTTCAGCTACCATCGGGGTTAGTGATGAACTTAAATCATTGTTATTTAGTGCCTGCGTTGAGCATGAACATTATATCTGGATCTTGTTTATTGCGAGACGGTTACTCTTTTAAGTCTAAGAATAATGGTTGTTCTATTTCTATGAGTAACATCTTTTATGGTCATGCACCGAATGTGAGAGGGTTGTTCATATTGAATCTTGATAGCGATACGCATATACATAACATTGAGACCAAAAGAGTTAGAGTGAACAATGATAGAGCCATATTTTTGTGGCACTGCCGCTTGGGTTATATTGGTGTAAAGCGCATGAAGAAACTCCATGCTGATGGACTTTTGGAGTCACTTGACTTTGATTCACTTGACACGTGCGAACCATGCCTCATGGGCAAGATGACTAAGACTCCGTTCTCCGGAACAATGGAGCGTGCAAGTGACTTGTTGGAAATCATACATACCGATGTGTGTGGTCCAATGAGCGTGGAGGCACGCGGCGGATATCGTTATTTCCTCACCTTCACTGACGATTTAAGTAGATATGGTTATGTGTACTTGATGAAGCACAAGTCTGAGACATTTGAAAAGTTCAAGCAATTTCAGAGTGAAGTGGAAAATCATCGTAACAAGAAGATCAAGTTCCTACGGTCTGATCGTGGGGGTGAATATCTGAGTTTCGAGTTTGGTACTCACTTAAGACAATGTGGAATTGTTTCGCAGTTAACACCGCCTGGAACACCATAGTGTAATGGTGTGTCCGAATGTCGAAATCGTACTTTGTTAGAGATGGTGCGATCTATGATGTCTCTTACTGATTTGCCGTTATCATTTTGGGGTTATGCATTAGAAACAGCTACGTTCACTTTAAATAGGGCACCATCGAAATCCGTTGAGACGACACCATACGAACTGTGGTATGGCAAAAGGCCAAAGTTGTCGTTTCTTAAAGTTTGGGGATGTGATGCTTATGTCAAAAAGCTTCAGCCTGAAAAGCTGGAACCCAAAGCGGAAAAGTGTGTCTTCATAGGTTACCCAAAAGAGACAGTTGGGTACACCTTCTATCTCAAATCCAAGGGCAAAGTGTTTGTTGCTAAGAACGGAACTTTTCTCGAGAAGGAGTTTCTCTCGAGAGAATTGAGTGGGAGGAAGATAGAACTTGACGAGGTTGTCGAACCTCTCATCCCTCTGGATGGTGGCGCAGGGCAAGGGGAAACCTCTGTCATTGCGACGCCGGTTGAGGAGGAAGTTAATGATGATGATCATGAAACTCCAGTTCAAGTTTCTGTTGAACCACGCAGGTCGACGAGATCACGCGCTGCTCCAGAGTGGTACGGTAATCCCGTCTTATCAATCATGTTGTTAGACAACAATGAACCTGCAAATTATGAAGAAGCAATGGTGGGCCCAGATTCCAACAAATGGCTAGAAGCCATGAAATCCGAGATAGGATCCATGTATGAGAACAAAGTGTGGACTTTGGAGATACTACCTGAGGGCCGCAAGGCTATTCAGAAAAAATGGATCTTTAAGAAGAAGACGGACGCTGACGGTAATGTGACCGTTTATAAAGCTCGACTTGTGGCAAAGGGTTTTTCACAAGTTCCAGGAGTTGACTACGATGAGACATTCTCACCCGTAGCGATGCTTAAGTCCGTCAGAATCATGTTAGCAATAGCTGCATTTTTCGATTATGAAATCTGGCAGATGGATGTCAAAACGGCGTTCCTTAACGGTTTCCTTAAGGAAGAGTTGTATATGATGCAATCCGAAGGTTTTGTCGATCCTAAAAATGCTGACAAGGTGTGCAAGGTCTAGCGATCCATTTATGGACTGGTGCAAGCATCTCGGAGTTGGAACAAACGCTTTGATGAGGTGATCAAAGCATTTGGGTTTATACAAGTGGTTGGAGAATCTTGTATTTACAAGAAAGTGAGTGGGAGCTCTGTGGCGTTTCTAATATTATATGTGGATGACATATTACTGATTGGAAACAACGTAGAGTTTTTGGAGAGCATAAAAGGTTACTTGAATAAAAGTTTCTCTATGAAGGACCTAGGAGAAGCTGCTTACATTCTAGGCATTAAGATCTATAGGGATAGATCAAAACGCCTGATAGGACTTTCACAAAGCACATACCTTGATAAAGTTTTGAAGAGGTTCAAAATGGAACAGTCCAAGAAAGGGTTCTTGCCAGTTTTACAAGGTACGAGATTGAGTAAGACTCAGTACCCAGCAACTGATGAAGATAGAGAGCATATGCGCTCCGTCCCCTATGCTTCAGCCATAGGTTCTATCATGTATGCGATGCTGTGCACTAGACCGGATGTTAGCCTGGCCATAAGTATGGCAGGTAGGTTCCAGAGTAATCCAGGAGTGGATCACTGGACAGCGGTCAAGAATATCCTGAAGTACCTGAAAAGGACTAAGGAGATGTTTCTCGTGTATGGAGGTGATGAAGAGCTCGCCGTAAAAGGTTACGTCGATGCAAGCTTTGACACAGATCCGTACGACTCTAAGTCGCAAACCGGATACATATTTATTCTTAATGGGGGTGCAGTAAGCTGGTGCAGTTCCAAGCAAAGCGTCGTAGCAGATTCTACATGTGAAGTAGAGTACATGGCTGCCTCGGAGGCGGTAAGGAGGGTGTGTGGATGAAGCAGTTCATGACGGATCTTGGAGTGGTGCCAAGTGCACTGGATCCAATAACCTTGTTCTGTGACAACACTGGTGCCATTGCCCTGGCAAAGGAACCAAGGTTTCACAAGAAGAACAGACACATCAAACGACGCTTCAACCTCATCCGCGACTACGTCGAGGAGGAGGACGTAAATATATGCAAGGTGCACACGGATCTGAATGTAGCAGACCCGCTGACTAAGCCTCTTCCACGGCCAAAACATGATCGACACCAGAACTGTATGGGTGTTAGATTTATTACAATGTAAATTCACATGGTGATGTGAAGGCTAGATTATTGACTCTAGTGCAAGTGGGAGACTGTTGGAATTATGCCCTAGAGGCAATAATAAATGTATAGTTATTATTATAATTCCTGTATCAAGATAATAGTTTATTATCCATGCTATAATTGTATTGAATGAAGACTCATTTACATGTGTGGATACATAGACAAAACACCGTCCCTAGCATGCCTCTAGTTGGCTAGCCAGTTGATCGATGACAGTCAGTGTCTTCTGATTATGAACAAGGTGTTGTTGCTTGATAACTGGATCACGTCATTGGTAGAATCACGTGATGGACTAGACCCAAACTAATAGACGTAGCATGTTGATCGTGTCATTTTGTTGCTACTGTTTTCTGCGTGTCAAGTATTTATTCCTATGACCATGAGATCATATAACTCACTAACACCGGAGGAATGCTTTATGTGTATCAAACGTCGCAACGTAACTGGGTGACTATAAAGATGCTCTACAGGTATCTCCGAAGGTGTTAGTTGAGTTAGTATGGATCAAGACTGGGATTTGTCACTCCGTGTGACGGAGAGGCATCTCGGGGCCCACTCGGTAATACAACATCACACACAAGCCTTGCAAGCAATGTAACTTAGTGTAAAGTTGCGGGATCTTGTATTACGGAACGAGTAAAGAGACTTGCCGGTAAACGAGATTGAAATAGGTATGCGGATACTGACGATCGAATATCGGGCAAGTAACATACCGAAGGACAAAGGGAATGACATACGGGATTATACGAATCCTTGGCACTGAGGTTCAAACGATAAGATCTTCGTAGAATATGTAGGATCCAATATGGGCATCCAGGTCCCGCTATTGGATATTGATCGAGGAGTCTCTCGGGTCATGTCTACATAGTTCTCGAACCCGCAGGGTCTGCACACTTAAGGTTCGACGTTGTTTTATGCGTATTTGAGTTATATGGTTGGTTACCGAATGTTGTTCGGAGTCCCGGATGAGATCAGGACGTCACGAGGGTTTCCGGAATGGTCCGGAAACGAAGATTGATATATAGGATGACCTCATTTGATTACCGGAAGGTTTTCGGAGTTACCGGGAATGTACCGGGAATGACGAATGGGTTCCGGGAGTTCACCGGGGGGGGGGGCAACCCACCCCGGGGAAGCCCATAGGCTTTGGGGAGACACACCAGCCTTAGTGGGCTGGTGGGACAGCCCCAAGGGGGCCTATGCGCCAAGAAAAAGAAATCAAAGGAAAAGAAAAAAAAAAGAGGGAGGAAGTGGGAAGGGAGGGGGACTCCTCCCACCAAACCAAGTCCAACTCGGTTTGGGGGGGGGGGTCCTCCCCCCCTTGGCTCGGCCGACCCCTTGAGGGTCCTTGGACCCCAAGGCAAGGTCCCCCTCCCTCCCACCTATATATACGGAGGTTTAGGGCTGATTTGAGACGACTTTTCCACGGCAGCCCGACCACATACCTCCACCGTTTTTCCTCTAGATCGTGTTTCTGCGGAGCTCGGGCGGAGCCCTGCTGAGACAAGGTCATCACCAACCTCCGGAGCGCCATCACGCTGCCGGAGAACTCTTCTACCTCTCCGTCTCTCTTGCTGGATCAAGAAGGTCGAGATCATCGTCGAGCTGTACGTGTGCTGAACGCGGAGGTGCCGTCCGTTCGGTACTAGATCGTGGGACTGATCGCGGGATTGTTCGCGGGGCGGATCGAGGGACGTGAGGACGTTCCACTACATCAACCGCGTTCTTTAACGCTTCTGCTGTACGGTCTACAAGGGTACGTAAATCACTCAACCCCTCTCGTAGATGGACATCACCATGATAGGTCTTCGTGCGCGTAGGAAAATTTTTGTTTCCCATGCGATGTTACCCAACACATGCATCTAATACTTTGCTTCGATAACTAATAGACTTTTTCAATAAGTATGTGAGTTCTTTATGACTAATGTTGAGGTCGTGGATTAGAGGCACTCTCACCCTTCCACCTTTGCTAGCCTCTCTAGTACCGCGCAACTTTCGCTGGTACATTAAACCCACCTTCCTCAAAATAGCCACCATATATTTTCCTCAAAACAGCAACCATACCTACCTATTATGTCATTCTCATAGCCATTCCGAGATATATTTCCATGTAACACCACCGTCCCGTTTTTATGATGCGCACCATCACTTCCACATTGCTTGTAGAGTCATACTTTGTTCTAGATATCGAGTTGTAATCTTTTTAGTTGTAAGTAAATGAAAGTGTGATGATTTGCATTATTAGAGCATTGTCCCGTGTGATAAAAAGGATGATGGAAGCTATGATTCCCCCACAAGTTGGGACAAGTCTCTGGACTTTAAAGAAATAAAACAGGCCAGCGAAGCCCATAAAAGAATAAAATAGGCCATAGAAGTCCATGCAAAAAAGGAAAAAAAGAAGAAAAAAAAGAGAAAGAGAGAAGGGACAATGCTACTATCTTTTTCCACACTTGTGCTTCAAAGTAGCACCATGTTCTTCATAGAGAGTCTCCTATGTTGTCACTTTCATATAACTAGTGGTAACCACTTAGTTTTGTTTTTGAGTTTTCATACACTTATAGCTCTAGTGCATTTGTTGCATGGCAATACCTACTCACTCAAATTAATATGTATTGGTGGACATCTCCATAGCCCGTTGATATGCCTAGTTAATGTGAGACTATCTTCTTCCTTTCTTTTTGCAACCTCCGCCACATTCTATTCCACCTATAGTGCTATATCCATGGCTCACGCTCATGTATTGCGTGAGAGTTGAAAAGGTTTGAGAACATAAAAAGTGTGAAACAATTGCTTGATTTTCACTGGGGTTGTGCATGATTTAGATACTTTATGTGGTGAAGATGGAGCATAGCCAGACAATATGATTCTGTAGGGATAACTTTCTAAGACCATGTTATTTCGAAAGGAAGCAATTACCTTATTAGTATGCTTGAAGTGTTATTGTTTTTATGCCAATATAGAATTTTGTTTTGAGTATTATGGATCTGAATATTCATGCCACATTAGAGAATATAACATGGATAAATATATTAGGTAGCATTCCACATCAAAAATTCTGTTTTTATTATTTACCTACTCGAGGACGAGAAGGAATTCAGCTTGGGGATGGTGATAAGTCTCCAACATATCGATAATTTTTTATTGTTCCATGCTATTATATTATATGATTTCGAAGTTTTATATGCATTTATATGTTTTTTATATTAGTTTTGAGATTAACCTATCTTATATATTATATTTACTAATTGGAAGCACCGTTCGAGTGTCCACGTTAATCGTAGAAAACTATGTGCAAATAACCATTAGATCTGAATTCTACGTGTAGGATTAAACGAGATTGAAAATTTTATTCTATCTGTTTAGCAGTCCATGCGCGTTTTTAATGAAGTAGTCCGTATCTTACAAGGGAGATTAGATAGGCACAAGAGGCCACGTGTGTTACACTAGGTAACATGAAAAGTAAGATCACCTAGAAAATTAAAGATTTTTTATATCAACATATTACCTATCCATGCGTGGTACAACTTGTTAAGAATAGATTAGTTGCTTATTAATTAAGCTGATTAGGATTAAGTTAATTCTTAGATAGGTTACTTAGTCCTCAACCAACCATGCAGTTCCTTGACTCTCAAGGAAACTATGTAATAACTTGGCCCTTAAGTAACTTCAAGTTACTTGACTCCCAAGCAACATGTGTACTTCCGCCCGGGTATAAATACCCCATTTCTATCATCAATAAAGACTAGTGAATCATCTTTCATTCATCTCTCTTGTTCTTTACTTTCTATTTCAAACACGTTATCAGCACATAGTCTCTACCGCTAGAAAAAGGAAAGGCCGAGACCCCTACACCGGCCGGTGGAAGCGCCGAGCGGGCGTGAGACGCTCTAGCGCTGCTTACCATTACACATCGGAGAAAGGAAAGATAGGCATGCACCCAGCATGCATGAATCTCTACAAAGGACTTGCATGCATGCACCGGCACACACATGAATCTCTACACACGACTGGCATGCATGCATGCATTCCTGCAGGGAAATCTTTTGTGATTAAGATCAGTAATCTGAAGATTGTGATTTCATCAATGGCAATCGTCGATGGAAAGCTTCGGTGCGCAGAACATGCAGCGGCAACACCATGGAGCGTGCATCCATCCGTACAGAGACTAATCATGAGAATATTAATTCGTATGTCTTCTTGTGATTAGGAAATACAGAGACCACCGCTACTGCCGACGATCACAAATCACGGAACGGAGGCTGTTGCTCCCATGGCATGTCGGAGAGGCCTCCGAATCGCTTCATAAAATCATCCATGAAGAGGCCGACAGCAGGCATGGCTGCGTGACGCTAGCGGCCACTTTCATGAAGAGGACGACTGCACTTCATCCATGCAAAGGTTATCCATCACTACCGTAAGATCGACGTTTTGTCATTTTGGCAAAATGACTACCTTCAAAGTGCTGTTCCAAATATTAATATTAGACGAGACTACCTCAAGATATCATAAGGTAATACTGGCATCTACTGCAAAAATTTGCAGACTATCCACTATTACTGCAAGGTCTACATCATGTCATTCTGACACATGACTACCTTCAAAGTGATTTTCTTAAAAATAACATAACATAAGGTAATAGAATTATGAACATCTACTGACAAAAATCAGACTATGTTTTCTATCATTGCGCGATCTACACCATATTGATGATTATCTTCAAAGTGTTATTCTATATCAATTGAGGTTTACACATATAAGGCATCAGCCAAACAAGAACTTGCTCCTCTAAAGAATTTATTGTTGTTGTTTACTAAAATATTTTACTCTCATAGTAAATATTTTTCTTGCACATTTTGCTTGAATATGTCATAGGAAACTATGAAAATATTTGCATATATCTGTGATTACCTTCTACTACATTCGTAAAATGCATGGCAATGAAACGTACGTCACTATTTCTAATTATAGTGTCATCCAAGATGGATGCCATAATTTATAGCGAGTGTCTCAAACACTATTGCAAGATCCACATCACATTGTGGTTGTTATTTTGATAGGGACAAAGCAATGTTAAAATTGCAAAGTATATGTTTTTGGCCGTGACTCTAAAGTCACACTTTTTATCACGAATGAAGTCCAAAACATTAGCAATAATTTCATCGCATGTGTTATATTGAAGGATACACCTAGGTTCACCAAGGATTACCTTGGCCATGGTTGTTCTCAAACAAATTATTTCTTACACATAGAAGTAAATTAAAATGAATGCAATAGCATTTTCATGTAACCCATGGCTGACATTTCCAAATGCTTTAAATTCATGTTAGGTGGGAGTATTTATCGTAAGATGATTCATGACATCAGTCATTATATCCACATGTGGCATTTGTGGCCACTATAACTCCACCTTCGAAATATGTGTCATGGCTATTCTCTTAATAGCTAATTATATTCATATGTATTTCACGTGTCACCAAGTTCACTTAGTTCTCAAACTGATTACATAATGGATGAATATTTATTCACCTTGAATATTTCTCTTGAGAGAAACATGCTGCCATGAGCACATTTGGAATGATCACCCAATATATATTTTTTCAAGGCCTCAAGTCTATTGCAACTTACAATTTTGGTAGTTATAAAATCAACTTTAAGTTGCGATTTTATGATCAAATATTTTTCGTATTTGAATCCGATTGAAAAGCCCATAATACACTTTACATCCTCTTATGATGGTATTACAATTTTCATGGTAAAGAAACATGTTATTTCTTAAAATCATCATATTCACCCAATGGCTGCTTCAAATACTTGCTAGCATTAAGAATACTATGCAAGTCAGTGGTTACAAAATAGAACCATGAGGAATTCAAAGTAATGTGGAGGCTAAAGACAACCAATGACATAATTACCTTTTAATTGGTAATTGATCATTTTCAAATGATCACAAAGACAACTCTCAAGTTTTTCAAATGTGTGGTTACATAAATATCATACATATGATTACCAAATCGTCAAACATATGGTCAAACCACACCATAAATTTATTAAGAAGGCAAATAAGTTCATTGGGATAGTTGAAAATTTGCAAACATACAACCAGGAAATATCCTCATAAATGATTGTTTCCAAATCTTGATGAGAAGGAGAACCAAAAATATAGTGTAATAAAAGAATGATCAATTCCTTTATGCCTATGAATGTTTGCATAATTAATTTTTCAGTAATATGGGTGACCTCATGGAATATCCTAATTATTCCCAAAATAACATTAGCCTATACTTGTGCTACTACATGTAGTGTAATGTCCAATATCCTATTTATTGGACATTATATTTGATAAATTTTGAATGTATGAATCAATTCACACTCAATATTGTTGCGTACACAATGATTTTCTAAGTATTAATAAATTAAATATTAAGCTTAATAGCCTTAGCCATCCTGGTTTGGGGGTGATTAGAAAATTATTGACAATTCTATTGGTCACAACTTAACAAGTTGCAAAATTTCCCAAATCATCAGATTTTATGTGCACCACATGTGCCATGGGGTAAATTAATTTAAGTAACTCTCACCTTACAATTCTAAATGAGTCAACTCATTCTTCCTTGAACACATTCAGAAGGTATGTGCATTACTCAACCATTGTGTGGTATCATATAGATACTTCATGGTACTCATGGAAGCATTTATAAAATGATTTCTAGTGTGTCTCTTGTCACACAAACCATGAATGATATAACTAAATTAATTGGTCAAATACTCAAAGTAAGAGCAAGCTAGTTATCCTAAACAAGGGATATATCCATTTGAATGGACAACTTCGTTGAACTCATTTCACAAGCAATGTCTGATTATACCTAATACTTTATGTATATACACATAATGGTTTAGTTCAATATCTTATCAAAGATAGTGAAATTAATAATATCACCAAACTTATAGAATCGTAATTTACTAGCCTCATGCTAGACAAATACGACATTACACACCGTAAGTATCATCTAAATCATACCAACTGCATAGAATACTACTTTCCCCTTGTAGTAATTACGTGGAAATCAACAAAGTATTTCCTATCTGCGATAATTTGGTTACATACCGATATCACCACTCCAGCATACATCAATGGGCTCTCCCAGAAATTTAGGGAACTATGTGCGGAATAACAATTTATCCGTCAATCAAAATTATTCACAACCCGTATGGTGATTGCATCAGCAATAAGGATATTTTCAGCATTAGGGGGAGATTAGTACCACAAAGAATGCCGAGAAATAAATTAGACATGTTATTTACATTCAGTCCTTATATCCACGTACTCAAAGAATATGAAAAAGAAGTTTAGAATCACATATTTGTAACTTATTGCAAATCTGCCACATACATTTACTGATGACAAACGTGTCACTCAAATTTATATTCCTGCGGTAAAGTGTCACAAAGAGTGGAGGTACCTGATAAACCACTCTTCTCCCCAAATGAGAGCAAGAGGGGGAGAAATATGACCACATGAGATATAATCTCTCATATGCTTCCGCGGAAACAAAGGAAATCAAATCCTCAACCAGTAAATGTAATTCAACATCAAGTTGAAAGACACCTCACTGGATGCTCATCATCCAAAGCCCGACATAAATGTGCACAAATGTTTTGGTGTCGGGACATCAAACACCTTGACTCCATTGTTGTAGGAAATCACAAGGAGTTAAAAGGAATAAATACATTTCCACAAATTTCATCGATTCCTCTAGAATCATATAACATAAGTCTACATTTTTCGACATGTCTTTCTTCTAAAGATTGCTCAAACCTTTTGGGCCCTGAACCAAAATCCATGGTAGAGTGCCTCTTGTACTCATATTGGTTCACACAAAAGGAAGCAAGTAAATAGCACTCGCCAATCAAAGAGTGGTATTTACCACAGTAATACCTACTCCTCATAAGTATCTTCCATATGGAATACTAAAAACTTCTCATTCATAGACAAAGTCAATGAGATGGTGAAAAAGCGAGGCTTGTAGCAAAAGGGTTCATGCAGAGACCCAACATCGATTATGATGTAACATACCTTCTTGGTATGAGTGGAACTATGTTTCGATATTAAATACTGTTGACAGTATAAATAATATTATCCATGCAGTTAATGGATGCGGTGACTACATACTCATATGAGTCACTCATTTCGGAAATCTATATTAAAGTCCCTGAAGGGCTTCATTTCCGAATCCAAAAACAAATCGCAACATGTATTGTGTAAAACTTCATAAGTCACACTATGACTAGAAACAGTCGTGAATCATATGGTACTACCGACTAGACGAGTTCCTTCTTTAGAGGATTACTCAAAGGATGATGATTGTTTTTGTGTTAATAAAGGAATCCCAAAATTTTATTTCCTTACATCACCTCAGTGTATATCGATGATTTCATCATCAATGTCTCTACAAGACATAAACATACACAAAATCATCTCAAGATGGAAAATTTGGATTCAACCAAATTTTGCTTAAGCTTACAACTTGAGCATTCTCTCAAGAATACATATAAGTCTATACATATATCCAAAACATATACGTAAGTTCAGTTTGGATATATCATAACAACAAAAGACATGTATGGTCATACTACCTTTGATAAGGTACATACCTAGGGTTGATAATAAAGTGACATAAAGACCTGAAGTTCTATATCTCACTAATGTCAAAGCACTCATATGATTGCAAACTATGTCAGGCCTGACACCATATTTGCTATGGTTGTTCAGAGTGCAACCCCCAACAAAAGGTACATGCTTGATATATGGAATATCATCTTATATCTTAAGCTTACAATAAATATTGGACAATTCCATCAAGAAATACAAGATATGACCATGATATGATATGATGATATTGGCTCTTTATTTGATCCCAATGATGCCATATCAATAACTCAATTTGTTGGAATAGCCTTCATATGGAAGTCATCTAAATGGACTTTAATGGTTATTCCCACTTATCATTATGACATAACTGCTTTATCTAAAAGCATTGCAAAATATGCATGGCTTGGCAGAATGATTAACCACACTCAAAATCATGTGGTTGAGATTCATCAGAATCACATTACTTGATTTATAAAGCTACTTCCACTTGTGTTACTCAATACCAACAGGTTATATGAAGAGCAATATCATAAATCACATTGCTAGGAGACTATTTAGCCTCATGGATTATAGAAAAGTGAGGAAATAATTTTGCAAACAATATCATGTGAAAATCCAACAGATTATACACAATCTTATGTTCATGTAAATGAAATTGGTATGAGACATCGACCATATTTGCAAAGTTCACGGGGAGTAATCTCCCAAACTATAACCTATTAACAATCATCAGATTGTATATATTGTACTCTTTTTCCCTTGATGAGTTTTTCCCTAATGGTTTCTCATAAAAGGTTTTTAACGAGACAATATAATCGCAAGTGTTTGTATATGCCATATCATTTTCTCCTTATATTTTTTCAACTGGGTTTTAGAGGAGTTTTCAGTGGCATGTCAAATGCACTCTTTTCCCTTATGACTTTTTCTCTCAAAAATTCTCATAATGGTTTTTAATGAGGCAATATCTTATCAAAGATAATATTTCATACTTTCTATTTTCCCTATTGGGGTTTTTAAAGGAAGTACTCAAGACATATCAATTGTTCTCTAAACTCACCAATGAGTTTTCTCCTTCTTCAAAGATTTTTCTCATATGAGTTATCAAGAGACAATAATCATTATATGTTGCATTATTTTCTCCTTATTATTTTTCCCACTGGGTTTAAAGGAGTTTTAGCAACATATCTGCACAATTCTCCTCATATTTTTCCCACAGGGTTTTTGGAGGAGACTTTCAAGAATATTCAAAGAATTTATGAAGATGATGCATATACTCAAGAAGAGGCGTTGTACAAGGGGAGTGTTAAGAATAGATTAGTTGCTTATTAATTAAGCTGATTAGGATTAAGTTAATTCTTAGATAGGTTACTTAGTCCTCAAGCAACCATGCACTTCCTTGACTCTCAAGGAAACTATGTAATAACTTGACCCTTAAGTCACTTCAAGTTACTTGACTCCCAAGCAACATGTGTACTTCCGCCCGGGTATAAATACCCCATTGCTATCATCAACTAAGTGGAGTATATGTCTAAGTGTGTTTTACGTACATCTGGACAGGTGAACACATTTTTATCATCCAAAAATCAGCGCACACACTACAATAACGAATATATGTGTATATTATAACAATCATGTTTCTACATCACACTTACATATTTACTCCCTAATTTGCATGGGGTGCACATGTGTTTTGTGAAAATACTGTAACAAAGGTTTATTTTTTTTTTGAAAATATATGTTCCAAGTAAATGTGAATTTCTTTCATACAATGTATTAAGAAATAAAAATTGCTAAAACAAATATATTAAAAAATCAGAATTGCAAAACTTTGCAAGTGCATTAGAGGTCCGCTACTTTCAGCAATGAGGGCATGCAGTTTAAGTTTCATCTTCAAGATATTAAAAGAATAATCGAACAACAATGCGAGAACACTTAATTAATTAAAATGCAATTTAGTAGTAGCCAAAGAAAAGTCGCTAAAATAATGTAATTTGAAAAAAATCAAATTTGCTAAACTTTGTAAGTGTATTCCAATATACGGATTTTGATATTTAAGGAATAACTGCATAATAATGCATGAACGCTTATTACATAAAAATACAAATTAGTAATACCCAAAGGAAAACATCATCAGTACGTTTCTCAACGGCTATGTTGGGATGTCCAAATGATCAATTTCCAAATAAATGAAAGGAACATAAAAAATAGTATAACATTGATAAAAGAAGAAGACAATTTAAAAATAGGGAAGCAAACAACAAAATTTTAGTGTTGAAATGTTGAAAATCAAAGGATGACCTCTAGAACATCACCATACAAGGAAAAGGTGAACAGAACCCTAGCTCATAGCAACCATGTAGCTCACGTGCATGTTGAAGTGATGACGACTTGATTTATAGTTTCATATGTGTCTGTGTGCATGCATGTCACACACAATAAGATGCTTTAGGGTGTGTCTGGCAGCTGTTCTCACCCTAGAATAGTTGTTCCCGGTTGATGCATGTTAAGTATAGACATGATGAATACATTCATCTTTAGTTGTTTGGTGGTCATGCATGTGTTGTGACATGTTTGGATGAGACTGTGTTTGGTAGGAAGAGGGAGGAGGAAGAGGTGCACTGCGAGGGAGGAAGAGGAGGGAGGTGAAGGAACGGGGGAGGGGGCAGAGGCGGCGACGGGGCTCGGAAGGCTCCTCCACCACCGTGGGTGAGCGTGGGGGGACTGGATCCGTAGCCCCACGCCGCGTCGCGACCCGATCCAGATGCCTCCTCCACCACCCGCGGGGCTCGGACGAGGTCGTCGGAGCTCGAGCGAGGCCGCCGGAGCTCCGACGAGGCGCGCGGGGGGGGGGGGGGGGGGGTCGGGCGAGGCTGCCGGAGCTCGGGAGGGGCGCGGGAGGGCGAGCGCAAGGCAGCCGGGGCGCGGGAGGGGCGCGGGAGCGATGAGGCGACGGGGCGACGGGGCGACGGGGCGAGGGTGCATGGGCTGAGCATAGCTCGCCTCAGCTCGCCTCTGCGGGGGTGCTGGGCTCTGCTATGCTGAGGCCCTTTTTTGCATCAGTTGATGCATGCTCTCCTCAGCCCATACACCCTACCAAACAGTGAAAAGTGGGTCGGGGAGGGAACTTTTGGGCTCATACACTCTCCATGCAGGCTACCAAACACGCCCTTATAGAGAGCGCCAGAGGGAGGGAGCACTCTTAGACAAGGCTGAGAGTGATCACATAGAGTAACTCCATCGAGAATGGTTGTACGATCACCTATGTTTTTAGTACCATATTTTTATCATATGTCAGAGGTACATGCGCACAATAACTGCCAAGTAATAACCCACAGAGAGAAAAATCATAGATATTGTATATAATATTAAATAGCAGACATATTTATATGTATTTCCTAACTAATTGAGTTAGGAACAGTTAAATACATATAACCGTGTCCGTGTCATCGCATTTTGTTGTGGCACAATGCGTAATAAAAAAAATTCAGAACTATAAAATGATGTACTATATTCTTAGTATATTATAATGGGAAGTATGTTCTACGTTGTAAGTGCATCTAGGCCCCCCTTAGTGATTTTGGTGGTTTGAAGACTTATTGGTTAAGTATCTAATGTGTTTATGAGTGTACACACGATCTATAAGTCGTCGAGGAGTTTGAAATATTCGATGAATATCGACCCCTAAAAATGTATATCTTCGGCTGAAGAAATTGGTCTGAAGTTGAAGAATTGAATCGCGAAGAAATTGCGATGAAATTGATATTCCTCATGAAGATATTAAAAATGAGGAATTCGGTGTGTCCTAAAGAAAATCAATCTGAAGACTTTGAAGCATGAAGATTTATTCTGTCTGTTTTATGTTCTTCACTTTTGAGTCATAGGAACGTCGTACTGTTAAAGGGGGTCAAAGTAACACGTCGAAATTGATTTCCTCATGATGCTCAACCCAAGCATAATCCTACCAAAAGCCTCATGTGAGGAATATGTGAGACATGAGGACTCGCACAGTTGAGGGTCCCGACCGTTACTGCAAGTCGCGCCACATCACTGATCTTATCCACACCAACGGTCATATTATTTAAGGGCATTAATGTCAAATCATGTCGGGATGCTTCCAGGCTATAAATAGCCGCCCCGACAACCATTAGCTGGTTGGCTGCTCCGTTGGAAACTGACACTTGTCATAAGAGCAACCCAAATTCCTCAGAGTCTTCGAGAGTAATTCATCAGTAAGGAAATACCCGAAATACCAAACCACAAACCAAAACCAAGTGATTGAGCATCACTGAAGAAGTTGTTTGTGTGTGTAACTGAAGCCTTTTACTTTTGAGCAATGTGCATCCTCCAAACGGTTAAGCGTCATGGTCTAAAGCAATCCAACAGTCAATTGTGGATCGCCAGGTGACCATGTTTCTGAGGATTTGGAAGTCTGCCCTGAAGACTTACCACGAGTGCTGGGCGAGGACTGTATGTTCTTAGCTCAAGGAGAATACGGTGGGGACTGTGTGTCCCGGGAGTGTGTGTCTTTTGCTTTCAATACCAAGCCGCTCCAAACCAGATGTACAACTGTAACAGCAGTTGGAACTGGGTCATCAACCACTATCTTCACTGTGAAACGGGTTCTATTTCTTCAAGTCTTTCAATTCCTTAAATTGTATGTTGAAGATTTTCATTGCCATAGTTTGAAGAATTTGCTGAAGACTTTCTCTGAAATTCGTCGACCCCAAATTCTTCACACGAGTTATTCTTCACCCACTGTTTCTGTGCCTGCATACTGTGCAAACTATTTTTCATATTCTTCACTCCTAATCCTTTGCTGTTTCTGCTGCAAGTTAGTCATCAGTGAGGAATTTGCTCAAAAGGAATTTCCTCAGTGATGAAATTCTAAAAATCTACAATTCACCCCCTCTAGTCGATATAACGCACTTTCAATTGGTATCAGAGCAAGGTACACCCTTGTTCTGTGTGATTTTGGTTTAACCACCTGGAGTTTTAGTTATGTCGACTGGAGGCATGATCAAGGTTACTGTAGGATGTCCTACTTTCGAAGGAAAGGAATTTCCCTTCTGGAAGACCAAGATGCAGATGCATCTACAAGCTATTGACAATGATCTCTGGTATATTATGGAACATCGTGTCCCTATCGTCACTGCTACTGTCTCTGCCGCTGATGTGAAGAAATTCAAGCAACTTGATTCTCAAGCGAAGAATATCATGTGTGGCCATCTGAGCAAGGGCCAGTATGGTAGAGTGAGTGCTTTGGGCTCAGCAAAACTTATCTGGGAAAGGTTGTCGAGAGTTAATGAAGGAGTATCAACCCAGCATGATTCTTGTGTTGATGTTCTTTGCAATCTCTTCAATCGCTTCAAGAGGCTTGAGAGTGAAAGCTGCCAAGATACCTTTGATCGCCTCACTCACATATCAAATGAACTGCAAGCACTTGGAGCTCGAGACATTACTAATCACGAAGTTGTGAAGAAACTGATAAGATCTTTGGATTCTTCATTTGATACTTTAGTTCTGATGATTCAAGAAAGACTAGACTACAAGATGCTTGATCCGGCTGATATACTCGAAAGACTCAATACTCATGAATTCCAATAAGAAGAAAAGAGAGATCTATATGGACCAAGCTATTCTGGACCTCGTGCATCGAAGGCCAAAGCAATTTCCTCATCTAAAGAAGAAGACTCGGATGGTAGCATTGGTGATCCTCAAGAATTTAGATAGGAGCTTGCAATGCTCGTGAGGAAATTCCAGAAGTTTACAAGACGTGGCCAGTTTGGTAAATCTTCAAAAAGAGATACGAGGTAATCAAAATCAAAATCTAAGGACTACAAGAAAAGAACCTGCCACAAGTGCAAGAAATCAGGTCACTACATTGTTGACTGTCCTCGTTGGGGAAAGGAATCAAAGAAGAAGAAATACAAGGATGAAAGTTCTGATGACTCGAAGGAAAAGAAGAAATCTTCAAAATCCTCATCCTCAAATTCCTCATCGCACAAGAAGACTAGTTTCGGAAAGGCTCGGGCACTTATTGGCAAGGAAATGGATTTTGAGGTAGAATCCGAGGAATGTGATGAAGAGGAGGGTTCTGATGAAGACTCAGAATCTGGACAGGCTAGCCTTGCACTTGCAACCACATTCGTTAGCAAGTCAATCTTCAACCTTGAAGAAAATGATAACACCATCCACACTGATGACTATGCTGATGACTTTGCTCCAACCTATTGCTTCATGGCAAAAGGTTCAAAGGATGACAAACCCAAGAGTACTGAGTGGGTTCTTGATAGTGGCTGCACACATCACATGACTGGTGACAAAAGCTTGCTGATGAATATGCCACTAACTCCATCACCCCTGAAGCAAATTACTTATGCTGACAAAGGTAAAAGCAAGGTATTGGGACTTGGCAAAGTAGCTATTTCCAAGGACATGCACATGGACAAAGTGATGCTTGTTGAATCCCTTGGATTTAACCTTATGTCAGTCTCCATGCTTTTTGATCTTGATATGATTGTTATCTTTGGAAGATATCGATGTGTTGTCATCATGGAATCTGACAGATCCAAAGTCTTCAAAGGTGTTAGAAGAGGGGATTTGTACATTGTTGATTTCTCTACAGGTCCTCAACCAGCCACTTGCTTACTAGCAAAAACCTCAGAAGGGTGGCTGTGGCATCGAATACTTGGTCATGCAGGCGTGAGGAATTTGCACACACTCGTGAAGAAGAAGCATGTCATCGGCATCGAATCAGTCAAATTCCACAAGGACCACCTCTGCGGTGCTTGTGAGTCTGGGAAAATGACCAGATCCAAGCACCCCTCGAAGACTATCATGACCACCACTCGTCCACTGAATTGCTTCACATGGATCTATTTGGACCTACTCATTATGGCACACTAACAAATGCAGCATCTTTATAAGGCGTTGTCATAGTTGATGATTATTCCAGATACACATGGGTGCATATCATTTTGTATAAAACTGAAGTGCAGGAAGTCTTCAAACGATTTTCCTCAAGGGCCTCGACGAACTTCGGCGTCAAGATCAAACACATCAGGAGTGATAATGGAACAGAGTTCAAAAACATTGGTCTTGATAATTATCTTGATGAACTTGGTATTACTCACGAATTGTCTGCTCCTTATACTCCTCAACAGAATGGTGTCGTCGAAAGAAAGAACATGACTCTGGTTGAGATGACAAGAACCATGCTTGAAGAGTACCAGACTCCTCGTCGCTTCTAGCCTGAAGCAATCAACACTGCCTTCCATATCATCAAGAGGGTATATCTTCACAAATTCCTCAAGAAAACCTCATATGAACTCCTGACTGACAGGAAACCCAATGTAAGTTATTTCAAAGTCTTCGATGCAAAATGCTGGATTAGAGATCCTCACCATAGCTCAAAGTTTGCACCTAAGGCACATGAGGGTTTTATGCTTGGTTATGGAAAGGACTCGCACACCTACAGAGTCTTCAATACCTATCACAACAAGGTTGTTGAAACTGTAGATGTGCAGTTCGATGAAACTAATGGCTCGCAAAGAGAGCAATTGCCTCCTGATCCAGATAAGCTGTCTCCTGAGGAAGGAATAAAGCTCAAAGCTACTGAAGACATTATTCCCAGTGAGGAAATTGATGAAGAGATCATTCCCAGCACTTATGAAAATCAAGAAGATGCTCATGAGGAAATTGCTCCAGAACCAATTCCTAAGCCCAGACGAAATCCTCAACCAGCTCATCCGAGGATTGCAAATGAAGTAGAACTTGACAAAATCCTCGATGACATCAACGCGCGAGGTCCTCTCACTCGCTCAAAAGCTTCACACTTAGTTAACTTTTGTGGGCATTTCTCCTTTGTGTCTATCATAGAACCTTCAAAAGTTGCTGAGGCTTTCATGGAACCAGAGTGGATCCAAGCCATGCAAGATGAACTTCTTCAATTCAAGCTGAATGGCGTATGGGAGCTCGTCAAACGACCAGATCCTCGCAAGCACAATATCATCGGCACCAAGTGGATTTTCCGAAACAAGCAAGATGAGGATGGTCAACTTGTGAGGAATAAGGCACTACTTGTAGCCCAAGGCTACACACAGGTTGAAGGAATTGATTTTGATGAAACTTTAGCACCTGTTGCTAGACTTGGAGCTATTCAAATACTACTTGCTTATGCTAATCACCATAACATTATCTTATATCAAATGGATGTGAAAAGTGCAGTCCTCAATGGTAAGCTTTAGGAAGAAGTATATGTTGCTCAGCTCCAAGGTTTTGAGGATCCAAAGAATCCAGACAAAGTCTTCAGACTCATAAAGGCCCTCTATGGTCTCAAGCAAGCCCCTCGGGCATGGTACGATACATTGAAGGAATTCCTCATGAAGAAAGGCTTCAAACCTGGTTCACTCGATCCAACTCTTTTCACTAAATCCTATAATAATGAACTATTTGTGTGCCAGATATATGTCGATGACATCATATTTGGCTGTACCCACAAACGTTACAGTGATGAATTTGCTTACATGATGAGTGAAGAATATCATATGTCCATGATGGGGGAGCTGAAATTCTTCTTAGGTCTTCAAATTCGTCAACAACGCAATGGAATCTTCATATCACAGGAGAAATACCTCAAGGATGTTCTTAGGAAATTCGACATGCATGAATGCAAAGGTCCCAAGACTCCAATGCCTACCAACGGCAATGTAGCGACCCGACTCAAAACGAGTCAAGCCTCTGTGTTTCTGTGCCATCCCTGGATCAGTATGCTGGCACACATAGTACATCGATGTATATATCAAAGTGCAATCACATGTAAATAGCGTAAAACTGATATATACCTTAAATATTTCAGCGGAAGCAGTCAAGGGAGTGGAGTCCCAATAAACACCAACAGCAAGTTGAGTGTAGACCGTAACCCTGAATCGTACTCTTACTCATCGAAGAAAAATATCTGCAACATAAGACGTTGCAGCCGTGTAGGTCAGCATATTGAATATGCCGGCAAGTCACATAAGAGAGGGGTGAAAAGTAATCATCTATACTATATGCATATATGGCAGGTGGGGCTATAAGTTTTTAGCTAAAAGCAAGTTTTCTCCTACATCAAGAGAGGGCTAAAAGCAAAATGTTACTACTTTGTTGGTTGTTAACGAGATGGTTCCACCAACCAATTCTCGTACCCGAGTTGTCAATAATTCCCACATCAATATTATTATTTGTGTTGAGAATTTCAGATAACTTCAGTTCCTTTGGCTCAAGTTGTCCATGACCATGGACACGGCTAATCGATTAGGTTTGAGTACTCTACAGAGTTGTGCACACGTTCCCCACAAGATTTGATCGCCTCCGAGTATGTCCTCGCACTTCAGGGTGTTTGAAGACCGGATGATCAAAACATGGCCTTTCAACGAGTCCCTCTGAATCCCCGTCGGTGCCCATCCAATCCTACCGTTCTTCTACATCTGCTAGCACCGCCTGTCCAGCGTCGCCGCGTTGTCCAACCAAGCCAGAGCCCATAATGACTTGTGGCTGTGCAGGTAAGCCTTGGGTCTTGAAAATATCCGTCCATCTCTTTGAGCCTGGGTGAAGCTTTCCGCAGGATGTCATGGCCTCTCCAGCATCCCGGGTCATCCACTGGGTTCTCCAGGGAGCCGATCAACCGTCCTTCACCCAGAGTTGCATTGCGTCGAGGTCTTGAAAATCTTGTCTTAACCGGTCTTGATTATTTAATCAACCTTGCATCACACGTGTTATGCACTCAACCGAAATCCCGTCTACTCAAGCATAGCAATATGAAATTTGTCATCCCGGGGCCAAGTATCGGGGTTGTTGTGTGCCTAGCACATGATACTACAATCTATACTAAAATTTCCAAGTACCTAAGCATCATGCAATTGGGCATAGGATGGTAGAACTACGATGCATAAAACGTAGGTGATAGTATGATCAAAGTGACTTGCCTGGTGATGTTGACGAAGAAGAATTTCTCGAGAAAATAACTTGATAGACTACTCGTCACTCTCCGATGAAATCTATATAACAAACATATCATTCACATAAGCACTCATACTAGCAATCAATTCTAGCAATCAAAACAAAGGAGAGAGCGAATAGGAATCTGAAGGAAACTCCAAATAAGACTAGGGAGTCTTCTACTACGTCAAACACAAAATAGTTTTTGTCTAACAGAAAATAATAACAAGGAACTAAGATATAAATTTAACCAAGATAGAATAAAGTATTTTTTTTCACAAAAACTTTTTCAAAGTATTTCCAAACGGGATTTGAAACAGTGGAGAAACCAATTGCAAGTTACTAAGGAACTAGAATTGATTTCATGATAACAAATAAAAATAAAATAAAAACTTGTTGCAAAACTACTGTTAGCTAATAGAAACTAAACATAATCTTTCTGAAATAATAAAGAAAATATTTTAAAAGCAATTATAGAAAAGGAATTAGTCATAATCCTAAAAGAGGTGAAACAGAAATTGTTTCACAAGAAACCATAAGCTAAAGTACTCAAACAAATCTGAAATTTTTACCACTGATAAATAAGATCACTAGTGATCAGTAGCAAAACAAGCTTTAATTCAAATCTGATCTAACTCAATTTTTATAAATCCAAACATAGACAAATTATATGTTTTTAAAAACTACAGGAAATTTGTGAGCTACTGGAAAAAGAATCAATGTCATTGGTGTCGGGACCCCGATCCTAAGCCATAGGAATCCAGCCTGTAACACATCGCATCCCTTTGTGGTCTCACGCACGGTTAACTCTACGGCTGCAGCCTTACCTTAGCCGGGACCGTTTGCGTCTTTTGACTCACGTATGCGAAGGTGTCGCTAGCAATCCAATGTCAAAGAACCCGGATCGACATGTCTAGTCATAAACCAAAGTGGCAGTACCGCACAAGGACAGGCATACATGACCCAACAAAGTAGGTGTCGGTCATCAGCGAATGTAGACGAGTCGTAGCAAGCTACAAGGACTCCATTACATCATGTGACATTTCCCCAAAGGGGACAGACACAGCAGCTAAGAAGGACACATGCCGGTCAACCATTGTGTCCGTAGCAGTAGCGAACTACCAAGGCTCGTTGGATCACAAAGGGGCATTTCCTTGTAAGGAGTGCTACTAAAGTTCACGACTAAGTAATCGAACCCCATACATATCAAGTACGACACACGTACACATGGCATACCGATATGTATAGATACATCGATGGCATCACAACATAACCATAAACATACAACCTTTATTTAAGCGGCTCGGAAGAGCCACACACATAATATTACACATTAAGGGTCTCACGACCCATAATAGCAGTCATACAATTACAAGCGAGCGGAAGAGTTATAAACTGTCTGGGTACAGACAGGGCAACTAGAAGGCACATGGCCTGACTATACTACAGAGCCGACGTAGGGCCAGATCGTAGCTGGGACACCAGCTACTCGTCGTCGTCGATGTCTACGAAGAACCCTCCATTAGGGTCATTAGCAACCTCTGCAACATTTATTAAGCAAACATGACTACGAAGGTACTCAGCAAGACTTTAGGATGACTAACTACTCATGCAAGGTATCAAAAGGTATTGTGGGGTTTCATGCGGAAAGCTAGCATTTGACTCGTGGCTAGACAACTTGCATTTTTAAATAATTTTGACAACTTGATTTCTCGCAAACGAGTCCACTAACACCACAACAATACACTATCGTGGAATCATTCCGTCTCCATACGGAAATGCCGTCCACGACACTCACGCTTATCTTGGCAATTTTATGAGTAGCCATTGAAGTTATCTATGAACAACATATGTCTCCAAGTAGTCCATATCCGCGGACGCGGCTATTCGAATAGATCATAACCCTGCAGGGGTGTACTTCGTCACACACACTCTTGCCATTTATCGCCATGTGCACGTCATGCACCTCGGCAACCTTCAAGCGGAAGCCCAGCGAGGGAGTCGGCCACGACCGTTAACCACACTAGTACCTAGTCTAGGTTTATCGCCTATTTGAGAGTAACCCGTACGGAAGTCCGGCCGAGGTTTCCGCCACGGCCTCAAACAATGTGCGCAGGGTTCCCAAGCCCACCATCCGGGTGCCACTTGGTACACCGTGCCACTGCCTACCGCATCACGGCCCACCTCTCAGGTCAGCACCATGCACGGCCTCCAGCATTACTATAAACACCAGAAACTACTTGCAACTCCTGGACCGAGTACTAAGCGATTAATAGGCCGAGCGGGGTCATATTTCAGGGCCCAGCATGTGGTAGTATCTAGTCTTGGATTACATACACGGAACTCAGTTCCTAAGGACGGTTCCAATGAAACAACTCGCCATGTACTCCTACACAGCCTTTCACCGATACCTTTACCAAATCAGGTTCAACACACAACCTTTACTTACCGAACACATTCTCACAATTCTGTTCATCTCCCAGATGACAGACCATACACAACTCTAAGCATAGCATGCATAGCAGGATAAGGCACAACATAGATCAGGCAACTACCAGGTATGCTAGGTTGCAAGGTTCGGCTATTTACTGTGACAAGGTTAGGTCATGCAAAGGAAGTGGGTTCAACTATCGTGGCAAAAGCAGTTGAAGCATTTGATCCTAATGCAATAGATAAGTGCAGGAGCAAGAACATAGGAATTATCGGGATGATCAAAAGGGTTGCTTGCCTTGTTGCTCAGAGGAGGAACGATATCCGTCAGACGGATATTCGGTGGAATCCGGGGTTGCGGAGCCTACCGAAATAAATGGCAACATTCAATAACAATCATATGCAATCAAAATGATGCATGAGCATGCCATGAGAATGCAAGGTGATAAGTTATTATAATCAAAATGTATTAGGTTTAGAGTTGACTTGAATCATATTCGGTATCACTTCAAACGGGGTATTCACGGTTACCGATTTAATTGATTCGACCTGATGCTCAGATCAACTTGATGTTAGCTTGCATGAGATGTCATGTGATGGTACTGATTTGTAACTAGGACAGTGTGTGATCATTGCATTCATAATGAAATTTGAATATTTTTCCAAATTCCATTTAAAAGTAATTATAAGAATTGAATTATTCCTTATTCCACATTTTAGGGTTCTGTAACTTTTTCAAACATGGTTGAAAGTAGCATAATCAGAATCCTTGAATTTTTCTGATACTTTTTCATATATAAATTATTTTCATTGGAGTTACAGATTAATTTCTATGATTTTTACAAGTTTTAGCAATTTATTAGAATTATTTCTATACTGGAAATTCTATTTATTGCATCAGGCTGACGTCAGCAGGTCAGCCGACCTGTTCAGGTCAAACCTGACAGGGGGGGCCCACTGGTCAGCCTCTTTGGGACTAATCCCGCGTTGACCAGCCCCTAATTGGGGTTTGACCAGGCGTGGGGCCCTCTGGCAGAGATTGAGGGGAGGGCAATTACGCCCTAATGGTCGGCCACGTCGACGCCCACCGGAGGGTGGTCGCCGGCGACCAAGCCCGCGGCGGAGGGCTCGCCGGAGACGACCTAATCGGTGCTGCACAGCACCAATTTGAACCCGGTTTGCAGCTACGGAACGCTGGTGAAGTGGCCGATCTGGCAGGGGCATCAGGGGAGGCTAGGGTCGCCGGGAGAGGCGCCGGCGACGAGCCGGAGCGGCGGCCGAAGCTCGTCCTTCTACGAGCGATGGCTCTAGGGCACGGGGAGGGTAGCTGGAGGGCTCATCGCACTCCTGGAGGCTCCAGGAGCTCGAATCCTAGCTCGAGCGCGTGGATCAGACACCACAGCGACGACGACGACATGACCGGCGGCGAGAAGCTCTCGGCCTTGGTGGGGAACGAGGCTACGATGCACGGGAGAGCGTGGGGCGAGAGGGGAAACGATGACGAGCTCACGGCGGTTCCGATGGTGCTGTTGAGGGGCTCGGGGATGCGCCGGAGGGAGCGAATCGTCGGGAGAGGTCCGGCGGCCGGAGGTGGAAGACGATGGCGTTGGGGGCGATGCAGAGCTCGAGAAAGCTTCGGCTTCAGCAGAGATGACCAGGGCGATGAGGCGGAGCTAACAGACTACTCGGAGGAGGGTTCCCATGGCTAGAGGTGCTGCGGCTCGAGCTTGAGCTCGGCTCCAATGGCGGCAGCAGGAAGGAGGGCTAGATCCGAGAGGAGGGAGAGAGTTAGCGCTGGGAATGGATAGAGGAGGCCTCGGGGAGCTTATCCCCGGCCTTGCCAGCGCGAGGCGGCGGCCAGGCAGGCGCACAGGTGCGTGGCCGCGCCGGAGGAGGCGGTGGCCACCTCCTGCTCCTACTGGCGCGAGGGAGGGGACGAGCCAGGGAGATGGGCCGGGCCAGGCTAGGCGACAGGTAAGAGTTTCCCATTTTTTTTTTCTGTTTTTGTTTTTCTGTTTTGCTAACTATTGTTTTGCTATTTATTTCAGCTCCAAAACAAAAAGTAAAAACTATTTTAGACCTCCTGAAATATTGTTATAATATTCCCAACCATTTCCAAAGTTTTCAACATTTTTGAAAATTTATAGTTTCTGATTTCAAATTTAAAATTTGAAACCAATGGCTTTTTGCATTAATTTAAAATGCTTAAAGTGTCAAGAAAATAGTTTTCTCCAATGCTCATTTACTTTCATGATTTATCAGAAAGTTTGAACATTTCTTGAGGCCATTTTGGGTTCATTGATTTCAACTAGTTTGAGATTTTCTTTATTTAAAGTAGTGGCTAGGGTTTTGAGTTTTTCCTTTGCCACTTTCTTGTTCTTGTTGAAAAATTCTTAGATGCAAATGCAAAGAAGACATGAGCACAAGACTAACTTGCTTAAAGTGTCAGGGATATGACAACTGGACTTCGGGATAAAAAGTTGTGGCCAAAACAAAATAGAAACTTTCTGTTTTTGCAAACAGGCAAAAAAAACTTAAGCTAACTATCTACAAATAGGGGGTACACGTGGCATGCTACTATAGGTTGCGGAGTGCGTTTGCTGCAAACTTAGGAGCAAACGGCCGAGGCTAAGCAAAAACTACTGCCTAAAAGAATAAGTGAAAATAAACCGCTGGTTTTCTAATCTAAACCGAAAGGTTATTCTAAGGATCTAATCTAACCATCTAAATAGGATCTAAGGGTTACAAAACAAAAGAAAAGAAAACAGAGAAGAGGAGGGAGTTACCTTCGGCTGGGAGAGCTCCCGTGGCTGGCTGCTGGCCGAGGTGGAGGGGAGCTCCGGTGGGGTTGGGATGGGCCGGCTGGGGGTGGGGTGGCAGGGGGGGCCGAAGGGAGGGGTGGCTTTCCTGGGAGGGGAGGGAGGCGAGGTGGAGGGTGGTTGTAGGGGGCGGGGCGAGGTGAAAACTGCTGGTTTTTCTGCTGCTTGTGGTAATGGCGATGGGAAGGTGGAGAAGGGGTAGCAGGGGGCGGTGGAGGGGTGGAGAGGTGAGGCCGAAGTGGTGGGGGAGGTGGCCGAAGGGTGGAGGGGTGCAGGGGTGGCGAGGTGTAGTTCCTGGCAGCTCTCTGGTGAGTTTTCCGGTGATGATTCCGGCGAGGGGTGCACGAGCTAGGGGCAAGGAGAGGCGGCGGTTTCAACGGGAATGGAACGAGGAGGACGTGGGGCTTCTTATAGAGGTGACGGGAGGCGCTGGGAAGGTATGTGCGTCGCGAATCCCGGAGGTGGGGATCTCCTCTCCATGGAAGGAAACTTCCTGCTGTGACGTGAGGGAGAGAGAGGTAGAAGATGATCTGGTTGGGCCAAGTTTGGAAAGTGCTTAATGGGCCACCTAGAGTTTCCTAATAAAAACGATTCTATTCCTATTTTCAAAACTTGGAAACTAAAACGTTAAAAAGGAAATCAAATCAATTCGGAATAAAGAGTTTTTATATACTAAAATTATCAGAAAAATAAAATATAGATGATGGGCATTTTTCCACGGCAAAAATAAAAACTTCAGAAAAAATTATTTTCACAAAATTGCCAAAAAGGTTTATTTTCTTTTGCAAATAATTTTCAAATGATCCTCTAAGTTTGAGGGTTCAAATAACTTTCAAAATGCCCGTGGTTTCGAGGGTCATGTTCCTCCGCTCTAGAATGTATTTCCTGGCATTTTGTTGCACGAAGAAAAACGAATGGAAAAGCAAGGAAATTCGAATGCAAACATCTCCGTTCAAATTCTTTATAGTTGAAGAAGTCATGTCATCTTCTCCCGTTGCTTTTAAAAGATTGAATTTGAATTCACCGGAGAAGGGGAAAGTCATTTTATTCCCTCTCATTCAAAAGTTTCGAAAAGTTTCAGTCACTCAGCAAACAAACAAACAATCAATCTAATAATTATATTAACATTCCAAAATTTATAATTTTGGGATGTTACAGGCAACCTCTGCACTGACAAAAATGGTAAAGAATTCGATCAGCAGGTATATCGCTCCATGATTGGCTCTTTAGTGTATTTATGTGCATCTAGGCCAGATATAATGCTTAGTGTTTGCAGGTGTGCACGTTTTCAAGGAAAACAGAAGGAATCACACCATAAGGTTGTGAAGCATATTCTTTGATACTTAGCTCACGCACCAACACTAGGATTATGGTACCCCAAGGGCTCGAATCTTCATCTTGTGGGATATTCTAATTCAGACTATGCAGGTGACCGTTTGGGTCGCAAGTCAACCTATGGCACATGTCATTTCCTCGGAAGATCATTAGTTTGCTGGTCTTCAAAGAAGCATAACTGTGTTTCACTCTCCACTACCGAAGCTGAGTACATTGCTGCTGGTTCATGCTGTGCTCAATTGCTATGGATGAAGCAAACCCTCAAGGACTACGACATCAACATGAAGAATGTGCCTCTCTACTGCAACAATGAGAGTGCAATCAAGATTGCATACAACCCAGTACAGCACTCGAAGACTAAGCACATCCACATTCGTCATCATTTTCTTCGGGACCATGTCCTCAAGGGCAATATCCTCATCAACCATGTGAAGACTGACGATCAACTAGCAGATATCTTCACTAAGCCCTTGGATGAGAAAGGTTTTGCAAGTTGCGGTGTGAGCTAAATATCTTAGAATCTTCAAATGTTTTGTAAAAACATGCACACAACCAATGAATAATATCACTCTTAGTGTGAGGAAATAAACGAAGAAATTGATTCTCAGGGCCCTACGACAATTGTACACGGCGTCTGAAACCAACATTCTTATATGGTCGGTCACGCCACCACCCAACTTGAAATTCCTCAAGTTGAATTTCTTCAAAGCTGAATTTCTTCAAAGTTGCTTTTCTTCAAAGTTGTTGTTCTTCAAACTTTTCTTTCTTCAAAGATGAAATTCATGATCATGACACTTTGTCACAAAATCCTCAATATTATCAAAATCTTCAAAAACACTTGATAATTTTCATTTGCCTATATATATATATAGAGAGAGAGAGAGAGAAAGAGAGAGAGAGAGACTGTGATTTCAAAGTCCTCAAGAAAATTCACTTATAGCTATTTCTTCAATTTGATATTTCATCTAAGTGAATGTGATCGGACCCTACTTCCCATCTATGCTCCTCTCACCCAGTCTATTCAATTCTTCATATGCGTTCTACTTGAAACTTTGTTCAAAATCCTCACCGTGTACTTGTCAGCTGATGATTTTGTAACAAAATCCTCAAATCTTCGAAAATGATTTTTATATTGTTACAAAGTAACTGAACCCCACTTCCCACGATCAGATACGCACGATCTCCACCGCTTTAAACGGTTGCTAATCGTGTCCTGTGGAGACGAAAGGGCAGGGGTAGTTCGGTCCGAAAGAATCGGCCGGACAGTTTTTACCTGGGCTATAAAAAGGTCCTTACCCCCTCCGATCAAAACTCTTTGTTCTCACTCTCGACCTTCTCTTCGCTACAACAAAGCCCTAGAACCACCGCTAGAAGTTTCGTCGCAGGCAAGGAAAAGCTTTACTGCCTCGACCTCTTCGTCGCTGAAATCATGTCGGAACCGGAACATCTTCGTCTGCCGCCGTCGTAGCTGTCCTCTGTTGCCAAGTTAGGGCGCAGTGGACTCGCACCGAAGAGCATCTACTGCTGCTTCTTCCTCTGTTCTTCGTGCGCGCTATATAGGGTAAATAAAACCCTATTTTTACAGCCCTTTCGATCTACTATTTTACTTTAGATTCGTGAAATCTATTTTTCCTCAAGTGTCTATCAGTCTCTATTCCTCAACTGTTGATGAATTTCAGTAAGCATCTAAAAGTCTTCACGAGATTCCTCAATTGTGCAAATTTTTGAATCTGTACAACTCTGGAACCCTAGATTAGTGTGCTTAGACAAATTTCTCAACCCACTGGTCAAATTCCTTAACTTTAAAATTTCCAATTTCATCAAATCTGAGAATGCATATGACCTCTCCAAATTCCTCGCAATTATACTCTGTTCACAGGTAGAAAAATGTCAGCTGATGAATCTCTAGGTTCTCATCAACTTAACTCATTTGCAGCGTTTCTTGAAGAATATCTGCAAGTGTTATCAGAATCCTCAAGAGTTCAATTTCCTCAGCAAAAGCCTCAGCTGAAGAAAATGGAAGATGAAAGGAAGTAAAAGGGTGGCAAGAAGCTTGAACAGAACACTTCCATCGATATTCCTGATGATATATACCTGGAATACTACACACCAGATGAGCAAGAAACAATGCCCAAGAGAAAGATAAAGCTTCAGAAGATAGAACGCCGGTGGGCTAAGGAGTGGAAAGAATACAGATTCGTCACTCCAAAGTACGCAAAGAAATTCGCTCTTAAGCCTCCTAGCAAACGGCCTCCTCTCGAGGATTATCAGAATGCACATCCCTCAAGCCTCAAGACAATTGATGACTATCCTGAGGGAAAGACAAAACACTTGTCAAAGCTTCAGAAGCAGGCAAAACCTGCCGTGAGGAAATTTAATGAAGAATCTGCTGCTGCTGCTACTGCCGCCACCTCCTGTGCAGCTGAAACTTCTAGCACGGCCATTCCTCAAGTGAAGTCTGTGCCACCGAAACCAAAAGCTTCAAAGCCTCGGGAGAAAATGCTTCAGAAGGTTGCACCTGCATCTGCACCAAAACCGTCAGCACCACCAAAGGCTTCAAAGCCTGAACACAAGCAGATTGTGAAGCAACTGCCGACTGTTTCCAGCTCCTCTGTTTCTTCTACAACGAGCTTAGAGACAAAGTCTTCACCAACTCGAATGAAGACTAAGGTGACTGCTGGGAGAGGAACCAGACCAAGCCGAGGGAAAATCATCAAAGTCCCTTCTGCGTTAGAAGGCGGTGATGAATATGATGATGAGACTCTGCAGACAATCATCAGAAACAAGCAGGAGAGGGTTGCACAAGATTCTGGCAGCGCCATTCCTCTGGCCATGGACCCAAAAGTCCTTTTGGACTACATCAATGTATGGTATGATGACCCCAACACACCTATTGATGACTTGAAGTTTCCCCCAGGCATCAACCACATGGTGGCCACATTCATCAATGAGGCCAAGTGGAAGGAGATGCAAGCCAGACAAGCAAAGGTTGCGAAGCTGAAAAAGGAGAAGTTCCTCAGACAAAATCTCCTCAGCTTGACGCCTGATGCACTTGTGTCCACTCAGGCAGAATTGAAGACTTTGACAGACAAGTACACCAAGCTATCTGATCGTCAAAGTCTCAAGAACAATTTCATCAAGTTTTCTACCAATGCAGTTGATGATTACAACAAAAAGGCTACCCCTCCAGCAACACCTCAGCAGCGTGAGATTGATGAAGAACAACCTGCCCCTGCTGAGGAAATGCCTCAAGAAAGCCGTGCTGATCGACCGGCTATTAAGGAAATAACCAAGGATACTCCAGCTGATGACTCTCCTCCAGCTGATGCATCTAAGCCAGCTAATGACTCTGCTCCAGCTGATGCTTCTAAGCCAGCTGATGACTCTGCTCCAGGTGAAGAAATTGCTTCAGCTGAGGAAACTGCCAGGACGGGTATGACTCCGCCTCCTGAAGAGAAAATGCCTTCACCGAAATCTTCAAAGGTGAAGAAAATGACTCCGTCTTCATTATACGTGCAAAAAACCAGGGCTGCAGAAAAGGAAGCTAAGAAAAGAAAAGCTTCCTCAACAGAAGAATCAACTGAGGCCAAGCGTCTCAAATCTCTTGATGAGAATGCTCCACTGGATCCTGTGCCTCTAAACATTGCTCCATCCTATGAAATGACTCCCTTCTAAAGAGAAGACCAGGAGTATATGACTAATGAGGAAATGAAGAATGCTGAGTCTGACGAACACACTGATGAGGAAATTCAAATTGATAACACTCCTCAGATATTCATTCCTCCTGAAGAAACTGCTCAAGGATCAGCTGCACCAGCTTAAGAATTTGGCTCCTCCACCAAGGAAATTCCTCAAGTTGAGGAAAACCAAGGAGAAAATCCTCAGCCTGAAGAAAATCCAAATCCTGAGCAAAACCCTCAGCCCGAGGCTCAGGATGAAGAGATTCCTCCTCCTGAGCAAAACCCTCAACCAGAGGCTCAGGTTGATGAAATTCCTCACCTGGAGCAAGATCCTTAGCCTAAAGCACATGCAGATGAAATTCCTCATCCTGAGGAACATGCTGAAGACAAATGCCCCTCTGCCAAATATAGAGAATGCTCCTGTAGTTATCAATCCGGAGACTGCAATGATTGTCTCTCCTCAAGGGAAGAAGCAAAATCTTTAGCCCATGCAGCATCAGCCCTTCTCCAAGCGGCCAAAGTTTCAGAAGGAAGCGTTCTTTGAAGAACTATGTATTTCATCGGAGAAAATCCTTATGACAAGCCTCGCATCAGGTACATGAAGTTTTGGACCAGGACTCAGCTCAACTATTATGCATCTATGCTTTGTGGTAGAAACAAAAAATTTCAGCACATGCATATTCCTCATGTTGAGCTTGAAGAAATTCCTTTCTTTGCCCCAGTTCTCAACGTTCTTCATGAAGCAGGATTGCTCCCTCTATGCTCTGATATCTGCGATTGGAACAACGACATCGTCCTTCAATTCTATGCAACTCTGCATATCTCTGGAGATCCAACAGATATCAACACTTGGGTGCTGGATTGGATGACGCAACACACACACTTCAAGGCCCCTGCAAATGAGCTGCTGTGAGAACTTCCTGTGTCAATTCCTTCAGAATAGGCCGTGAAGATGTATGATGAACGGGAGCTGCCCAATAAGCTGATGGAAGTCCTCATGAAGCCTTTGGCCAAGGGGCAACCACCAAGAACAACCTTCCTGGTCCATGAGCTGAAGTATGAACCCAGAACTGTTTACAGAATCCTCTGCAATGTTCTTGCGCCAATCAAGGGCCATGATGATGAAGAAGACGTCGTAGGCATCATGAAGAATATCCTCTTCAACATCATCCATGGCATTCCCATAGACATTCATGATTTCTTCTTGAGGACTCTAGCGGAAAATGCTATGTCCCCTTTTGACCTGAAGATTTATGCTCCATGGATCATGAGATTCATCAGACGCAGGTCAGGCATCATCTATCATGCTGATTTCAACAATCACGTTGGATATATGCCTCCAATCAGGGTCAACAAGAAGACTTTCAAGCGAGTTGAAGGAAAAGGCAAGTCTGTGACCGATGAAAGCAGTCGGCCCCTTGATGGCCAGTTCGGAGAGCCAAATGCATATTCTTCATGGGATGATACTGAAACCCAGCCGCCAAGTCCTGTTGCTCCAAGGGTGATGAATACCAGAGAGCTTCTCCTCAGTCTTCATCAAAAGCTTGATCAAAATCACAAGTGGGTCAAACGGCAGTTCGGTGCCATTGTGGAAACCCTCAATGAAACTCAGAGTGCGGTAAAACCTAATAATCACTATCTTCATGAGGTTTTTTATCGCACCTAGGCCACACTGGCTCATTTGAAGACTCCAGCAGAACTTGAAGAATTGGAGTTTACATAGGACTTCGACTGGTCATGGCCACCAAAGAAGAAATTGAGGACAATTCCAGTTCCAGACCTTGAGGACAGTTCTTTTTCTTCATTCCGCACTGCAGCATCAGATGAAGACCAACAAGACACTGCCACTGGTCCAAGGAGGAAGCCTGCTCCCAAGAATCCTCACGCGTCTTCCTCAACTTCCAAGAAGCGAAAGTCTTCACGGGGCGTTAGTGCTCAGTTTTATCCCTTTTCGTCACTTGACGACAAAGGGGAGAAATCTAAGAGTTAGTCTTCACGCGGGATATATTTTGCGGCTTATGAACTTGATTTAAGTTACAAACTCTTGGCTCTTCTGAAGTGTTTTATGTAATGAGTTGTAACTTAAGCCCGATGGTACTCTGATGCTTTCGAACATATTTCTTCGCATGCTTATTCCTCAAAATATTAATGCACGCATGCTGAAATTCGTCAGATACCATTTGTCATCATGCATTCTCATTTTCTTCATACTATATGTCATATGTATGCATGATTTACAAGACTCACGGGAGATCTCCATGATATAAATCATCAATGTGCATTTGCTGTGAAAAGCGAAATCCTCAAGATATGCACATCTTCAGGGGGAGTCTCTCTGAATCTTGATTTGAAATTCCTCAAATGAGTATTTACACTTCATATTTTTATCCCCGTTGAAGACTTAACCTAATTTTCATCAACCACCAAAAAGGGGGAGATTGTAAGTGCATCTTTTGCCCCTTAGTGATTTTGGTGGTTTGAGGACTTATAGGTTAAGTATCTAATGTGTTCATGAGTGTACACACATTCTATAAGTCGCTGAGGAGTTTGAAATATTCGATGAATATCGACCCCTAAAAATGTATATCTTCGGCTGAAGAAATTGGTCTGAAGCTGAAGAATTGAATCACGAAGAAATTGCGATGAAATTGATATTCCTCATGAAGATATTGAAAATGAGGAATTCGGTGTGTCCTGAAGAAAATCAATCTAAAGACTTTGAAGCATGAAGATTTATTCTGTCTGTTTTATATACTTCACTTTTGAGTCATAGGAAAACCGTACTGTTAAAGGGGTCAAAGTAACACGTCGGGATTGATTTCCTCATGATGCTCAACCCAAGCCCAATCCTACCCAAAGCCTCATGTGAGGAATATGAGAGACATGAGGACTCTCACATTTGAGGGTCCCGACTGTTACCGCAAGTCGCGCCACATCACTCATCTTATCCACACCAACGGTCATATTATTTAAGGGCATTAATGTCAAATCATGTCGGGATGCTCCCTGGCTATAAATAGCCGCCCCCACAACCATTAGCTGGTTGGCTGCTCTGTTGGAAACTGACACTTGTCATAAGAGCAACCCAAATTTCTCAGAGTCTTCGAGAGTAATTCATCAGTGAGGAAATACCGCAAACACCAAACCACAAACCAAAACCAAGTGATTGAGCATCACTGAAGAAATTGTTCCTGTGTGGAACTGAAGCCTTTTACCTTTGAGGACCGTGCATCCTCTAGACGGTTAGGCGTCATGGTCTAGAGCAATCCAGCAGTCAATTGTGGATCGCCAGGTGACCAAGTTTGTGAGGGTTTGGAAGTCTGCCCTGAAGACTTACCACGAGTGTTAGGCGAGGATTGTGTCATCTTAGCTCAAGGATAATACGATAGGGACTGCGTGTCCCGTGACTGTGTGTCTTTTGGTTTCAATACCAAGCCGCTCCAAACCAGATGTACAACTGTCACAACAGTTGGAACTGGGTCATCAACCACTGTCTTCACTGTGAAACGAGTTCTATTTCTTCAACTCTTTTAATTCCTCACATTGTATGTTGAAGATTTTCATTACCATTGTTTGAAGAATTTGCTGAAGACTTTCTCTAAAATTCCTCAACCCCAAATTCTTCACATGAGTTATTCTTCACCCCCTATCTCTGTGCCTGCATATTGTGCAAACTATTTTTCATATTCTTCATTTTGAAAAACTATTGTAGTGATACTTTGTAGTCCTGATCCTTTGCTGTTTCCGCTGCAAGTTAGTCATCAGTGAGGATTTTCCTCAGTGATGAAATTCTAAAAATATACTATTCACCCCCGCTGTAGTCGATATAACGCACTTTCATACTTCTATTTTACAAGATTCAAAGAAAAAATATATTTGTAGAAACTTTCTAGCCTGTGCAGGAGCACGGGATGATGACTAGTTAATCTAGAGCCAAGTGCCAGTTTTGTTTTTTCCCTTTTTCAATTTTGGAGATAAGGAATATTAAACGGAGTCCAAATGGATTAAAATCTTCGGAAATATTTTCCCTGGACCAGAAGACACACAACAGGCTTGGAGTATGGGGCAAGGCAGTTGCCGGGAGGCCACAAGCCTACAGGGCATGCCGTGAGGGGTGGCCGCGCCCCCTGGCTTGTGGGCCCCCTGTAGGTCTCTTAACCCTAATTCTTGGCCTATAAATTCCCAAATATTCGATTAACGCCAAAAAGAGCCATGGAAATACTTTTACACCGTCGGGAGCCTATGTTCCTGAGAGATCCAATCTGGGGGCCTTTTCCGGTAATCTACCGAAAAAGGGAATTGATCACGGAGGGCATCTACAACAACTCCATTGCCCCTCTGATGATGTGTGAGTAGTTGACCATAGACCTACGGGTCCATAGCTAGTAGCTAGATGGCTTCTTCTCTCTCTTTGATCTTCAATACCATGTTCTTCATGATCTTCATGGAGATCTATCTGATGTAATGCTCTTTTGCGGTGTGTTTGTCGAGATCCGATGAATTGTGAGTTTATGTTTAGATTATCCATGAATATTATTTGAGCCTCTTCTGAATTATTATATCTTTCCAAGTTTCCTTGAATTATTTGTTTGGTTTGGCCAACTAGATTGGTGATTCTTGCAATGGGAGAAGTGCTTACTGTTGGGTTCAATCATGCGTTGTCCTCACCGAGTGACAGTTGGGGTAGCGAGGCACGTATTTTATTGTTACCATCAAGGGTAAAAAGATGGGGTTTTCATGATATTGCTTGAGTTTATCCCTCTACCCCATGTCATCTTACTTAATGCGTTACTCTGTTCCTCATGAACTTAATACTCCTGATGCAGGTAGGAGTCGGTCGATGTGTGGAGTAATAGTAGTAGATGCAAAATCGTTTCAGTCTAGTTGATACATACGTGATGCCTATATGCATAATCACTGCCTTGGATATCTTCATAATATTTTCTTTTATATCAACTGCATGGTAGTAATTTGTTCACCCACCATATTATTTTCCTTTATGAGAGAAGCCTCTAGTGAAACCTATGGCCCCCGAGTCTATTTCCATATCATATTTTCAGATCTATAAACCAAAAATACCAAAAATACTTCGCTGCAATTTATTTACTTTAGTTTGACTTTCAGATCTATCAATATTTTATATCTATCTCTATCAGATCTCATCCTTGCAAATAACTCTAAAGGGATTGACAACCCCTTTATAGCGTTGGGTGCAAGTGTTTGATTATTTGTGCAGGTACTACTATTGGAGTCTCACTTGTTCCTCCTACTGGATTGATACCTTGGTTCTCAACAAATTGAGAGAAATAATTATCTACTTCGCCGCATCGCCCTTTCCTCTTCAAGGGAAAACCAATGCAAAGCTCAAAAGGTAGCAGTCCTTGGCCTCCATGGCGGCGGAAGGGTTAGGAGCCCCTCCGAGATTGGATCTCTCTCTGTTTCTTTCTGTTTCTGCATTCCACATTCCGTATTTTCCCCGTTTCTTATATTCCTGGAGATCCATAACTCCAATTGGGCTGAAATTTTAACATGATTTTATCCAAATATTATCTTTCTTGACGAAAGAAGGGCACCAACCGCCTTACGGGGTGGCCATTAACCAGCCTGGCGCGCCCTACCCCAGGCCGCGTGTGCTATGAATTGTGGGCCCCTCGGGCATCGCCTTGTGTTGATTCCACTTCCCAAAATTCACATATATTCCGAAAAATCTCCGTAAGATTTTATCCCGTTTGGACTTCGTTTGGTATGGATTTCCTACAAAAAACGGGCAACAAACAGGTACCGTCACTGGGCACTAGATCAACATGTTAGTACCAAAAATAGTGTAAAAAGTTGCCAAAAGTATATGAAAGTTATAGAATATTGGCATGAAACAATCAAAAATTATAGATACAATGAAGACGTATCATTCATCATTGTTGTCATCGTTGTTACTGTTGTCGTCATTGTTGTTGTTTTCATCGTCGTTGTTGTTGTCGTCATCCTTCTTGTTGTCGTCCTTGTTGTTGTTGTCGTCGTCGTCGTTGTAGTTGTCGTCTTCGTTGCTGTTGTCGTGGTTGTTGTTGTCATTGTGGTAGATGTCGTTGTTGTTGCCATCGCCGTCATTGTTGTTATCGTCGTCGTTGTTGCCATCTTCACTTTTGTTATTGTTGTTGTTGTTGTTATTGTTGTTGTTGTTGTTGTTGTTGTTGTTGTTTATGTTTATGTTTATGTTGTTGTTGTTGTTGTTGTTGTTGTTGCTCTTACTATTGTTGTTGCAGTTGTTGTTGGTGTTGGTGTTGGTGTTGGTGTTGGTGTTGCTGTTGCTGTTGCTGTTGCTATTGTTGCTGCTGCTGTTGCTACTGCTGTTGCTGCTGTTGTTGTTGTTGCTGCTGTTGCTGTTGCTGTTGTTGTTATTGCTGCTGTTGTTGCTCTTGTTGTTGTTGTTGTTGGTGTTGTTGTTGTTGTTGTTGTTGTTGTTGTTGTCGTTGTTGTCGTCGTCGTCGACGTCGTCGTTGCTGTTGCTACTGTTGTTGTTGTTGTTGTTGTTGATGTTGCTGTTGTTGTTGTTGTTGTTGTTGTTGTTGTTGTTGTTGCTGTTGTTGTTGTTGTTGTTGTTGTTGTTGTTGTTGTTGCTGTTGTTGTTGTTGTTGTTGTTGTTGTTGTTGCTGGTGATGTTAGTGTTGCTGGTGCTGTTGGTGCTGTTGTTGTTGGTGTTGGTGTTGGTGTTGTTGTTGCTTCTGTTGCTGCTGCTGTTGCTGTTGTTGTTGTTGTTGTTATTGTTGTTGTTGTTGTTGCTGTTGTTCCTATTATTGCTGTTGTTGCTGTTGTTGTTGTTGTTGCTGTTGGTGTTGCTGTTGGTGTTGCTGTTGTTGTTGTTGTTGTTGTTGTTGTTGCTGTTGCTATTGTTGTTGCTGCTGTTGTTGCTGTTGTTGCTGTTGTTGTTGTTGTTGTTGTTGTTGTTGTTGTTGTTGTTGTTGTTGTTGTTGTTGTCGTCCTCGTTGTTGTTTTTGTCATCGTCGTTGTTGTTGTTGTCGCCGTCGTTGTCGTTGTTGTCGTCGTCCTCGTTGTTGTCGTCGTCGTTGTTGTTGTCGTCGGTGTTGTTGTCGTTGTCATCGTTGTTGTTGTTGTCGTCGTCGTCGTTGTTGTTGTCATCGTTGTTGTTGCTGTCGTCGTCGTTGTTGTTGTCGTCGTTGTTGTTGTAGTAGTTGTTGTTTCACTACTAGGAGAAAGCCTACTAGTAGCGCTCGTTATTCCGTTACCAGTAGCGTTGGGGGCAGCGCCACTGCTAACGTGCTACAACTAACCTGTTAGCAGTAGCGCTGGATTTAAAGTGCTACTCGGATCTACGTTAGCAGTAGCGCTGGAATATGTAAAGCGCTACTGCTAAGCTAGCACTATTGCTAATATTCCAGCACTACTCCTAATATTCCTGCTTTCAATATTTAATTCCCGTCGTATTTATGCCCCCTCTACGTATTTGTGCATGCTCTAAACAATAGTTTCA
This sequence comes from Hordeum vulgare subsp. vulgare, assembly GCF_904849725.1. Classification (NCBI taxonomy): domain Eukaryota; kingdom Viridiplantae; phylum Streptophyta; class Magnoliopsida; order Poales; family Poaceae; genus Hordeum; species Hordeum vulgare. The sequence goes on along the minus strand of NC_058524.1, from coordinate 293,192,893 downwards.
TCGTATCATAATAAACATGCATTATTCTCATCATATCATACACATGATGTAGTCTTGTCATTTATACCATCATCATCATTATCCAACACAAATATCATCAAATCTCGAAAATAGCAATACACACAAGTCATGGCACACCCACAGGTTTCATCGTCCCTATCTAATCCATCACGTAGAAGAGAAGAGCGATCAGCATGGTCAGGAGCACGACTATGCAGTACTTATTGAGGCGCCGGTTTTGCTCCATCTCTTGTTGTAGCATCAACCTCAAGTAACTCATTTCCGCTTCGGCTCTGCTGTTGAACCCTCTGTGGCTAGCGGCCGGGTACCTGTCCACGTGGGCCTGAGCGTCTGGCCAATGGTCGTACACTCCTGGAACCCTCCCAATGAATACGGCGTAGCAGTCCTTCACCATCTCCGATCTATGTACTTGCATCGTAAGTTGATTAACAACGATATATAATATGCAACATACTGTACTTGAGAAACACAGAGGCATAGTTAGCAGAATACAAGTAGTAAAGATTAATAATGAAGTTCCTCATACACAAACTAATTAACTAGAGCGATGTATACGCTAGTTCATAGAAAACCGATAGTACTAATTATAAACACACATTGTCATCGTCAATCACTCCTCCATGTCGGCGCCCCAATCTTCATAGTCAGGGATGAATGACCCGAGCTGGTTGAAAGGCTTTAGGTCCAGACGCTGAGCGTGTAGTAGTTCTTGGACATTCTCCCGCCTCATTGGCCCATGGAAGAACATCCCTCCTTGTTCGATGACTTGCTTGGATTCGATGATCCGGTGGCATTCCTATGCTTGTGGCCTAGTTGACAATCTCGGCATCGCCAGAATTAGCTGACATTCGAAGGCGTTGTCTATCCCTTCTGTACTTGATCCTGTGATGCATGAGGTAGAACCCATCAGCCTTACTAGCGTTCGATTGCTGGATGCACCAGAAGACAGTCTTATGGCCGAAAGCCGGCGCTTGATTCTTGTACTTTTCACCTTGATATATCCACCGTAAGGTCGAAGGTTATCAAGGCACTATCAAAAACACTCTTTATGTGCGTGTAATCCTTTTCCTCTATGTTCTTCGATGAGTCCAAGTACACAACATGGGAGTATTGGGGGTACAGATAGATGCATAGGGAATGGCCTACCCGAGGAATTTAATCAACAACTCGGGCCAGTGCTCCTCATGAGTGTTGGTCCAAACTAGAGCACCGTGCGGGGCCTTCCCGGGGCAACTCGAGAGATTTCTCTGGCCACTGTATGCTTCGCTTATTCGGCGTGTCCTGAGACTGAGATACGCGGCTCTTATGAGGGTCGTCGACATGTTGGGAGGTCCTGCTAGTCTTGTCTTACCTTAGAGATATATCTTGCGTATAGGAATCCTGGTGAAGCTTTGGTTTTCCCCAGAGTTGAGGTTTTCCTCTAAGGAATCCGTCGACATCACGAGATTCGTGATAGAGGATTACTTCGCGGCATGTGTACGTTTGTGATGGACTAGTTGGAGCACCCCTGCAGGGTTAAATCTTTCGGAAAGCCGTGCCCACGGTTATGTGGCAACTTGGAATATTTTGTTAAGATCCAGTATTAGATAACTTAAACATAAGCTAATAACATTGCCAACTGAGTGCGTAACCGTGACTGTCCCCTCGAAGATCTCTCTTCGATCGGGAACACGGTGGGGTTATGAAATGACGTAGGTAGGTGTTCAGGATCACCTAGTGATCAATTATCATTGTTCGCTAGTCTAGGCCACCTTCATAAATGTTCTACGTAAGTTAGCCACCATATCAAGCTTAGGATGTTGCAACCTTAAACACTCTACCCTATCCAACCTAATAACTTGACTAGTTCTGGCACCGAGGTTTTAGATTGCTGAGTCCCCGTGGCTCACAGATTCCTTCACAACACCAACAGGTTCAGGTACCCCTGAGACAGGTGATCCCGACGACACGCAGCTGGCGTGGCAGTATGACAAGGAGACCGACCGCCTGTACGTGACTATCCAGAAGATTGAGGCGTGGTCGTGATCGTGGGCCAATAGGCAGGGTAGCATAGCCATTTCCCTTGTTTTGTAGTCCGTAGAGGAACTACTTTGATTGT